>NC_045427.1:383232525-384432525 GCF_902635505.1 Sarcophilus harrisii | reverse complement strand
AGATTCTTTTGGTTCCCTTTAACCTGAACTAGCTCTCCATCCAGTTCAAGTTTCATATTCTCTAGGAAGCCTTCAGTAATGCAAAGGCCACTAAAATCCCTTCAATAATATTTTATACACACATACATATTTCCATAATATTATTCAATACAGGTTGGGCTATATAAAACCATCTCATCCCTAATCCTTTCTCTTAGTTTATTAGAGACTGATTGGAGAGGGGAGACCAGTGGTCACCCAGGAGGCAGAAAAAATCAAGGGGAGTATAAGGGAAAGGACATAGCCATTCTTCTACCATATTTCCCATCAAACCTTGGGGGGAAAAAGGAAAAGTGCTTCCCAAAACTCAAGCCGGCTGCCAGGTCAAGTCTCAGTTTGGGAGCATCTAGATGCCCCAGGCATCTCAGTCTGAGATCATCTGTCCTAATAAATACTTCTTAACCTCCACCTAAGTCTGTCTCCCTAACTGACCTAGAATTTCTTATCTGACAAGTCATGCAGGTGCGCAGAACCTACTTGTGGAAAAATGTGCTCCAATCACCTGGAATTCAAGCTTTGGGCTCAGGGGTGAGGTAGGAGCTGGGACTTGCCAAGTGTTCCTGGGAAGGTTGAATACAGAGCAAGAGCTTTAGAGAAGAGTCTGTACCAAAGAGCTGGGCCCAGGCTATACAGGCCTATGGAAGACTGAATTGGGGGTCTTTGCATCAGGGAGCCAAACTTTAAATGCAAATTAGAAAGTCATAAACTAAGTGAAATCCAAAGTGGGGAAGTCATTAATAACTAAGGGGATTTATCAAGGCTTCACAAAGGAGTGGCATTTGAGTTGGGTAGGAATTCAGCACATCAAGAGGAAGAAGAAAGGACATTCACAGTAAATAATATATACCAAGACTCAAAGGCAAGGGAGCAGAGTACTTTCTGAAGGCAGAGAAATGTTTAGTTTGGTTGGAGCTGAGAATATAGAAAGGAAAATAACAGGAGATAAGGCTAGAAAGTTGGATGGCATGAGATTACAGAAGGCCTCAAATGCCAATATAAAGAGTGAGGTTTAGGGATAGCTATAATAAAGTAAAAGTCAGGTGTTTGTTTCTATGGGTTTTTTTGTTTGTTTTTGTTTTTGTTTTTTTCTGAGCATTGGGGAAGAATATGGGTCAGGAGGCCAATGACCTTCCCTTTTTTGCTTAGCTTTTGCTTTAGCTCAAATTAATTTTTATGTCAATCAGAAAGGCTCACAGGAATGAGGAGAGCTCAGAGCCCTTAACCTCTCTACACAGCTCCGGGGGTTGACAAGAGGGTTGAATCCTCAAAATAGGTTTTACAGGAGCTCCATCAGGGCTTAAATGGGCCTTTCTAACTCTAAAACATAAAGTTGTCTAGGACCAGACACTTTAAATCAGTTCCAGGAATGAACACTTAAAAAAAAAAAAAAAAACACCAAACAAAAACAAAAGACAATCTTGATCTGGGGTATTGTAGTTGTCTTTTTTTGGTGGGGGTTCTTAGCCAGATGTGGTAATCCACAATCTGAGCTGTAAATTAAAAAAAAAAACTATTAGCTACCCTTTTTCAGAGAGGGGCTCTCTAATATTGCAGTTTAGCTGATGATAAAGAAAAGAAGTTTCATGATCACAGCATCTATGGAGATGGCCATTCACTTTTTTTAAGGAAAAGAATAAAGTTTTATTGATATTTTTATATTGTTGGCACTTCTCAATGACCTTTTTTATTGAATTGTATAGTTAAATAAACAGTAGGCAGAATATAGCACCCATAATTTGCCTTCTCCCTTCAGAAAGGGCTCAGATATTCATTGTCGGTCTTCTGAAGTCCATGTTGGCCAGAGTTCTGATGACTTTTACTCAAATATCTCCCTTTACTCTTTATTCAACCACGATGCCTATTTTCTTTTTTTTCTTTTTAAAGCTTTTTATTTTCAAAACATATGCACAGGTAATTTTTTCAACATTGACCTTGCATGGCCTTGTGTTTCAGATTTTCCCCTTCTTCTTCTTCCCATCCCCTCCCTAGATGGCCACAATCCACTATATGTTATATATATATATATATATATATGTTAAATCCAATATGTGTAACCATATTTATACAATTCTCTTGCTGCACAAGAAAAATCAGATCAAAAAAGAAAGTAAATGAGTAAGAAAACAAAATGCAATGAACATCAACAAAAAGAGTGAGAATGTTATGTTGTGATCCACACTCAGTTCCCACAGTCCTCTCTCTGGGTGCAGATGGCTCTTTTCATCACAAGATCATTGGAACTGGTATCAATCATCTCATTGTTGGAAAGAGTCACATTCATTAGAATTGATTGTCATATAATATTGATGTTGCCACATACAATGATCTCCTGGTTCTGCTCATTTCACTTAGCATCAATTCATGTAAGTCTCTCCAAGCCTCTCTGAAATCATTCTGCTGGTTGTTTCTTACAGAACAAGAGTATTCCATAACATTCATATATCATAATTTATTTAGCCATTCTCCAATTAATGGGCATCCACTCAGTTTCCAGTTTCTTGCCCCTACAAAAAAGTCTGTCACAAACATTTTTGCACATATGGGGTCCCTTTCCCTCCTTTAAGATCTCTTTGGGATATAGGCCCAGTAGAAACACTACTGAATCAAAGAGTGTGTACAGTTTGATAATTTTCTGAACATAGCTCCAAATTGATCTCCAGAATGGCTGGATCCATTTATAGTTCCACCAACAATGTATTCATGTCCCAGTTTTTCCACATCCTCTCCAATATTTGTCATTATCTTTTCCTGTAATTTTAGTCAATCTAAAAAGTGTGTAGTGGTATCTTAGACTTGTCTTAATTTGCATTTCTCTGATCAATACTGATTTAAAGCACCTTTTCATATAATTAGAAATAGTTTCAATTTCTTCATCTAAAAATTGTTCATATCCTTTGACAATTTATCGATTGGAGAATGGCTTGAATTCTTATAAATTTGAGTCAATTCTCTATATATTTTAGAAAGTAGGTCTTTGTCAGAACCCTTAAATGTAAAAATGTTTTCCCAATTTATTACTTCCCTTCTGATTTTGTCTGCATTAGTTTTGTTTGTACAAAAAACTTTTTAACTTAATATAATCAGAATTATCTATTTGATATATAATTGTGAGTTGCAGTTCTTCTTTGGCCACAAATTCCTTCCTTTTCCACAGACCTGAGAGATAAACTATCCTATGTTCTTCTAATTTGCTTATAATATCAATTTTTATATCTAAATCATGAACCCATTTTGACCTTATCTTGATATGTGGTGTTAGGTGTGGGAGAATGCCTAGTTTCTTACATACTAGTTTCCAATTTTCCCAGCAGTTTTTGTCAAATAGTGAGTTCTTATCCCCAAAGCTGGCATCTTTGGGTTTGTCAAATACTAGCTTGTTATAATTATGTACTATTTTGTTCTGTAATCCTAACCTATTCCACTAGTCAACTACTCTATTTCTTAGCCAGTACCAAATGGTTTTGATGAATACTGCTTTATAATATAGTTTTAGGTCTGGCACAGCTAGACCACTTTCATTGGCATTTTTTTCATCAATTCCCTTGAAATTCTTGACCTTTTGTTCTTCCAAATGAACTTTGTTATTATTTTTTCTAAGTCTGTAAATAATTTCTTGGGAGTCTTATTGGTATGGCACTAAATAGATTAATTTAGGCAGTAGTCACTTTTATTATATTCACTATGCCTACCCATGAGCACCTGATATTTTTCCAATTGATTAGGTCTGATTTTATTTGTGCGGAAAGTGTTTTGTTGCTGAGTTTATATAGTTATTGACTTTCCCTTGGCAGATAGATTCCCAAATATTTTATATTATCAACAGTTATTTTGAATGAAATTTCTTTTTGTATCTCTTCTGCTGGACTTTGTTGGTAATATACAAAATGCTGATGATTTATGTGGATTTATTTTGTATCCTGCAACTTTGCTAAAATTGTGAATTGTTTCTAATAGTTTTTTAATTGATTCTCTAGAGTTCTCTAAGCATATCATTATTTCATCAGCAAAGAGTGATAATTTGATTTCCTCATTACCTACTCTATTTCCTTTAATCTCTTTTTCTTCTCTTATTGACAAAGCTAACATTTCCAATACAATATTGAATAGTAATGATGATAGTGGGCAACCTTGTTTCAGTCTTAATCTTACTGAGAATGGTTCTAACTTGTCCACATTGCATATGATGTCCACATTACATATGATGTCCACATTAAATAGATGCTACTGATCATTTTAAGGAAAAAGTCCATTTATTCCTATACTCTCTAGTAGTTTTAATAGGAATAGATGTTGGATTTTGTCAAATGCTTTTTCTGCATCTATTGAGATAATCATATGATTTTTTGGTTAGTTTTTGGTAGTTTGATTATTGATATAGTCAATTAAGCTAATAGTTTTCCTAATATAGAACCTGCCCTGCATTCATGGTGTAAATCCTACTTGGTCATAGTGTATTATCCTGGAGATGATCTCATTGCTAATATTTTATTTAAGATTTTTTCATGATGCCTATGTCCAACCCATTCTGTTGTCACTCCTCTGCTCAGAAATCTTTATCAACTCCCCAGATCAAATTTAAAAACCCAAGAGATGCTCAAAAACACACTGAATGAACAAAACACAAATATCTGCCCAGTATGCTCTATAACAAGTATATACTTATAAAGTATCATTGATTTAAAAAACACTGCACATAAAGATTTACACACACACATATACAAACCAAATATTTATTATGAGAATTAATAATTAAGACATTAAATCATAAAATATTCCACAATAGTCTGCAGAAGCACTTCAAGAGTTGAATGTATTCTTTTCTTTCAATAATTTAAGTACTTTTGGAAATAGGTTAACATACCATAGACTTCTACCATCTTTTTTTTTCAAGATGGTAAAAAATCTTGAATCTGACTCCCTTTGAAACTTATGAGGGTCATCAATTATTGCCTTGGCCAAAGAAAATCATGTGTTACTCCAAAATGGCCTATAATATTAAAGGTGCTGACATTTCCTTTTCTCTCAGTGTTTGTTAGAGGCATTTACTTTGCCAGTAAAAAAGACAAAAACGAACAAACAAAAACTTTACAAGTTGGTCTTCCTTCAAGTTTTCCAAAGGAAAATCTTTAGTAGATGTTTAAAAAGTTGTCATAGATGTTGTCTGTTCCTTAGTTACAAACAGAAAACAACAAAAATTCATTCTTCATCCTTAATCTTAAAATTGACACTTATTTACATTCAGCTATAAGCTAAGTATTGGACAAGTAAGTTGCTCAATAGATAAACCTCCAGACCTGGTGACAAGAAGAATGACTTTAGACACTTATTAGCTGGATCATCCTGGACAATTCACTTTACTCTCTTTGCATCAGTTTCCACATCTGTAAAATAAGCTAGAGAAGGAAATGGATGCCCATTCACTTTCAAGAGCAGAAACTAACATTTAGGAGAGTAGCTGAGAGGATTAGCTCTGAAGCAATTGAGGTATGAATTGTCTTTCCTTTGTGAGTCCCACATATGTGTCCTCCAGGCCTAAGTCCTAGGTGAATATTTTCTTATATATGCCTCTTCTTCATGTTCCTTGATCATACATGTTACTAATATGTGTCTTGCATGTATGTTCCATGATCACAAGTATTTATTATTATTATCCTGAACTATTTAATGGATATAATCATAGGCACTCTAAAACAATAGGAGATTATAACTGGAATTATTACATGTAGGTTGCTTTTCTTTTTAAGCATATGATAAATTCAAAACACAAAAAACTACAAAGATGTATTACTTCATTCCTCATGGTCTCCCTTTTGTTCTTTTCTCTTTTTCTCACTATCCCCAGCTAAGCCATATTTCTGCTTTACTCCATCCCAGTGAAAAGACAAAAGAAAAAAATTGTAACAAATATTCATAGTTAAGCAAAACAAATTCCTTCCTTGGCCCTATCCAAAAAAAAAATATGACATCTTCTGCATCTTGTGTTTCCTTATCAAGCAGGCTTCCTCTGGAACCATGGCTGGTCACTGCATTGATGAGAGTTTTTCACTCTTTCATAGTATCACAATTGTTTTCTATGTGTCCTCCATTGCTGGTATGATAATTTTAAGAGAAAATCTTCTCCTAGTATGAGTATGCATATAGGGAAGAAGAAGAAATTAGGAACCTGTCACCTTATTTTCCATGTTGTTTGATTAAATGAAGATTATTTTGAAACATGTAATGAGATATTTTGTAAAAATAAACACACCATTAGGGATTTGGGGCAATGTTTTTTCATGACTGTCTTGAACCTGGCAGAGCTTCTCTGGAAGCTCACGAGAGGATTGCTTCAGGTGCTACTTTGGGTAGAGGAATCTGAGGTTTATTAGGTAGACAATATGTAGAAAAATAGGTCAGTCCCATCTCCTCTTCCTCAAGGACCCTGTTCCTGATAGCTGGGATCAAGGCTTGTGGGGTCTGCTACTGGGAATTGTTTTTCTTCAGTGCCTCAGGAGATCATACTGATGCCAGAACACCCAGCCTCTCGTTTCCCTCCCCCATATTTATCCCTATCAGACTTAGAGATAATCCTTTAATGAATTAAATGGAACAATTAGAGGCAAGTTATGGAGATTTTGTTATATTCTTTTTAAACAACTTGGCATAGATGTGTAGTCTTCATACTTAACTGACAATTGTATGCTTAGCCTGAAGCCCCCTTTCAAAATCCTCCCCATGCACTTCACTGTCACTGATATGATACTTTGTTAGTCTTTCTTGCTCTAAGTATGATAGTAGGTTGGGTCAGGAGGAAATCAGTCAGCCAGTGAGTATTTATTAAATACTTGTGTATGCCAGGAACTGGGGATAAATAGAAAGGCATCCCTTACCTGTAAGGAGCTTACATTCAAATGAGTGAAACATATAAATGATTAAATTCATACAAGATATATGCAGAGGAGAATTCAAAGGAAAGGCACTAGAAGTTGGGGATGGGGGGGGGGATGGACCTAGGAAAGGCAGAACAGTTTAGGAAGATGAGCAGAAGGGAAACCAGGAGACCAAGATGTCTTAATCTTAGCCCTGCCATCAACTTGTTCTACAATGCCCTCTGGCTTCAGTTTTTTCATGCCTCAAATAAAAAGAAGGGCAGGTAGGTGGTGTGGTGAATACAGTGCTGGAGCAGGGTGGCAGAAAGACTCCTCTTCCCAAGTTCAAATTTAGCCTCAGATACTCACTAGCTGTGTGACTCTAGATAAATCACTTAATTCTGTTTGCCACAGTTTCCTCCTCTATAAAATGAGTTGGAGAAGGAAATGCAAACCACTTTAGTATCTTTACCAAGAAAGATTCAAATGATACACAAGACATAGTAGTAAATGACCATAGCAACTTAATGTTTGATAAACCCCATCTCCCCAGTCTTTGGGATAAGACCTTATTCCTTGACAAAAACTGCGAGGAAAACTGGGATTGTGTAAAAAGTTTTTGGAGCAAAAAGGGATTGCAAGTGGAAAATTTTAAGAAGCACTGATATAAAACAAGATCTCACACTATATACTAAGTTAAGGTCAAAATGAGTACATGATTTAGACATAAAGTCTTACCATAAGCAAATTAGAAAAGCAAGGAATAGTATCTCTGCCAGATCTGTAGAGAAGGAAAGAATTCATTACATAATGAAAAATAGATAGTTTTGATTATATTAAATTAAAAAACTTTTACACAAACAAAACCAATGTAATCAAGATAGAAGGAAAACAATGCTGGGAAGAAATCTTTGCAGCAATTGTCTCTGATAAAGGCCTCATTTCTCATATATGTATAAAGAACTGAGTCAAATTTATAAGAATACAAGTCATTGCCCAATTGAGAAATAATAAAGGACATGAACAGGCAGTTTTGTTTTGTTTTGGGTTTTTTTGGTCATTAAAAAAATTTTTTTATTATAGCTTTTTATTTACAAGTTATATGCATGGGTAATTTTACAGCATTGACAATTGCCAAACCTTTTGTTCCAATTTTTCCCCTCCTTACCCCCATCTCCTCCCCTAGATGGCAGATTGACCAATATAGAACAGGCAGTTTTCAGATGAAATCAAAGCTATCCATAGGCATATGAAGAAGTGCTCTGAATTGGATTGGAGAAATGCAAATTAAACAACTCTGAGGTACTCCCTCACACTTATCAGTTTGGCTAACATGACAAAAAAGGAAAATGATAAATATTGGAGAGGATGTGGGGGAAATGCATTGTTGGTAGAGTTGTGAATTGATCCAATCCTTCTGGAGAGCAATTTGGAACTGTGCCCAAAGGGTAACAAAACTATACATATCTTTTGATGTAGCAGTGCCTCTACTAGATCTATATCCTACAGAGATCATAAAAAAAGGACCTAAATATGCAAAAAAATTTATAGCAGCCCTTTCATGGTGGTAAAATATTGGGAATTGAGGAGATGCTCATCAACTGGAGAATGGCTGATCAAACTAGTATGTAAGTGTAATGCAACACTATTGTGCAATAAGAAATGATGAATAGGTTCAGAAAAACTTGGAAAGATCTACACAAACTGATGTAAAGTGAAATGAACAGAATTAGGAAAACATACAAAGTGTCAGCAAGTTGTGTGATGATCAACTATGAATAATTCAGCTATTCTCAGAAGCACGATGATACAAATGCTGTCATATCCAGATAAAGAACTGATGAACTCAATGAAGACTGAAGTATGATTTTTAAAATTACTTTATTCTTTTTTCATTTTTTCCTTTTAATTCTTTTGGTTCCTTTTCTTCTTTCACAACTGGGATTAAGATGGAAATATCTTTTACATGATAGTACATATATAATCTATATCAAATTGCTTAGCATTTTAGGAAGAGAAAATTTTGGAAGTCAAAATTTTGTTTGAAAAAATGTAAAAATTGCCTTGACATATAATTGGGAAAAAATAAAAAGTATTTAAAAATAAAATAAAAATTATCACTTAAAAAGAAGAAAATCCTAAATGGGGATCACAAAGAGTCAGACATGACACAATAGCAGCAGCAACAGCAATAACAACAATAATGACCTACTTCAGAGGGTTTGGGGAAAAGTGCTTTGTAAACCTTAAAGTACTTCATAAATTTTTGCTATTCATGTAGTAAAATGAGGGAGAGTAGATTATAAAATCTCTAGATCTCTCCCAGCTTTAAGATGCTATGCCTAAGGTTCTTTTAAATAAGTGCTACAATAATATTAATATTTAATGTTCTTTGTCCCTTCCAACTCTAAGATTTTATGTTCTAAGGAATATATCTCATTTGATTCTAACAGCAACTTTAAATATATGTTTGTTTTTAACATTAATTTAGAAAATTTGGGGTTCCAAATTCCCACTCTCCGTCCCTCTAGCTCATCTCTTACTCATTGAGAAGACAACATAATATTCATTATGCATATGAAGTTTCATAAAACTCATTTCTATATTCATAACAGCAACTTTTGAGATAGATTGAGTAGAAGTTGCTATCACCATTTTACAGATGAAAAAACTGGGATGTAGAAAAATGAAATGACTTGTGGGAGATTATATAAGGTATTAGATAGTAGAGTGGGGGTGTGTGAGGTTTAAATCCTGATCACCTTACTCCAAAGCCAATGCTTTCCATTCTCAACTGATCAGTTAATCAATCAACACACATTTGATAAATGCTTCTTCAGCACTGTTATATGCTGGTGATACAAAGACAAAAATGAAACAGTTGCTAACCATAAAAGAGATTATATTCTGTTAGAGAAGATAATATGTATACATATAAGTATGTTGTATATAAAATGTATACTAGAAAAGGTAATTTTGAATGGATTTACTAGCAGCGCGTAGAATACTATTTTTTATAAGAAATGACAAGTGATCATTTCAGAAAAACCTGGGAAGACTTGTATAATCTTTTTTTTCACTTTTTTACTATTTTCTTTTTTAAATAGTCTTTTATTTTCAAAATACATGCAAAAATAACATTTTTTCCAACATTTGCTCTTGCAATACCTTGTGTTCTAAATTTTTCTCTCTCCCTTCTCCTCAACCTTCTCCTCTAGATAACAAATAATCCAATATATGTTAAACATGTGCAGTTCTCTGTATATTCCCATATTTATCATGCTGCACAAGAAAAATCAGATCAAACGGAAAAAATGAGAAAGAAAAGCAAGCAAACACCAAAAAAAAAAAAAGGTGAAAATACTATGTTATGATCCACATTCAGTCCCTACAATCCTCTTTCGGGATGCAGATGGCTCTCTTCATACAAGACTTGTGTAACATTGAGGGGGTGAGCAGAACAAGAAGAACGATTTATATGGTACAATATTGTAAAAAAAACAATTTTGAAAGACTGGGGAACTCTCATCAACACAGTAATAAATCATGATTTTGGAGGATGAATGCTGAAAAATGCTACTCATGAGAGAAATAATTGACTCAGAGGGCAGAAATATATATATTTGGACATAGCCAATCTGGAAATTTGTTTTGCTTGATTATATATTTTAAAATTTGGGACATTTACATTTCTTGCCTTTGGGGGGTGGAAATGGGAAAAGGCGGTAGGAAGGAAAGAAGATAGATTTTCCTTTGAAAATAAAACAGCATTTAACTTAAAAGAAAGCCATGGGTAGTTTTAAGACAAATAAAAGAAAGAGCCACACCTGATTGCTGTGGTGGAACTATGACTACAATCATGTAATGAAAACAACATTAAAAGCTATCAGAATGCAGATTATCTTGGTTTTAAAGATTTGATGATGAAACATACTTTTGTAAAGTAATGCAAGGGATTTTAAGTAATTATCAAAGTCTCTTTGGCTTTATCTTTCTAGCCCCAGTGTCTAGCATATAGTAGGTACCTAATAAATGCTTGCTAATTGAAAGGGTGGAAAATGTGAATATATATTTGACAAGACTTGGCAACTAATACTAGAGACAGGTAGGTGGTAGGGAGGATAGAGTGTTGAATCTGAAGTCAGAAAGACCTGAGTTCAAATATGACTTCATTGCTGTGTAATCCTGGGTAACTTTTTTTCCTCGAATTTCCTTAATTGTAAAATGTATCTACCTCCTAGCATGATTGTGAAAATCTTATTTTAAGATGCTTAGCACAATGCCCGGCACTCTTTTGTATTTGATCATTTTCAGTCATGTCTAATTCTTTGTGAACTCTTTCGGGATTATTTTGATAAAGATACTAGAATGATATGCTGAAGAAGAGCTTCAGCTCATTTTGTAGATGAGGAAACTGAGACAAACAGGATTAAGTGACTTGCCCATGGTCATACAGCTACTAAATGTATGAGGCCAGATTTGAACTTAAGTTTAAAACTTTAAAACAGGGATAGTTGTATTTCTTGCCTTCTGGGGGTGAGGGTGGGAATGGCAAAGGGAGGTAGAAAGGAAAGAAGGTAGACTTTCCTTTGAAAATAAAATAAAATTTAACTTGAAAGTCACAGATAGTTTTAAGATAAATAAAAAAAAAAAGAGCCACACCTAATTGCTGTGGTGAAACTATGACTACAATAAAGTCCAGCATATTATTTACTGAGACACCTGCTGCCCATCTGGAACATAGTAAGTGATTAGTAAATGCTTATTTCTTTCCTGATTATTCATTTTCCTAATTAGATACAAGGGAGAGTGAGGAATCAAGAATGACTCTGAGGCTGAGAATTTGGGTAATTGGGTATTGCCCTTCACATTGATAGGGAAGCTCAAAAAAGGGATTAAATTTGGTAGAAAAGGAAAGTTATGTTTTAGACACATAGAACACCCAATTTAAAATGTACAATAAGGAAGTGATGATACAGTAATGAAGCTCAGGAGAGAACCTAGACGGGTTAGATGTATAGATCTGGGAGTCATCTACAGATGTCTCTATTGGATCTCTATCCCAAAGAGATCATAAAAGAAGGAAAAGGACCCACATATGCAAAAATGTTATGACAAGGAACTGGAAACTTAGTGAATGCTCATCATTTGGGGAATGGCTGAATAAGTTATGATATATGAATGTTATGGAATATTATTTTTCTATAAGAAATGACAAGCAGGCTGATTTCAGAAAGACCTGGAAAGACTTGCATAAACTGATGCTAGGTGAAGTGAGCAGAACCAAGAGAATATTGTGCACAGTAACAAGAAGATAATGTGATGATTAACTAGAATGGACTTAGCTTTTTCAACAGTGAAGTGATTAAAAGCAATCCCAATAGTCTTGTGAAGGAAAGAACTATCTGAGAGAAAACTATGGAGACTGAAGGTGGATCAAAGCATAGTATTTTAAGCTTGTTCTTGTTGATCATTTCCTTGTGTTTTATTTTTTCTCATGTTTCCTCCCCCCATTTTCATTTGATTTTTCTTGCACAGTATGATGAATATGGAAATATGTTTAGAAGAATTGTATATGTTTAACCTATATCAAATTGCTATCTAAGGGAGGGGGGAAGGAGGGAGAGAGGAAGAAAAATTTGGAACATGAGGTTTTGCAAAGATGAATCATGAATCTTTTCATGTATTTGGAAAAATTAAATACTATTTAAAAATGAGGGAGTCATCTGCAGAAAGACTGATAATTAAATAACTGGTATTTATGAAGTATTCAAGAAAGAAAACAACGTCTAGGATAAAGCCTTAAGACATGCATTCAGTTAGGGAGGAGGATATGAATGATGATATAGCAAAAGAAACTGAGAAGGAATAGTCAGAGACACAGGAGGAAAACAGAGATGGAAACACAGGAAGAAGAAATGATATCTAGGAGAGGAGAGTGGTCAACAATGTCAAAAATTGTAGAAAGGTCAAGAAGAATGAAAGACCACTGTGGAAAAGCAGTGGGATAAGGCAACGAAAAGATCACTGTAGTTTTGGAGAGAATAGTTTCATTTGAGCAATGAGGATGGAAGTCAGATCAAAAGGATTTGAGAATCAAGGGGAGAAAAATGGAGGTAAGGATAATTGATAGCTTTTCTTAGAATTTTAACCATCTTAAAATGATGGTGGGATGTAGTGAGGTATGTTGTTTTTAAGGATGGAGGAGGATCCAGTATGCTTATAAGCAACAAAGAATGAATCAATAGATAGAGGAAGATTACATATTAGAGAGTGGAAGGATACTTGTGAAGGCAAACTGCTGATGGATTTGCTTTGTAAAAGAGAAGGGGCATGACTTCATAGAAACTAAAGAAGAGAATGTAGAAAGATACCAAAGCATTTTGAGGTACAGTAGGGAAGAAGAAGGATATCATGATAAATTCCATCCTTTTCAGAAAATATGAGATGATGTCCTCTTCTGAGAGTGTGGGGAAGACTTGAGGAGAGATGAGAAGGTTTGGAACAGGACCTGTGGCCAGTGTGATCTAGTCCAATCCATACACATAAGATGTCAGTTTGGACCCATACAGCCTAAGGTTTCAGATATCAGAAAATAATAATAAGGAGGAAATTAGGGACAATGATCCCCTAAGGCAGGCCTTAAAATGACCTTGTTCCTTTTTCTTCTCCTGAGAATACTCTCAACCTTAATTTTCTCACCACCCACCTTGGTTTGGCTCAGTTCCCAATTCCCTCAGTTTAGATCATTTGTAGGCTTATAATCAGCACCACAGCCCTAACTGATGGAGAAGCCACCCTCATTTCTGAGTAGACCCTGTGTGCGCCTATGTGACCCCTAATCTAAATTTTAACCAATCTTATTTTATAGGCTCTAGAGCTTGTTGGGACCTTAGAGATCACTTACTGGAAACTTCATTTTACAGATAAGGATAATGAAATCTAAAGAGGTCATGCCCAAGGCCACAGAAGGAAGAGCCATAATTTAAATCCAGATCCTCTGTCTCCACATCCAGTGTCTTTTCCATGAAAAGTGGTTAATAGGCAGTTGCTTCAAAACCAAAATTATGACAAACAATACCTGGCACCAATTTCACTTCTCAAGTTCATAAAGGAACTCCACTTCTTCATAGGGATTATCATTATCATCACTTTAATAATTAGGAAGATCTGTGTGGCTCATCTGTGTGAGGGCTCTGCTCATCACTGTAGATCTGGCTTTCCATTTCTTAGCAGACTATTTTGATGAGTTTCTGTGGTGGAAAACAATTCATCACACTGTCTGTGGTCAACTTTCTATAAATTTTTCCCAACTTAATTTGACTGACTCTCTAATGACAGATAGACAGTCATTTGAAGTGTTTTCATTTTAGCACAGGACTTCACTGATAAAGGCTTTGAGAACTCAGAGTTACCACACCATCATAGGGGGACAATCAGAAGTGACAATGGAGGCAGCTAAGTGTCATTGTACATAGAGTAATAGTCTTTACAGTCAGAAAGACTACTCATCAGGTACTTACTACCTATGTGACCCTGGGCAAGTCACTTAATCCCTGCTTGCCTCAGGATCTTCATCTATAAAATGGGGATAATAGCATTTACTTCGTAGGGTTACAATAAGGATCAAAAATAATTTGTATAGTTGCTTTGCAAACCTGAACATGTCATATCAATGTTAAGTATTATTATTATTGGAAGATAACTTTATGGAAAATCATTATCATCATCATGACTTTTATTCTATCCTATTTGCCCTGGGATGCAAAAATGGTCAGGATGGAAGTAGCATGGTAATTTCTTTCAACTCAGTATGAAGAAAAATTTCCCAATAATGCAAGTGTTCAAATTTGGAATGACTTCTTTGAATTTTCATATCATTAGAGGGCCTTTAGTGAAGGGAGGATGGTCACTTATTGGGGCATTCATGGAGGAGATTTTTGCTCAGGTAGGGCTTGTATCCTTGAAGTCTTTTCTTATTCCAATAATCTGATTTAAAGGGTTTCCTTGCTGGTCCAACTGCTCTGTATGGACTAGCCCCATAACTTCATGGGAAAGGCTTTATCCATCAGCACAAGGGAACCCAGGTTTAGAAACTTTTTGCAGCTGGTTTGAAAGAAATAAAATAGCTTCCAGGGAGGTGGGGAAAACAATCTCCCCAAAGCACCCCATTTTTTGTGTAGGAATTATAAGCCCTGGGAGCCCTCCAGGATTTGCTACCTCTGGCTAGATGTCAGTAACAGAGCTTCTATCATTTGGGTCCAGGGCCAACTCTATAGAAGAATGAAAATCTTATTAGACATAAATGATAGCCTAATTCTGAAAGAATCTCTTAACCAGCCTTATATAAGCCACATGGCTTAGCCTGAAATCCCCAGGCAATTTGGAATTCTTGCTTAGGAATTTTCCACCTAATTCAATTGAACACAGTAAGTACCTACTAAGTACCTACTGTGTGCAGGGAGGAGAAGAAAAAAAACAGAACTGAATTCTAGGACTAGAAATAGTCTCGTGGTGCATGAGGTAAATTCCAGCATTCTCCTGCATCTGGGCAGAGAGTTTGTAGTCAGGAGACCCGAGTTCTAGTTCCAGTTCTGCCACTAATATGCTATGTGAATTAGAATAACTCTACCTCTCTGGGCCTCAGTATCCTCTTCTGGAAAATAAGTTGTACTAGACAGTTTCTAACATCTCTTGTTGCCCTAACTTTCTGTGTTCTATTTTAAAACATTCTACATTTTAAGGGCTCTTCCAGCTCTGTATAATGTATGTTCAGTGGTCATGATACTCCAGCCCACCCTAAACTCTCTTCCCTAATTCCTACAGTACTTATCCTGAATTGTGTAATTTCAACTTCAGCTTCACTCTATCTGGTTCTCTAATTGTACCAGTTCCATGAGTTCTCTTTCCCTACCAGTCAGTGAGTTTCCTTTGGGTAGGGACCTCAATTTTTCTTTTGTTCCCACCAGCCAGTGAGCTTCTGGTATGGTGCTAGGTTTGTAGAATCATCAACTCATGCAGTGTCAGAGCAAGAGGGTCTCTTTAGAACATTTAATCTGATAACTTGATTTTACCAATGAGTTGTAGAAAGGGAGAAGGGACTGTTCAGTTACAAAAAGCAAGTTAACATTTTTTTCCCATAACCATATTCCTATTTTTTTATTATGACCCATACCCTCCCAAACCTCTGTAGATCATACTTATTCTCATTTTCCCTTCTCTATTCCTGTAGTTCCCTAATTTGTTCCTCCCTTTCCTTTCTTTCCCTTTCTTCTGGAATATCCTCCATGATTTTCTCTGCTTATCCAAATCTTACTTAACCTTTAAGGTTCACCTTCTATTTCACAGAACACAGTGTACTCCTAAGAGTACCTGTATAAGTGCATTAAGATCTTAAAATAGGAAGAGTTGCCTAAATTCAAGGACTCACCAGTTAGACCAACCAAGCTCCATTTTGAGCCTGGGGGAACTCACCTTCCCAGGAGCCAGGGAAGCTAGTTAGTGAGTCAGTCCTCTCCTGAATGACATCAGACTAACCAGTTAACTGCTGGGACTGAGGTAGGGAGTGGCCCCAGAGTTATTAATTGTGGGAGCAGTGAGGAGAAGAGGGCCATCCAATTCTCAGAGAGTACTTAGACCAGGAAAAACCACTTAGACCAGCACTCAGACTTCACCTAGTATGGTGAAGGCACAGGCCCGGCTGCCAAATACTGACCAGAACAGGAGTTAAATTCATAGAATCACAAAACCTCAAAGCTGGAAGTGATTTTAGTGGTTATACAAGCTAAACAATTCATGAACAGGAATATTCTCTACTATTCCCTGGATTGGTGGTCATCTCATTTCCTTTTCTAGTAATGGGGAATTCACTATGTCAGGAGTTAACTGGTCTAGGTTTTCCTATAGGAAATATATTTTATTGGATGCTCAGCCTAGACAAGGGTCCAAAACCCAGCAGAAAGAAAAAGTTGGAGAAATTTAAAGAAAAGTAAAATGGTAACAAAGTCCTTGAGAAAGCATATTGCCTCCAATTCCATCATTAGTTGTTTATTTTTTTGAATCAAAATGTTTTCCCTAGTTAAAGTACAAATAACCAGGGGTTAATTGTGCTCTCATTAATATGGGAAAGTAAAATGTAGAAATGTTAAAAGTGCAAGTGAGCTTAGAAGATAAAACATGTCAGATTTAGAGGGAATTCTAGAATGTCCCATTCATAGAATGATTGGGACAAAACAATGTCACAGCTGGGAAGGGACTTAGAGAATACAAATGATTAAAGCTGGAAAACTTTGGAGAATTTGTTTTTAATTTTTAAAAAAGAATTGTTATATTTAAAAACAAGCATTTTGAGCAGAACCAGGATATCATTATATACTTCAACAACAATACTATATGATGATCAATTCTGATGGACGTGACTCTCTTCAATAATGAGATGAACCAAATCAGTTCCAAAGTGCAGTAATGAATAGAACCAGCTACACCCAGTGAAAGAACTCTGGGAAATGAGTGTGAACCACTTCATAGAATTCCCAATCCCTCTGCATTTTTTATTTCCTTCAAAGGTTAGTTGTACATTATTTCAAAGTCCGATCCTTCTTGTGCAGCAAAATAACTGTATAGACAATATACATATATTGTATTTAACATATACTTTAGCATATTTAACATGTATTGATGTCTACCTGACATCTGGGGGAGGGGATGGGGGAAAGGAGAGGAAAAATTGGAATAAAAGGTTTTGCAATTGTCAATGCTGAAAAATTACCCATGCATATATCTTGTTAATAAAAAGCTATAATAAAAAAATAAATTTAAAAACAAGCATTTTATATTATGATACCACAAAACAAATACTATCAATTGTGAGAAAGGTTCCTAAAGTCTTGCCTTAGAGCATCACAAGATCCACTACCTTGGTTGGACCAACTGGGACTCTTCATGTATAATGTGTACTTATTACCACTGATCTGGATAGATTTGATATTGCACATGGCCATCACTATAGTATTGTGGTCTGTGAATATTTGGAGTTCCTCACCCTGAAGTAGAGGCCAGTAAGGAAGAGCCCTAAGTCATTTGATTGTGTCAGCAAAGGCCATGGTCACCACATACCACTCTCTTTGCTTTAGATCCTGTCCCATGCATTCAATATCTGCTTGGTGGTCACCATACTGCTGTTTCAGACTCAGTCCACTTTCTTTGGGGCACAGGAGACAAAGGTTGGAGAGCTGGAAAGAGTTGGTCCATAAGAGATAGGAAAATGGAGCTATTGGATTGGTCAAAAGTGAGCTCACTGGAGAATCAAGCCAGTGGATACTGGGTTCCTGGGCCCGGCCTTGCTCCTTCTGGCACATGACAGCCTGTCCTGTCAGATCTGCCAGTTGGGGGTCCGGATGAGATGGAAGGATGGGAGGTGCCCAGATGTCCACAGCCAGCAGGTCCGCTGAGTGGTTGATTGCATTCCTGGCCTCCCCCCGGGGCCTTGCCTTCCCCTCCCCTGCAGGCCTTCTGTCAACCTGAGTGCTGACATCCCCCTTCTCTGGCCCCTGCTGCCCACCTTCTGTTCACCCACATTTTGATTCAGCCAGATGGCCTCAAGCCTCAATTACTTCATCTCCCTTAAAGGCATACCATCTCTCTAGCAGCCATTCTAAGGTCTTCAAGGATTTGCTCTACCAGGAAATTTTATTCCTTGGGGCATTGCGGCTCAAACCAGGGATGCCCACTTCCAAAGTTACCTTGCAAACAGTCACTAGCCTATTCACTTAAGATGACCACTCAGAATTACATTTTCTTCCAGCCTGTGTTTGAAGTTCTGCTCTAGATTATACTATTTACATCAAAAGATTTCTCTTTATCCTAGATCACCCTTTCAGATGGAGAAAATCCCCTTTGATCCCAAATGTCTCTTTGTTCTCCCTCTGGATTCTTCCCTCTAGAGGTATTGAACTCTAAAGATATTGAACTTTACATAGTGGACTTAACAACAAACTCAAATTCATCAGAAACTGAATGTCTTTTTCTAATATGTGTGTAGCTCTGTGCCAGACATTGTGGAAGTGACAAGAGAAAAAGACGCAGTGCCTGCCCTCGAGAAGGTCACTGGCTAGTTGGGGTAACAGGACCCAAATATGAAAGAGTTAGTTAAGCAAAAATACTAAGCAGATCTTAATCAGTGTCAAAGAAGGAGACAGACGGTGATAGAAACACAGATTATGAAACCTAGAAGAGGACAGAGAAACCGGACACAGAATATTAGAGTTGGAAGGGAGCTCAGAACATGTTAGAATGTTAGAGCCAGTGAAGAATATTTTTAAAAAGATAATCTTTCTAATCATTCCCACAACAGAACAATATTTAACAGGAGGTAGTGGGCTCCTTGTCACTGAAAGTTTTCAAGTTCAGTTTGAATGACCCACTGTCAGGATTGTGCTTGCAACAGGTTTACTTGTTTTAGCTAGGACCCCCGAAGTTCTTCTAAATCCTTGATATTCTATGGCTTAAGCACTAGGGAATCTCTTAAATCCTTTCCAGTTGGAATATTTTGAAATTCTATAAAGTACTCCCTAACTCGATTAACCATCTCTAAACCACGTTCAGTGAACACCTCCAGGGGAGCAGACAGTCTTCAGGTACTATTATACTAGAATCAGACAAGGGCAAGCCCAGAAGGAAAATCACCTCAGGTCTGCACATGAATAGTCAAAGGCCCAGTGGGTTTGCTCCATGACACTCGGGGCATGCAGGTTAATCATTCATCAGACCATAACTCCGGGACTTCAGTAGGTGGACTCAATGGAGCAGGTAATTGGCTGTGTATAGCAACTTCATTAGCTGCTGCATACTAGCGGCTGCATCCCCATTGGCTCTTGGCCAGGTTATTCCTGGGTCTCAGCCTGGGACCACTATCTGACTCTCCTGCCCTTGTCCCTTTTGGCAAATTTGATCAGCTCTCTAGCTTTGGGAATACCCAGCTTCCCCTGGACACCAGCTTCTCTCCTTCCTCTCTAGATGGCAATGCTAGTCCAGCTCTCATAAATATGCTTTGGCATCTTGGGCAAGTCATTTGGCCTTATTGAGCCTCACTCTTCTATAAAAGAACGACAATAATATCTGCCCTATAAATTTCACAGGGTTGATGAATAATGCTTGGAATGCATCCCCTCCTCACCTCTCTGCTCCATAGAGTCTCTCTCTTCCTTTAAGATTTATTCAAGCACTAACTTCATGAAGTCTTTCTTGACCTCCCCAGTTACTAGTGCTCTCCTTTCCAAGCTACTCTGTATTAACTACTTGCATTTGTGTTTATCTGTTTGTATTTCTTCTGTGTGTGTAGGTATATATATAACTACTTGCATTCCTTTTGGGATTTTTTCTGTGCATGCATGTGTGTGTACATGCATGTGCACATATGTATATACTTACATGTATGTGTATATATTTGTATGTATCATCATCAGATGAATAAAAGTATGTGAAGTTAAATATAATCATTTAAGTCCTCCAATGACCCCTCTGAGCTCCAGTTCAACATTTCCAATTGTATGTTTTTATGTCTTCACAGTGATACCCCTAAAAACAACTCAAACTCAGCATACTCCACCAAATGCTGAATTCATCATTTTCCTCCCCAAACTGCTCTTTCTCCCAATTTCCCTACTTCTGTTTGTGGCATCACCATTCTTGGCACCACCAGTTGGCGAGGCTGGAAACCTCAGAATCATCTTTGGCTCTTCTCTCTCCCTCATCCTCTACATTTAATCAGTTGCCAAGTCGTACTGATCACACTTCCACAGAATCTCTCTTACCTGTCCCCTTTTCTCCACTCACTCTGTAATCTTAGTTCAGTTCTTCTTCATATCTAATCTGAACTGTTAAAGTAACCTGGTCTCCTGTCTATCCTTCTTTATACAATTAGCTCATGTTTATGAAGTATTTTAAGTTTGCAAAACATTTCACATACACAATCTCATTTATTCCTCACAACAATCCTGTGAGCCAGCTATCTTTCTTTTACAGATGAAAAAGTTGAAGTTTGGAGACATTAAGTGATTTGGTCACAGTTTCACAGCTAATAAGTAAATTATGTGAGCCTTGAACCTGAGGGTTAGAATTCTAAATCCAGCACTTTATTCTCTACACCAGGGTTTCCTAAACTTTTTTCTACTTACAACCTCTTTTCTTACAAGAAATTTTTACAAAAGCCCTGGGTCTATAGGTATATAAAATAGGTATGCAAGTCAAACATTTACTGATGATAAATCCTTAAGAAATTTATTTTTAAAACATTTCTTTGATATTTACTATTTATTAAAGATTAAATCAAATGTGCATATTAATGAAATGAATATATTTCTTCATTTTTAAAGAAAGAATTAAATCTTGGCAGAATATTTGATATCTTTTACTGTTGCCAATTTTTTTGCAATCCCCCACATACCAGTTGTCCCAACCCATAATTTAAGAAGCTCTGCTCTATACTCTTATCTCCATCTCTCTCTCCCTCTTCGTCTTCCCCCTCTCCCTCTCCCTCCATTTTTCTCCTTCTCCCTCTCCCTCCTTCTCTCCCTCTCTCCTCCCTCTCTGTGTCTCTCTCTGTGTCTCTCCTTCCCTTCTTCTCTTTCCCTCCCTTTCTCCTCTCTCCTTCATTCCCTACCCACCTCTTTCTTTTTTTCTTCTTCTCTCCCCTTCAAAACAATCTTCCAAATGCTCTGTTTTTATATTATTTATCTGCTCAAAACCTGTTACTGCCTTCCTATTGCTAACTGATAATATAACATCATTATAACATTGGAAGTCCTCCACAGTATGGCTTCAACCTATTTCAGTCTATCTGGGTTTTTGTTGTTGTTTTTGCTTTTTTGAGAAGCAATTGGGGTTAAGTGACTTGCTTAGGGTCATAGACCTAGTAAGTATTAAGTGTCTGAGGTAGATTTGAATTCAGGTCTTCTTGAGTCCAGGGCCAGTGCTCTATCCACTTTGCCCTCTAGCTGTCCCTCCTTATTTTAATCTATGTCCTTTTATTTCCTCTAGGATAAAATGTTATCTTTCTATTTGACATTTATAAGCACAATTCCTGGTACATAATAGGCACTTAATAAATGCTCATTGATTTATCTTTACAATTTGGTTCCAACTTATCCATATTTCCAGCCTCATTTTATTCTACTCTTCTTCCCCGCTCTGTGATTTGGCCAAACTGGCTTTCTTTCTGTTCTTCACTCGTGCACTCATCTTCCATCTCTTTGCCTTTGCATTGACTGTTTCCCATTAGTAGAATGTGCTCCTTCTTCATCCCTGCCTTATCAAATCTCTCTCTTCCTTTAAGATGAAGTTCAAGAACTGCCCTTTCATGATCTCCCCAGCTGCAAGTGCTCTCCTCTCCAAGCTACTTTGTATTTAATTGTGGTTTTTCTCTTTGTATTTGTTTTGTTTATGTATGTCTATATGTGTTTTTATGTGTACATAAAAGTGTATATGTACTTGCTTCCTTTTTAAAAAGGGAATTTTAACTGTGTAAGATCTCTTGCTCTTTCATGCTTTGTATTTGAAAGATACCTAGCTGGTATCACAATACTGGGTGTGGAATCAGGAATCTCTGAGTTCAAAGTTGATTTCAGACACTTACCAGTTATGTGACCTTGGGCCAAGATTTAATTCTTTATGTAAAAATAAAGAAGCACATTCATCTCATTAGTATACAAATTTGCTTTAATCTTTAATAAATGGTAAAATTATATATATATACCAAAAAACTTTTAAAATAAATTTCTTTAAGATAAAATAAATTTTAAAAAATTTCAGAAACTAAATACTGATTTATTATCAGTAAATGTTTGAACTGTATACCTATTTGCCTAAGTTTCTTCAACTACAAAATGAGGATTATAATAGTACCCAAGGGGCTGTTATGAGGACCAAATAAGATAATAATTATAAATAGCATTTAGCACAAAATCTAGCACATAGTAGGCACAATATAAAGGCTTATTCCCTTCCCCTTTGCATCCTTAGTGCCTAGCACATTCTAGGTGCTTAATAAATGCTTGTTGACTGATTTAAAAACTTTGGGTGAACTGGACTAATAGTTACCTTTAACTCCTTCCTAACTCAGTGGAGTTACACAGATCACTCCCCATGTCTGGAATGGTCTCCCAATTTTCCGCTTCCTTTGGTAATCTCTTTCTTTTCTTCCTTCAAAGTCTAAGGTCCCTCAATGATCCTAACCCCTCAGTGAGCTTTTACTGATTTCTCCCAGCTGAAAATGACCTCTAAATTCTCAAATTTTCTTCTGGTGGTTTGTCTGAACCACTTCTCAATAAGTATTCTTCTGTCTACATATGCTGGAGCAGTCAGTCCCTGCTATCTCTCCCACTATGTTTTTTGTGAAGTACCTCCACATTTTTACCCTCTCTTCAATAGACTTGTTTTGCTGTAGTTGGACGTTTCACTGCAAGTGAAACTTTTGAGTGTGGCATTGGGTAGTGCTAGACCTGGACTCAAAAGCAACTGTGTTCCAATTCAGCGTCAGACATATTGGCTGTGTGGCTCTGAGAAAGTCAGTTAACACCTATCTTAATTTCCTAATCTGTAAAAATGGGATAATAACAGCACCTCATAAATTTGTTGTGAGAATAAAATGAGGTAATTTATCAAATGAGGTAATTTAAAAACGTTAAAGTGCCATAGAAATGCTAGGTATTCTTTCCTCTCTGATGAGTACTGAACTCAAACCATTTTCTTCTCTCCAAATCTCCGTCAAAAATAACCCTGGGCAAATGCCCCTTGCAGTGTCTCTCAATTTCATATAGCTAAGTTCTTCCTAGTGTCTAACTTAACACCAGCACTTATCATCACAGCAAAATATCCTTCAAAAACGAAGGGTTCAAAAAGTAGAGGATGGGGCTTTGTCGGTAAGATTTTGTGGAGCAGTAGAAAGAATATTAGATTCGGAATTGGGACTCAGATCCTGATTGCTACTTGCTGTGTGCTCTTGGGGTCTTTTTCATTCTCGGGGCCTCATTTTCCTCATCTGTAAAATGAGAAGGCGAGGATTGCTATATGACGCTAAAGCTCTGTCCAGCTCTGACGGTCGGAGAATCTGTTTGGACATCTGTCCAGCCCTGGCAAGTGTAGGCCATCCAGGTTGGGGACCCATCCATTTGCGGGGCTTTCCACCAAGCTCACCACCCTCAGACCCAAGGGCACGCTTCCAGGACCCTTCTTCCCAGAGCAAGTTCCCTGCTCACTCTCAATTTTACACCCCCCCCCCCAGTCCCGGGCTGGGGCGTGGGGGTGGAAAACTCGGAGTAGCGGGGGAGGGAACGGCGTTGGGGACCCCAGCGGGCGACAAACCGGTTCGCCTCTCCCGAGAGTCGAGGCGGGGAGCCGGGAACAGCTCTGTCTCCTCCTCTTCACCCTCTCCCTTCCTCTCTTTCCTCCGCCTTCTCCCTGGCGGGGACACACCTCCTCCAACTTTCTCAGCCTGTACTTGCTTCTCCCCGCGCTGGCAGCCACTGTCTGCGCCTCCTCACCCTCAGAGCCCCCCACCCCTATTCCGCTTGCCCCTCTGCTCTCGTCTCCCTCTACCCCCATGGAGGCGACCCAGCCCGCCTTGCCACTCCGGGTCTGAAAGGTCCTTACAGAACTGCTTCGAAGAGACTCCTTCCTCACGTTGGGCACTCGCCGGTAGGTAAGTCCGGCATACCTGCGCCATCGAGATGTGTGCGCGTGCGGGGTCGGGGCTGGGGGTGGGAGGCGGCGAAGGTGGCAAACGGGGCTGGAGGGTGTAACAGAAGCAAGAGGAGTTAGGCACTCCTACAGGAATGGGGCAGTGCAGTGGAAAGAGCTAGTTTCAGGGGGGTGTCAGAAAAAGGAGTTCTGGTTCTGGTCCTGGTTCTGTTGCTAACTAGCTCTGTAAACCATCGCTCCCATTCCCCGCCTCAGTTTCCTCATCTTTAAAATGAAGGAACTGGACTGCATGGGCTCTAAGTTCTACTCTACTTCTGAGCTAAAGGCTCTTCCAAGGCTCGATATGCGGTTCTGTAGATCATTTAAGATTTGACATTCTAGGATTCTATCTTTGATATGAGGGTGGGATGTGATAGAAGTTTCAAAGATCTTTTTATCTTTTGGAAACTGAAAACTTCGCAGGGCAGTTGTTCTCTTTGTAGTATAGAGCCCTAGATTTTTTTTTTTTTTTTTTTTTTTTTTTTTTGTGGGGGAGGAGATACTATAGAATACTGGATTCAAAGTTAGGAAGACCTAGGTTCAAATCTTGCCTCAGATACTAATCATGTGACCCCGGAAAAGTAATTTCTCTCAGCCTCATCTGTGAAATGAAAATGCTGGCGTTGGCCCTTCCAGATGTAAATGTATGGTCCCTGTCAGATAAATTGGGGGGAGATTAGGAGAAAAGAGAAAATGTAGGCTCCGTTAGGAACATGAGGTTGTGGTTGGCATCAGAAAGGGTTCAACGTCCTGGGTGCTGTTTCTCTGGATTTTGGTGTTTTCTTTTTTCCTTTTCTTCCCACTGCTGAGGATTGCCTTCTTGGTAGAAAAGAAGCTGGAATCTTAGCAGATGTGAGCTCCTTAAGGGCTAGAGATTTTTGAGGAGGTTTTTGTGTGTATATATTCAAATGGATTTACAAAATATAATGCAAGTAATAGGTTCTTTATTTAGAATAGAGACTGAATCTTTGCTTTTATTGATACAGGAAATTCCCTTGAGGAAACTCCTACTAATGCAGGTCAGCAGCACCTTGTCAGCAATTTATATTCTTACAGAGTTGCCTAGAGCACCATGAAATTGGGTGTCTTCTCAGGAGCACATTTATATATACATATATATATATATACATAGACACATATATACACATACATGTACATACATACATATATTATACAATAATATGTATCTTTATCTTTATATATGTATATAGCTATGTATATATACATAGACACATATATACACATACATGTACATACATACATATATTATACAATAATATGTATCTTTATCTTTATATATGTATATAGCTATGTATATATATACATAGCTATATACATATACACGTATATATAGAAGTACACACATATTTATATATATATATATTAAACACACACACATGTATTTATGTATATTTCAGAGGTCAGACTTGGATCCAAGTCTTTCTAACTTTAAAGCCAGCTTTATCTACTACAACACACTGTTGATATTTTAAATAGGCACTCTTTTTGGATTAAAATTAGGCTTTGGATACCTGATGGGGAAAAGGGAAATTTTAATATCAGTATTGGAACAGAATTTGGAACACAGAGTATCAGAGCTTGAGGAATATTTGAACATAGAATGTTAAATTTAGAAGGGACTTTAGAACACAGAACATAGACTATTAGACCTGGAAAGAACCTGGAAACTTCTAATGCTAGATCTGGGTTTGAACATGCATGAATATACTTGTCTCAACTCAGTATTTCAGGGCTAGCAGTCAGGGTGGGGCTCTGGTGGTGGTGGTGGGGGGAGAACATTGCCAACTTGTGTCCTCAGAGGGTTATCCGCAATAAGTGTGACTAGGGGAAGTGTCCAGGGGATGTGAGTCAGTAGAGAAAGGTGCATCATGTCTAAGTGCTGATACATAGGTGGGGGTCATATTGGAAACTACTGAGACTTATGATGCCAATAAATCCAACCAATATGTGTTTAGTGCCTACTATGTGCAAGACACTATCTGCTTGGTTTGTGGGGGAGGGGAGAGAATGCAGAAAGTATACCTGCACTTGTGATTCTAGGTAGAGCTGCTTGCCTTGTCCAACTAGACCAAGGTTGATTTTGGCTATTGAGCAATGATGTGTATCTCCTATATATGTCTGATGGGGGGGGGGGGCGCGGGGCAGATCAGTTTCTTACCAAGGTGTGAGAATTCAGGGAATACTGAATTATTGGATAGGACTTAGTCAGTCCTGCTATATCTGGGCTAGTTGTCTGGGCTAGTTAGTGTCTTAGGCTGTCCAGAAGAGACACACCCACTGGATATACTCAGATGGTCTTTAATCTGTCCTGAGCTATTGGATTTAGCTTATGTTCAGTCCCTTGAAATATGAGTTGGGATAGGGGCTGATTGGATTATCAGGGTTAGAAAGACCTAAGAGGTCATCTAATTCACTCATTCAGCCTCTTTTACAGAAGAAGAAACTGAGGCCCAGAAAGGTCTCACAGTCATAAGGAATATAAAATATTACTACTGTTGTTACTGTGGGATCACATCTCCCATATTTTCTGATGTGTTCATGGCTATCCTTCTCAAGCTTTCCTCTCAGATGTTCTCAGAGTAAGTTTAAGACCTAGTATGCATTAAGAAGCTTGGGCTTCCTTCAGTTACTTCCTGTCTTGCTTACCTTCCTCAAGACTTTCCCGTATTTTATGGCTTGGATCAGCCTGGAAGCAGGGACAAATCAGTTTCTCCTCTCTCTCTTCCCAATAGAGCCCCTTAGAGCTCCTTGAGATAATTTGGGCATAGTAGGTACCCATTCTACAGCTTTGATTGCAACTAATCATTAGCCTGGGACTTAGAGAAAGAAGCCTGTTTTTAGCCTCAGGCAACTGTAGCCATAGCTATGTTGGTCTCTGGTTCGGTTCTCTGACTCTTCTCATTAAGGATTAATTGTGTCACAATTGACTCTCAAGGCTGAGTTTGGGGTAAGAGCAAGGAAAATTGTTGGAAGGGGAAGCACAAGACTTTCAGAAATGAACCAGAGAAGAAATGTCAAGATTCTAACTGGGATGCTCCCACTTTAATAAAAGTGGGAGACGGGAGACCTCAGTCTGGATCCAGGTCCAGCTAATGACTTATTTTATAATCATTTGGAAACTGGTTCCCCTCTCTGAGCCTTGATTTATTTCTTCCTTGGTAAAATGAGATTAATAATACTTGCCATTACCTTCCTGAGATAATTGTATAGCTTAAAAGATAGTGGGTGTGAAATCAAGGTGGAAAGAATTGTCTTATGTCTTACAGCTATTGTCATTGCAGTCTTGCTTTTCCCATGCTTCTTGCTGAACTCATGGCCACTCTTACTGAATACTCCCCTAAGATGTTCTCAAAGTGAGCTTAAGATTTGGTGTGCACCAAGATACTGGGGTTGTCTTTAACCACCTTCTTTTTAACCCAGCTCCCTCAACACTTGCCCATTTCTTAAATGGGCTTGGTTCATCCTGGAGGTGAGTCACTCCACTGTCACCCCACTGTAGCTGGAGAACAGCTTCATCTCTGATGCCTCTGACTATTGTTTGCTGAGGTCAGGAACTATGTGGAATTACTTCCTTTTGCAACAAATACTCATCATTATTATTTCACAAAGTTTTGAACTAGACATCTTTCCCAGTCCAAGATGATTTGATTCCATTATTTGGTACTGAAATTCCTCACTAAGTCTCTACAGATTTCTTTAGAAATGCATGTTCTTCTTTTACCTTTCCTATTTTTGTCAGGGGCATTCCTGTTCCCATTGTTCAGGTTCAAAACTTTGGAGACATCCTTAACTTTCCTCTCTCCATGCTCCACCCTGCCCCCCTACTCCATTTCTAATTGATCTCCAATTATATCAATTCTAACTCGTCTTGAATCCATCTACTGGATTCATGCTGACAGTGAGTTAATCCATTTGTATTTAGTTTGGTCAGGATTTATGATCTGACTCCTAAGTGCAAGGTGTGATGCTAGGTGCTAGACACACACAGAAAAAAAGAAAATCACTCTTTGCCCTCAAAGTACTTACATTTTATTGGGGATGGAGGTACAGTCTGTACAACATAAAAATAAGTAAATACAAGATATTTTGAGAGAGGAGAGTACCCTAATAATAAGTTAATCATTGTTTCAATAATTCAGTGTCACCAAATACATTGTTCTCCTGGTTCTCCTTTCTTCACTTTGCAGCAATTCATGAGTCTTTCCAAGTTTTTCCAAAAGTATCCTGCTCATTGTTTCTTATAACACAATAGTATCCTATCACAACCACATACCACAACTTCTGCAACTATTCCCCAATGGGCATCCCCTCAATTTCCCATTCTTTACAAACACATGAAGAGCTGCTATGCATATTTTTGTAGGCATAGGTCCTTTTTTCTTTTCCTTTGATTTTTTTTTTGGAGGTACAGACTTAGTAGGGATATTGTTGAATCAAACGGCATGCGCAGTTTTATATATCTTGGACATTCACTGTAGATCTCCTAACTAGTCTCCATGCATTCATACTGCCCACTTCGAATTCATTCTGTATATATTATTAAAATAATTCTCCTAACGAAAATTTCTTGTTCAGACACCATCACTTCTACATAGTACATTCAGGGCTCTACATAGTTTGGCTTGAAACTACCTTTCTAGGTTTATTTCATATTATTTTCCTTTGCATACTCTACATAGTTAAACTGGACTGTTTACCATTTCTTGGGTTCATTCTGTTTTCTCCTACATCCACGAATTTGTGTATTTCATTCTCTAACCCTAGCCAGGGGTCCTCAAACTTTTTTAATAAGGGGCCAGTTCACTGTCCCTCAGACTTCTGGAAGGCTGGACTATAGTAAAAACAAAAACTTTGTTTTGTGGGCCTTTAAATAAAGAAACTTCATAGCCCTGGGTGAGGGGGTTAAACATTCTCAGCTGCCACATCTGGCCCGTGGGCCATAGTTTGAGGACCCCTGCCCTAGACCATACCCACCCTACATCTCTATTTGTTGATTTCCTTCTCTTCCTTTGTAGCCCAATCAGATGCTAGTTCCTTCATGGGACTATGCTTGATCCCAGTTCCTATCCCTCAGTTCAAAGTGATCCTTACTCAATCTTTCCACCCTCTCTGCCCCCTCCTATTCATTTATCCCATTCTATCATGTGTTGTTTATCTACATGTCTTTTCTCCAATTATTATTATTATTAATAGTAGTAATGACAATAATTGTAGCTGACATTTACATAATGTTTTAAAGTTTACAACATCCTCATTATAACCTTGTGAGGAAGGTAATACAAACATCATTATCTCCATTTTATAAATGAGATTATTGAGGCTTGGAGAAGTTAAGTGACTTGTCTAGGGTCACATAACTAGTAAATGGTGAAACTAGGATTCTGAACCAGGTCTTTGGACTTCATTTCTGGGGCCTGCCGGTAGCATAGTGCCTAACACATAGCTGGCATTTAATAAATTATTGTTGACTTGCCTGGGTACTGGGTGATTTTTCATCTTTGTCTGCTTAGTCCTGTTCACTAGGGAATTCCAAAAATCATTCTAACCCCCTCATTTTACATATGAAGAAACTGAGGCCCAGAGCGTGAGGTGTAGGAGCTTACAGAATTAGAGAGGCCATATGGCTAATTCCTTAGCTAAAGGTCCAGGAACAGCTGTGTGTGTGTGTGTGTGTGTGTGTGTGTGTGTGTGGTGGGGGAAAGAACTCCCAGCAAAGGGTTCATTGGAATTCCCATTAGGCTTCGAGGTCCACGCTGTTGGCTTCCATGCCTGTAGAACTGGACTGTTCCTGCCACTTGTGTGATGATGTTAACTTGTGCACATGGGCTTGTATGTCCATTGGGTATCCAAGCAGTTGGATTCCCCTCTAGTCCCTCCTAATCATCTGATGAACCAACAAGTCATCCAGGTCTTTTAGAAAGCCAGTTCACTCTAATTCAGCCTTGGGATCCTAGAGTGAAAGAGGTAACTGCCAAGGTAGTAGTTAGGAGTCCTAGAATCACAGTATCTCAGAGGTATAAGGTTCATAAGGTTCATAAACTCAAGGTTAAACTTGAGTTTAACATATACCTGAGAAGGGATCTATTTTTCATCATTCCCTAGTGACTATTTAGCTTCTTGGATACTTCACTTTTAAGACATCCCATTCCACTTTGAAACAGGTTGAATTATTCAGATATTTCCCCCTTTTTTGTTATCATTCAGTAGTTTTAGTCTCTTTGCGACTCCATTTGGGTTTCCTCGGCAAAGATACTGGAGTGGTTTTGCCATTTCCTCTGCCAACTCATTTTACAAATGAGGAAACTGAGGCAAACAGGGTTAAGTTACTTGCCAGGGTCACATAGCTATAAATGACTGAATTATCATTTGATCTCAGGTCTTGCTGTTCGTACTCAGCACTCTATCCACTGCCCCATCCAGCAGCTTTACTTTTCCCTTTGCTAAACTCAAATCTTCCTCCTTACAATTTTCATTCACTGAATTTAGTTTTCCCTTCTGGGGCCACCAGAACAGCTCTAATCTTTCTTCCATGGGCCAGATCTTTAAAGCTTGGATCATCTTCCCTTTTCTGGTATTTTGTTCTGGTTTGGTATGGGTCTGAAATTTTTTGATTCCTGAAACTAAAACGTTTGTTCTTCCTGGTCTTGGGAGCAATAGAGTTGTGATCAGAACTATGTTGTTATAACTCTGGGATGTTGATTTCTTGATAGGTGGAAAATTTAAATTTTAAGGACTGTGAGTGGGATGGATATGGTCATGACATCCAAGCCATGGAAAAAGATAGGGATCTGCTGGTTGGGATGGAGATGCTGAAGAATAGAAAGAACACATATATAAGTGAAATACCTCGTGAATATTAAAAGAGGAAAGATCCCCAATGATGTATGGTAGTTTGGAAAGAACCCTGTGGGTTAGGGTTGTGACCCTGGCTCAACCATTCACTTGCTGTGTAACATCAAGCCACTGCTTTAGTATTCCATGATATGTTGGGTTTGTGGTTTTATCTCTCCCACTGGGTTACAAGTTTTCTGAAGTCATGGGACTTCAAGTATATTTTTAAACATTTCCTTTTTCTACTCCTCCTCCACTTCTCCCCAGTTCTGTCTCTGCATGACTAGTGTTGGGATCCCGAACAGAAGGACCTATTGATTATTGTTGCAAACAGGGCATCTCCTCCCAGACTGTAAACTCCATGAGGGCAAGAACTGCATTTTATCCAAAAATTTTCTTTCCCCATTATCTACTGATGGCTTTCTCATGCTATAATATACACTTACTAAATGTCTGAGGAATAGTTGAATGAATGAATGAATGAATGGGGCTATAAACAATGGCACCTGTTTCTATAATGTTCCACAGTGTATGTACAGAATATTTTGCCACAGAATCCTCATCACGTAGATAGATAGTACAAGTATTGTTATCTTCATTTCAGAGATGAGAAAATATTAGCTAAAGTGGTTTAAGATTATGATACTTAAAGCTGGAAGGTATTATAGAGATCATAAAAAGTCCAACCCTCTCATTTTGCAGATAAGGAAATCTAGGCCCAGACAAGGAAAATTAATTTGTCTAGACAGGCTAACTTCATATGTTTTGAAGCCAAGATTTGAACTCATGTCTTTTGTTAGCTGGCTGGGGCAGTGTGTAGAGCATTGAGTCTGGAGTCAGGAATATCTGAATTCAAATCCAACATCAAACATAAATTAGCTGTGTGAGTCAGTTAATACTGCTTGCCTCACTTTCCTCATTTGTAAAATGACTGGAGAAGGAAATGGCAACTCATTCCAGTATTTGCCAAGAAAACCCCAAATGGGATCATAAAGAGTCAGACATGATTGAAAAATGATTGAACAACAATTTCTGACTATAGTTGTATGTTCATTCTATAATGTCTGACTTTTGAAGGAAGGAACTTTTTTGAAGTTTTGGAATTACTAGGATGAGGGGGAGCATGAGGTTTCTGGTTTTGATAAGTTTTTGAGAATATTAAGTCAACAAGAATAAACATTTATTATTCATAACAGCAATAGTAATAGTTAGCATTTATATAGCCCCCAATGTGCCAAACACTATACAAATTCTGTCTCACTTGATCCTTGTAACAACCTTAGGTACTATTAGCATCCCCATTCTACAGTTGGGGAAACTGAGGCAGGCAAAAGTGAGGTGACTTGTTCAAGTTCACATAGCTAGTAACTACCTGAGGTGAGATTTGACTTCAAGACTTCCTCACTTCCAGCCCAATACTCTATCTACTGGGCCACTCAGATTCCCCACTTACTAGGTACTGTGCTAAGGACTAGGAATACAAAGAAAGGCAAAAACATGGACTATGCCCTCAAGGAGCTCAGATTCTACTAGGGGAGACGATGAGTAACAACTAGATAAATTTAAGATTTATACAGTGGAAGTGGGAATTACTCTAGGAAGGGAATGGTCTATTTGAACTGAGTCTTAAAGGAAGCCAGGGGAAAGAAAAAATGGAAATGGAAAGCTAGAATATTCCAGGCATGGGGGGCAGCTTTCACAAGGTATGGAGACAGGAGATGGTGTGGCAGTTAGAAGTAGGTTAGCATTGCTGGAATATAGAGTTTGTGGAAGAGAAGAAAAGTTAAGGAACCTGGAAAGATAGGAAGGGGGGGCATTAAAAGCTTTAAATGCCAAAGAGAGGAGTTTATGTTTGATTCTGCAGGTAATAGGGAATCACTAAGTTCATGGAATAGAGAGAGAGGGAGATAGGTCATTTTTATAGAAAAATCACTGTGGTAGTTGAGCAAAAGTTAGTAAGTGTCAAGTGTCTGAAATCAGATTTGAATTCTGGTCCTCCTGACTCGATCCACCTAGCTGCCTGAACAAAGGGATTGATTAGGGAGTAAATTTAAGAGAAGAGGCAAGGAGAACCAGTTGGGAGCCTCTTGTTACAGCCCAAGCAAGAGGGGTTAAAGGCCTGAAGTAAGGCTGTGACTGAGTTGAGGGAAAGGAACATATCAGAGAGATATGAAAATACAAATGATCTGCTTAATTTCTGGTTGTGCTTAATTCCTAGATACAAATCCTAGAAAATGTTTCAAAGAAGAGCAATCACTGTGAACTCTCTGGTTAAAAAAGGGCTGTCACGAGAAAGTGGGATGTGAGATAGCTCTTGTGTAGGATTTGTATAGGCAGTAAGAGGGATTGGGGAAGGGCATTCCTAAGGCCAGTATTGAGAGGGGTTTTACTACTCCTCCCTCTTCACATGGATGGAGCTGGGAATCTAACCTAGGACTGCTTGATTGGAAAGCTGTTCCAGCATGCCTCAACCTGTTGTTTGCCTCAGGTTTGCCCTAAGCTGTCCCAACTCTGCTACATCCTGGCAAAGGGGAGCCTACAGGCAGAACTGGAGAAAGCCAAAGGGGGAAGGTGGGAAAGGAAGGAAAACTGGTTGAGGGGCCAAGGGATTCCACTTATACCTTCCTCCTCCTCTTCCCTTCTTTCATATCTCCCTTTCTGAGAACTGAGGTACAGTGTGGGGGAGGGAGAGGTAGCAGGAAGCCCAAAGCTATAGAACTATCTAGTGAAACTAGGCTTATGCTGGGAGTCAGGAACTGAAAAAGCTGAGACCATGAATCAAGAGATCTGAGTTACAGTCCCTAACTTTCACTTACCCTTCTGTTCCTCAGTTTCTTCCATTGAAAAGAGAGAAGTGATTAGTTTAAGGTCAGTCAGACACTGTCAGTGTCAGAACATGGACTAGGACTTCGTTCTTGACTCACGATCTAGATTGTTTTCTGTTATACCAGGCTGCCTTCTCCCCAGGAACTTTCATGGTCACTGAGAGAACATTTTAAAAATGACTCATGAATGTTCATACCGAGCTCTGGATCTGCTTCTTCCCTTCTCTGTCACTGCCACATGCTTCCTACTGCTGCCAGAATAATCTTCATATATTTGGCCATGTCACTTCTCCTTAAAAAGCTTCAGCAATTCCCTGATGAAATTCGATCTCATTTGCCTGATATTCAAGGATCTCCATAATCTGACACAAACCTCATTTTCTAATCTTATTTCATTTATTCCCCTTAGTGTAAGGTAGAGACATAAGGTAGAGACACTAGGTGCCCCAGTGGATGGAGCACTGAACTTGGAGTCAGCAAATTCTGGGTTCAAACCCAGCCTCAGATGCAAGCTACCTGGGTGACTCTGGACTTAACTTCTGTCTATCTCTGTTTCTTCTTTTGTAAAATGGAGTAATAATAACAGCTACCTCCCAGGATGGCTGTGAGAATCAAATGAGATAATATTTGTGAAGTGCTCTGCAAACCTTAAAATTTTTCTATAAATGCTAGTGTTTTATAAATGAAAATTTCAAACTGGAAAACTTTGACTGCTCTTGAATGCTTTTGTCCCTCTTTTTCAGATTGTTCTTTATGCTTGAAATTTCCACCTACCTGATCTTTATTTGTTAAACTCTTATCCATCCCTTAAAATTCAATTCCAGTGTCACCTCCTGCAAGATTCTCCATTTGATTCCCCCAAGTAGAAACAAACTTGCCCCATACACCTCAGCACATTGTTTTGTGACTATCTTATGCTAATTCTGAGTTTACTAATAAAAATTATCAATCACTCTGTACCATCCAATATCTCTGCTTGATGAAACTTTGATTCCCTTTTGAGAATCTGCTACTATATTATCTCCTGTGGGAAACTGTTTCATCTCTATCAAGTACAGTAGTATACACAAAAGATAATGATTTCTAGGCTATCCTTAGCTCTTAATATCCTATTTTCATTTTCTAAGGACTTTAGTTATTCAGTATCCTAAAGGTAATTGGCACAGGCAACCAGGTGGTACAATGGAAAAAGCTCTGGCCCTGGAGTCAGGAAGACTCATCTTCCTGAGTTCAAATCTGGCCAGCTGTATGACTCTGAGCAAGTCACTTAACCCTGTTTGCCTTATATTCATCCATAAAATGAATTGGAGAAAGAAATGGACAACCACTCTATTATCTTTGCCAAGAAACCCCCAAAATGGAGTCATGAAGAATTGGACGTGACTGAAATGACTGGATAACACAAAACTGATTGACAGCTCTGACATTCTATTGTTCTATACTACTGAAGAATGTGTGTGGGGATAAGATCCTGCTAGATTAGCTTTATCTCTAGGGAAGGCAGGTGCAGTGGATCCCTAACTATTCAAGTAGCAGTGAGTAGCAAACCTAGAATAATGTTCTTACCTTCCTACCTTTCGGCCGCGTTTAGTTGTCTTCTAGACTCTTTTGGGTCAGGTGGAACTCCACCCCCTCCTCCCACCCTCATAACATCAGCCTGCTAGTGTGCTATTGTTATGATGCTCAGCTATGATTTTGGCTTGGGATGATGCATGAGATGGTAGCAGCCTATAGAACCAGCTGAGAGGCAGCTTACCCCTCTCAATCCCTGCTGGAGCTGATTAGTTCATATTTGACTCAGAGAATAGACTTCCTTGATCCACTTATTAAAGTGGTGCTGGTGGCCAGGGAAGTTCATGGATAATAGATAGAGCTCAAAGGAAACTTGGAAGCTAATAGTCCAACTACTTCATTTTAGAGTTATCAGGAGGAAAACCTAGAAAGTTGAGTGAGTTATCTAAGTTCACACAGATAAGAAAGGGAAGAGTCAGGATTCCTTGTCTAAAAATTTGTTGTAATTTCCACTGAAGTTGCTGTGGAGATAGCCTGGGATAGTGGTTAGAGCTTTATATTGGAAGTCAAGACACTTGGATTCTAGTCCATGCTTTGCCAATAATAAGGTGAGTGACCTAGTATAATGTAAACTTTGGAGTCAGAGGACCCAGGTAAAATTTGACCTTAGGAGGATCAAGCAATCTCTCAGGTCCTCAGTTTTCTCATCTGTGAAATGGTTAGTTGTTGTCTTTAATTCTTGAAAAGAACCAGAATGACATCACTATGTTAAAGTTGAGTTACAGTGTGTCTGACTGTGGCTAATCAGACCCATAGGAGCACAAATGCTCTGCCACAGATCGGACACAAATAGTCCCTATGAACACTGAGGGTGGCTATTCTAATTTTGCACATCTTAAGTTTCTTGTGAGCTAATTAAAATCTGCTTTGCTCATAGAGCCCAACACCTTCTCCAGTAAGGGCATGCCATGCTTGGGTGGTCCTGTGCCAGTGTTTCCTATGTGATACAATTTATTCTAAAATTCTTGAGATACCTTAAAAGAATACTTTTAAAAGAATGTCCTAATATCACTTTTCTGACCACCAACGTTTATTAAACATATTCTGTTCCAGGCATTGTGTTAAGCACTGTAAGATCCCTCAAGGATCTTACAATCTAATGGAGAAGACACCATGTAAACAAATATTTAAAAAGCAAGATAATAGAGGATAAGTAATAAATAATTAACAGAGGGAAGTCACCAGAATTAAGGCGGGAAAAGCTCCCTGTAGGAGGTGGGAATTTTAGTTGGGATTTAAAAGAAATTAGGGAGGTCTGTAGTCATTGATGAAAAGGGAGAGTATTAAAGATATGGAGGAGAGCTGGAGTTCAGAGACAGAATGTCTAGTTCATGCAACAGCCAGGAGATCAATGTCACTTGATCAAAAAGTATGTGTCAGGGAATAAGATAGAAGAAGATTGTAAAGGCAGCAGGCGGCATAGTTATGAAGGGCTTTGAATACAAAACAGAGAATTTTGTATTTGTTCTTAGAGACAATAGGAAACCACTGGAATTTATAGTGTGTGTGTGTGTGTGTGTGTGTGAGAGAGAGAGAGAGAGAGAGAGAGAGAGAGAGAGAGAGAGAGAGGGAGAGGGAGAGGGAGAGGGAGAGAGAGAGGGAGAGGGGGAGGGAGAGGGAGAAGGGGAAGGGGAGGGGGAGAGGGAGAGGGAGAAGGAAGGAAGCAGGGAGGGAGAGAGATGATTAGAATTTTAAGAAAATTTACTTTATTCAAGGTAATTCCAATAGACTTGTGATGAAAGCTTTGTTCACATCCAGAGAGAACTATGGATACTGAATGTGGATCAAAGCATACCATTTTCACCTTTGTTATTGTTTGTTTAGCATTTTTCCCTTTTTTCCTTTTGATCTGATTTTCCTTGGGCAGCATGATGAACACGGAAATATGTTTAAAAGAATTGCACATGAGTAACTTATATCAGATTGCTTGCTGTTTTAGGGAAGGAGGAGGGAGAGAGAGAAAAAATTGTAATAAGATTTTGCAAAAGTGAATATTGAAAACTCTTTGCATAAATTTAGATAAGTAAAGTATTATTAAAAAATAAAAAGAAAATATTTTTAATGCCTCAATAGAGGATTTATTGAAGTGGGGAGAGACTTGAGGCAGGCAGACCCACCAGCAGCTACTGCAATAGTCAGGAGTTAGATGAGGGTCTATAGCAGAGTAGTGGCAGTGTCAGAGGCAATATTCAAAAGTTATTGCAAAGGTGATATCAACGACTTGTACAAAACTTATAGAGTAACCTGAGGTATTGAGAAGTTAAATGATGTTTATGGCCATTCTGTTCTTATATGTCAAAAGTAAGACTGAACCCAGGCCTTCCCAGTTCTGGTGCTTGCTTTTTATCAGATATACTGCCTTTCATGTAAATATTATTCTTTTTTTTTTCCTGAGGCAATTGGGGTTAAGTGACTTGCCTAGGGTCACACAGTCAGGAAGTATTAAGTGTCTGAGGTCAAATTTGAACCCAGCTCCTCCTGACTTCAGGGCTGGTGCTCTATTTACTACACTAAATACTATTCTACCAGTTTTATTGAAAAGAAAACTGAGCCTGAGGAGGTGAAAAAAGGTGAAGAATTAAAGGTAAGAACTAGTAATGTGAGCTTATTGCTGGCTCAAGAAGAAGGAATTTTTTTTTTTCTTTTCAGTGACATTTCCCATTATTACCAGGCCAATATTTGAACTGATTAGGGGGGCAGAGTTCTATCCCATTGACTTAGGTGCCATTCCATTCTCTGAGTGTTTTTCACCCCTTCCTTGAGGTGTGAATGAGATCATGTCTGTTACCTTTCTGAACCCATTTGAAAGGAAAGAGTGAGATGAATAGAAATTATTCTCATAATTTTAATATCGTCTCAAGTCACAGCATGAGTTTTGCCTTTGATAATTGTGTGGAAGCAAGAGCAGAAAAGGAAATGTTGCCTGGACTTCTAGGTGTTTGGGGCTCGGGAAGCGGAGTAAGCCTGGGGAGAGTCTAGGAAGAGGAACATTTTATGTTGTGTGTTCTAAGGACAATTCCTACTCTGACACTGTGTTGGAAGGTACCTTTCTGCTGCGTTCTAAGATCCTTTCCAACTCTTTAATATCCTATGATCTGAAAGAGCATAATATAATTCTCATTGAGAATGTGGTTTGGTTAGTGATCATTAATCCCCATTTTTCTTGAGTTTTGCTATACAGTTTCCCTCCTCTATGCTCAACTCAAATTTCCCTTTTGTGACTAATTTTGCTCTTCAAGACTGTCATTCTGGCCGAATAAATTGTGGTATGTGATTGTAATGGAATATTAATGAGCTATAAGAAATGATGAAAAGGATGCTCTCAGAAAACCTGGAAAGACTGTCATGATCTGATGCAAAGTTACATGTACTATGTACAAAATCACAGTAATAAAAACAGATGATCAGCTGTGAATGATTTGTTATTTTCAGCAATATGGTGATTCAAGAAAACTAAGAAAAAAAAGACTGTCATTTTAATATTATTTCATCAGGGTAAAAGTTATTTGTGTGTGTGTGTGTGTGTGTGTGTGTGTGTGTGTGTGTGTGTTTGTAGGGAAGTATTATAAAGAAGAAAGGACAGCACATGTGTTTATCTCTAGTATGAGCCTTCCCTCATGATATCTGGATGGCTCTTAGCAATCTGATTGTTTCATGCTCAGGATCATCTAGCACACCTGGGATATCACTGTCACTGCCAGAGTGAATCCTCCATTTCCCTGAGAGCCTCTGGCTCAAAACATATTCCACCTTCATCTGAAAGACTAGAGAGGACTTCTCTTTTTGCTATACCCCCTCTGCTTTCAGACCCTTGCCATAGGTAACCCTAATAAAAACAGACCTTATCTTTGGCAACTTGAGAAAAGAAGTTTTCTAGCTTTCCTCTTCTGCCTCTGAAAACCTAAAACAATCAACTAGGGCAGGATTATGAGTCTGAGATGGGAGAAGAGCTTCCTAGAGTTCAAAAGATAAAAGAATATGTGGGTAGAACTGAATCACAATATTCTTGAATACAAAATGGAGAAATGTAAGCTAGACACATATTTAGTGAGTATAGAACTAACTAAAAAGTCAAATTGGAACATTATTAATTAATGGATGGATGTCAACCTGGGAGAGAGAATAACAACCACAGGACTCTCTGTACTTGGCTCAGTGTTGGTCAACATTTTCATCAATGCCTTAGATGAAGGCATAGATAGGTACTTCTCAGATCTCCAGTGACAAGAAGCTCAGTGAGTTAGCTAAAGCCTTGAATGATGGGATTAGGATCCTCAAAGGCCTCAAAGGATTTGTAACAATGAGCCAATTATAAGAACATGAAATTTAATTAAGGATAAATTCTAAGTACTTGGGTCCCTAAAATTAATTGTACAAGATAGAAGAGGCATACTTACAAAGAAGTTCACATAAAAGAGACATGGGAGTTTTATTGGCTGCAATCTTAAAATGAGTCAGTAGTGAGAAATGGCAGCCAAAAAGGGTGGTAAGGATCTTAGGCTGCATTAGTAAAAATTTCATATCTGGTGTGAGACAAATTGATAGCCCCACTGACCTCTGCCCTTGATTCAATCTCAGTACAGTGTTTAGTTTTGGATATCATATTTTCATTGACAAGCCGCAGTAAAAGAGTGTGATGTTCAGAATGATGAGAGGACTAAAACTTCTCAAGAGAATACAAGTATTTTTCATTATTAGTTCTATTGGAATTGCTTTGAATCACTATATTATTAAGAGAAGCCAAGACCATCACAGTTGTTCATCACATAATCTTGTTAGTATAAACATTGTTCTCTTGGTTCTGCTTGCTTCTTCACTCAGCATCAGTTCTGAAATCAACCTGCTCATCATTTCTTTTAGAACAATACTATTCCATTGCATCCATATACCATAACTTATTCAGCCATCCTCCCACTGGTGGGCATCTATTCAGTTTTCAGTTCCTTGCCATTACAAAAAGAACTGCTACAAATATTTTTATACATGGTTCCTTTTTCTTCTTTTGTGATCTCTTTGGGATATAGACCTAATACTGACACTGGTAAATCAAAGGTTATGCAGATTTTTGTAGTCCTTTGGGCATAGTTCCAAATTGCTCTCCAGAATAGTTGGATCATTTCACAACTCCACCAACAATGCATGTGTCCCAGTTTTCTCACATCGCTCTAACATTTAGCATTATCTTTTCCTGTCATCTTAGCCAATCTGAGAGGTGTGAAGTGGTACCTCAGAGTTGCTTTGGAATGATTTTCTTTCTAATATCATTTATATTCATTTTGTTTATGCAAAAACTTGTTTATTTAATTTATTCAGAATCATTTTCATCTATTTTATTTTCTATGAGTCTCTCTAATTCTTGTCTGAACATGAATTCTACCTCTATCCATAAATCTGAATGTAATTTCTTCCTTGTTCCTCTAATATGCTTATGATTATATAATGCTTTACATATGGAATGGTGTTTGAGTTTCACAATACATTGCCCCTGTTACTATCCCAATTTTGCAAATGAGGAAATTGAGTGAAGCTTAGAGAAGTCCAAGGTTACTTAGTTTGTAAATATCTGAGACAAGAGTAAAATCCTGACTTTAGGTCCAATACTACTTGTGATCACATAATCATTCAATCTAACTTATGGGTTTGAGAATTCTCTCTACATTTGATGCTATAATTCCAATAAACTTGTGATGGAGAGAACCATCTGCATTCAGAGAGAGGTCTATGGGGACTGAATGTGGATCACAACATAGTATTTTCATTTTTTGTTGTTGTCGTTTGCTTGCTTTTTTTTATCCTTTTGATCTGATATTTCTTATGCAACATAACGAATATGGAAATATGTTTAGAAGAATTGAACACGTTTAACCTATATTGGAAGGAAGAGGTGGGGAGGAAAAGAGGAAAATTTGAAACATGGTTTTGCAGGGGTGAATGTTGAAAACTCTTTGCATGTATTTTGAAAAAATAAAAAGCTATTATTACATTTGATGCTATACTGCACTTTGTGAACTTTGTCTTACTGTTTATTTGCTGGAAACAAACAAACCCCAAAACAAATGTATTAATTAGATGATGATGGTATTATATAGTTCTAAGTCAGAAAAAGTCAAAAAAATTTGGTTTCAGTTTGGGCTCAGACACTTATCAGCTGCAAAATCTCGGGCAAATCCTTAACTTTTTTGAAGTTCAGTTTCTTATTTAAAATGGCACATAGTAAACACTATATAAATTTTAGTTATTATTATTATTATACTGAATGACATATGCATTCTTGAAACTTCCCACAGTCATTTCTGATTCTCTTGTCTGGCAGAATAAGTCAAATCCCTTTTCACATGTGATCATAGTAGTATTGTACTTGAAGCCAGGAATATTTTAATTTGTCTTATCTCAGATATTTACAAATTAGGTAACCTTGGACTTCTCTGAGTTTACGCAATCTCCTCATTTTAATATTTGTACTCCTCACCTCATGGGAGTTGTGCGACTCTAGGAGGAGAGAGAAGCTGATGACTTTGTGTTGTTCTCTCTTACTTAAATCCAATTTACTTGAAAGTCAGAAGGTCACCCTTATGAGATCATTGGTCCTCTAAAAGAGTGAAGGACAGTCACAACAATTCCCTTATCCTGTGAGAAAGCTCTAAAATATTCTATAAATGTAAGGTATTATTGTGATTCAGTCTTTCATTCTAGTTAAAATGCATACTCATTTCTCCTACTTCTGTTAGAAACTATTCCTAGTTATCCACACCTCAATGTGATTGACTTTAGGATCTTTTTTTTTTTTTTTTTTTTTGGAAAATAGTGTTTGTTGGATAAAAGAGAGGGCATAGCAGACTATAACATTTTTACTATTGAGGCAACTGAGTGGAGGCAACTTCCACCAAAGAGGGGAAGGACTTCTTTGGGGCAACTTCTAAATTTCATATAAAGGGGAAAGAGCTACAGAAAGGATGCTAAGAACATCAAAGAAGAGCCTTACTTCTCTTAAGACTTTGTTAGATATAGTCTAATATTAAGAATATCTTCCAATCTTTTGGTCAGAATAGAAGACCTGTCTAATATAAGCAAAGAACTCAAGAGCTGTCAATAGTTCCATTCTTTTTTTTTAATTTATTTTTTATTTTTAAAATTATTATTATAGCTTTTTATTTACAAGATATATGCATGGGTAATTTTTCAGCATTGACAGTTGCAAATCCTTTTGTTCCAACTTTTTCCCTTCTTCCCTCCATCCCTTCCCCCAGATGTCAGGTTGACCAATACATGTTAAATATGTTAAAGTATAAGTTAAATACAATATATGTATACATGTCCAAACAGTTATTTTGCTGTATAAAAAGAGTCAGACTTTGAAATAGTGTACAATTAGCCTGTGAAGGAAATAAAAAATGCAGGTGGACAAAAATAGAGGGATTGGTAATTCTATGTAGTGGTTCATAGTCATCTCCTAGAGTTCTGTCCCTGGGTGTAGCTGGTTTAGTTCATTACTGCTCTATTGGAACTGATTTGGTTCATTTCTTTGTTGAAGAAGTAATTCCATTCTTAAGAATCATAGTTGATTTCCCTCCTTAGGTGTTTCCCCAGAATCATTGTACTCCCTTTCTCCAACATTCTGTCTTAGGAAAATGTGGCCTTCAGTTTCAATGGTCTTGTGATGGAGAGAACCACCTGTACCTAGAGAGAGGTTTGTGGAGACTGAGTGTAGATCACAACATGGTATTCTCACTTTTTTGTTGTTGTTTGCTTGTATTTTGTTTTCTTTCTCATTTTTTCCCTTTTTGATCTGATTTTTCTTGTGTAGAATGATAATTGTGGAAACGTGTATAGAAAAATTGCAGATGTTTAACATACATTGGATTGCTTTTGTCTAGGGAAGGGGGTGGAGGGAAGGGAGGGAGAAAAAATTGGAACAGGGTTTTGCAAGCATGAGTGTTGAAAATCATCCATACATATGTTTTGAAAATAAAAGACTTTAAAAAAAAAATAAAAAAAAAATAAAGGAAATCCAAGTACGACATGAAGGAAGGGATTTCATCCAGTGGAGGAACAATGTATATCCTCAGTCTAACTATAAAAAATAGCTATTGATCCTGAGTGTCTGAGGCAATGTATCGATTCTCTTCTCCATATTTAGAAGGCCTCTGTAGTGGACCCACATAACCAGGTTCAATTTTGGAGCCTGACATATTAAACCCCTACTCCATTGTCTTAGGGATTTAAAGCTTAGGTTTCAGCTCATGTCTACATTGGGGGTGGTATATGTAAGATAGAATAAAATGATACTTAATGTACAATTTGAATCAGATATGGGACAGATATTTATTTCCTACATACCAAGACATGCTAAAAGATACAAAAGACATCACACGTTGACAGAATGACTTAAAATTGGATTTAGTAACTTGACATAACTACTTTTATAATCTACTTAAAGGCTATTTAATCTCATTTAAACATAAAGCAGTTTGAAGTACTGCTGACTAGGCAGTTTACATTTCACATCGCCATTCTGTGTTCTTTCTCCTTCAAAGTCCATGTCTTTGGCTAAGGTAGACCAAAGGATTGGCCTCTTCCTCTTGTTGGCAATTGTTTTTTCTGATGCAGAAACTTACCTTGTTACTAGTGAGCTCAACTCATTGGACCCACAATCTCTGGACATCTGGAACTCATAAGGTCACCAGCGTCATGCATGGGACAAGGGAAGATGAGGTGACCTCTCAGATTTTCAGCACTATGCCAAAATGACAAGTCTGTTTAGTGCTAGACCACCAGATGGCCAGAAGCAGCCAAGAAGTTTGTCCTCAGGCAGTTGAACCCCAAAGAACTCAAGGGCCAAGTCACACATGTGTTCAGCAGAAAATAGTTGGAATATGCTCCATACAGCCCACATTATATGACTTTGTGGATTACGTGAGCAATGGCTAAGAGATGGAAGAGGAAGAATGGGATGATGAGCAACCCAATTTTATTAGAGCATAAAGTTTCTATGTTGTTAATTCATATTTCCATAACTTTCAAGTTAACAACATTCTTTTCAATAATCTTGTGAGGCTTTGAGTAGTGTAAACATGATTTTTTTTCCCCTGGAGCAATGTCCTTTGACTTTACAGATAAAGAAACTGAAGCTCAGAGAGAAAAACTGATTTACTCCTGGTGATACAAATAACAACAGATTTGGAGTTTACATTCAAGTCTTTGCACTCCAAGTCCAGTAGTATTTCTAATATACCATATTTGGATCTTTTTTAAGGGAAAAGGAGATGATAGGAACAGGAGATTGGAGACACATTATAGAGTTTTGAATGTCAGGAAGAGGTCACTTATTAAGCCATTATCTGTCAGTGATATTTCAGTGTGAATGAATTTATCAACTTTTTTCCTAAAGCAAGATTCATTAGTGGCTGGGTGGGAGAGAGTGTAGGAAACATCTGGACCTTTGGGTTAGCACGAATGAGAGAAGAGGCCACAGAAATGGAAATCTAAGGTTGTCGAAGGCTCCTTCACCCTGACTGAAGGAGGGGAAGTATACCTTTTCCTGGCCTATCCAGTTGGGGAGCAAGGCCAGTATTGCATTTTTTTGTACTTCAGCTACTTTCATGACAGTGTCACCGAGCCTCAAATATCTTATCTCGTTGATACTATAGCCTGGGAAACTTGGAGGAACCCAGGTTTCAGGAACCCCTAAGTGTCTGATCTTAGTGACTGTATGGGTGGCCTTGGGCAAGCCATCAGAATCATAGTTTCCTTATCTGTGAAATGGGCAAAGAAGGTCAGATGTTTCCCAGAGGTATTGTGTGGGTTAGTAATTAATGCCTGAGAATTAGGAATCTCTGAGTAGAGAGGAAAGGCTGTTATTACTGATGAATCTGAGAATGACCTAGCTGTTCCTTGGCATTTATGTGAGTGATGGATAAAAATGTCTTTGTTCAGACCAATATTCATTTTCTAAAACATTTGATCAGAACATTGTATTTGGAGTCTTCTGACTGGTTTCAAATCCTGGCTCCACCTTTTACTGCTTGTGACCTTAAAAAGTTATTCAATTAATTTGGGCCTCCATTTCTTTCTCTGTAGAGTAAGAGACTGGATCAGATATTTTTAAGGTCCCTTCTAGTGCTAGCTCACTTCTATCATCCTATATCCCTTCTAACAGACTTAACAGGCCTAGTGTTCTGACAGGGACTGAAGGATGTGCAGTGGAGAATATTGTAGGACAGTTTATGTATATATCTGTCTATGTTTACTGCCTGAGAATTACCATGAGAAACAAACACATTCAACTAAATTTTTTTTAATTGATTGAGATGCTATATTCAATCAAACATTTATTTGCTAAACAAATAGAGGCCAAAAAGGATCTTTTGAAGACAAAGAGAAGCTGCAGTAGAAAGCATCAGAAATTGGGACATTGGGACTTGAGTACTGACTCTGTCACTTAAGGTCACTCTGGTCACTAAAGTCCATCTATAAAATAGGGGGGTTAGATTAGTGTTTTTCAATCTCCAAATCTAGAATTCTTTGAATATACTTCCACATACTTACATGTGAATATTTTTAAAGCCTACAGCTACACGTTTTTATATAGATGTACATTGACATATATGCATATGGTCATATAAAACACCTCCACACATGTGCATACACAAATACTTACAAACCTACATAAAGGTAAACGTGTTAATCTACGCTCATCTTTCTTTTGGGGTCTAAAAAGCAAACTGAGCCTTAGGCACAACCTTGACAAGCTTTTTCGTGTTGCTATGCCAGGCAGGCTTTGCCTCCCTGTGTTGTTAGTGGCTGTGGTGGCCATTTGCCAACTTCATTTCTGGCCATAGGGCACTAGTCTGGCTCCATCCCTTGCCCAAGGGTCAGATAAGCCTAGAGCTCCCTTAGGCTTCCTGCTCTGATACCTTCTAATCATGGAGGACTAGTGGGCCCATGTGTTATAGAGTCAGAGGTATACCCCTTTGCCTACTAACAATGGCCCTAGACATAGTTATTAAAGGGGAGTACATAAATATTCACAGATGCAGGCTTATATGTACACTAAGCTCTGCAGTCCCAAGCACTGGGTCTTGCCCCCTCCCATCTTCTACTGAGCCCTTCACATTGTCCCCGCCTTTCTACATCCCCATCCTGGTAAGAACTGCTCAGAAAAGCGGTTTGCTGCAGCAGCAACTGGAAGGCTGAGCCTGTTGGAGCCTGCCCCATACGGCTGCTGACCTGGGTGAGTGGGAAGATTTCCTGCATACCAAGGAGGTAAAGAACTCTAGAAGCAGCTGAACGTGGCTCAAGTTCCATCCTGAGCTGGGGACCGTGTGCCTAAGACTTTGAGGAGCAGAGGGATGGTGCCCAAAGGCTGAGGACCTCATTCCCCCAAACCTGATGAATGGAAAAGCATCTCCTGCCATCATTCCATGAGATGTAGTGGTAACTCCAATTGGGAGGCTTCTCCTGCCCTGGTACCTAGAGATTAGCCACTGCTGCTGTGAGTTGAGTTTGGGCCATGCAGGAGGTGTAATGATATAGACTTTGTCCCTTTGTGGGTTTTCAGAGGAGTTAATATGGGGTGGCAGTGGTGGTACGTAGTTGAGGGGCAGGGGAAGATTCATATAAGACATACAGCTATGCCACAGGCTCTAGAGCTTCTTTGAAGGCCTCTCTCTATCCTGACGCCCACCCCTATTCTCTATGTATGTTCTTGGGGAGATGGTCACTGTCAGCAGCCTCCTGGAACTGAGGCTCCCTAGTGTCTCTGCCCTGAAAGTTTAACTCTTCCTGATCTCTGAAGACAAGAGGCACCTGGAGAAACAAGTCCTTCCTGTTTTACCCAGGAATGCATTTAACACCTGGAAGGCCACTCTGTGCCAACCTGGATAAATGTCAGACCGTACTCAGAAGCAGCACCCACTCTGGGATTCCCATTGAAAATGCCCCGGGAGAAGCTGCCCCAGGCATATTTAGCCCTATTCTCACACTCATTGCCAAGGACTGGAGACCTAGATCCTAATCTTGGTTCTGTCACTTACTGGTTGTGTGACCTTGGCCAGATAATAACAATGGCACCTTATACTGGGATACTTTGTCAAAATAATTTTGTTATCACATTTGATTCTCACAGCAACTCTGCAAGGTTGGTGGGGCAGATATTTTTATTTCCTTTTTACAGATGAGGCCTTAGGTACTCAGACTGTGATTTATCACAGATTTCAGAGAGGAATCAACAGATCCAGGACTAGAATTCCTGGTCGGATGCTCCTTACAATTATAATGAAGGAAAGAATCTCAGAGATTTAGATGTGGGGGACATATAAGTAAGATAGAGTCTCTGTCCCTGAATGCTTTTCAACCCAGGATTAGATGTAGTGTTGCCTGGGGACAGGAGCAGGATAGCTTCCAAATTTCCCAGCCCCAGAATTATGCCTTGTTCATGTGTGCCAGGTTTCCCTTAAGACTTTGATTTTATTTGGGGAATAGATTTAAGTGGCATTGTTCAGGAATTTAGTTCCACAGATATTAATTAAATGCTCACCATATGCCAAGCCTCTTCTAGACAGCAGGAGATCCAAAGGGTTTGTTTTATTTTGTTTTTAAAGCTCAACTACTACCTAGTTGCTTCCTGTATTTTTTTTCCTTTTAAAATTAAATTTAATTTTTTAGGTTATACATGTACATTCATTTTTTACATGTTTCCATATGAATCAGGTCAAGAAAAAAAATCAGAACAAAAGGGGAAAAGAAATTAAAAATGAGAAAAAAGCGAAGGAAAAAAAAAAAGGTGAAAATAGTATGCATTGATCCACATCTCAACCTGGCCTCTCTTTGGATACAGATGGCATTTTTCCAGTTGATTGGGATTGTCTTGGAACATTAAATTGAGAAGAATCTATCATAGTTGATCATCATAAAATCTTGTTGTTGCTGTGTACAATGTTTCTCTGATTCTGTTTTTTTCCCTGAGGCAATTGAGGTTAAATGATTTGCCCAGGATCACACAGTTAGGAAGGGTTAAGTGTCTAAAACAAGATTTGAACTCAGGTCCTCCTGATTTCAAAGCTGGTGCCACCTAGCTAATCCTGGTTCTGTTTATTTTACTCAACAGTTCATGTAAATCTTTGCAGGCTTTTCTAAAATCAGCCTATTCCTAGTTTTTGTTTTTTTTAATAGAACACCAATATTCCATTACTTTCATATACCATAACTTAATCAGAGGTTTCTCAGTTGATGGACATCTCCTCATTTTCCAATTCTTTGCCACAGTTGCTTATTAGATTATACAGGAGAAATGTTATCTTCACAAATAAATATAATACCAAGTAGAAAGTGACGGGAGGGAAAAAAGAAGGATTCAGATAAAGGGTGTTTAGATGATCTGAGGAAGAGGAGAACACTTTTAATTGGGGTGATCAGGGAAAGTTTCCTGGAGGAAGTGGCACTTTGAGTTGAACCTTGGAGGAAAAGATTAATTTCAGCAGTTGAAGATGAAGGCAGGCAATTTAAGCATCTTCATGCTTTAAGTATATCCACACAGAAGCATATGAGAGTATATGCACAGGATTGTAGCCTCAGGTTGAAAGGAGTTCGGAAGACTTTAATTCAACTCCTTCATTTTACAAAGATGGGGAAACACACTCAGAGAAGCAGGGACACTTGCCCAAAATCATATAATGATTAAGTGACAGAATCCTTACTCAAATTCAGGTCTCTTCAATCCTGTTTCTTTCCTGTGTTTTTTCCCTTTCATGCATCCTTACTAGCCTCTGATAATGTAGCATCCAGCTTCTTAAACCATAGTCTAGACCCCAGATGAGGTCTTATAACCGAATATAGGGATAAGAAAATTGTGAATTGTTGTCAGTAAATGTTTGATTTGTATGCTTGTTTTATATACCATTTCTTAGGTATGTAAATTTCTTGGGCAAAAAGGGATCCAGTGGAAAAACTTTAAGAAGCCCCTAGTTAGCAAATAAATGTTTGCTTGAATGTAACATCTCAACTCATTAAAAACTGAGATGTTGTTGTTGTTGAATACAGTTGTTTCTCATGGTTATTCTTCTCTACAAAGTCAAAGAAGCAGGATATTGCAGGACAAGACTAAGAAACACCTGGTAGTGCACTTGAGCAGAGAATAAGTTCATGAAGAGTACTTGGGAGATAAATTTGAACAGGTGGATGAAAAGTAGATTGTGGAGGGTTTTGAATGGTAAACCGTAGATTTTATATTTTATTCGGTAGACAGCAGAGCCAAATTGTTCACAAGGAATTTGTAGTGACAGATATTGTCTATAACATTTTTCTTTCTCTTGATTGCCCTTAATTTCATGCTAATTCTTTTTCCCATTGGGGCTCTTTCCCATTGACTTATATCTATTTCTGTTTCCACTCAGGTGATATCTCACAATGGCCATCATAGTGTTGGCTTTTGTACTTCTCCTACTTCACTGCTTGTCCTGTGAGAGGCTCCAGGAAAGTCCCAGTCTATCATCCATTCATTTCACCCAGCCCATATACAATGGCACCATCTATGAGAATTCAGCTCCCAAGACCTATGTGGAGACTCTTGGCAAGATGGGTATCTACTTGGCAGAACCCCAGATGGTGGTGAGATACCGCATTGTCTCAGGAGATCTGGCTAATGTATTTAAAACAGAGGAGCATGTAGTGGGCAGTTTCTGCTTTCTGAGGATAAGGACCAAAAGTGGCAACACAGCAATTCTGAACCGGGAGGTATGTGACAGCTACACACTTGTTATCCAAGCCACAGAACAGACTTTGGGGTATGAAGCTTCAACTCAAGTGCTGGTCCACATCTTAGATCAAAATGACTTAAAGCCATTGTTCTCTCCCCCATCTTATAAAGTTGCCATCCCTGAAGACACTCCTCTCAAAAGTGCCATCTGCATGGTAAGCGCCACTGATGCTGACCTTGGCCAGAATGCTGACTTCTATTATGCCTTCAATGCCCGGTCAGAGCTGTTCACAGTCCATCCCACCAGTGGTGTAGTGACTGTGACTCGAAAACTCAATGCTACCTGGAAGGGGAGACATGAGCTTCAGGTACTGGCTGTGGACCGCATGCGGAAAATCTCTGAGGGCAATGGCTTTGGCAACCTGGCCTCTCTGGTCATCCAGGTGGATCCCTCTCCCAAGAAGCCCCCAGCTATTTCTTCAGTCGTGGTGACAACACAGGATGAGACTGGGGACAATGCTTATGCTACACTCACGGTGGATGCGAATGGCTCAGAGGCTGGAGTTGAGGTGGTGAACATTGTAGATGGAGATCCAGGGAAACATTTCAAAGTAATCAAATCATATGGTGGGAGCAACAAGTTTACATTAGTAGCCATCAAAGATATTGATTGGTTGGAATATCGCCATGGATTCAATCTTAGTCTTCAGGCCAAAGGTGGAGGGAAACCACCTTTGTATTCCCAAATCAGAGGCATCCACTTACCTCCTTCCAAAATAGCCTCAGCCAGGTTTGAGAAGGCCACTTACAGAGTCCAGCTCAGTGAAATTTCTCCTCCAGGAACTTATGTTGTGGTAGTTAAAGTCACTCCAACCTTCCCAAGTTTGCAATACATTCTGAAGTCTACCTCAGAGAGCTCAGGGTTTAAGATTAATTCTCGAACTGGGTTGATAACCACTACAAGGTTGATGGATTACCATGATCGAGCCAGATACCAGCTTCATGTTGGAACTACTTTGGGCCAGACTTCCACTATTGTGGTCATTGACATCATTGACTGTAACAATCATGCTCCTGTCTTTTCTCAATCTTCTTACCATGGTACATTTGATGAAAATCTTCCCCCTGGGACCAGTGTCCTAACTGTTACTGCCACAGATCAAGACCATGGGGAGAATGGCTTTGTCACTTATTCTATCACTAGCCCAAGAATTGTCCCTTTCACCATAGATCCTTATTTGGGGGTCATCTCCACTTCCAAGCTGATGGACTATGAGCTCATGCAGAGACTTTATACTTTCCGGGTCTGGGCAACAGACTGGGGATCTCCATTCCGCCGGGAGAGTGAAGTATCCATTTCACTCATGCTCAACAATCTAAATGACAACCAACCAATGTTTGAGAATGCCAACTGTAATGGTACTGTCCCTTGGGACTTACGGGTGGGGGAGACAGTTGTGACCCTCTCAGCAATAGACATGGATGAACTTATGAATTTGAGGTATGAGATTGTATCTGGCAATGAGTTGGAGTATTTTGACCTGAACCATTTTTCTGGAGTGGTTTCTATCAAACGTTCCTTTAAAAACCTTCCTCCCGGTCAGCATTATTCTTTGGAAATCACTGCCTCAGATGGGGATAACTACGCCTTACCTACATCTTTGAATGTTACTGTCGTGGCCTCCGGCTCTTCAGTCCATGTGCAATGTGAAGAAACAGGTGTGCTGAAGCATCTCACGGAGACCATCATCCACTCTGTTGGGTCTCAGATCCAGGAACCTAGTTCTGAGGAGTTTACTTCCTTAAGCACATATCACATCAACCACTACACTCCTCAGTTTGAGGACCACTTCCCTCAGTCCATTGACATCTTGGAGGGAGTTCCCATCAATACTACTGTTGCACATCTGGCTGCTTTTGACCTTGACGCTGGCTTCAATGGAAAACTGGTTTATGTCCTTGCAGGGGGCAACGAAGAGAGTCGTTTTGATGTTGAATTGGAGACAGGACTGCTCAAGGTGGCTGCTCCCTTGGATCACGAGGCCACCAGTTTCTATATCCTCAATGTGACTGTTTATGACCTTGGCACTCCACAGAAATCATCCTGGAAACAGCTGGCAGTGAATGTTGGGGATGAGAATGATAACACTCCAAAATTCCCCGCTGGTGGATATCAGGTAGAAATCCGAGAGGATACTGAAATGGGGACCACAATTGCACAGCTAAAAGCAGAAGATGCTGACAAGGATGACAATGGGAGAGTCTGCTACACCCTGTTGAACCCCACAGATCAGTTTTCCCTTCATGCTCTCACTGGTGAGGTGGTGGTCACAGGACCTTTGGATAGGGAGTCACAGCCTCAATATGTGCTCAAGATAGAGGCACGAGACCAGGCAAACGTGGGTCCTCAGCTCTTTTCTGTCACAAACTTAGTGGTGACGCTAAGTGATGTCAATGACAATACTCCCCAATGTATCCCAGAACTGAGTCAAGTGAAGATCCCTGAGGATTTGCCCCTGGGGACTGTCCTAACCTTTCTGGAGGCCTTTGACCCAGACCTGGGCCCTGGGGGAGAAGTGAAGTATACATTGATGGATGATGCTCAGGGAACTTTTGGGCTGGATCCACTAACAGGAGCATTGAGCCTGGAACGGGAGCTGGACTTTGAAAAGAGAACCTGGTATAATTTGAGTCTGTGGGCTAGTGATGGTGGAAAACCCATAGCCCGTGGGGCATCTTGCCATGTACAAGTAACAGTTCTGGATGTGAATGAAAACTTGCATCCTCCTCACTTCGCCTCCTTTGTATACCAGGGCCAGGTGGAGGAGAACAGCCTCCCGGGGACACTAGTGCTGTCAGTAACTGCCCAGGATGTTGACCTTGGTCAGGATGGAGTCATCCAGTACTTCTTGCGTGATGGTACTGACCTTGCCACTTTCAGCATTGATCGGGACACAGGTAGGCATCACAATATAGTAGAAAAAACTCTGAATTGGAAGTTCTGGCATTGTCAGGTTACTTCCCCACGATTGTTGTGTGATCAAAAGTCCCTCCCACACTCTAATATTTTATGTTCTATATTTTAAGTTCCCTTTCAGCTCTGACATTGTCACATAAAGACTCTCCCAGATTCTTTGTTCCAATTCAAAGGTGCCTTTTAATCCTGACATTTTTTAAGTCTAAGGTTCCTTCCTAGCTTTGTGATTCCATGACAGCTAATGCAAGTCTAGGTCTCTAGTTGAAGGCTTTCACTTATTTCCTAGGAATGATCCAGACCATAATGCCTCTGGACCGAGAGTTCATTCCACACTACTGGCTGACGGTATTGGCTGTGGATCAGGGGTCTGTGCCCCTCTCCTCTGTAACTGAAGTTTATATTGAAGTCATGGATACTAATGACAATCCACCCCAGATGTCAAGGCCTGTCTACTACCCTTCAGTCAAAGAAGATGCTCCTATGAATACTTCTGTCCTTCAACTGGATGCCTGGGATCCAGACACTGTCTCCAAAGGGAAGCTGACATTCCATATCATCAGTGGAAATAATTTAGGATTCTTTGTCATTAACTCTTTGACAGGTAAGAATTCTAGGAATTTAGCCTTACATCTGCCAGCCTAGCTAAAATCTTTGGGATCCTCAGGATGGGCGTCCTCCCTGGAGCGGGTGAGATGATACGTTGCCTTGTTCTCCTTGGGAATTAAGAAAAATTAAATAACTTGCCTAAATTTAAATGGAAGTAAGGGACCAAACCCAGTGAATCAGACCGACCCTTCAGACTGACCCTTGCTTCAGACTGACCATGACCTTTTTCCTAGCCTGAGCTTAGGCCTTAGACCCAGACTAAGTCATAAAGTGTCCTTATACTGAATTGAAGATTGAGCCCTATCTCTTATCTCAGAATAAATCCTAATCCTTGATTCAGACTGAGCTCTAAACGCAGCCAAAGACTACCTCTCAGGCCTGGCCATTGGTAGTGCTCACATATGTTCTTAGTATGTTTTTATTATTCAGATTTGTCCAGTTCTTTGTGACCTCATGAACCATATTATACCAGGCCCTTCTATCCTCCACTATCTCTTGAAGCCTGTTCAAATTCATGTTTGTTGTTTTCATCACATTCTCTCCATTTCATTTTCTGCTATCCCCTTTTCATTTTGCCTTCCATCTTTCTCAGCATCAAAGTTCTTTACAGTGAGTACTGTCTTCTCATTACATGACCAAAGTATTTAAGTTTCCATTTCAGTCTTTGACATTCCATTGAAGAGCCTAAATTAGTTTCTTTAAGTATTGACTAATTTGATCTCTTTACTGTCTAAGGGGCTCAAAAGTCTTCTCCAGCACCAAAATTCAAAAACATTGATTGTGTTAAATTCTCACAGCCATAAATTACTACTGGAAATACCATGTTATCTCTGCTTGTTAGTATGCTGCCCAGATTTGCCATCACTTTCCTTCCAAGAAGCAAGCATCTTTTAATTTCATGGCAGCAATCACCATTTGCTATGTTCTTTGAGCCCAAAAATATAAAATCTGACATTGCTTCTATTTTTTTCCCTTTATTTGTCAGGGACTGATGTGACCAGTTGCCAAGATCTTATTTTTTTGATGTTAAGCTTCATGCCAGCTTTTACATGATCCCTTTTATCCTCAACAAGAGGCTTCTTAATTCTTAAGTTTCTGCCATCATAATGGTATCATCTGCATATGTGGGGCTATTAATATTTTTCCTGGCAAACTTAATTCCAGCTTTTGCTTCATTCAGCATGGTTTTTCATATGATATGTTCTGCATAGAAAGTGATATTGTTAGTACAGAATTAGATGAAAGAGTACAGATGGCTTAGTGTAACCTATCCTTGGTGTTAGAGACAACTCAGAACTTTGTGAGGTTGGTCATCATAGCAAGGATAGCAATGTGTATGGTTTTCTTCATTATCATGATCACCATCATCACTCATAAGTAATTCTTCAGCACTTTACAAAGTCCCCTTTCCCCAAAAAGTTCTATACAGGAAGGGTCAAAAATTTTATCCTTCATTTACAGATGAAGAAACTGAGGCTTATTGAAATGTGACCTGTCCAATTTTACTTGGTCAATAAGGGGCAAATCAGAAGATTATACCATAAGAGCATAAATTTACAGAAGGCAGGGAAGAGGTCACTCTATTCAATCTTCTCATTTCAAAGATGAGGAAACCAAAGCACATTGAGATTATTTTCCCTACCCATGAGTACACAGATAGTAAGTGACAGAGTCAAGATTTTTCTCTTATGTCATGCTACCTCTTAAAGGGAAGCACAACTTAGAAGTACTCCCTTCATTTTTTTCTAGTCACTCAGCTATTTCAGGGATCAAATTAATTTCCTTCTTTATGTCTTCCTCTAGAGCAAAGATGGGAAATCTTTTTTCTTCCAAGCACCATTTGAATATCTGTAACTAAATTTATATTAAGGACCATGCAAAATTATCAATTTAAAAATTCAAGCAGTGGAAGGCTGTTATGCCTAACTTTCAACTCAACATCTCCAGAGGCTGATTATACAAATAATATTGTTCCTTACCCCTGCTCTAGAGGAATCTGAGTAATATGAAAAGACTGATAGAAAGTGAGTAACCAATCTTTTTATCCTGGCAAAAAATATTTTAATTTTACTCAACTGGCAAAAGGAAGCCACTGGCAATTTGTAAGCAGAATAGTCATGTGAGTATGTGTGAGACAGATTACTCTAGCAGTCGTTTAAAAGATGAATTGAAAAGAGGTTGGTGGGAGAAAACCTTGAGAAAACAAGATCTATAAATGAGTTATTGCAATAGTTAAGGCAGATGTCAAAAAGGTCCCATGCCAGAATGATCGCTGGATCAATACAGGGGAGATCAGTGTTGAAGGTAACTTTAAAAATAGAAATACTATGATTAGTGACTACCTGTATATTAGATCTTTAAAAGAAGAAAGGATAACAAAAAACAGGTTTTGAACATGGGAGACCTGGTAAATAGTGCCACCATGAATAGAAATGAGAAAATTTGATAGGTGAGTTTTGGAAAGAAAAAATAATCAACTTATTTTGAGTCAAGCCCTTTGGGGTCTGCCAGGTATCTTGCCAATCTTGGACTATACCTCTTCTTGCTCTTGGGGGGAAGATTTCTCTTACCTGTGGAAATGGAGACAGTTCATCATTCTGCTTAGCTCCCTCCAGGGCCAGGTTCTATTTATTGTCAACAGTTCCTTGACAGGGATATTTGGCACAGCTCCCTGCAGGATAAAGGTGTTCCTGGTCTTCCTCTTTCTACCCAACTAAAGTGAGAAGAGGTATGTGTTTAAAAATGCAATAGAATCAGCCAGGTACAAAAAAACCCAACATACCACCAAAGAATAGAATTGTAAGATTCGTTGCCTACCCCTAGGGATAACATAAAGGAAAGTGTTCCCATCCATCTTTCCTATCATAGTAATGATTCAAAATCCTTTATTGACTATCCATCAAGCTTATGTCAAATACATACCATGTATAAGCTCTGTCCTCAGTTGTAAGGGGAATGTGAAGATCAGTTGGATATGGTTTCTTCCCTTGAGAAGCTCATGATCTAGGACAGGAGATCTTTACTTTTTTTTTTTTTACATTATGGATGTTTTTGTCAGTATGATGAAACCTATTCAGACCCTTCCTATAATGTTTTGTGTAAAATAAAATACGTATTACAAAGCATACTAATTATAATGTAGTGTATATATATATATATATATATATATATATATATATATATATATAAATTCACGGATCCCATGTTAAAAGAAACTTTGGTCTAGAAGGGAAGATACACTGTATAGAAAATAACCAAAATATAAGACAGTGAGCTAGAACATTTAGGCAGAGGAGATGAAGGGATAGAGAGTAGGAAAAAGGGAAAGAGAAAGGTGGGAAATGAAGGAGAGAAGAAAGGAGGACAGAGACATAGGTGACCACCCTGTGAAGCTGGGCTATAATTGTGGAGTTTCCATGATGCCTCTATCAGCTTCCCTGGCTTCCTCTTGTCTCTTCTCCCTGTGCTCAGAGATGGGCTGGGCTGGTTAGGATAGTGAGAACAATGGGTCTGATCTGTTTCAACTTGATAATTTTTTTTCCCCTTTTCCTTACTCCTTCCTCCTCCTCTAACAGTGACCCCAAGGCCATGGGCTGGCAGGGAACCAGGACTTTTCCTCTCCCACTGCTTCCTTTATTTAGGACCCAAATATGGAGAGAACAAGCTCCTCAAAACTGGAAAACTGGTGGGCTCTATCAGCCTTAAGGACAGAAAGAATGAGAGGATTCTCATATTAAAATATAAAGTTCAGCCTCAACACTTAGCCTCCAAGATCTGGCACTGAGCTTCTTCTCTTTTATTGAACTTAATATTGCTTAATATTGCTACATAGATTAGAGCTATTATTATTTTTCACTGAGTCTCCTTTCTTTCGCTGAGTACATATACCCCTGTTATCATCATTGTCCATCCAGGAGAATTCTCCTCTGTTTTTAGCTTGTAATCCTTTCATCCTTGATACTTCCCTGCCCACTCTCAGTACTCTGGACTCTGCAAAAAAAAATTGTGTAGTTGAACAATTGGCATCAGAGGAGCAAGGGCAGCCTCCTGCTCTTCTTAGCTTCCTGCTCTCTTCTCCCTCCTTAGCCATAGGGTCATTGATTATCCTCACCATTCTTAGGTGCATGGACCACTTTTGTTCAGCAGGGAAGTTAAGGTCAGTTGTAAAACATAAAAAAAAATTGGGTATGAGTGGATGGTTTTCCTCCCATGATTTCTATTATATCTGTGTTGGGAAATAATATCAACTCTGGTTGGGATGAAAGGAACTGCTTATGTCCCAGAATTTTTCAAATATAGACTCTCAGAATTGGAACAGAAATCAGGAATAACTAGTTCCAAGCCCTATACAAAACAGACATTTTTTAGTTATGTCAAAGGCCTCTCTGAGGATAGACAGCCTCTATTGCCCAGAAATATCTTAAAATTTCCCCTTTTCTTCACTGACCAAGATAACATTTCCCAAGTTCAACACTTTTATAGGTTTACCTTGCTGCTCTGAGGGCATTTGAATGGGGTTGCAAATTGCCTGGGCTGGTTGTATTGAAAACAGGCCAAGATTGGAAGCGCTGAGCCAACCTCCCTGGGGCCTTTACCCTGGGTGCCTGATGCTGCCTGAGCGAGTACATGCATGCACTAACATTCACACTCACAGTTATATACACCCAGGCACACAAAGCACGCTTGGAGACAGGGGTGAAGAAGCGGGACAGTCTGTGCCACTGTTCTGTTGGAGAAATAAGGAAATAAGCTCATTTATTCAGAGTCAGCACTTTCAAGCTGGAGGTAACAGAGGGCATCCCACCCCATCTTTTTTCCCTCAATACAAAAAAGATTAGACATACTTAATGAACTCTATTTGTCCATGTGTACACGAAATCTATACATAGAACTCATCCAAACTCTATGATGTTAAGATCATTAGAAGCTAAATGACAGTGAATAGAGTGGAAGATAATGGAGTTACGAACACCTCAAGTTGAAATCTCCTCTCAGATAGATGTCTAGCTATGGGACTTTGGGACATCACCCCTCTCAGCCTCAGTTTCCTTATTTATAAAATAAAAAGGTTTGACAAGATGGTCTCTTGGGTCCCTTCTAGTTTTAAATCTATGATCTGAAGTTATATATATACACATATATACTATCTCCCTATATACATGCATATTTACTAAAATTAAATAGGATTTTTAGGTATTAAGATAAAACACTTTATATATATTATTTTACAATTCTCACAACAATTTTATGAAAGGTATATGCTATTTTTAAAAAATTTACAAATAAGGAAACTGAGTTAGACAGCAATTAAATTATTTGCCTAGGGTCACACAACTAGTTTCTAAGGCTGGATTTGAACTCAGGCTTTCCTGACTCTCTGTTCAGTACTCAATCCATTATGTCACCTAGTTGCTTTGTTCATGTACAATATACACATGTACATATATGTGAAACTAACATTGAACTTACTACTTTATAGTCACATCTTGTAAAGACATACATCCACAGAAATACCCATGTATGTATGTAAAAAGATAGATTCATGTGATATGCTTATGCATCCTCCTATATACACAATGTATGAGTACATAGACACGTACTAGTACACAGTACATTTATGCACTGATAAAGGAGTATTATGCAAACGTACTAGGACACATTTAAGGAGATTAAGTTAGGAGGAAATGTCTGGACCTGCTTACAGAAGAAATCTGTGTTGGAGACAATAAACTTTAAAGATACTTAGATATTTGAAAACTCTCAAAGAAGGAAGATTCTCAACTAATGGAAAAATCATAACTGGTGCTTTTAATAAATTACAAAACAATATTCCACCAAGATTACAAAGACCAAACAACTTAAATATAGTCAGTATTAAAAGGCAACAATATTCTAATTGAATAGCATGGTTAATATAGTAGCATATTATTGAAGTCAAAGGACATATCTCTTCTTTATCATTTGGGGAATAGATTGGGGAGGGGCAGAGATTTGTTTGAATGCTTGTTGGGGATTTTCTGCTATATCAAAGCAAAATATATCAATAAATTTGTAAAAGAAGGAAGGCATAGAAACAGCTCCCTATTCACAGGCCTGTTTCTCATCAATATAAAATGTTTAAGAGTAGAATGACCTCCAAGTACTTGTAGGCCTTCACAAGTGATTTTCTATGACCACATCCTTTAGGCCATAGAACAAACTGAGAGGTTGTAAGAATGGGACTATCTTTCTTTTGTGAACTTTGGGAAGTTAACTGGGTTAGATTGCACTATTTTGATTTTGAGGTCATGGGAAATAGCTTTGAAAATGATTTTATCATTTGCATTTCCTCCTTTGTCCCTTGGTATGGCAGCTGCAGTCAGATTTCTAGTTAGATAAGGGTTTGCTTAGAAATCTGGGGTGGATCTACACACCCTTCTTGAGTGGCTAAGCATCAGCCTTCTTTGAAAGAATTAGTCATTGGACTAATGACTTGAGGTTCTGAGAGCCTAGGTGAATAAATCTTAATTTTATTTTAAAAGAGAAAATATATCTGTCACCGTGGCTTAATCCTGGCCTAGAGGAAATCAAGATTTCTTGGCTAAGCCTAGGAAAACTTTAACAGAAGATCATTAGAAAGTTTGGGGTTGCATGATCTGAAATTAAGGAGAATTTTTAATATATGTATTTCTAATGACCTCCTAGTGTGTTCATTCTGAACTTATGCATTCTCTTTCTTCATGTGACTAAAACCTAGAGAATTCACTCCTCTGGCTTTGAGTGAATGGAAATTAAGAATTCTTGAGTATTAGGAAAGGAAACTTAGAGTGAGGACAATGGAAGAAGAAGAATGCCATTATGGTTAGATGTAACAGGTCCCTTAATCAGAGAACCAAGTTGACTTTGGGAATCAAGAAAGGCCTTCTGAGAGCCTTAGAATCTCTAGTTGGATTGCAAAGAGCAGTGGAATGCAAAGAGAGGGAGCCATGACTATGAAGGCAGGCCCTTTGGATGGGCTTTGAGAAGAACTGGTACCACTGAGTCACTCCAGGAGAAACTAGAGTTCTTAGGAAATGGGAGGAAGAAATAATACCCTAGGAGACACCAATGCCATCTCTGACTGGAAATGGAGCAAGAATGCAGAGATGAACAGTTCATGTTGTGAGAGACAGCACATTGACAACCAAGTGCTGAACTAGTAATCCTGGGTCATTAAAACACCAAGATGAAGAAATACTTCCATCTTCTTAGAAGGAGCCTCTGTGGAGCATATTCAGGAAAACAACAAAAATAGTGAGGTAGAATGAGATAGTATGAAGAGATTGCAATCTGTATCAGTGGGAGAGATGTCTCGAACTAAGGAAATTTGGTATCTTTTTTTAAACATATAGTTTTTAAAAATTATTTTTGGTTCAGAATTCTTTCCTTCTTCCCTCTCCCGCTCCCACCCATTGCAAAGTCAGGAAAAACAAAACACAATACAAATATTTATATTTATCAGAACAAATTTTGGGGAGCTTTCAAAGCATATGCATCTGTGCATATAGATACACACACATACTGAAATATATACATGAAATATATATAGGTTCACACCCATATCCATAATTTCAGGTCTCTTCATTCTTTCTCTGCTGATGAAAGTCCCCTCACCAGAGGGGTATGGCCAAAGAGGTATAGTATCTCTTTCTTCTGCACCCTATAGTTCATGAGGTATTTTCGCCTCTCACTATCTGGTTCAGAATCCACAATCTCTACAATTTGCCTTCCTTTTAGTGTATTGTTTAGGGAAGGAAAGTAGAGATTTTTTAATGTATGCTCCTGGGCATTATCAGGACTCCTTGGTGAGTTTCCTCTTTCCCCCTTTTCCTTCTTTTTTTTTCTCCACCCCTGCCAACACTGGCATACCAGTAGATTTGCACATTAGAGCTTGGTCTGGTCCCTCAGCAGTACCTCTATAAAGATCCCTGGGGAGCCCCAGTACTCACAAGATTATTCTCTTTTCCCATCTTTTCCCCAGGTCTCCTCTCCACAGCTCGGCAGCTGGATCGTGAGAACAAGGCTGAACATATCCTTGAGGTGGGTAATAGCAGGAGAGTAATTATGTAGGATTGATTTGTAGGATTCTCCAGGGGATGTGAAAAAAGGGGCCAAGCTAGGACTTGTTGGAACCCAGAGTGGGGTCATACAGGTCCTGAATCATCACAATGAGGCTAGATCCTCAGCAGCCCCTAGAGGGGAGTGGGAAAGGACTGACTGCCCTGGAGGATAAGGAAGCTCACAAAAGTGGGGCTCTTGGGAGTGAACCCCATCCTAGACAGAGGAAAATCTGATAGGGAAGCATGTCCCCATCTGCATTCAATCTCTACTGATTTTCTTTTCCCTCTCTATCCATGATGACCTTTTTCTTTGACCTTAAATATTCTATGATCCCTTTAACAAGTTGAATTTTTTTTTCAAAATATCTATCTCCTAGAATCATAAAATCATGCAGTTGGAAGGGACCTCAAAGGTCATCTATTTCAACTCTTATATGAGCAAACCTGCTACCAAAGTAAAATAAATAATCTATCTGCTTAAATATGTACAGTGATGGGGAGCTAACCAGTTCAAAAGACATCAGATAAGCAAATTAACATAAGTAACATGTCATTTTTATTATACTGGCTTGCCCTATCCACGAGCAATTAACATTAACTATATATACTTGTTACAAGAAATTTGCTTTTATTTTTTTTTCAATGGGGTAGAGGATAGGAAGGAGAGAAGATAGCTCTTTGATAATTAAATAAAATAGAGAGGTGGGGATGACATGTTGCATGCATTTTTAGATTAGAGCACTGTTTCTACTGTTTTACTTTGTTACAAGAAATCTCTCACAAAGTGGGAAGTAATATGTAAATATTTGTAATATAAAACCAAAGCACTTTAATAAAATTAAACTGTAAAAATGGAAAAAGATTAGAAGCTGATGACTGAAGAGATGACAAAAAATAAAAAGATAAGCTACTCCACCTTTGGTCTGCCCTTTTAGAAAATTCTTCCTTACTGTTGAAGTATAGGATATCACTTTGGAGATGACTTTGAAAGTCATCTTGTCCTAGCTGGATATTTCATAGAAGAGGACATTGACTCCCATGTTGGAAAAATGAGGGTGGTAATGTTAGAACTGATACATTTCTTCATTTATAGAAAACAGGTTATTTTTAGGCATCATTAGTATACAAGAAATAGTAAGTTGGCTATAAGGACACTGAGTCAGTTGTATGATATGGCTGCCAAAAAAGTTAATGGGTTTTTTTAGCCTGCTTGAATTAAAACATAGTATTCAAAATAAATGACATATAGTATCATATATATATAATATAATATAATAATAATATATATATAATATAATATAATATAATATATATTCCTCTCCCCTAGTCAGAACACATTGGGAGGGTTGTATGCTTAGTTCTTGGGTGGGTGCTACATTGTAGAAAAGACATCAACAAAGTGTAAGGTATTCAGAGTAGAGTCAGGAGGTCCAATTCAAAAAGTATTTGATATTAATAAGCACCTAGTATGTACCACACACCATGCTAAGTGATGGATGGTGAAGAGATTGAAAATCATTCCTGTTAAAAGAACTAGTAATGATTTGACTGGAGAAGATTTGGGATAGGGGAGGAACATAATTTGTCTTCAAGTTATAAAAAATTTAGTTTAGAAGAGAGATTATATTTAGTATGATAAATCTAGCATTAGTAAATCTTAGGGGTCATTCAGTCCAACTCTCTCATTTTATAGATAAGAAAATTAAGGGTTAGATGTAAAGGGACTTCCCTGAAGTCACACAGGTAAGATCTAACCAATACTTGAACCCAAATTTTCTGGAGAGTAGAATTAGGGGCAAAGTATAGAGGGACATATTGGTACCCAACAGAAGAAAAGCCTGTTTAATAACCAGTTATCAAAAGGAAAAAGGAACTGTGTTAGAAAGTAGCATGTTTTCTGTCACTGGAGTTCTTCTAGTGAAGCAGAGAGGCTCAATAAAGGGATGGACTTCCTAAAAATGAAGCCATCTATCAATGCAATGGTTTGCCCTATGAAACAGTGAGATCCATCCCCACACACACCTTTTTGTTTTGCTGAGGCAATTGGGGTTAAGTGCCTTTCCCAGGGTCACACAGCCAGGAAGTATTAAGTGTCACCAGATTTGAACTTAGGTCCTCCTGACTTCAGGGCTGGTGCTCTATCCACTGTGCTTACCTAGCTGCTCCCAGAGATCCCCATTTTTCAAGGGGAAGTGGGAATCCATTCGCTAGCTGGAAGGTTTTATTGGATGACCTCAAAGACGCTTTGCATGTCTAAGAGTCTTTGATTCTGTGCCTCCTAGTTGCAAGTTATTAAAAATAGTAATTGTAGAAATAGTAATTGTAGATTTGAGTAAGATTAAGCTTACTGTTTTTGAATCACAAGTACTCAGTAATAATATGACTCTCTCCTTCCAGGTAGCTGTACAAGACAATGGCAAACCAAGCCTGCAGTCCACTTCCAGAGTAGTAGTGCGCATTTTAGATGTCAATGACAACTCACCCACTTTCTCCCACAAACGCTTCAAAATCCGTCTCCCAGAGCGGCACAGCTCCACTGCACCAGGGCCTGTGTACAGACTAGTGGCTTCAGACCGTGATGAAGGCTCTAATGGCCAGGTGACCTATAGCATTGAGGAGAATGATGAGGAGGCCTTCACCATCGACCCTGAGACAGGAGTGGTGTCTACCAATGTCAACTTTCCTGCTGGCGTGTACAACATCCTCACGGTGAGAGATCAAGAGAGCTGGTCACAGAAAGGATGACTAGAAGATAAGAGGGATGACTGCAGGAAGATGGGGGTTGGTTACAGGGGAGATGCTGGGCTAGAGGAAGGTGGGGAGAGGGTTGGTTATAGGAGAGATGATTACAGGCTCTAATCTTAGTCTAACTACAAGAAATCCCCAAGGGGGGATGGTGGGGGAAGCCTAGCCAATTAGATATGAAAGAGGTTTAAAAATGGGAGAAAAAGAACCTTGTGTACAGACTAAATCCAAAGCCCACAAATATTTTTCTTTGAATGTATCTCAAGGTCTGAAATTACATTTTTAGAGTTTCTTTCTTTGGGTTAAGGCGGGATTAGCATATATATTTTTATGGGGTGAAAATTGTTTTGTGAAATATTCTTAAAATATACTTGTTTTAAAATAATATTTTAATTCTCCCCAATTACATGTAAAAATAATTTTTACTTTTTTAAGTTTTGAGTTCCAAATTCTATCTCTCCTTCCCTCCCCTCCCTCTTCCTGAGATGGTAAGCAAACTTTTTCTTATGAGTTTTTTTGGTGGAAAAAGACTTGAAAGAAAGAAGGAAGGGAAAATAGTACACATCAGTCTGTATTCAGACAACATTTCTTTTTCTGGAAGGTGGATAACATTTTTCATTATGAGTCCTTTGGAATTGTCTTAGATCACAATGTTGCTGAGAAAAGCTAAATCATTTATAGATCTTTATCATTCAGTATTGCTGCTATTGTGTACAATGTTCTGATTCTGCTCACTTTACTTTGTATCAGTTCATGTAAATTTTTCCATGTTTTTCTGAAATCATTCTGCTTCTCATTTCTTTTCTTTTCTTCTTCTTTTTTTGCTGAGGCAATTGGAGTTAAGTGACTTGCCAGAGTCCCACAGCTAGGAAATATTAAGTATCGGACGTTAGACTTGAACTTAATTCCTCCTGACTTCAGAGCTGATGCTCTATCCACTGTGCCAAATAACTATCCCATACTTCTGATTTCTTATATCACTGTAATATTCTATCACTATCAAATAACTTAATTTGTTCATGCATTTCCCAATTGATGGGTATCCTTTCAATTTCCAATTCTTAGTCACCCACAGAAAGAAGTTATAAATATTTTTGTATAAGTAGGTCCTTTTCCTTTAAAACAAAATTAGAATATAGTCTTAAAGGAGCCACATTCTACTTTATATTTAGTAGTTTTTTAATGACTATCCAAGAGATTTTACACAAATTCTGTTCATACTAGTTCATCTTAGTCATTTTATTTCCTTTATACAAGTTGGCACTTAATTTATTATTTTGGAGATTGTAGTGATATAGTAGAAGGAACAAATAATAATTATTGACACTTAAAAGAAAGGAAATGATTTGTCCAAGTTCCCATAGTTAGTAAATGTTGGAGGTCAGACCTTTCTAGTCCAATACAATTGAAGCTCCTTTTTGATCTAGAAAGTGACAAAGGGGGCAATGAGGCACTCCTGCTGTCTTTCTGGTTGGCATGTTTGTACAGTAAGTGAAACAGATTAGCTGTTTATTATCTAGAAAGGCTATGAGAACATGGCCCTGGGGAGATGAGGTATGGGGGTAAAAGAGGGAGGAGGGAAGCACTCAGCCATAAACCCTCGGGAAATGGTTGCTGAATGTTGAGAGATGACTGTAGAGAGGAAGCCCAAATTAGAATTTGTGTTTTGGGCAGTGCTTGTTGGCAAAGGGATTTAGCTCTCTGGGCCTAGGCTAGCAACTTATAGCATATTTGTGAAATTAAAGAAATGAATCAACAGGTTGGTATTTTGGCTAAAGGCAGTATATATGTCAATTAATTAGCATTTATTAAGCACCTACGACATGCCAGACACTGTGTTCAGCACTAGAGGTACAAAGAAAGGCAAAAACAATTCTTGCTTTCAAGATTTTGCTTTTTCACATTCTACTAGGGGAGACAATAAGCAAACAACTATTTACAAATAAAATAAATACCAGACAAATTGGGTTAGTTCAAGTGTATTTAAAGAACCACGTGTGATTCGCAAGTTAGTCTTGGTTGACTATTGGGTTAAGATCTTATTCCTTGTTAAAAATCCTGGCTCAGTCACCTATTAGTTGTATAACATTTGGCAAATAACTTAAATCTGAGCCTCAATTTCTTCATCTGTAAAATGGGAATGATAATAATAATACTTACCTTGCCTACATTATAAGGTGCTATATAAATAATGTGATCTTTTATTATTAAGATTAGAGATAGGAACTGAACCTGTGATTTCACTGGTCCAGGGCAGAAGTGTCAAACACTCAGCCCAGCCAGCAAGGGCCCATGAAGCTTCAAAATTGGCCCTGAATCAGAAGTGTCAAATGCAGTGACAATACTCCTGAATATGGCATGAAAAAAAGGCAATATAATTGGGAAATATTTACCAAAATAAATAAAGTTACAATAGAAAATATATAATGTTAATGTATGTGATAGATAATGTTAATATATTTTAAATTAATATACTGTTCCCAGGTATCCTTAACTACAATTTAGTGACCTTTGTTTTCTATTTGAATTTTATGCCAATACTCTAGGGAACATCCTAGGAGTAAAATCCTGTTTCCAAGACAGGTAAACACCTTCCATCTGACTTTCAGTCTTAGAGAGCTGCCAAGAGTACAAAAGAGCTGAATGACCTTTCCAAGGTAACACAGTATGTGTCAGAAGCAAGACTCAAATATCAATCTTTTGGGATTCATGACCAGCTCTCCATACCCTGCTCTCAGTGAATTGCTGTTAAAATGCATATGTCTTTGTAAAAGCTACCTTTGAGGAGCATAGCCTGGGGTTCCCTGATAAGTGAAGAAGTCTGCTATCTCCAGCTCTCACTTTAACACTGAATGTGCCTTTCATTCCAGCCTCCCACTAAGAATCCTAAGAGTAGGATACCAGTGCTCATTTTGTGATTAATTTGCTTTGTGGTCATGGTCAAATCTCATCCCATATTTGGGTTTTGATTTTCTTTCCTAAAAATTAGCAATAGTTAGAATAGCTGGTTTTCAGTTGTAAAGGTCTTTGATGATCTTTGAGTAGATTAGCACTCCTGGAGGTCTAAGCCCCTTCCATGCCAGATAAGAGAGGTAGGAAGAGTTACATTCATGATTATTAGAAGGGTCTCTTCACCCTCACTGTCTAGTGTCACCCGTGGCTATCCAGGGTAGGATGTCTCTCTGTGTCTACAGATTCTACTGGGGAGAATTGGACTTATCCACTAGTTTGCCAGTAAGATGAGATGAGAGCATCTTTGTCCCTATTTTTTTTTATATTGAAAAGCTGAAGCCCAGAAAGGTTGGATAAATAGGTGAAGGGAGCCTGAACTGGATCCTTTTAATTTCCACAGTGTTTTTCCTACTGAATTTTAGATGTGAAAGAATTTTGGTTGTTGAACTTGATCTCCCAGATTTAATTGAACAAGCCTTTCTGAAAAAGCAAGGCCTTGAGCTAGGTTTATCAAGACAGATATGCCACAGATCTTGCCCTCAAGGAACTTACAGTGTAATAAGTGTGGGAAGGACATGTTCAGAAATAAATAAGACATGAGAAACCATGAAATAAACACAAAGGATAAGACTAAGCAAAGTGAGGCGGAAAAACAAAGGTAGAGAGCCTTTTTTCCTTAAGAAGTATCTAGGAAGCTTTCACAGAGTTTGTTTAGTTGTTTTAATCATATCTGACTCTTTTTAACCCCAATTGGAGTTTTCTTGGCAAAGATATTAGAGTGATTTTGCATTTCCTTCTCCAGCTCATTTTTTTTTTTTTATTTAATAGCCTTTTATTTACAGGATATATACATGGGTAACTTTACAGCATTAACAATTGCCAAATCTCTTGTTCCAATTTTTCACCTCTTACCCCCCCCCACCCCCTCCCCTAAATGGCAGGATGACCAGTAGATGTTAGATATATTAAAATATAACTTAGATACACAATAAGTACACATGACCAAAACATTATTTTGCTGTACAAAAAGAATCAGACTCTGAATTATTGTACAATTAGCTTGTGAAGGAAATCAAAAATTCCAGCTCATTTTTTATTAAAATTTTTTTGGTTTTATATATATACATTAACTTTTAATATACATATATATAATATACATACATACATATTTATTTATTTATTTATGAATCATGTTGGGAGAGAAAAATCAGAACAAAAGGGAAAAACCATGAGGGGAAAAAAAAATCCAGAAAAGTAAACTTTCTCCAGCTCATTTCACAGATAAGAAAATAGCAGCAAACGGGGTTAAGCGATTTGCGCAGGATCACACAGCTAGTAAATATTTGAGGTTGTTCGGGTATTCCTGATTCTAATCAGGAATTCTATCCCACAGCACCACTTAGAGGCCCACATTATGGAACATGTGGTACCTAATTTGGGCCTTGAAGGAAGGGATATCAACAGATACAGAGAGATACGGGAAAGTCCATTCTAAAGAAAAGGGGTGGGGACTGAATGAATAAAGGTACCAAATGGAACAGGTCTAGAGGGGAATGAGGGAGAAAAGTTCGGTTGGAATGTCAAATCAGGCAACAAGCATTTAAGCATTTATTATGTGGCAGGCAATGTAAAGTACAGATAGGGAAATAAGAGGTGAGACTGGAAGGCAGCTTGGAACTTAAGTGTAGAAGGCATTAAGAGCTAGATAATGAAGTGGTTTCTTAATTTTGAGTGGGGATAAGGGAGACAACCTAGAACATAAAAAATTTTAAAAACAAATGTAAAAAAATTGTTTTGAATATAACTGAAGAAAAATATTAAATAAATAATATTTTTGAAAAGATCAAAAAGTTACATGTGAATAAATTACACCTTTAAAAAGAAAAAAAAAGAACTAGGTAGTGCATGAATAGTTGGTCAGTAAACATTTATTATGTGCCTACTCAAGTACTATACTAATTTGGGGATACAGAAAGAGGCAAAAGACATACCCTACTCTCAAGGAGCTTACAATCTAATGGAGGAGACAATATGCAAAATATACAAAATATACAAGATAAAGAGGAAATAACAGCACTGGAATTAAGAGGGTTGGGAAGGGCTTCTTGTAGAAGATGGGATTTTAATTGGGGTTTAAAGGAAGCCAAAAATGTTAGCAGGTAGGAATAAAGAGAGAGAGCATTCCAGGTATGGGGAATGAAAATCTTTGAGACAAGAAATGTAGTGTCTTGTTCATGAAATAGGGGACCAACGTCACTGAATTAGAGAGTATGGTATGAGAGGAGTAAGATATAAAAAGACTGAAAAGGTGATGAGGGGTAGATTATGAAAGATTCTGAATGCCAATCATGGGATTTTTTGTTTGATCTTAGAGAGGTGATAGGGGACCATTGGAGTTTGTGGAGTAGGAGGTGATACAGTCAGACCTGCACTTTAGGAAAATCACTTTAGTGACTGAATGGAAATGGATTGCAGTGGGGAGAGATGAGGCAGGCAAGCCACCAACAGGCTACTGCAATCATCCTGGTGTAAGGCAATGAGAGTGGTGTTGGAGGTGAGAAGTGAGTATGCGGGATATTCAAGAGATGGCAAAGGTGAAACTGACAGACCTTGGCAAAAGCTTGGATGGGGACAGGGTAAAGGATTAAGAATGGCATTTAGGTTGCCAGCCTGAAGAACTGAGAGGGTGTTGTTGCCTTCTGTAGTAATAGGGGAGGTAGAAATTGAGATGGTTTGGGGGAAATAATGAGTTCCATTTTGTATATGTTTTGTTTAAAATGTCTACTGGAAATCTACTAGATAGTGCATAGAGAGCTGGACTTGAAGTTAGGAAAACTTGAATCTAACTTCAGACTAGCTAACTGTTTGACCATGGGAAAATCAATTAAACTTCTTAGCCTTGGTTTCTTTCAACTGTAAAAGGGGAATATTGATATCAACAACTTCCCAGAGTTTTTATGAGGATCAAAAAAGATACACATGTAAGTTATTTTATCTAAGTTCTAACTATCATTGTTGTTGATTATTAATTAAAAGGCTATACTTTTTTCTGTAGGAAGTTGAGAGCCATTGGAAACTTTTGAATGAATAACATTCTCAGAGCTGTGTATTAGAAAGATTATTCTGACAGCGATTATTCTGACAGCAGAGTGAAGTTAATAAGCGAGGGAGAGGATAAAGTAGAATCAGAAAGTCAGATTAGGAGATAGATTGTAATGGAAGTAGAAAGGAAGGTATGAATATGGGAGATGGTATGGATTTAGTTAGACCATTTAGTTAGAATATCAGTTATATGATAGCTGATTGGCTGTTTGGGTGAGTTTGACAAGAACCAAAGACAGCTCCAAGGTTTTGGGCTTAGGTGATTCCATGGATAGTGATGCATAAACAGAAATAAAGAGCAAGGGAGAAAGCAAGTTTTTAGTGGGATGTTAAGTTTAATTTGCAATGATAGCTTAAGGTATCAGTGGAAAATCCAGGTGGAGATTTTTTAGCAGGCCAGTAGAATTATGGAAACTGAACTCAGGGGAATGTTCTGGGCTAGAGTTATGTATTTGAGAATCATTTACATTGAGGTGATAATTGAATCTATGGGAGTGGATGAGATCACCGAAGAAAGGATTATACAGAGAGAAGAGCCAAGAAGTAAACCTTGGAGGAATTTAGAGCCAGGTGTAGAAGTAATACGAGGAGCCAGCAAAAAAGAAGGTGAGCAGTCAGAGAAGGAGAACCATGAGGATGTGCTGTTTCTGAAGCCAAGAAAAGAGAGGGTATCAAGAAGGAAGAGTGATTCTAAGTGCGGAATGCTGAAGAGAAGAAAAAGAAAACCGGGGCAGAAGAATGCCTTCAGGAATGTCATTGATGATTGAAGAAAAACAGCCTCCATAGGACAGTTGGGACATTTGCCAGACTGCAGATGTTGAGAAATGAATGGGTGGTGTGGAAAGAAAACAGCAACAAGTATAGACTATTCTTTTTAAAAGTCTGACAATGAAGGTGAAGAGAGAAATAGGATAATAGCTTAAAGCAGTGGAGTAAAATTAAAATAGAAATGGGAGCTGCTAAACTGCACATAAAGTTTCCTGTGTCCTGAATACTAACTTAGAAAATATATTTCGTATTTATTTTTATATAAATATACCTGGACATAACAATAACTTAGGACCTAAGTTATTTTAACCTGGTTCAGACTGTATCATGAGTGTTGTGGGTTATGTGTTTAATATCTTTGCTTAAAAGACCTATCAGAAGAAGATAATTTTAGGATGGGGAGACCCAAAGATGTTTGATACTTGAGGAAAAAGAACTAGAAAAGAGGGAGAGATTGAAGATACAGAGGAGAAAAGATGCTTGATTAAGGAAGGTCACAGAACAGGCAAGAGGGAGGGTGCTTCAGGGGATACTGTTGTGATACAATGGAAAAAATTTCTAATGCCATCTCAAAACTGAGTTCAAATTCCACTTCTTCCATTCCGTACTTGTGTAATCTTCAACAAGTGGCTTTCACCCTTCTGGGCCTGCAAAATGAGAGGATTGGACTAGATGGTGTCTAAGGTACCTTTTAGCCTATGATTCTTGACCATAGCCTCTGAAACAGATAGGAGAGGAAGAATTAAGAACTCAGAGTTATGAGATAGAAAGAAAGCAAGTTGAAGATAATTTCAGATGTCTTATCATTAGTAGAGTATTTGTTGAAGTATTCTGCTGAGTATTTTAAGGAGAAAGGAGTGAAATGGGGAGCTTTAGGAGACTTGGGGAGGAAGAGAATGTTTGGAACTTCTGGGGTAGAAGTGTGATAGAACCAATACGAGATGAAAGAAAAATATAATTATACAGCAATGGAAGATTAGTTGAGGTTAGACAGCATCCATTTGTATTGGGCTAGGCAAGTACCATTTATGAGTGACTCCATCAGTATTCCCCACTTTGAGAGAAATCGTGTAGGAATCTGGGGACTATACTTTCTCAGATTTAAAGATTAGAAGTGAATAAGGCAGGAAGCTTAAGGACAAAAGATTCAAGTATGGAAAAGAAGGCCTTATTGAAATAGCTGACAATGGGGTAAAGATTGGTTATAAAGGACAGTGAGATCAAATCAGACTTGATAGATTGGGAAAAGAGAAAGGAATTAAAGGACCAAAGATCCCAATAAAAGTGAATATGATATCGAAGATTTAGGGGTATTACAAATCTCTGGTTCTTTCAGCTGTTTTGCTATTCTCCTGAAGAATAATGATCCTTTTAATTTAAATTGATTACATGTTACTAAAAAGAAAACCGTGATACAGAAAAACCAGGGGTCTTTTGATGCCAGGATTAGACAGAGCCATAAGGGTTCTTGCCCTCCCTGAGAAGTTCAGGAGTCCCCCTTCCTTCCCCCTCCCCCCCATCTCCATTATTAGTTACAAAGTCTTTCCAGTAGCTTCCTTTGTTTTTTCTCTCTCATACACAACCATTTCTAACAGCTTCCCCTTGCCGATAGGGAAAACAAAACAAAGCAAAGCAAAAGAAAACCTTAAACTCCTTTATTTAGTTGTTAAACCTTAAACCACCTAACTTTCTAGCCTCAGTGAACATTACTCCCCTTCTTGTACTCTACACCAAACTGACTACTGACACTCTATCTCTGTGTCTTTGCCTGGGTTGTGCCACATTCTTGGAACACACTCTTTCCTTCCCTCTGCTTCACAGAGAACCCCTTTTTCTTTAAGATACATCTATTGCACCATCTTCTGCAAGAAGTCAGACTTTGTGATCCCCACTCCTTCCAAGTGTTAGTGTCCTTTCTCCTCAACGAACTTTTACATATTTTCTGTATTTGTTATTTATGTTTTTACATGGCTTTGTTTTCTCCCCTATTAAAATGTGAAATCCCTTTCAATTAGGGATTTTTCTATTTTTTGGACTTCACACCTGGTATATAATAGGGGGCTTTTAGTAAACATTTGTTGATTAATGAATGATTTGATTTGCAGATCCAGGCAGTAGACAATGGGCAGCCCCCACGCTTCTCCAGTGTCAGGCTTCATATAGAGTGGATCCCTCGACCCAGCCCTTCAGGAAAGCTCTGGGCTTTCGATGAACCCCACTACAACTTTGCTGCCATGGAGACTGACCCTGTGAACCACATGGTGGGCATGGTCAGTGTTGAGGATCCCCCAGGCCTGCTGTGGTTCAACATTTCTGGTAAGGTGGGATCTGGGCCTCTTTTATATAGGCTAATCCCATACTTCTTGGAGCTACTTTTCTCTACCTCATTCTAGGTTCAGCTAAGATATTGTATAAGTTTGAGGATTGAGAGGAAGGGATTTATCTCTCTCATTCCCAAGGGATTTCAGTAGGGTTGACTTTTTCCTGTACCATTTTTTCAGCTTCAGTTAGACAGGGTTGTACAAAGTAGCAATTTTATAACTTGTGGCTTTCTGGACTCTTGGGAAGGGTACTTAAGTGTTACAATGCCTCCTTGGGAACACCAAGAATCCTATCAAAGATTGTTCCCTAAAGGTTATCTGTCCTCCTTTTCTTTACCACTTCCACCTCTTTACAACAAAACACACACACATTCACACACATACCCAAACACAAATAGACACATTCCTGGGGGCTTGTTGGCACGAGTCTTGTGGTAGTGAAGAACCTTACTTTTCCTTGACTAGAAGCCCATAGATCTTATTTCTGTCTCACTCCCCACTCTATCCTTACACCTAGGTGGTGATGAAGACATGGATTTTGACATTGAGATGACCACAGGCAGCATGGTCATTGCCAGACATTTGGACTCCAGGAGAAAGGCAAGCTATAATCTGACAGTAGAGGTGACGGATGGCTCCCGCACCATCACCACTCAGGTAAGAACTGGCCAGGTCACTTGACAGGCAGAACTGGGTAATCCTTTCTATCACTCTTTACTCCTTATCCCATCTTTCTTCTCATCCTATCTCCTTCTCTCAATCATCTCCTCTTCTCCCCCTTTTCTCCTCTTTTTCCCCCCCTCTCCCTTTGATGCCTTTTGCTCCTCCTCCTCCCTTCCCTCCATCACTCTTCTTCCTCCCATATTGCAGTGGATAAAGTACTGGACTTGGAGTTCCAATCCTGCTTAGGTCTTTACTAATTTACTAAAATTTGAACTGTGGGTATTACTGTGGGTTTTGATAAGTTAAGACTATGCAAATCAAATGCAAATGACACCCAAATCAGCAAGCAACTTAGCACTTTTCCAGTTGAAAACAGTAAAGAGGGGTCTAGGGCATACTCTATGATTTCTCTTGAAAGAAATAAATCTTTTTTAGCAAAAAAAAAAGCCTTCTTAATAAGAAGGTGCTAAATTAATACTGATTAAATGAAGATGGAACAGAAGGAAAAAGACCAGAACTATGAAGAAGAAAAGTGAGGATCAGTCAATAAATACTTAAGTGCTTTCCAGGCACTGAACTAAGTTCCAGGGATACAGAGAAAGGTAAAAGTCTTGGCTCTCAAGAAGCTCACAGTCTATGGGGGAGCCAACATAAACATGACTGTGCAAAAATAAAATATGCACAAGATATTGGAAATAGTCAATATTATTGAGGGAGAGAGGCTTTAGAATTAAGAATGACTGGGAAAAGCTTTTTGTAGAAGGGGAGATTTTATCTAGGACTTGAAGGAAGCTAGGAGATGGAGATGAGAAAAAGAATTGAAGGCATAAGGGACAGTCAGAGAAAATTCCCAGAATTGGGAAATGGAGACCTCAATGAACCAAAGAGCATATGGAAAAAGAGAGGTCTAAAGAAAGGACTTCTTAAACTTTTTCCATCTGTGATCCCTTTTTGTCTGAGAAATTTTTACATGACCCCAAGTATATAGGTATATAAAATAGGTATAAAAATCAAATATTTACTGATAATAAAAATAATAAAGAAATTTATTTTAAAACAATACATTGGTTTACATATAACTGACCCATTTATTAAAGATGAAAGCAAATTTATACACTGAGATGGAATTACTTGTTTATTTTTTACAAAGATTAAATCTCGGCAGAATATTTGATACCTTTTATAGCTGCCAAAATTTTCACAGTCCCCATATTTAGTTATCACAATTTAAAAAGCTCTGGCTCAAGAATAAGAAGAGTGGATACATTGGAGGAGGCTATTGCAATAGTCCAGCTATTAGGTGATAAAAGCCTGCATCAAAGTGGTGGCAAGTGTCAGAGTAGAAATGAGAAAATGTTTGAGAGATATTGCAAAGGTAAAATTGATAGGGCTTGACAACAGTTTGGATATAGAGAGTGAGAGAGCATGAAGGTTAGGGTGACACCAGATTATGAACTTAGAAGACTGGGAAGATGATGATACTACCCTCTAAAGTAATAGGGAAGTTTGGAAAGGGAGAGATATTTGGGGAGAAAAATAATGAGCTTAATTCTGGGCATGTTAAGTTTAAGATGCTATAGGATATTCAGTTTTAAATATCCAATTAACAGAGAAAAGAAAAAGAATGAAGAAGAAAAGCAATAGGAATAAAATGAGAAGAAATTAAAGGAGACAAGAGGGAAAGGAGGAAGAAAAAAGTGAGAAAGGAAGTAGTAAAAGAAAATACTAATAGAATCTCAGGTTAGAGATTTAGATCTGGAAGGAGCCCAAGAAGTCTATTATAAAGTCCGGTCCCCTAATTCTACCGATGAGGAAACTGAGATCCAATGGGATTGACTTGCCCAGGATCATACTAGTAGTGTATCTATTAAGTGTCTGAAGTCAAACCCAGGAAACTGAGTCTTCCCAACTCTACACCCATCACTCTATGCACAATAGAGTGCCCAATTTCTACTCTGCAGGCCCCAAACTTTGTTTTCTTGATTTTTATTTTTTTCTTGGGCCATTTGGGAGAATCCTGCTGTGATTCCATGTTCTCTTGAAATTTTATAGCATCTTCTGCCTGCTCAAGTGTTGAATCATTATCTTTTGTCTAGCAGTATTTATTCTTGGATGTTTAGATCTGGATGTCTTAGATGATCTGGAGGCCATATTCCTTTTATTAATATTCTACTTGATGCTTATGTAAATCTTTCCATAAGTCTCTATCCACATCATATTTATTGTTTCTTATAGAATAGTAATTTTCCAATACATTCAAGTGTAGCTATTTCTAATCAATAGATAATTGCTTTGTTTCTAATTCTTTGGTCTTTCCAAAAATGCTACTATAAATATTTTGGTGTATATAGAGAATTTCTTATCAAAAGCCTTCATGGGGTATAAACCTAATAAGGGGAATATCTAAGTTCAAAGTTATGGTCATATTAGTTACTTTATTTGTATAATTCCAAATTGGTTTCCAAAAAAGTTACATTAATTAGCAGCTTCACCAACAATGCACTAGTGTATCCATCTTCCCATAATCCCTCCAACATTGACTATTCCCATTTCTTGTCATCCTTGATAATATTGAACATTTTTGCCATCTTTTCATCGTTACCAATTTGCTGGATGTGAAGATGTTTTGATTTGCTTTTCTTTTATTAGTAGTGATTTAGAGTATTCTTTCTTATGTTGTTAATAGTTTGTAGATCTTTTAAGAAATATTTGTTCTAATCCCTTGACCATTTATATATTAGAAAATGACTTGGTTTTAAACATCCACATCCACGTCCACACACACACACACACACACACACACACATGGAAATTGAGGCAGGTAGAAGTTAGATCACTTGCACAGGATCAGTCTTACCATGCATTTTAATCAATGCATTTAAAAAATTAATAATAACTTCCCCCAAAAAATACATGCAAAATACTTTTCAGCATTTACTCTTGCACAATCTTGTGTTTAAACATATTTATACAATTATCATGCTGCACAAGATTTCCAGGCTTATCCTGAATGGCTGTAGTGGGCAAAACTATTACCAATGCATGTACATTGCTTGGAGACAGTTTTCAATTCAATTTAAGGAAGCACTTTATAACAGAGGCACTGAACAGCAAAATAGGTTCCTGTGATAGGTAGAGATGGCCACCTTTCAACGTCTTCAGGCAGAGCTGAGATGGCCAACCTGCCAGGGATGCTGCAGGGAGATTCCTCTATCAGCTAGAAAGTTGGGATAGAATGGAAACATTCATATTGTAGAGTAAATTTCTGCTTGAGCAAGAATTGAATTTGTTGATCTCTGACAGCTTTTCCTTCTCTGAGATTCTAGGATTTCACAAGAAGTTTTCTTGAGAATAGGGTTTGATCTGAAGAAATTGAAACTATCTCTAGATGAAAATCACTCTAAATCACTATTGATCTGAGAAATGCAAATTAAAACAACTTTGAGATACCACTACACACCTCTCGGATTGGCTAAGATGATAGGAAAAGATAATGATGAATTTTGGAGGAGATATGGGAAAACTGGGACACTGATACATTCTTGGTGGAATTGTGAATGGATCCAGCCATTCTGAAAAGCAATTTGGAACTATGCTCAAAAAGTTATCAAACTGTGCATGCCCTTTGACCCAGCAGTGTTTCTACTGGGCTTATATCCCAAAGAGATCTTAAAGGAGGGAAAGGAAGCCACATGTGCAAAAATGTTTGGGGCAGCCCTTTTTGTAGTGGCAAGAAACTGGAAAATGAGTGGATGACCATCAGTTGGAGAATGGCTGAATAAGTTATGGTATATGAATGTTATGGAATATTATTGTTCTATAAGAAATAATCAGCAGGATGATTTCAAAGAGGCTTGGAGAGACTTATATGAACTGATGCTAAATGAAATGAGGGGAATCAGTAGATCATTATACACAGCAACAAGAAGACTATAGGATGATCAATTCTGATGAATGTGACTCTCTTCAACATTGAGATGATTCAAACCAGTTCCAATTGTTCAATGATGAAGAGAGCCATCTACACCAGAGAGAGGATTGTGAGAACTGAGTGTGGTTCACAACATAGCATTTTTACTCTTTTTTGTTGTTGTTTGTTTGCATTTTCTTCTGTTTCACTTTTTCTGTTGTGTAGCACAATAATTGTATAAATATGTATGCATATATTGGATTTAACATATATTTTTACTATGTTTAACATATATTGGACTATTTGCCATCTAGGGGAAGGGGGTGGAAATTAGAACACAGGGTTTTGCAAGGGCTAATGTTGAAGAATTGTCCCCGCATATGTTTCGATCAGGGTTTGATCAGGAGAACAGGAGAAAATATGAGGATCTTGAGCTCCCAAAGGGGAGGTGGCACTAATGGGAAGGCAAACAGAAACAGAATCAGCGTATGGCACTGGGTTGGCCCTGCCCCTCCTCCAGCCTGTAGCTCAGGCCCCACTTTTTCACCTGTCTGTGGGCATAGATTCTGTGCCACTGCAGTATGGGGATTGTGGGAGTGACTCACTAGGATAGAATCCACAGCTATAACAACTTTGTGGCCACAGATGGAAATTCCCAGAATAAGACTTGGCGGGAGCATGGGGAGTGTCAGCATAGGGAAGAATGTGCCTAATGATGGAGTCCCCCAATTGAACAGGTATTGCTCAAGAGGTTATCTAGTTCAACTGCTTGCTTCTAGATGAATAAAATATAATATTATTTACACAGGTGGTAGCTGTTGGAGATATTACCATTATGAGAGTACCAAGTTGGTGCTAATATTGGGGCCAGGGCTAATCCTTGTCTTTAAATGTTGTAGATCTCTAACTCATGAGGAACTTGGCTTATCCTGGATGGCTCTAGTGGACAAATTTATGACCAATGCATGTACATTGCTTGGAGGCAGTTTTCGATTCAATTTAAGTAAGCACTTTATAACAGAGGCACTGAAGAGCAAAATAGGTTCCTGTGATAGTAGAGATGGCCACCTTTCAACGTCTTCAAGCAGAGCTGAGAGGGCCAACCTGCCAGGGATGCTGCAAGGAGATTCCTCCATCAGCTGGAAGGTTGGGATAGAAATTGTTTAAAGTTTCTTTTGGCTCCCAATATTCTTTAATGGGTATTTGTTTCTATTTTTGCCCCTCCTTGAATTTCCTAGGTCTTTATCCACCTCATCAGTATCAACCAGCACCGACCTCAGTTCCTGGAAGCTCAGTATGAGGTGAAGGTACCCCAGGACACTCCTCCAGGGTTAGAGCTCCTCCGAGTCCAAGCCACAGACCAGGATAAGGGCAAGAGTCTTGTCTACACGATCCAGGGAAGTGTGGATGCCCGCAGTTCCAAGCTTTTCCAGCTTGATCCCAGCAGTGGCTCTCTAGTGACTGTGGGAAAACTGGACCTGGACTCAGGGCTTAGCCGCCACGTCCTGACTGTCATGGTAAGTCCTCTGGGAAAGTGGTCATACATTCATTTAAGGATATCTTTATTTCAAAGTGCAACTAGAGGGAGCCTCGAAGTACGTGTTTCCCTGATAATAGTAATAACTGTAATAACAATATAATGATCCATAATTTTGCTGAACCTCTTTATTCCTTACAAAGTATTTTCACATCTCTTTTCTCCTTATATTAATCCTATTGCTATCTCAATAGGAAGAATAAATACAATTATCCTTAAGATTAGAAATGAGAACTTGAGGTAAATAAAGGTGAAAGGTTTTTATTATTTATTTTTGAGGCAATCAGGGTTAAGTGACTTGCCCAGACTTATACAGCTGAGTAGATATCTGAGGCCAGATTTGAGTTCAGGTTCTCCTGACTCCAGGGCCAGTGTGCTATTTCTTATGCTAGCTATTATTATCGTCTACTATTTCCCACCTAAAGAGGAGAGAAAAAGACTTTGGGGATTCTAGAATATTTTAATGTTTGCTGTCATTGTATAGATTAATGTATATAAAGGCAAATTTTCCACTTTTTTTTTAAGTCATCATAATTGTAATTTGGACAAGTCACCACAAGATGGGCAATGACCAAATATTGAAGCACATTTCAACTTTTTAAAATAAAAAAATCTTATTTTTATTTAAATATTTAAAATTAAATTTTATTCTTAAATATTAATATTTTTATAAATAAGCAAGCAAAGAATGAGGTAAATATTAAAATTATAAAAACTAAAGTTTTTCATTTTAGTAGGAAAAATAGTAATATAATAAGTCTTCTTAAAATAATGTTAGCAACAATTTGTTTGCATTTCTTATCCTTTTCTTATTTGGTCCTTTTCCTATCTGTGTATTTAGAAAGTCTCTCTTCTCTCTCTCTCTTCCCTTTTGTCTTCCCCCTCTCTTCCTCCTCTTTCTCTTCCCCCCTCTCTTTCCCTCTTCTCTCTCTTCATCTCATTTTTTTTTACAGCATTATACTGTGTTGACAGCTTTTTACAAAAAAACAGAACTAGTAAAGCAGCTGAGCATAGGGAGAGATGAAGGAGGGTGACTAGACATATGGCTTCACTGGTATAAGAAATTCTTGAGTGAGGAATCATCTTCTATCAAAGGAGGTCAGCACCTCCTAAGAAACCTTCTTTGAGAATAGCCCAAGAGGTTCACCTTTGCCCAAGTTCACATGGCCAGGATATGTCAGAGGTGACACATGTTCTCCTGGATTGAGGCTGATTCTCTTGTCTACTATACCCTATTGCCTCTGTAATAATCATTAATTAACATATTTATAAAAATAGCATTTAGGCAACATTGATGAAGAGTACATGGCACTGTTTTAAATAAAGACTAGATCCTGCCTTCAGGAAGTTTACAGTCTAATAAAGGGCTGAGGCATGTGCACAAATCAGATGCAGTTTTAGGAGTACAGTGGGGAGGGTCCAGAACAATGCTCTGAAAAGTCTGAGATGTCACTTCTAGCTGGGAGAAACAGGGAATGATTGACACCTGAATTGAGTCTTGAATGAGGAGAGACTTTTTTTCATAGGTCTCATAGGATTTAAAGCTAAATTGTTCAGTTATGCCCAACTCTTCATGACCCTGTGGACCATGTCACACCAATATTGTCCATGGGATTTTCTTGACAAAGACACTGAAGTAGTTTGCATTTTCTTCTACAGTGGAGTAAGGCAAACAGAGGTGAAGTGTCTTGTCCAGGGTAACACAGCTACCAAGTGTCTCAGGCTAGATTTAAAGTCAAGTCTTTCTTGCAACACAAAGTCTTAAAAAATGGATGTTGAAAACTATCTTTACATGTATTTGGAAAAAATAAAATACCATTTTTAAAAAAGGAATTCAGGTTTTCCTGACTCCAGGCCCAATGTTCTATCCACTTAGCCATCCAACTGCCTAGAAGGGACCTTGGAAGTCATCTAGAAGTCATTTCATTTTACAAATAAAAACACTGAGACCCAGAGAATGCTAGTATTTTGCCCACGTTCAAATAAATAATTCATAGCAGAGCTTGATTTCAAACCCAAATCCAGTATTTTTTTCCATACATCAATGATTCTTAAACTTTTTTATTTCAGAACCCATTTATACTCTAAAATTATTGAGGACACTCCAACTAGGTTTAGTTTATGTAAGCTATGTCTATCAATATTTATTGTATTAGAAACTAAAATACCTCAGCATTATGAAAATAGTTTTGATCTTATAGACATCTGAAAGGATCCTGAGGACCCCTAAGAGGTCTTCAGTCCATACGTTGAGAATTGCTGTATTATTCCATATTGCCTGTCTATTCCTTTCTCCCAGGGGACAGATTGGGGAAGATGTGATATAAATATAAATGAGATGAGGGATCTAGGAAAGAGGAGAAAAAAAATTATCCAGATTAAAATATGCCCTTATTTCTCCTTGCTGGGGTTCTTTCTGCATCAAGGGCCTTCCCAGTATTACAAATGGAATCTGACTTTGAGGTACCCCTACCCTAGAGGCTAGCCCATGTCATTGTTCCTTTTCTGGAAGTAACCCCCCCCCATCTAGTCTCAGCATTGTAGTACTATGCTTCTGCATATAGGCTATGATGACTAAAAATAGTTGCCTAACAATCTAGTAGGTCAAAAGATGATCACCTTCTGAGCATTTTCTTTCTGATATGTCTAAGTTTCTTATGAAACTTTCAATAGTTTTAACATTTTTATCCCTAGGCTCCAGATTGCTTAGAGTGGTAAGCAACAGTGTCTTATACCTTAAACTTCCAGTAACATTCTTGAGCTTCAAGAATCTCCTATGGCTGATGATTTATTTGGTTGGGTCTCCTCTGATATTAAGCAGCTAGGAGTGCTAGTGGATAACATGCTGGATCTAGAGTCAGGAATTTCCTGAGTTCAAATCTGACCTTAGCTACTTATTGTATAGTCCTAGGCAAGTCATTTAACTTTTGTTTGCCTCAGTTTCCTCATCTTTATAATGAGCAGGAGAAGGAAATGGAGAAGGAAGGAATATTTTTGTCAAAGTAATCTTAAAGGAGTCACAAAGAACCTGACATGACTGAAATGATTAAACAACAGCAACAGAGGTGGTGAATATTAAAGTTTGATTGGATTGTAGAATATAGAATATGTCAAAGTGAGCAAAATATGGAAGACCAAAAAAAAAGAGGCTGAAGGCAAATTATGAAGGGCCTTGAACATTAGGAAAAAGCACTTAGTCAACGGTGAGCCACTGAAGATTTCTAAGCAGAAAAATTATATGAGCAGAGAAGTATAGTACAATGATTAGAGTAAGTTTCAATAGAATTAAAAAAAATAAAACTCTAGGTACAAATAAGGGCTTTTGTCACCAACCTTTCATGTTATCAATCACTGCTTAATTTAATTCAAGGTTTTATCAAGTTGTAATAGCTCTAATTCACTATTTACTTTCTGACTTAGTCTCTTTAAGATTTGTTTACTGCTGCCTGAATAACCCCTTAAAACAATTTGCATCATAAGCTCTTGCAAGTAGATTGTATCCAGACTTTGATCTCTCTCTCACTCTCTCTCTCTCTCTCTCTCTCTCTCTCTCTCTCTCTCCCTCTCTCTCTCTCTCTCTCGTAATATATATTTTCAGTTGTCTATTTATGCCTTTCCAGAGAGAAAGCCTTTTTAATTTCCCTGCTTCCTTTTCTTGTGGCCCAGCAGAAAGAAATTTTCTTCATGCTGCTTGCTATTAATCTGATCCTCTTACTTTGGACTCATAGGTTCGGGATCAAGAAATACCTATCAAGAGGAATTTTGTATGGGTGATTATCCAAATAGAAGATCGTAACCTTCACCCACCTAGCTTCACCCAACTCCACTATGAGACAACTACTTCCAACACAGCGTCCCTGGGCACAGAGCTGTTGCAGGTCAGAGCTTTGGATGTCGACCGAGGATTTAATGGCCAAGTTCAGTACTCTCTCCAGGCAGGTGAGCAGCTTAGTAGAAGGTTTATAAGTAGATGGATCACTGGTTAACCAGCTAAATGCTTGCTTCAGAATCTTAGACTTGGGAGCAAATCTAGAATTACCTTAAGCAAAAGGGAGCCATAGGTATTAAAGCCAGAATTGAGCAACACAGTAAATGTCTGAGCCAATAGTAAATTACAACACTAAGGCAGTCTTTGGTACCCATAGGGACTTAAATTAATACTCTTACACCAATAAAATCGCAAATTCTTAAAATATTAAGAGAGGCACAGGTTTTCATAAATATTGAAATCTTCTTCCACCACCATCTTGTGGCATTGCAACCACCTTGAGCTCTTGAAAGTTATTTCAGGGGAACACAAGGTCTGGAAGATGCCAAAAGACCTGGAAGGTCTGCTGGCAGCATTGTATCCGTTATTTTGAGGGATAATTCAATATTAGTTCGGAAAAATTATGGGCTACCTTGATAAAGAGAGAATACCACACTGTCTGTCACAGAAGCACAGATTCTTGAAGTATTTGAAATGTAAGTATAGAATGAAGACATAAAACATGCATATACACATATATGCATTGGAGTTCTTCCAATGGTAGGTATCATTGAGGCAGCAGAATGATGCCATGGATAGAGCACTTGGTTTGGAATCAGGAATAATTAAGTTCAAATCTGGCTTCAGATACTTCTCAGCTGTGTGATTCTGGGCAAAATGACTTAACTTCTGTTTGCCTCAGTTTCTTCAATAGTAAGGTGAGAATAACATCAGCACTTCTCTCTCAGGATTGTTATGAGAATTAAATGAAATAATATTTATAAAGTATTTAGCACATTGCCTAGCACATAGTAGGCACTATATAAACTCTTAATCCCTTCCTTTAAAATGCTTATGTTATCATGATTTTCACACTAATAATCCTGTAAAGATTCATGACAGACTTGGTTTTTCAATACTAATTAGTTAATTCAGGAACTATTATTAATTCCATGCAGGAAATTACACCAGGCATGGGAGGTTCAAATTCCTTATGTGGCATTCAAGGTCTTCTATAGTTCAGTGGCACTTGACATTTCCAGTATGGCTTCATATATCTTTTCTCCATTCATCCTATTATCTAGGCAAAGTCAGTGGCTGTATCTCAGATATACTCTGGCCTTTCCCATTTTCTACCCTTGCTTATGCTACTACTCTGCTTAGTATATCAATCTTATTCTTCTTCTCCTCATTGTTTAGCAACCTTTTCTCCTTGAGCTTCACATAATATTTTGCCTTTTTTACCTCCTCAAAGCCCTTATCACATCCTATTCTACATGATAGACACTATCAAATGTGTGTATGATGGTTATATTAGGTTTGTGTCCTGCCTTTCTACTAAACTTTGTATTTCTCCTACCATCCAGTACAGGAAAGGGTAGCAGGAAAGAAATAAGCACATATATAGCACCTCCTTTACAGCAATCTTGGGAAGTAAGTGCTATTAGTATCTCCATTTTTATAGTTGAAGAAACTGAGGTAAATAGAGATTAAGTGACTTGCTCAGAATCACACAGTAAATATCTAAGGCTAGATTTGAACTCTTGTCATAAAATGCTGTATCCATTATACTCTCTAACAGTCTCATTGAGCTACAATATTCTGCACATAATAGGTACTTAGCAAATATATATAAAATTAAGTTACACTATGTTGATTTGAATGGATAAAATACTTAGATATCCTAGGGTTTCAGTCCTATAGGTAGAAAGAAGAGTGTTTACAGATAAATGTAATATAAATCAGAATATGAATAATACATATAAGAAATATGAAAGGCATCCTGAAGCAGGATCTCCCTTGAGCTGGGCCATGATAGAAATACTCATCTTATCCAGCCAGAGATAATAGGAAGAGGGAGGAAGGCATTCTAGGAATAGGAAACAGTTATCATCAAAGGCATGAAAGCAGCCAAGTAAGGACATTTCTTTTTGGGGAGAGGGGGTGGAGTCTTGTGATACAGACCTATGAAACTGGAAAGACTCAGAATATTAACTGGACCTGGGAATGCTTTAGTGGCCCACTTTACTTATGGCATCCTCTGAAAGAGAAGTACCTTTTGGAGGTACAATAAATTTCATGTGGTCTTATCTTTTTTTTTCAGGGAACAGTGAGAGTTTCTTCAATATTGACCCTCACCTGGGAATCATCACAGTGGCTCAAAAACTTGACCTGATGCCACAGGACCAATACATGCTAACAGTGAGGGCTGAAGACCAAGGGTCCCCCCCACTGCATGACATGGCCACAGTGACAATTCACATCCACCCTTCTGACTACAGTGCCCCAGTCTTCTCCATGGCTGAGTATTTTGCAGAGATCCCTGAATCAGTTGCCATTGGCTCTCCTCTCCTCCTAGTCTCAGCTGTTAGTACCTCTGAAGTTACCTATGAGATGAGAGAGGGAAACAAAGATGGTGTTTTTTCCATAAACTCCTATTCTGGCCTCATTTCTACACAGAAGAGTCTGGACCATGAAAAGGTCTCCTCTTACCAGCTAAAAATCCGTGGGAGCAACATGGCAGGGGCCTTTGCTGATGTCATGGTGCTTGTATACATAATTGATGAAAATGACAATACTCCCGTTTTCATAAATTCTTCTTTCGTAGGCTATATCAGTGAAGCTGCTCCAATCCACAGCATGATTCTGGATGAATACAACCATCCTCTTGTAGTTCGTGCAACTGATGCTGATACAGACACCAATGCCTTGTTGGTCTATGAGATTCTAGAGCGGGAAGCCTTGAAGTTTTTCAAAATTGATCCCAGCATGGGGACTCTCACCACTGTGATGGAGATGGATTATGAACATATCTCCTCTTTCAGCCTCACCATTCATGTTCATGATCAAGGAAACCCCATCTTATTTGCCTCCAAGCCTGCCAGGGTCACAATCCATGTGAAAGATGTGAACGATTCTCCTCCAGTATTTTCAAAAGCTATATATGAGGTGACGGTCTTGTTGCCGGTTCATCCAGGGATGGAGCTCCTCCAAGTTCAAGCCGTTGATGCTGACTCAAAGGTGACTTATAACATTATTGCTGGAAATGCCAATGATGCGGTTTTCCTTCACCCAGTCACTGGTATCATCTCTGTGGTGAATGTGGCCCTTCTGGGTCATTCTTGTGACCTCTCTGTGAAGGCTTTTGATGGCTTATATCATGATATCTCCGTGGTGAAAATTAACTTGACTGAAGCTCCTGTTACTGCACTAAAATTTGCCAGGGATGTCTACATGGTAACTGTCAAAGAGAATTCCTGGGACACACAGGCTTTGATCATTCTGGGGGTTAATGGCAGTCAGTTCAATGATACCCTCTCTTTCTCTGTCTTGAATGGAACAGACGTGTTCCAAATGATTCACTCAGTGGGTGTGCTTCAAACGAAGGGCGTGGCATTTGACCGTGAGCAGCAGGACACTTATGAAGTGGCTGTGGAAGTGAGGGATGATCGACATCCCCCAAGGGTGGCTCAAGCTACAGTTAAGGTCTCCATTGAAGATGTCAATGACAATCCCCCTGAATTCAACCATTTGCCATATTATACAGCTATTCAAGATGGTACAGAACCAGGAGATGTCCTTTTCCAAGTGTCTGCCACAGACCTGGACTTGGGAGACAATGGGACCATCACTTATGCATTTGCAGAGGATTATGTATATTTCTGGATTGATCCCTATCTTGGAGACATTTCACTCAAGAAACCTTTTGATTATCAAGCCTTAAATAAATATACCCTGAGAGTCATTGCTCGGGATGGAGGTAATCCTTCCCTCCAGGCTGAGGAAAATGTGCTTGTCATAGTGAGGAATAAATCCAACCCACTGTTCCAGAGTCTTCATTATAAAGTCCAGATACCTGAGAACATTGCACTCTATACTCCCATCCTTCACACCCAGGCTCGAAGTCCAGAGGGACTACGGCTAATTTATAACATCATGGAAGAAGAGTCATTGACACTGTTTACTGCTGACTTCAAGACTGGTGTGCTGACTGTGACAGGTCCATTGGACTACGAATCCCAGACCAAGCACATATTTACTGTCAGAGCCACTGATACAGCTTTGGGTTCCTTCTCTGAAGCTACAGTGGAAGTCCAGGTAGAAGATATCAATGATAACCCTCCTATTTTCACCCAGTTGGTCTACACTGCTTTGGTCTCAGAGGGTTTGCCTGCTCAGACCCCTGTGATCAAACTCTTGGCTTCTGATAAGGACTCTGGTAGAAACAAGGATGTCTCTTACTCGATGGTGGAGGATGAATCTGAGGATTCTTCATTCTTCCAGATTGATAAAAGCACAGGGGAGATGTCCACAGCTCAGGAGCTGGATTATGAAACCCAGCAACAATTCCATGTGAAGGTAAGAGCTGTGGACAATGGGATACCTCCACTCAGTGCAGAAGCTCTCGTCATTGTTAACGTATCAGATGTCAATGACAATCCACCTGCCTTCAGACAACCTCAGTATGAAGCCAATGTAAGTGAGCTGGCGAGCTGTGGACACCTGGTGATTAAAGTTCAGGCTCTGGATCCTGACAGCGGGGACACCACCCGATTGGAGTATCTGATTCTCTCAGGCAACGAGGACCGGCACTTTATTATCAATCGCACATCTGGAATTATTTCCATGTTTAATTTCTGCAGGAAGCACCTAGATCCTGCTTACCGCCTGAGGGTGGCTGCTTCAGATGGGGTCTTTAGGACTGCTGTCCCAGTGTACATCAACACCACGAACGCCAACAAGTACAGCCCAGAGTTTCGTCAGCACATCTATGAGGTTGAATTAGCAGAAAATGCTGAAATAGGAACTAAGGTGATCGAGCTATTGGCTGTTGACCCAGATGATGGGCCCTATGGCACCATAGATTACACCATCATCAACAAACTGGCTAGCGAAAAGTTCTCTATCAACTCCAGGGGCCAGATAACTACTCTTCAGAAACTGGATCGAGAAAATGCAACAGAAAAATTCATGCCCATCAAGGTCATGGCCCGGGATGGTGGGGGCAAAGTGGCTTTCTGCTCTGTGAAGACCATCCTCACAGATGAAAATGATAACCCTCCACAGTTCAAGGCCTCTGATTACACTGTGTCTGTCCAGTCCAATGTCAGCAAGGGCTCCCCAGTCATTCAAGTGCTGGCATATGATGCAGATGAGGGTGCTAATGCAGATGTCACTTACTCAGTGGACTCAATGGAAGACTTAGGTGAGGAAGTCATTGAGGTCAATTCAGTTACTGGTGTAGTCAAGGTCAAAGAGAGCCTGGTTGGGTTGGAAAATCAGGCATTTAACTTTAAAATCAAAGCCCAAGATGGTGGACCTCCTCACTGGGACTCCTTTATTCCAGTAAGGCTTCAAGTGGTCCCTAATGAAGTAACTTTGCCCAAATTTTCTGAGCCTTCATATACTTTCTCAGTATCTGAAGATCTTCCTGAGGGTTCTGAGGTTGGGCTAGTTAAAGCAGTTGCTGAAGATCCTATCATCTATAGTCTGGTGAAAGGCACAACTCCTGAAAGTAATAAAGATGGTGTCTTCTCCTTGGACCAGGAAACAGGAGCTCTGAAGGTGAGGAAGCCTATTGATTATGAGACCACAAAATGGTACCAGATTGATGTGATGGCTAATTGTTCCCATAAGGAGACTGGCTTAATCACCTTGGCTTCTGTCAACATCCAAGTGAAAGATGTCAATGATAATAAGCCTGTCTTTGAAGCCGATCCATACAAAGCCTTCCTCACAGAGAACATGCCAGTGGGAACCACAGTCATACAGGTTACTGCCAATGACCAGGACACAGGTGTTAATGGGGAGGTCACATATAGCCTGGCTTTTGAACAGGGAAATGCTGCTGCTGAGCTCTTTGCCATCAACAGTGAGAATGGCTGGATAACCACACGTCAGGAACTGGACTGTGAAATACAAGAGACCTATAGATTTTATGTGGTGGCCTCAGATCATGGCCGGACCATTCAGCTGTCTTCCCAAGCTTTGGTGGAAGTCACCATCACAGATGAGAATGACAATGCCCCTCAGTTTGCTTCAGATGTCTACAAAGGATCCGTGATTGAGAATGGTGATCCCGGAGAACATGTTGTCACCTTAAGGACTCTGGATGCAGATATTTCAGAGCAGAACAGGCAGGTCACCTGTTACATCACAGGTAAGGTCATCAGGCTTAGCTCCATTATAGAGCAATGTGGTGGAGCGAGCCTTGGGTTAGGAACTTGTGACAGGTCTTGGGTTAGGAACTTGTGACAGGTCTAGTCTTGCTATTGCTACTACTTCATAATGGGACCTTGGTGGGCAAGTCTCTGAGCCTCACTTTATTCTGCTGTAAAATAGGAAAATGATCTCTACCCTGGAGATTTTTTTTTTACAGGAGTACAACTGAGGAACTAATCAGTTAATGGAAGTGACAACACTTTGCTTCATTCTGGTTAGGACAGATCCTATATACACAGCACATCCCCACTTCTGACCTTCATAGTCATTACTGTTTTTACTTATGATGTTTCTCCTACTTGATATCCTGTTTCTCTTCTACCTTCCACTTTTCTCCACTCTCTAATTTGTTCCTTTTCTCTTCCCCCTGCCCTTTTTAGGTCCTTCTTATTTCTGAATTCCTAGAGATCTTTTTGTCTCATAATAAGTCCTCAAGAGCCATATCTTTTTCAGTATTCTTTATTCTAGCAAAAGACTAGTCAAACTAGTCAAAGACTTAATCAGCATCACAGGAAAGCTTTAAGATTTAAACAATCTCTTACAGTAGAATTTTCTGTTGCATGATATGTATAGCTTTTTCAAAATTCATAGTCTCATTTATCCTTATAATACCCACACAAGTCAAAAGGGACATTATTATCCCCACTCTTTTTTATTAAAGCTTTTTTATTTTCAAAACATATACATGGATAATATTCAACATTCACCCTTGCAAAACCTTGTGTTCCAATTTTTTTTTCCTCCCTTCCCTCCACCTTCTCTCCTACATGGCATGTAATCCATTATATGGTAAATATTATCATGCTGCACAAGAAAAACCAGATCAAAAAGGAAAAAAATACAAAAAAACAAAATGCAAGCATACAACAACAAAAAGAGTGAAAATACTAGGTTGTGATCCACACTCAGTTCCCACAGTCCTTTCTCTCTGTACCCTCACTCTTGATATAAAGAAACTGAGTCCCAATAAGGGGATAGATTTACCCTAAGGTCACATGGTGAATTAGTGATTCTGACTCACACTGAGTTTTCCTGAATTCCAGATCATGACATTTTCTATACCACTGCACCCGTTGCCTCAGTTAAAATACCTTTCCATTCCCCTCCCATTTCCACATCCTACAGTTACACTTGAGGACATGCTTCTCCCACTTCTCCCAATTCTAGTCTCCTGAGCAGTGGGAGATATCCTACTAGCCCTGGTCAATCACCAAACATGACCTGAAGATACTCTCCTTAGTCTCCTCCTATCTCTTCCCACCATCATATAGGTTTTGAAGAAAGAGAGGGTATTCAATGCTTAGGAAATCTCAGACCAACTTGGCTCTATCTAGATCTATGAGTTAAGGCTACTTCATTCCTGCCTCCATTAATCTGATATGATACAGCCTTCTATCTGATTTGGAATTCTCACCCTTCAAATCCATCTCCAAGATTAGACAAAGAACAGGGCTGAGATGTCTGTATTTAGGAGGGAAGGTCCCTGGTCGGAAACTTGGCCTTCTCTTGAGCCCTCCAATTAACAGGAATCTGTTTGTCATAGTAGCCAGCCATAGTATAGAAAGTGATGAAAATTAACCTGACTGAATGTTTCTATTACCATGTTATAATTTAGCTACATGGTAATTGAGGGAAAAGTCCCAGAACACATAGATCTAAAGCTGGAAGAAACCTCAGAAGCCATCTCAACCAACTCATTTTAAAAATGAGGATTTGTTTGTGTCACAAGTTGATTTGTCTGAAGTCACATAGTAAGCTTTGTAGGTGATATTTGAACTCAATCAATTTGGATTCTTTCCATTATTCCACTTTGATTATTCTGGGTATTAAGGGTATTTAGATGAATGATTTCCTTTCCCCCACTTAGTCTTTTTTTTTTTTCTTATTCCTTTAATCTCTTTCTCAGCTCTTATTGCTATAGCTAGCGTTTCTAATACAATATTAAATAGTAACGGTGATAGTGGGCAACCTTGTTTCACTCCAGATCTTATTGGGAATGGTTGCAGTTTGTCTCCATTACATATGATGCTTACTGATGGTTTTAAATAGATGCTGCTGATTATTTTAAGGAAAAGTCCATTTATTCCTATACTCTCAAGTGTTTTTAATAGGAATGGATGTTGGATTTTATCAAATGCTTTTTCTGCATCTATTGAGATGATCATATGGTTTTTGTTAATTTGGTTATTGACATGGCCAATTATATTGATAGTTTTCCTAATATTGAACCAGCCCTGCATTCCTGGTATAAATCCTACTTGATCATAGTGTATTATCTTGGAGATGATTTTCTGTAGTCTTTTTGCTAATATCTTATTTAAGATTTTAGCATCAATATTCATTAGGGAGATTGGTCTATAATTTTCTTTCTCTGTTTTCAGCCTACCTGGTTTAGGTATCAGTACCATGTCTGTGTCATAGAAGGAATTTGGTAGGACTCCTTCATTCCCTATTTTATCAAATAATTTATATAGCATTGGGGCCAATTGTTCTTTAAATGTTTGGTAAAATTCACATGTAAATCCATCTGGTCCTGGGGATTTTTTCTTAGGGAGTTGTTTAATTGCCTGTTCTATTTCTTTTTCTGAAATGGGACTATTCAAGCAATTTACTTCTTCCTCTGTTAGTCTGGGAAGTCTGTATTTTTGGAGGTAGTCATCCATTTCACTTAGGTTATCAAATTTATTGGCATAAAGTTGAGCAAAATAACTCCTTATTATTTCTCTAATTTCCTCTTCATTGGTGGAAAGTTCTCCCTTTTCATTTTTAAGACTACTAATTTCATTTTCCTCCCTCCTTTTTCTAATCAGATTTACCAAAGGCTTATCTATTTTATTGGCTTTTTCATAGAACCAACTCTTAGTTTTATTAATTAGTTCAATAGTTTTTTTACTTTCAATATTTTTAATTTCTCCTTTTAATTTTAGAATTTCCAATTTAGTATTTGATTGGGGGTTTTTAATTTGGTCTTTTTTTAGTTTTTTTAGTTGCAAGCCCAATTCATTAATCTTTTCTTTCTCTGTTTTATTCAAGTAAGCCTCTAAGGATATAAAATTCCCTCTTATTACCGCTTTGGCTGCATCCCACAAATTTTGGTATGATGTCTCATCATTGTCATTATCTTGAGCCCCACTTAGTCTTGAATAAAAATTCTTGAAGCTGAAAAAGACTTTTAGACCCAAATGAATAAAAATCTAATTGTAGAAGTTTAAGCCTAGTGACACAACCCTCAATAGCACTGGACAATTGGCCACCTTCATAAAGTGAGGGTAGCTTTCCTTTCCTCCCCCACTAAACACTGCTGCCTAGCTCATGAGGTCCTGTCTTGTCTCTCCAGAGGGAGATCCCCTGGGCCAGTTTGACATTAGCCAAACTGCAGATGAGTGGAAGATCTCCACCAAGAAGATCCTGGATCGAGAACACATTGCTAAGTATTTACTCAAAGTGACAGCATCTGATGGCAAGTTCCAAGCCTCCATCCCCGTGGAGGTGTTTGTCCTAGACATCAATGACAACAGCCCACAGTGCACACAGGTGAGAATCTCCAGATGGAAGAGGAAATGGGCAGAGGGAGTCTAAGGAGATGTGAGAACAGATGGAAAAATAAAGAAAATAGGAGAAGAAGGAATAGGAGTAGGGAAGAAATTGTACTCTAGTAAGAGTGCCAAGCTCTGTTCTATTTTTCAGTTTTATCAATGAGTTGGATGGAAACTGAGATGTCATGGTTATTAATTTGTAGGTAGCATGTAGCTGGGAGAGTTGACATTACATGCTGGATGACACCTCTGGTTCAAAAATATCTCAGCAGCCTATAATGATGGATCAAATCTAAAAAGATGAAAAAAATTTTTTTCATTGTTTTATTTTTTCTGATTATACATGTATATTAATTTTTAATATACATATCTTTATGAATCATGTTGGAAGAGAAAAATCAGAACAAAAGGGAAAAACTATGGGAGAGGAAAAAGCTGTGTTGATTTACATTCAGTCTTCATGTTAAAAGATGAAATTTAATAGAGGGACATTTTAGATCCTCACTTTGGTTTAAAAAATCAGTTGTACAGATCACTGCAAGATGAGGAAGGTGTGGGTAGACAGTAATTCATGTGGAAAAGTTGTGGGCATGTTACCAAACAGCAAGCCCAAACAAAATGATATTGTAACCAAAATGTTAACACATTAAAAAGAAAGATTTGTCCAGAGCAAGTGATTTGTCCTGAACAAATCATCCTTTCCCCCCACCCCTGGCCATACCACACCTAAAGTCTGGTGTTTAGCTCTGTTACCACATGTTAGGAAGGAAATTGGCCAATTGGAATGGATGTAGAGAAAGATGACCAGGATGACTACAGACCTGGACAGGAAAATGGTGAGAGATTTGGACACTAAAACATACAAAAGTAGATTGAGGAAACTAAGAATACCCTGGAGAAGAGAAGACTTGGCATTAGGGGTAAAGGAAGATGTGACAGTTGTCTTCAAGTTTTTTGAGAACTATCAGGAATAAGAGGAATCAGAATCATTCTGCTTGATGCCAAAGAGCAGAACTAGCACTAACAGGTGGGACTTACCTAGAGACATTTTGATTGAGTATAAGGGAAAAGTTGCATCATATGGTTTTGTCTAGAGAAGTGGGTCTAATTTTGGTGTCAGGACCCCATTACACTCTTTGCTGGGGAGGAAGTTGGGGAGGGAGAAATTAGGGTTAAGTGACTTGCCCAAGATCCCACAGTACTTGAGGCTACTTTGAACTGTGGTCCTCCTGACTCCAGGGCCAATGTTCTATCCACTGCCCCTTATTATACTCTTAAAAATTATAGTGAATCCCAAAGAGCTTTTGTTTATGTGAATTACATTTTGATATTTACTATATTAGAAAACAAAGTTGATAATTTAAAATATGTATTAACACTTAAAATAGCTAATAAACTCATGACATATTAACATAAGTATGTTTTTAATGAAAAATAATTATTTTTTTTCATGAACCAAAAAAGTTAATGGGGGCAAGTGGCATTGTTTTACATATTTTTGCATATCTTTAATATTTGGCTTTATAGAAGACAGATTTTCATAGCTGCTTCTGCATTCATTGTTGTGATATGTTAGGGGTGATGTGTATAAAGAACATCTGGCCTTACACAGAAATGCAGTTGGAAAAAGGAGTATTTTAAAGAGCAAATAATGTCTTAGTATTATTATGAAAGCAGTTTTGACTTCTTGAAAGAGTCTTGGAGGACCTTAATGGGTTAAAGCCCACACTTTTGAGAACTGCTGGTGCAAATGAAGTGAATTTTCTTCTGGATGCAAATTCTATAAAGAGGATTTTTGTTCAGACACATATTAGATTAGATGCCTTCGGGGTCCTTTCCAACTTAGAGGTTTTGTGATTGTAATGGATATAGGTTTTGTGATTATGTAATAGATAGAGAGGAAGGAGGACAGGAACAGAGAGTGCAGAAGAGAGAATAGGGTGAGAGAGAAAGGAAGATCTAGAGCAAGAGAGAAAAGAAAGAAAGGCAAAAGGATAGAATGGGAAGAAAGGAAAAGGGTACAAAAGAGAGGGGAAAACAGAGGAGAAGAGAAAGGAGAAAGGGAAAGTAGGAAAGGGAGGAAGAAGAGTGTGACAGGAAAGAAAGAAGGCAAAATAGAGGGGGGAGGGATATAAAAAGGAAGAACAAAACAACTATCTAGGCCTTCTCTTCCTTAGAGCCTAGTAATCACTCAATCTCTTTCCTATTATTCCTTGATCTCATCGGACCTAATGGGCCATCTTGGCATTTGGGGCTCTTTAGAAAATTATTGTGGCCTTTTATACTATTGGAGTCTCTCCTCAATCACCCATCTGCTCATTAGTTGTTGTCAAGAGGCCTTATTTGTTGACTTCTTTGCCCATGAACAAAAACTATCTAAAGCTACTTCCCTGTTCCTCAACCAGACTCAGTCTGGGACACACCTGGGGACTGGTTAGGATACTTGGATGATGGGAGCAGGAGGACCTCCTTTGTATTACTAGCCCAGATCCTGTCCAGCTTTCTACAGGTCAAACCATTTATCTATGTTGCACCTCTCAGAATCCTGACTCCTGTGCCTGAACCTTCAAACCTGAAAGATATTATATGTTAAACAAGTCCTCCATCCTTGCCTTGTCTTGAGTGCCTCACCTGCTCCCTTCTCAACCTTCTTCCCTAAACCTGGGGCATTTTCTGATTGGAGGGTAGGGAGATCCCAAGGCCACCTATTCATCCATCCCCAGGAAAAACAAACACAATATTTTTGGGGTAGAAGGGAATGGAACTTAATCTTTCCTTTGGGAAAGGAGGCCCCATGGACTTGTTGATTTATTTATTGAGTTATTGTTGACAAACAGCCTCTACCTCTAGCCTACTGGGCGTGGAGTTGCCAACCGCAGGGCATGTAGAGGCAGTGGTGGTGTCCATCTTGTGCCCACCCAATGCCAACCAGATGGGAGAGGAGCCTGGCTGGCAGGCTGTGTGTGCCAGGGGGCTGATGTCCAAGAGAAAATTGGGTTCTGTCCAAGTCTGGCCCTCATCCCATACTGATGTCACCTGCATCTCCCTGGGCTTGCCAATTCCTAGTGTTCACTGAGAACGAACCAGCCAGCCAAGTGTTTGGCTTTGCCATATTGGCACTGTTGAGGACCAGACCCAGAGAAAGCTGTAGACCTGAGCAAGTGAGTTTCTCAAGTCGTGAGGATGGGGTGGGAGGAGAGATTAACTTCAGGGTGGAAAGACCAGGGGAAGGGTATTGCTTGGTTTGGAATTTCTTTACTCCTACTCCCACAAAGTATAGTTCAATACCATCTCCATCTCTACCTTATAGGTACTGCCTATATTCCCCTCCCTCTCCCCAGCTCTCAAAGGACCTTTTGTGTGTTAGATTGGAGGGTGTTTCTCCCACGCTTGGACAGAGCATTCTGTCATGTGTTCATCATGACATGTTGGCTGGGCCAGTAATGAATGCCTTTCTATCTCCCTCTCTCCTTCCTTCTTTCCTTCCCTCTCTCTTTATTTCTCTTTCTCTGAATTGGTTCTTCTTCTCTATTTCTCCTCTTCTTTATCCTCTGCATCTCTCATCTTCTCTGTCTTTCTGTCTCCTCTTTCTCCATTTCTACCTTTGTCATTCTCTCCTCTCTTTTCTTTGTTCTTTCCTCTGTTCTTCTATTTTTCCTCTTTTTTCTCTCCTTTTTTAATCTCTCATCCCTTTCTTTTCCTTCTCTCTCATCTTCCTTTTTCTCTCCTTTCTTTCTTCTCTTTTTTTCTCTTTCTTTACTCCCCTTCTTTCTCTTATCTCCCATTAAAATTTTTTTCTTTCTTTCCCTCTCCTTTTTCTTCTTTGCTTTCTCTCCTCTTGTATTTTCTCTCCTTTATTTTTCCCTTTTTTCTCTATCCTCCTCTTCCTCCCTTTTCTCTGTCTCTATTCCAGATTCTCTACTCTAGCAAAGTTCCAGAAGATATGCTCCCAGGACACTTTATTTTGCAAGTTACTGCGACAGACCTGGATGCTGGTGTTAATGCCCAGGTCACATACTCTCTTCATGGTCCTGGTGCTGATGAGTTCAAGTTGGATCCTTATACAGGTAGGATCCCTGTCTTAGAGGGAAGTGATCTGAACCAAAACTTTTGAACACATTGAGGCTTTCATGGAAAATAAGATTCACTGCTTTTAAGTATGCATCCTAGATATGTGCCCAGATTGATTTTATTACTCCTCTGATCATCGGTTTCCTGTTGTCTAACAAGTAAAGTTCAGAGTCTTTTGTTTGGCACTCGAGGCCTTCTATATCTGCTACCATCCTACCATATTGGACTTATTTCATTAACTTCATCCATCTATATTCCCAGAAAATCAAACTACTTTTTTTTCTTTTTCTTTAATGCTTTACATTTTGCAAACTTTATTTTCCCCACTTATTAATATTTTTTACTCCAATTACATGTAAAAATAGTTTTCAACATTTCCTTCCCCTCCTCTTCTTCAAGACAGAAAGTAATCTAATATAAATTATACATGTACAATCACATTAAAATATATTTCCACATTAGTCATATTGTGAAAGGAAAATTAGAACAAAAGGGAAAAACCCCAGGAAAGGAAAAACAAAAAGAGTGAAAATAATATGCTTTGATCTACATTCAGATGTCAGTTCTTTTTCTGGATGTGGATAGCATTTTCCATCATGACTCTTTTGGAATTTGTTTTGGATCATTGTATGCTGAAAGGGCTAAATCTTTCAAAGTTGATTACCACACAATGTTGCTGTTACTATTTATAGTTTTCTCCTGGTTCTGCTCTCTACTCAGAATCACACTACTCATTTCCGCCCCCCCCCCAATAAATTCCTTTACTTTTGTCATCTTTGAACCTTTATTCATATTAGACCTTACTTTTAAAATGCCTGTCTTGACACTTCCTCTTTTCCCCAACCTCATGATATCCTCTCCATCCTTCTAGAGCTCATCTCAAATATTAGCTCTTCTTTCTGAGTATCCTTTATCTTCCCTGCTTACTGCCATCCCAGGCAGTTACAATCTTTCTTTGCTTCTACTTTTTATATATTTGTAATTGTAGAGAGAAGAGCTAACATTTACATGGCATTTTCAAGTTTTCAAAGAATTTTCCACATATTATTTCGATTTCCACAACATCTCTGTCAGACTATTTAACAGATGAGGATAAATGAAGCTGAGTGGTTAAGTGACTTCCCTAGGATCAAACAGCTAATCAGTATTTGAGCACAGATTCAAACTTAGGTCTTCTTGACTTCAATTCCAGCACTGTATTCTTTGCGTTAACTTGCTACCTTATACAGTTGCCACATAATATTTTTTCATTATAATTATTTTTAACAAAAATTTTACCTAGAACTATGGTTTTATTATTGCAGGGAACTACTATTATAGAGATTCTGTCCCTTAATGTAAATATAGTGATGATAATAAGCATAATTAGAGTTTTAATTTCTATAGCACTTTTAGATATGCACATTGCACATTTACATGCATTACCTTATATTCCTATTTAGACCTTGAAGTCCTTGCAGAAACTATGTCTTATCTAAACTTTGGTTCTCTACTTTCACTCTAACCTTAGAAGCTAAAATAATGCAGAATCATGTAATAGGTCTTTAATAAATATTGATTGAATTGGGCAGATGAGAAATGCATATGAACAAAGAATGTGTTAATGATAAATTATAATGATAAATACTAGTATTTATATAACATTTACTATGTTTTGGGCACTGTGCTAAAAACATCTTACAAATATTATCTCATTTGATTCTCACAACAATTCTTTGAGGTAGGCATTCTTTATTATCCTCATTTTTACAAATGAGAAAACTAAGGCAAAATTTGTGACTTGCCTAGTATCGTGGAGCTTGTCCGAGGTCAGATTTTAATTCAGGTCTTCTTGTTTATCAATATACACTGCACCCACCAATCTGCCTAATAGTACAAGACAGTACAAAGATAACATTATTAAGAGCAAGTTGGTATAGATTTTATGTTCAGTAAGAGAAAGTGGTTTTGTTGTTTTTTTTATTGTTTCAGTCTTGTCTGACACTCGGTGACCCCATTTAGGGTTTTCTTGGCAAAGACATTTCTTTCTTCAGTTATTTTACAGGTGAGGAAATAGAGGGAGACAGCGGAGGCAGAAGTAAATGCAGCCTGGAATAGTAAGGAAAATCTCCATGGAAAAATGGTATTTGAAATGATCCTGAAGGCCAGGAAGGGCATGGATAGGTGTTATCAATAAATAACTTACTATCTGCTTTGTGATGATTCATTTATCCCCTTTATCCCAGTTTCCTACCAGGTAAAACTAAAAAAATTGGACCAGATCATTTTTAAATTCTCTTTTGACTCAGATAACCCAGAATTGTTTGATTTTATGATAATCCAGAAGGCAACAAGGATTGATTTCAGATTCTTATGATGTAGATAGTAGAAAGAACACTATTCTTAAACTTTGCCAATTACTAGCTTTATCACCTCAGGCAGGCTAGATCATCTTTCTGTGCCTCGATTTTCTCATCTATAAAATGAGAGGAATGTAATGAGTAGAGTGCTGAATCTGGTGCCAGGAAGACTTGGGTTCAAATTACTAACTTGTGTCTCCACAAATTACACAAGTTCACTTGGTTTCAATTTCCTTATCTATCAGATGAAGTGATTTACTTCAGTGACAGCTATGGTTCTTCCCAGCTTCAAATTTCTGATTCTGTGCACTAGGTGGCCTTCATGGCCTTCACTAGCTCTGATGTTCTATTATCAGAACAGGACGCTATCTCTTCCCCTCCTCCCTTCTTCCCCAACAAATGTGTGGGCTTGCTAGCTAGACTAAATAACTTAACCTTTTTTTGCTGCTATTTTCTCAGTTGAAGCTTAGTAACTTTTTTTTAAATTTTTTAAAATTTTATTTAGTTTTTTCAGTAACAAAATTTTATTTCCTTCTCATCCCTTTTCCAAAAAAACCCTTCACAATAGAGAGAGAGAGATATGTATATAAAGTCAAGTAAAATTAATTTTTGAATTGGCCATGTCCAAAATTTTTTTGCTCTATGACTTGAATCCATATTTTCTCATCTTCTCTATGCATAAGAAAACTGAACCAACAGTTCATGCTTGCATGTATCATAGACTTATCTATTATTAGTTTTATTATAGTTATATATAATTATCATCCCATATAATGGGATGATAATTGACCTTTACATATTGCTTTAAGGTGGGCCAGCAGAGTCTTGAGAGTGCAAGGAGAATGTTCTCCTTAAAATGATGCAGGCTAAGATACTTGAGCTTTCAGCTAGCCCTATCTATTCTGTATAAGGACTAACAGGGATGATTATCATTTCCTCTCTTTTCCTAACCAAGTGCTCTTGACTGCTGGGAAAGCTCACCAGTTCTAATTTTGCCTGCTAGGGGAGCTGACTACTCTTATGCCTCTGAACCGTGAGGAGAAGGATGTGTACCATCTGGTGGCCAAGGCCACAGATGGAGGAGGCCGGTCGTGTCAAGCAGATGCCATTATCCGGGTAGAGGATGTGAATGATAATGCACCCAGGTTCTTCCCCAACCATTGCTCAGTGGCTGTCTTTGACAATACCACTGTGAAGACTCCTGTCGCTGTTGTTTTTGCTCGAGATCCAGATGAAGGTAAGTGTAAATGTGACTGTGGATTCGCTCCTTTGGAGCAGACCGTTGGTCCCAATCTCTAAAAACAACCAAAGACCTACATTTAGATAACTTATATACAACATGAACAAGTAGCAGGTTTATCCTTTATTCAAAGGAATAACCGTATCAATTAATTGTGTTATTAAGGCTCTGGACAAGTAGAAAGAAGAGGCTGAAGTTGTACTACTTGGCACTGTACTAAGCAGACACCAACAAAATGAGACCCTGATTTCAAGAAGCTCACAATGATATTTGAGAAGAGAAAGATACAGGTGCACACACACATTACCTTCACAGCTTACCTACAAGTGGAAAAAGTGTTCTACAACCTGAGGGCATATTGCAAATGGGCTGTAGAGTAAAGGAATGATAGAGGAAATAAGCAGGATTAGTCCAGAAAGGCTTCCCAGAGGAGATAAGTGCTAGGTTTTGCAAGAGAGGTGTGGATTATCACCTACAAAAGTAGAAGGGTGAAAGCATTATAATAGGGGACCTGGCTAGTGCAAAGGCAAAGGGACAGGAGCTAGTAAGCCTAGTATGGGAGATAACAAGCAGATTGGCTTGGAATAGAGGGACCTTAGTGGGGAGTAGTGAAAAAGGAGGAAATGGCAGTCATCTGGTGGGGGACAGGGTAGAGGGTAGAAGAGCTTTTTGATTGTATGAAGAAATGATACAGAAGGAGGAGGGATAGTATAGTTGAATTCCCAGTCTATCTCTGAGTTTTTCCTTGTTCTTCAGTATGTCATACCAGGATAACTAAGTGGCACCATAATGCACAGAGTGTTGGGTTTGGAATCCTAAGTTCAAACCTGACCTCAGACACTTGCTAGATGTATGACCCTGGGCAGGTCACATAATCCTGTTTACCTTAGTTTCCTCATCTGTCCAATGAGTTGGAGATGGAAGTGGCTAAAAAAAAAAACCCACAAACAAACAAACAAACAAACAAAAACCTCCAGTATCTTTGCCAAGAAAACCCCAAATGGAGTCATGAAGAGCTGGACACAACTAAAACAACTGAACAATTAAAAAAAAAAATGCCTACACCAGAGAGGCAGTGTAGAATAGTGAATAGAGAAGCCAGCTTTGGAATCAGTACAATCTGGGTTCGAATTCTGCCTCTGAGACTCACCTATAGTGTGACTTTTGGGGATATTTAAAAGGCTTTCATTCCAGAAAGAGATTAAATCTGCTCTGCTCAAATACCTATGAGCAGAAATAAGACTACTGGGTGAAAGTTAGGAAAAGAATGATTTTTAGTTCAATATAAGCAAAAACTTCTTGACAATTTTCACTGTTCAGAGAATTTATTTATTTATTTTATTTTGATGAGGCAACTAAGTTAAGTGACTTACCCAAGGTCACACAGCTAATAAATGTTAAATGGCTGATGTTGGATTTGAACTCAGGTTCTCCTGAGTCTGTGGCTGGTCTTCTATCTATTACACATCCTAGCTGCCCCTATTGGAAGACTTCAGATTCAAAAATCATTTAGTGGGTATCTTTTAGAGGGGATTTATGATTCAAACAGGAGTTGATCCAGATGACCTTTGAGGTCACTTTCAACTCTAAGATTCTATTATTCATATGGTCACTTTGTAAATAAGAATCTCCTCCATTCTCTAAATCTGGAAAAATATATCTTTCACAGAGAGCCTGGAAGGCCAAACTTAGGCATCTGATGTAAATATCATTTCCCTCCCCACAGGTGTTAATGCCCAGGTATCCTATTCCCTGGTGGGCTCAGCTGATGGTTACTTTTCCATAGAAGCCACTACAGGGGTGATCCGTCTGGAGAAACCACTGCGGGCAAGGCAACAAGAGGTCCTGGAATTGACAGTCAGGGCTTCGGATCAGGGGACCCCAACCCCACTGTCCACCCTGGGAACAGTCACAGTCTCTGTGGTGGACCTGGCTGACTACCTGCCTGTGTTCTTGAGCACTGAGCACAGTGTGCAGGTTTCTGAAGATGCCCGTCCCGGCACTGAGGTCCTCCATTTAGGACCGCTCACCCGTGAAGGTGCTGAGAAGACGGGTTACCAGATTGTCAGTGGGAATGAGCAGGAGAAATTCCGACTGGATTACCACACAGGTGAGACACTGGGATGGGAGCACTTTATAGAAATTTGGAGATTTCATCCCATTGAGGGCTCAATTTTCTATGGCAGGGATATGAGAGAAACAGTGAGAATCAAGAGGCTTTCTTTTCAGCCTGAACTCTGCTTCTAACTCAATGTGAGATTTTGGTCAATCTGCTTCCTCATTTTCTTCCCCTGCAAATCAGCAGATTTGTATTAGATGATCTATAAGTCTTCTCTGGATCTGATGATCTCTTGTCACCCACAGACCTAGAGAGAAGAGAAAAAGAAGAAGAGAAATAAAAGGAGAAGAAAAAGAGGAAAAGGGGGGGGGATGAAGGAAAGGCAAAAAAGAGGGAGTTAGAGGTGGATGAGGGAAAGGAAGACCAGAGGCAGTGGAACAAGAAGAGGAAAAATAGAAGGGGAAAAAGGTCAAGGGAGAGGTGAGGGAAAGGAAAGAAGTTCCAGCTACATATAGGTGTGGTGGAAGGGGATCAGATTTCTTCTCCATTCCAAGCTCAATGCTTCTCAACCATTCCATTTTACTGATCATCTTCTCTGCAGATGAGAGAATATCTTACTTGGTTGTTATTTTCTTTTATGATGGTCTGGGATTTTCCTTTATGGCAGTCTTACTTCATAAGCTGGGCACTCCCTCTTCCTAACCCCTTCAGTGCTATTTTACTCAGCACTGATAAGACGTTGTAGTCAGAACAACAAGGAAATGAGCATAAGGAAGTAAAGACAAATGTGCTTGGGGAAAGGTGAAAATAAGAGATAGATTCTGGAAAAGGAGATGGGAGATAGAAATTGGCAGGTAACTTTGAAGAGAATTTTCAAGAAGTACAGAGCATTTCACAATAAATGTAGGTATCTGCAGGTCTCATTCAAGTAAGGATTGGACACAGCATAGATTTCCTTAATTATAGGAACACAGATTTAGAGCAGCAAGAGACTTTAGAGATGAGTTATCCCATTGCCCTTTTTTATTGATGAAAAAAAAAAATGAGTCCCTGAGAGGTAAATGCCCTCCCCAGTCTCACATAGGTAGTAAGTGACAATCAGAATTCGAATACACATCCTCTTATCTCCAAATATAGTATTCATTCTCCCCTAGTGCCACAGCCACTGTTCATCCCTAGCCTTGGGAGGAAGGTGTGAAGCTATTTTGTGGGCAAAATGAGGCTGGGCTCCAGGCCACAGAGGCTTAGCTGGCTCCCTAAGAAAATAGATGGTCCCTCGGCTTCATGTTATGTTTCTTTTTCTGAAAAGGGTGAGGAAAAGGGACTTGGAATGAAGGGAGAAAGGGAAGAGATTCCAGGGATCTTGAGAGAAAAGGAGGTATATCTTTTGTAGACTTGGGACATCTTGGCAGCCCTGGATGCTTTCTTAGTTATAGAATCTTCTGGGAACAGAGAGAGCCCTGAGGCTGAGTGTGGGAGGAGCAAGTTAGAACAAGAAAGTAACTGAGAAGTCTTCTGCCCACATTTGGGGATGGGAGGGAACGGGTACAGTGATCTATTAACTCTTTCCTGTTAGTCTCCCTCAGAGGAACAGGGTTCAAGCGCTGAGGATGAGGGGCTGGGGGAAATGAACACTAGCATCCAGCAGTACATCACTGAAGTCTGACTCTTGGCTTCTTCCTGTGCCCCTTTTTAGGGGCTCTAAGACTCTTGTTCCCCTTCTGCAGCGGGGCTTCTCCTCACTCCTCCACATTGATGTTGAATGTTATAACCCCTTTTCTGTGCTCTACCCCACCCAACCCTCTTCCACATTGAATATTGTCAGTGACTCAACAAAGATTTAAGAATCTACGGCTGTGTAAAAGCCGTGCTAAATATCACCGGAGACAAAACAAAGAAATAGTTCCTGAAGAAGCGCACAATCTGCTCCGTCTCAAGGTCTTTTTTGCTAAGCTACTGAAAACATCACTGGTACCGCTAGACATGTTCTTTCCACGTGAACACTGCCCAGATACCCTCCACATCCACTGTACCTTTCACCTTTTTACTCCTGCTAGGGATGACAGTCTGCAAAAGACTGGAAAGAACAAAGGATCGGGAAATGCAGAAACCTGAGTTCTAATGCCAACTTTCCTGCTGCTCAATGTGAAAATTCAGACAATTAATTGAATTTCCTTGGACCCTAATTTCATCCACTGTCAAGAGAGAAAGTTGAATAGACGGTTCTTTGTAGAGCTTACCATTCTATTATTCTGTGATTCTAAGGATATGAATTAACATTCTAGACTTCTAGACCAGATTTGGCAGCAAATGTCCTCTCTATACAAAGCAGGGTGGTCACTCTGAGAACCCCCAAACAGAAGGTTCTCATGTTCACCAATATGCATCCAATGGGATAATATATGTAAAGCATTTCAAAAAAAAGTTTTATACATGTTGAATAGTTAAGAAATAAGTATAATAAATAGTGATCCCATCTGCAGCCTGCAGCTGCTCTTCAGCCTGTCTGCACTGCGCAGGCTGAAATTCTGTGTATATGGGAGGCCAAGGCAGAAAAAGCAGGAGTGAGGGGGTGATTAACTCCTCTAGCATCCCAGTTCCTCCTGCAATAGAAGATAAATAGTCAATGTGAAACTTTACCTTGACAAAGGCTCAAAGTTAGCTTGTGGATGTGAGCCTTGGAAGGATCATAGACTATGAGTTATTTTGTAAAGTGGTGCAATTTTCTGCATTCTTACTGTTTCTGGGGAAGGATACTCAAAATTCACATTATGCTTAAAATGTTCCTGAATATATCAATTCCTTTGGACCAAATTCATGTCTTCACAATACCCATTATAGCAGAAGTGATTGTAAAGTCTTTCTCCATCTGTAACATGAAAAGGTTAGAATGGCTTTGACTCTTTTGGTCTAACATGTTTTCTAGCTCTGACATTCTATAAAGCACAGTCATTCACATAGTCACAGAGCCCAGCTTTGTTTACCTAGACATTTGTCTAATTCTCAACTCCAACCCTTCCCTTTTTATATTTCTCTTAATCTCTGATATTGGGTAAGATGGCTTTCTTTTTTGCCTGGGCTTTTGATACAAACTCATTTCTAGTAATTGCTTCACTGCCCTGAATCTTTCATCTGGAAATCTTTCCACAATTTCTCTTCCCTAGTCCCTCCTTACCCAAAGTAAGATTCTACAATATAGTCATCTTTCATGACATTTTTGTGTCAAGTTCTTTTCCTGTTTGTTTTTAAAATTTTATTAATATTACTTTCTGCAACATGTTGGGCTCTGAGTTCTCTTTCCTTTCTCCCTACTCCATATTAAAGAAAGTCAACATTTGATATGTTTTGATATTTGATATATGTGGAACCATACAACAATTTTCAAATTTCAATTCTTTCTCTGAAGATAGAAAGCATTTTCCTTCATTAGTCCTTTGTTGTTGATTTGAATGCTCTAATTACTGAGAATAGCTCAACCATTCATATTTATCTTTTGAACTGTTCCTTGAATTATTTTTCCTGTTTCCAAGAACATCTTTTGTTTTCTCATCCATTCTCCCACCATTTCATACTTTATAACCTTCATCTTGTAAAGAATTCTGGAATTTCAGAATTTTAGAGACCTTAGTGGTTCTAGTCCGGCACATACTGAGGCAGGAATCTCCTTTATAACATCCTGACATCTTGCTGCTGTTTAATGACTTCCAAATATGGGGAAGTCATAATTTTTTAAAATAGTATTTTATTTTTCAAAATACATGCAAAAATAGATTTCAACATTCCCTTTGCAGAACCTTGTATAACCCCCCAAAAAAGTACAAGCAATCTACTATAGGCTAAACATGTGCAATTTTTCTAAACATATTTCCAATATTCATCATGCTGTACAAGAAAAATCAGATCAAAAGGGAAAAAAGACACACACAAAAAAATAAGCAAACAACAACAAAAAAGTAAAAATACTATGCTTTGATCTACATTCTGTCTTCATAGTTCTCTCTCTGGATGTGGATCGCTCTTTCCATCATAAGTCTATTAGAATTGCCTTGAATCACTTCGTTTTGAAAAGAGCAAAGTATATCACAGTTGATCATCATACAATTTTGTTGTTCTTGGTTCTTGCTCTTGTTCACCTCATTGAGCATCAGTTCATGTAAGTCTTTCCAGACTTTTCTGAAATTAGCCTGCTTATCATTTCTTATAGAACAATAATATTCCATACTTCATATACTATAACTTGTTGAGCCATACTCCAACTTATGAGTATGTACTCAATTTTCAGTTCCTTAACACTACAAAAAGGAGAATAGGCTACACACATATCATACATACACACATACACATATAATATATGTGTACATATATGTTTTAAGCCTTTTTCTCTCAATAAGCCTGTGAGATAGGTAGTATTACTGACTGAAGTGATCTAGCCAATATTCATACAACTACTTAAATAGTAGAATTCCAAGTTACCAAGTCCAGTACTTGTTTCACTATGCCACAACTAGGGATGTTTTCCCTTTTATTAAGCTCAAAATCTGTATCTCTGAAACTTTCCTTATTTCTCTCAGTTTTGCTTTCTAAAGTGAAGGAAAACAAGTTGAATTCCTCTTTTCTATGACAGTCTGACAGATAGAGATTCCTGTTATGTTTCTCCTAAAACTTTCCTTCTCTAAGCTAAACAGCTCCAGTTCTTTCTTTAAATTTTTTTTACTGTGATTTTTTATATCACCTAGAATTTCTCTATATCCCTCTCCCCTTCTAAAGAACCATCCCTTATATTAAAATTTTGTTTTCAAAAACGAAGGGAAAAACATTAAACAAAATTGATCAATATATTGAAAAAATCTGAATTAGTATACAGAGTTCTACTTGGGGGACCCTTGGAACCCCACCAATGCGAAAAAATTGAGGGGAGAGACCTCATATTTTCTCTATGAGCCCTTGTTCTTCCTTCACATTCCCATATGATATTATCCTGAAACCCTTCACCATATTCCTCTGGATGAACTCCCATTTATCAATGTCCTTCCTAAAATGTGGTGTAATCATCCAGATGGTGAGCAGACTAGGGGCAAGAGGACCATCACCTCTTCTGCTCTGGATACTAGTCTTCCATCTGTGTAACTTAAGGTCCTCTTAACCTGTGAGTATACACTGAACTTAACCAAAATTGAACTAGGAACAATTGACTACTGTCTACAAGGAAATTAGTTATTAAAATTTGTAGTAATTACCTCAGCTTCCCATTGCCTTAGAGAGAGGGTTATTAAAAATAATGATAATAACTAACATTTATATAGCTTTCACTATGTTCCAGACCCTATGCTAAGCACATGACAATTATTATTTCATTTCATCCTCACAACAATCCTGGGGGGTAGATGTTTTTAAATCTCCATTTTATTGTTGAGGAAATTGAATAAACAATGACTTAGCCAGGGTCATTCAGCTAATAAATGCCTGAATTATACAAATATGGAAATATATTTAGAAGAGTTGCACTGTTTAATTTACATTACATTGCTTGCTGTCTTGGGGAGGGAGAAGGGAAGAAGAAAGGGAGAAAAATTTGGAAAACAAAGTTTTACAAAGATGAATATTGAAAACTACCTTTGCATGTATTTGGAAAAATAAAATGCTATTTTTTAAAAGAGTTATAATCATAAAAATACATTCATAGAGATTGGGAGACTGGTCTTGAGATTTCAGGGGTTTAGCGATCTTCTGTTGAGGAGACTTCCTCTCCCAATGCAGGTCACCTTTTCTGCCATGTCTAGTCTTAGGAAGTTTCTTAATCATTCACACAGCCAGTGTGTAAGAGAGGTGACATGGTAGACAAAGAACACATAAGAAAGTCTCTTTTAATATTTACAAAAAATTGTCTTTCAATATAGCCTAAGATGAAAATAGTGCAAACATTATTTTCTATATTACAGATGAAGAAACTGAGGTTCCTCAAGGACTTGGTCAAGATCTCATAGCTAATCAGTGACAGAACTGGGACTCAAACCCATCCAGGTCTTCCAATTCCATGTCTGGGTTCTCCCTTTATTATAATATGCTGCCTGTTTTCCATTCCTCGTAAGGTTTTAGTTGAAGCTGGGGAGATTTGATATAGATATGTTGAATATTTTCTGTGCCCTAGAGTAAGACAATGGAGAAATACATGGAGAACACAAATAGGCTGTTATCACCAAAATGACAATGGGCATATAGAAGGGGGCATTAAGAATATTATCCAATTATGTAATGATCAACTATAAAGGACTTGACTCTTTTCAACCATGCAGTGATTCAAGGCAGTTCTAATAAACTTGTGATGGAAAGAGCGATCCACATCTAGAGAGAAAACTATGGAGACCAAATGTGGATCCAAACATAGTATTTTCACTTTTTTCTTGTTTGCTTGCTTTTTCTCTTTCTCATTTTTTTCTCTTTGGATCTGATTTTTTCTTGTACAACATGATAAAGACAGAAATATGTTTAGAAGAATTGCACATATTTAACCTATATTAGATTACTTGCTGTCCAGGGGTGAAGGGATGGAGGGAAGGAAGGGAGAAAAGTTTGGAACACAGGCTTTTGCAAGGGTTAATGTTGAAAACTATCTTTGCATGTATTTTGAAAAACAAAAAGCTGCTATTGTTTAAAAAAATAAATTAAGTACCTTTTGAGGTGAATCCTGTGAAAATGGGAAAAAAATATTATCCAAGAGATGCATGGCTGGAAAAAGATATGGTTTATCATGTAGCAAGACAGAGCAGATGGAAGAATTCTGCCCACAACATGTTAAAAGACTGAGGGAATCCTTACCTTTGGAGGATTTAAGAGAGGATGTAGATAAGAGCCTCACAGCCATCTTATCTGTAAAATGGAGAAACACTCTCTGAAGGTCTTCTAAGTTGGGACTGGTACATCTATATTTAGATTAGCTTAATTGAAGCCAGCTAAGAAATGGTTAGAATGACCTATTAAAACCCTTTGCATCTCGAGGTTGCTGGTCTGATACTCAGAGGTGAATCACTCCCCTGCTTCTGCATGATTCCATTTGTCTCATCATCCTTATCTCCCCCTACCCCCAAACAGGGATCTTGTATGTCAATGGGAGTCTGGATTTTGAAACTGGCCAAGAGTACTACCTGTCCATTGAATGCATCCGAAAGAGTTCTCCTTCCCTCAATGATGGAACCATAGTTGTAGTCAACATTACTGATGTCAATGATCATCCACCCAAGTTTCTCCAGGATCTGTATAGTGTGGAGGTTAAGGAAGATGCTGCTGTGGGAGAGTCCATCCTCACGGTAAGCCCCCCCACCCCTCTCATCCTCTCCTCCTGACCTTTATCTAGGGCCCATAGGTGTGGAGCCAGATTCCCTCCTTGTGTCAGTCATTAACATCTCCATGTGGATTAGCATAGCAGAGGATGAGAAGAGCCTGAGGAAAAAGCCAAAGGACCCTAACCTTTGATTAGGAGAAAGTAGACAGGTGCTGGGATAGGTGGCAAGTCTCATGTTTGGTCAGGGTCTAGCACCACATGGTAGTGTAAGGTTTGGTGCCCTCTTTGACCTGGCCCAGCCAATACCAACTTGACTCTGTAATCCAAAGCACCAAGGAGTGAGCTAAGAGACTAAGAGTGGTGATGCTCTGTGGGGGAAGGGGAAAGAGGGAGACATAGACAAAGAAGGGTGATGGTACTTTCTCTTACTCGGGGCAAAAACATATGACCCTAGGCAAGTCACATCCTCTCTCAAACTCAGTGTCCTCATCTATTAAAAACATGTCAACCACATGGCATTGTTTTGTCAAATGAGACACATTAAAGCAGTGGTTCTCAAAGTGTGGTGCAGTGAATCCTGGAGGGTCTCTGAAATCCTTTCAGAGGGTCTACAAATTCAAAATTAGTTTTTTTCTATTTATGATAAATATTTATTATGTAACCCATATAAACAAAAACTCTTTGGACATATTCTCAATAGTTGTTAATACCGTAAAGATACTGAGAAAAAGAGTTTGAGAACCATTGCATTAAAGCATTTTGTAAATCATAAGGTGCTATACAAATGCTTCTGTTAGGGCAGTTAATACCCCTGCTTCACAGATGAAGAAACTAAAGCTGCAGGAGATTGTGTTACTTGCCCATAGCCAAAGGTTCAGCAATGAATGGATCTAGGACTTGAACCCAGGCCTTCTGTCTTAATTGTCCCCTGGTTTCTTTCCACTGTACCAGCGCTATGTTATCTAGTAGTCTCAGGGCTTAGAGACCACAAAACATTTTTCATTTGAGCTTTTTACAAAGCTAATTGTATTATATAAACATCAGATCTTTTCTTAAATGTGTATGTATTTGAACACATGTAACCAGGCTAAGAACAGTATATACAGAAAGAGCTAGTTATGTCATCATTTTCATTTTCATAAAGGAAAAGAAATTGATATTATATTAACTTTTCTTCCTTTAAAATATTTTATTAATGCTTTTTAAACATTGATGATATATTCCTTTAGCTGTTTCTCCTTCCAGTAAAACTCTCTTTTCTAATAAAAGAATACAGCTTAGTTCAGTGCAGCACCATGCAAGGAAGCCCAGGTTTGTGGAATGGGCCTGAGTCAGGCCTATTTAGTACTTCATGTTCAGGACTGAAAAGAGCCACTTGTAGACCTTGTGGCCAATAACAAAAGGGTGTTTATTTAGCCATAGAGTGGTAGGGATCCCTATCAAAGATACAGCACTGATTTAAGTAGAATCTGTCCTTTTCTTCTCTACATGGAAACTAGTTTGGTTAGAAAGTTGTTTTCACTCACACAATCATGGAACCTCCATCAAATCTGAAGGACACCAGCTCCCACGGGAGTGCCTTTTTATGTCCTATGTGACTAGGAAGCCATGCCAAAGGATTGAAGCATAGAACACTCAACCAATCACGTTTCAGGAACAACTTTCCTTCCTTTTAAGGAAAAACTAGCCCAATTTTTATGGCAACCTTGAGAAGGGAAAAAGGAAAGGAATAAGCAGCATATGGTGCCTATTAATCTGCCAGGAACTCTTAAGTGCTTTACAAATATTCTTTCATTCTATACTCACAAAAACTCTATGAAGTAAGTGCTGTTATAAGTCCCATCTTACAGTTGAGGAAACTGAGGCAGTGACAAGTGGCCAGCCTCTTCCATTGCAGAAAATCATTTCCTTTTTACAGGTATCAGCAACTGATGGGGATGGACCTCTAAACAGTGCCATTACCTACAGCCTGGTGGCAGGGGACCGATTGGGCCATTTTACCATCCATCCTAAGAAGGGAGAGCTCCAAATTGCCAAGCATTTGGACTGGGAGGAGGTAAGTTACACAGTTGGAATAAACCCCTTGGGGAAATTGAAAAAGAGGAATTAACATCACACATCTGGAGCTGAGCTATAAAAGTATCTAGACCAAAGAAAATGTCCTTACTCTTTGAACAGTGGTAAATCAAAGCCACACTCAATTCATCATCATGCCTCTTAGGAAGGGTAATGGGGACACAAGAGGACAAACTACATGATATCTAAGGAGCTCTCTACTTTGATACGATCACCATATAAACCCCATTTCCCAAATTTCAGTTCCAGGAATCTACCCAACATTAAACTCCCAGAAGTTGACCCCCAATCTCTCAGATTTATCTGAGAAAGAGATAGATAGACACAGAAAGAAAGAGACAGAGACAAAAAGAGAGAGAAAGGAAAAGGAAAGAAAGATATACAGAGACAGAGAGAAAGTAATAGAGAGACAAAGATAGAAAGAGAAAAGAAAAGAAAAAGAGAGACAGAGAAAAGAAGAGAAAAACGGACCCAGAAAGGGAAGAAAAGAGAAAGAGAGACAGACAGGCAGAGAGAGAGAGAAAGAAACAGACAGAGAGATAGAGAGGGGGGGTGAATGAGCATTTGGCAGGGCATCTTATCCCCCTGCTAATAGCCCTTATCTTATACCTCCATTGGGCCAGACTTCTAGCTACTTCCTGACACTTCGAGCCACAGACAGTGGACAGCCGGCACTATACCAGGATGTGGAAGTGGATGTACAAGTGGCTGATGTCAATGATAACCCCCCGCGCTTCTTCCAACTCAATTACAGCATTGTGGTCCAGGTAAGGATGAACCTCTGAGTTACCCTGATTCCAGGACCCCAACACCTCATCTCCTGATAGAATCACAGGATCACAGACCTGGGACGTTTCTCTGAAGTCATCTCTTCTCATCCTTTCTTACCTAAAGCAGGAATCAACCTCTTATAGTATCTCCAATATGCCCAGGCCCTCTTATAAATATTGGCAAAAGTGGGAGTTTACTATTGGTTCCTAATATCCTAGTAAAGCCCCTATATCTTTTGGACACATACATGGAGTATATGAAGCTGATTTCTGCCTTCCTGCATTTCTCCTACTTTTTGCCTTCTAGAGTCAAAATAAATAGAGTCCTTTCTTCATGTGACAGGTCTTCAGAGAACAGAATACAGGGATAATGTTCTCCTTAAGCTTTCTCCTCTTAAGCATATCCAGTTCCTTTGTCTTATTGATGTCATACCCCTTCATCAGCCTAGCTAATCTCCTCTTGACATATCCCGGTTTGCCAGTAAAAAGTGGCCTTCAGGGGCAGCTAGATGGCACAGTGGCTAAAGCACTAGTGTTGGAGTCAGGAGGATCTGAGTTCAAATCCAGTCTCAGACACTTAGTATTTCCTAGCTCTGATAAGTCATTTAATCCCAGATACCTCATCCACAAACAAGAAGTTTGGTCCTCAGCACTGGATACAATCATCCAGATATGGCCTGCCCAGATGTTTTTGTTGTTCAGTACTTTCAGTTGGATCTGATTCTTTGTGACCCCATTTGGGGTTTTATTGGCAGAGATAGTGGAGTGGTTTGTCATTCCCTTCTCCAGTTCATTTTATGGATGAGAAAATGAAGCAAATAGGATTAAGTGATTAGTACAAGATCACACAGCTAGTAATCATCTGAGGCCAAATTTGAACTCAAGAAACTGAGTCTTCCTGACTTCAGTCCCAGTGCTCTGTGCAATAGGACTACCTTGATGGCCAGGTTTAAAAGGGTAGGATTTAGCTTTGGAAGAGACCTTAGGTATCAATTCAGCCAACTTCATCATTTTATAAATGAATAAGAAAGACATAGAGGGAATGTAGTGTGTTAGTAGCAGACTTTTAAACAGCTAGTAAATAGCATAGCTGGAATTTGAAGCCAGGTCTTCTGATCATAAATCCATTGCTTTTGACTGACTATATAGTTTAAAAACTGATTTACTCACAGTCACCCAAGGGATGGGAGATAACAATAACAACCATAATAATGATATTCAATAGTTATATAGCACTTTTAGGTTTACAAAAATATTTTGCAAATAATATCTCATTTGATCCTTGCAAAAATCTTGTGCTATTATTATTTCCATTTTATAGACAAGGAAACTAAGAAAGAGAGAAGCTAAGTACCTTGACCAGGATCACATAGCTAGTATTTGAGACAGAATTTGAATGCAGTTTTTCTCAATTCAAAGTCCTACACTTTGTGAGCTAGTTGTCATTACCTTCTTCTTTCAGATGAAAAAGTAAACTCAGAAAGTTGAAAAGAACTGACAGGAACACATAGCTAGAAAGGATCAAAGTGAGAACTCTAACCCAGATCTTCTGATTTGACTGAAGTCAGTTACATTTTTTACTATACCATGTGGGGTTTAGGTAGAGTTTGCTCCTCGCACTGGAGGTTCCAGCTCCAACAGTTTAAGAGAATTATGATTTTTGTTTTGTGAATACCTAAGGAAGCACAAATCATTGTGATATGGATTGGTCTAATGCCCTTTGGTTAAGTAGACTTCTCAATGTGACAATCAGTTCCTGTATCAGCTTTATGCCTGTAAGGGAAACTGTTGTATGTGGTTTTTTTTTTTATTTCTCCAACCACCTAAACCCTTACTTACTTATCTTATGCAGTTTCTATGTAATAACGCACACATTATAATTATTAGCTATAAGACCCTCTCTGGATCTCAGTTCACTTTATCTGTAAAATGGGGATAAAAATACCTGCGGTGTCTACTTCAAAGACCTAAGAACTAATATGATGATCAAATGAAATAATAAATATGAAAGTATTCTATAAAGACATAGGATGGGACAATAGGAAGAGCCCTCAGTAGGGAGATAAAACACTTGGATTGAAGTATCAACCTCCCCCTCTCCCCCCAATCCCCAATTATTCATTATACAACCTCTGCTGAGTCATTACCCTTTCTGGGCCTTACTTGTAAAATGAGGGAGCAGACATTTTGACTTCTAAAGTACCCTCAAGTTTTATATTAATTGTTATTATTAATTATTATATCATTATGATTAATTATTAATTCTATTAATTGTTCTTTAAGAATATAATGTTTAAGACTTCAAGTCTTCCTTATGCCTTACATTTCCAAGTCTCTCTAACAACATATAGTACAATAGACATGCACAAGGTTATTACAAGCATTAAATAAGTTAACATTTGTAAAAGAGTTTTGTGAACCTTTAAATGCAATATGAATATTACTGTCATCATCATTATTATTTTTAACCCCCATTCCTTGGGCAACTGGGAGTAAATCATTTTTTAAACTATAAAGATAATAGAAAGCACTTATTACACTATGTAATAAGGTAAGATATATTACATGGTGAGTTATCATGTAAAAGTTATTAGAGTTATTAATGTAATGTCATAAGGTTATTTATTACATAGTGTATTACATGTGTGTTATTACATAGTAACTGCATATTTATAAATATTGGTTGATAATATTTTATATTATTTAATTTAAAAATACTCTGAGCTTCTACTATTCATAAACTCACTGTCCCTTTCAGGATTCTTATGATGGGGGTCAGTCAAGAGGTAGGGATACTAAGGTATCCCAAAGTGGAAACTTCATTCTCTTAATTGCACATTTCCTACTATCTCAGGAGAATGCTCCACTTGGTAGCAGAGTTCTGGAGTTGATCTTGAGTGACCGAGACTCCCCAAAGAATGGGCCACCATATTCATTCCGTATCACTGAGGGCAATGATGGTTCTGCCTTCCGGGTCACAGAGGATGGTTGGCTAGTGACAGCAGCAGCTTTGAATCGAAGATTCAAAGAGCAGTATTTGCTTCAGATTCAGGTAAGAGACTCCTGAGAGGGTGTGCGTGTGTGTGTGTGTGTGTGTGTGTGTGTGTGTGTTGTGTGTACAATCTTTACTGTTTCCTAATGTCCAGTGGAGTTTATTCCTTTTTTGAATAGATTTAATTGTCAGTGATATGAAGTAAAAATCTGCTTCCTTGCATTCTCCCTATTGCTCTTACTTTTTGCCTTCTTAATTATCTCTTCTACAAGCTGAGCAAACTCAGTTCCCTCAGCTCATCCTCATGTATAGTGTCATATCTCTTCTCCTTGATACATCCCCATTTGTTAGTGAAATGTAAACATGGTCCTCAGAAATGGATACAGTCATCCACATGTAATCTGCTCAGATATAGTAGGTTAACTTGGAAGATTTGGAAGAGACATTAGGTATCATCTAGGTCAACCCTATCATCTTGGAGTTTCCAATCCAGTAACAAGACAAGACATAAGTAAAAACTATTTTTTAATGTCAATATTTAAAGGATCTGTGAGTTTATAATGTAGGCTTACTGAGACATATCACAACCCCTCTGCAATTTAATGATTGGTCTTCAAGAGTTGCTGAAGCTGAAAATTTTCCTATTCTGTAGTCATTCTGATGATGAGATTCCAAACTTAGATCAACTAAGAAAACAAACATGCAGTCAGTCAATAGACCCATATTCAAAGCTTTTCCAGCTTAACTTTCATATCTTACATTGAGAGCATAACCTTTGAAAAACCAAGGTTATCTCCATGGGATAAGATATAAGAAGAGAATTTTTATTTTTAGCTATTAATAAGGATATTTATTAAGAAGATACAGCAATGAAAAAAGTACAAACACTTTCTCCCTATAACATATCAGTTCCTGTGAAGAATAAGCAATTACTTTAAAATAGCTGCTCTCAAACACTCAAACACTCTCTCCCTCCTCTCCTCCAAGATCATTTCTGGATGCTGCATTTTATCAATGCTAAGGAAGATTTGCTACTTTTTGTAAATCCTGACATTTTGACTGTGGGGTCCATCAAATGCTAAGCTGGGTCTTTGCTGTTGTGTTGGCAGGAACTATTTTGTCATGGACTCCAGTTTGCAGACCTCTAGACCATTTACTTTTCAGATCTTACAAGGTCATTCTATTTCCAGTCTTCCATCTAAGGGTAGCAAAGTATGGACATCATAGGAAGAGAAGCAAAAGTAATCTTTGTGTTCAAGGACCCAAGGTCCCTCACTCACTTGGAGGTCCACAATAGCTCCTTCTCTCTTGATACAGAGGAGAAAGGCAGAGAAGGACTTGAGTGAAGATACAAGAAAACCTAATATATGTTAATACATGATAAGTTTATTTAAGAGGAAAAAATAAAGTGCTATCAGAGAGTCAAATATGAAGGCCATCATGGATCATGGAAATAGCAGGGAATGCTTTCTAAGAGAAGGTGGCTTTTGATTTGGACTTTAAAGAATGGTTATTCTCAGCACTGTAATGATCCAAGACAAATATGTAGGACTTATGATGAAAGGTGCTGTCCATCTCCAGTGAAATAACTGGTAGAGCCTGAATACAGATCAAAGATACTTTTTCTTTACTTTATTTTTCTTGGGATTTTTTGTCTGCATTTTCTTTCACAGAATGACTTATTTGAAAATGTGTTTTGCATGACTACACATGTATAACCTATGTCTAATTGCTTGCTTTTCAATGAAGGGTGTGAGGCAGGAAGAACAGTTGGAACTCAAAATTTGAAAAAATAAAAAGTTAAAATCGTTTTTACATGTAATTGGGAGAAACAAAATATTAAAGCTAAAAGGAAATTTTAAAAATATAGATACAAATTCAACAAGAGAAGGGCAGGGAGGAAACTTCAGGCTTGGGGTGCATGAACAAAATGTGCAGAAGTTGGCAAGTACCAGATGTTTAGAGAATAGAGGAACAGTTTGACTTGAATGTTTGGAGGGGAATAATATGAGATAAGGCTAAAAAAAAAAAAGAGTAACCCTTGATTGTGAAGGTTTTCCAATGCAAGGCAAAGCAACTTAAGAGCTTTTATTTGGTAGAAATAGAAAGTCACTGAATTTTTTTGAGCCAAAAAGTGACACAAGATAGATTAGTCTGATTGTGCTGTAAAATAAATTGAATTTAATTAGAATAAATTGAATAAATTAGAAGCACTAGGCAACAGCAATGCAAGGAAAAACAACTTTGAAAGACATAAGAACTTGGATCAATACAATGTCCAACCCCAACTGTAAAAGAGTAATGATGAAGCATGTTCTCCACTTCCAAACACAGGATTGCTGGATTCAAGGTCCACAATGAGATATAAATTTTAGACTATGGCAAATATGTGGATTTGTCTTGCCTGATTATGTTTGTTTTCTTGTTTTGTTTCATTTTTTTCTTACAAGAATTGTTTTTTATTATTATTATTGGGGAGTGGGAAGAGATTTGAGAGGGAGAAGGAAAGGTAGAGATAGTGATAATTCCTCCCCCCCCCAAAAAAAAAGAAAAAAAAGGGTTTGTTGAAGCATTTCTTTAAAAAAAAACCACAGAGAGAATAGAATATAGATAAGTAGGAAGCTTTGAAAGTAGCGTGTTAAATATATTATATAATAAAAAATAAGTTGTACATAACAGATAATCCTCTTTTTCTATTTGTCTTTGCAAAAGAAAACATTCCCTTTTATTATTCATTAAATTCAGAATAAAAAAAATAAGGATTTAGAAAATGCAAGGAGTTTAATGCAATTGCTTAAGAGGAGATAGATTCCAGAGAAGTTGTATGTCTAGAAATGACTGGCTGTAAATATAAATGTAAAGTGTAAATGTGAAAAAAAAAATGAAATGATTGACAGCATATGATAAAAGAGAAGAAGGAAGAGAAAAAAAACAACTTAAGATTATAAACCGGGGAACTGGGGAATGGAAATTATATTTATAGAAGCAACAGCAGTTTTCAATGGGGAGGGAGTAAGAATGCTGCTAGATATATTAAAGAGGTACTGGTGAAAGATACAAATGGGGATGACCAGTAGGGGCTGGAGGTATAGATCCTGAACTGAGAAAGAGAGGTCAGAGCTGGGGAATATAGATTTTATGAATTACCTTCACAGTAATCATAGTTGAACCTGAAGGCTGAGGTGGGTGAAGGAAGGTCAGGGAAGCAAAGAATTCTAGGGTAGTAGCTAGAGAGGCCCCAAAGTGAGATGCATAGAGGCAAATTATGGGGTCAATCAAGACTGCAAATAGAAGAAAGAATGTAGAGAAAAAAAGGGCCAGAACCTTGAAAAGCATTCACATTAAGAAAGTAAGGATATAAAGAGCCAAGAAAAGAAAATTAAAAGAACATTTAGAAGTAGGTGGATAACCAAGTGAGTGTGTTATGGTACATTTGAACTTAAGAGAAAAGTTAACAGGAGACGTGATCAACGAATATGATGCTACAGAGGGGCATTTGATTAAAGGAAGCCAGTTATAAGAATTGAGGTGGGAGTGGGTAATGTGGAAGTAGAGGCATAGATAACATTTTAAGAAGTATATCAGTAAAAGTAAAGTGGGAGATAGTATAGAAAGATCAAGAAAAGGCCTTTTTCATTGGTGGATCATCAATGCTTAATAGCATGTGGACAGGGGATAAAATGGATGATGATGATGTGTGAAGAAGGGGATATTCAAAAATGTAGTAACTAGTGAGGTTAGGTGGACATGTGGCCAATAATGAATAGGAAGACAAGTGAAATCAGAGTTGTTAAGATGGACTGAAAAAATAGGACTGAAAGTGATATGGGTGAGGTGTGAGAAAATGGGTGAGGTAGATGGATAGCGAAGTTGTGGCCAGCAAATGGAATTTCAGATATCTGTATCTGGGAAGAAGCATGTGCAGCTCTAAAATGATGAAGTCAAAGCAGAGAACAAAAGTATATTCAGAAAGTATTGTTTGTTTTCTCGAAATGGTCAATAAAATTTTATTCATATATTTTCTATTTATATCACTTATATTTCTAAATGTGGCCCTTCCCCTCTAAGAGAACCATTCCTTATAATAAAGAATAATAAAGAGGGGTAAAAGAAACTCTTACAATTCAGCAAAATGAATCAACCCTTCGAAAAAGTCTGATATTCTGCACTGTTGCATATCATAGATGAGAAACTAGTTTCTCACCTCTCCAAAGAAAGGAGAAAGCTGCATTTTTATGTCTCTTCTTTTTGGACAAACTTGGCCATTTAATAGCATTTAATTTTAGTTGTTTTGCTGTTCTCTCCCTTTACATCATTGTAAGCATTGTGCATATTGTTTACTTAGCTCTGGTTATATCACTGTATCATTTCCATATACATCTTCCCATGTTTCTCTGAAGCCATTGCATCCATCAGATTCATTGCTAATGAGTGTGGTTGTGGTCTTCCTTGACAGGTATCAGACAGCGGAGTTCCTCCTCTCTCTTCTTCAGCTTTTGTCAATGCCCAAGTCACAGAGCAGAGTCAGTACCCACCTTCTGCCCTCCCTCTAGAGATCTTCATCACCACGGGGGAGCAAACGTTTCAGGGAGGCGTGGTAGGGAAGATCCATGCTACCGACCGGGATCCTCGTGACACTCTAACATATAGACTAATGGACAAAAAGCCCACCCATAGCTACTTTTCAGTGGGTGTTGCTGATGGCAAGATCATTGCCAATGAGGGGCTGCCCCATGGCCACTATAGCCTCAAAATCAATGTCAGTGATGGGACCTTTGTGACGTCTGCTGGAGTCCAGGTTCATGTGTGGCATGCAGCCCCAGAAGCCCAGGCACACACGGTCCTACTGCAGTTCCGCCATCTCTCCCCAGAGGAATTTGTGGGTGACCATTGGCGCAACCTGCAGAGGTTTTTGGGCAGTGCCCTGGGTTTTGAGCGTCAGCACATCTACCCTGTGAGCCTGCAACCTGCAGAGGAGGCGGTGGGAATAGACCTCCTCCTTGCCTTTGAGGAAGCTCTGGGCTCTTTCCATGAACCCCGAAGCCTTGCAGACTCCATTGCTCGCCGGGCCAGGGAAATGGAACACTCTGTGGGAATCCATCTGACCAAAGTAGTTCCTGTGGTACTATGCCAGGGCCCAGGCTGCCAGGAACACACCTGCACAGAGACTCTTCAACTGGACTCAGGAGCCGTGTCCACCTACAGCACAGCCAGAATTAGCATCCTGACCCCTAAGTACAGCCTGAGACTGAACTGCTCTTGCAATGGTGAGGGAACCTCCTTGTCCTTGGGGCAAGACTGACACTGCCCTAATTTCCCAGGATTAAATCCTTAATCTCTTTAGGTCCCAGGTTAATGTATCTGCATTTTAGTTGTTAAGACTATTGAATTGAATCCATTTTAACTGGATGGATGTTGATTTAATTGCTATCACATATAAAGTCCCCAGTTGGATGCTGGATACTTAGAGATACAAAGTTTAGAGTCCCTGCCCTGATGCATGCTTAAGTTTTAGCTGATGGATATGATACATAATACAAAGATAACAATAAAACAAGTATATCAGAAAAGTATAGAAAACAGTACTGAGTGAGATCTAGGTTAGGAAAAGTTGTTACTTTTGGGGAGAAGCAGAAAAGGCCATTTTGGTAAAGGATTATTTGAGTGAAGGTATCTAACTGGCAATGGTACTCCTGTACCATTCTAGGGAAAGGGCTTAAGGTTGGAGATATAGCTTTAGGAGTTATTTCCATATATATGAAATTGAATCTATGGGAGTGAGATCACCAGGGAACAAATGTAGAGAAAGAGAAAAAGATCAAGGATAGAACATTGGAAAAGACCCCTCTCTGCGAGATTGGGAAAGAGATGAGGAACCAGCAAAGTGAGATCTAGGTTAGGAAAAGTTGTTACTTTTGGGGAGAATCAGAAAAGGCCACTTTTAAGGATGGACAGAAATAGAAAAGGCAAGGAATGGGAGGCATTCCAAATAGAAGGAACAGTGTGTGCAAAGGCAAGAATAGATGTGTGTAGAATATGACAATCTGGTACTCTGCTGAAAGTGCTCTCACCAAGGCTGCCAATAGTTACCTAACTGCTTAAGCCCATTTCAGCCCCTATCTCTCTTGACCGCTCTGCAACTTCTGACATGTCACCCACTCATTCCTATATATTCTTTCTCTCTGTCTTTGCTTCCACTCTCTCTCCTAGTTTCTTCTTCCCCTAATTCTTTGACTATCCCTCCTCAGTTTCCTTTGTTGAATCATCATTTATTTCTTTGTATGTGTCTTAGACCTACTATTTCTCACTCGTTTCCATGGTGATCTTATTTGTTCCCATGGATTCAATAATTGTGTAGTCAAACTTCCAAATCAATATATTTCTTCCTAATTTCTCTTCTGAACTCTAGTCTCCCATTACTATCTAAACATCTTGCTGAGTTTGGCATTTCAACGTTAACATGTCTAAAACTGCATCTTTGTATCTCCTATTTCTAGCATAAAGAGAATATTGTAAGGGAGTGAAACTGGGAGGGGTGTGAGAAATAAAAGAGGTCAATGACTTCAAGATTATAAACTGGGTGGCTAGGAAGATGGTGGTAACATAAGCGGAAATAGAAAAGTTGCTTAGGAAGGGGGGAAGATGAATAGTTCTATTTGGGCCATGTTGAGTTTCAAGTGACAATGAATTATTTGCATGAAGGTTTCTAACTGGCAATGGTACAAGAGTTCTAGGGAAAGGGCTTAAGGTTGGAGATGTAGCTTTAGGAATTATCTCCATATATATGGAATTGAATCCATGGGAATGAAGATCACCAGGGAACAAATGTAGAGAAAGAGAAAAAGATCAAGGATAGAACATTGGAGAAGATCCTCTCTCTGTGAGGTTGGGAAGGAAATGAGGAAACAGCAAAGGAAACAAAGTGGTTAATGAAGCAAGAGGATAACCAGGAGAGTGTACTGTTTCTAGAATAGGAAGGAAATCATGTCCAATGCTGTAGAGAGTTTAAGAAGGATGAGTACAGAAGCCAACTTGCAGAGGACTGAAAAGAGATAGAAATAGAAGTGGTGGCATTGACTGTAGACAAATTATCCCCTGTGGAAAAGGCCACAATTTAATGTTGTTATGGAATGGTTACTTCTCTCTAACCATGGCCCCTGCCTGACCCCCATCCCCAATCCTGAGGACTTGCTAAGAAATCTCCTATTAAAAGCCCCTCATTGAGCCTTGATTCTTGCCTTTGATTAACCCCAATTCTAATATAAGCCCTAACTCCAGCTCCCAAGAAAGCCTTGAACTGCCAGGGGTCCCTATTTCCCAGAGAACAGAGAGAAAAGTCCTGATTCACCTGACTGAGATTAAGGTAACAAAGCTTGTTGTTGCAGACACAGCTGCCAGGTTTGGCAGTCAGAGCTCGGTGCAGTACAAACACCCTTTTGCCCAGAACTGGCATATCCGTCTCCAGATGAAAACCCAACAGCCTCATGCTTCATTGCTCTTCCTCAACTGGTCCACGGTGGCCTTCCTGGAGGTAGGAGTCAATCTTTGGGGGAGGGGGGAAGGCGATACAATGGATGAGGGGTCTGTCCTGTCTAGCCTTCTGCTTCCTGGCAAAGAGAATCTTACAAAGACTGTTAGAGTTGGATAGGGTGTGAGAGTTAGAGGGGACTTTAAAATAGAAAATTCCGTGCCATAAGTGGAAGGGAGTCTTCGAATAGAGTGTAAAAGCTAGAAGGTGGCTCCAATATTATCTTGTTCAACCATCTTATAATGCAGAGAAACAAAATGAAGCCCAGAGAAATAAAGTGACATGTTCAAGAATAAACAGCTAAGTCTTAAGCAGAGATTTTTTTATCTCCTAGCCAGGGTTCTTTGTGCTGTACCATAACACTTACTCAAGAGAAATAAGTTGAGATCATTATTTTGTTATTGTTCAATTATCTGAACCCTTGATGATCAATCCCATTTGGAGATATAACTGACTGAGAATAACAAAGTTCCCTACTTCGTGATGTCTTTGTTCACTGTGTTTCTTATGTTTTTTTTTTTTTTTTTTGGATGTATTCTTGATCCTTCTTCCTGCCAATCAAAATTCTATCCATCTTTTGAGACTCGGTTCCAGAGTCACTTCCTCCCTCTCCCCTTTCATCTCCTTGAGCCGTTATCATCTCTTCCTCTATTCTGTGCCATTTTATCCAGTTCTTTCATGGTCTCAGGTGTGACATTCTTGCCTGAAAAGCAAAGATAAAAGCTCCTGAAGACACATTTTTCTTCCATTGATATACATGTTAACCAACCTACCTTGCCACCTTCTTTACCTTGCATGATTTGTGTCCATGTTCCTCTCATAAATCCTTCACAAAGACTAACAGTGCTTCAAGAATTCAAAAGAGAATAAGAGTTCACATTTACATAGATAGAGCTTTACCATTTACTATTGGTCGTCTTCAAGCACAAAGGAAATTTACCACTTGTAGTCTTGGAGGATTGCATTATATTAGGAAGAAGTATAGTGCAGTGGAAGATTAGGAATCAAGACACATGAATTCTATCTTTTTCTTTGCTGATCATTTACTGTGTGACTCTGGACTTGTCACTTCTCTCTGAGTCTCAGCTTCCCCATCTGCAAAATTGTTGTAATAATCCCTGCCATGCCTCTCTCTCAGGACTGTTATATGGATCAAAGCAGATGATGTGTGTGAGTATTTTGAAAATTATGAAGTGTTATACAAATACTTTACTTTGAAGAAATCTGTGACTTCCAAAGTGTTGGTATTTCTTATACCAGTACAGAATGCAAATTGCTGCCCTCTTCTCATTCTGCTTGGTTCTGATCCATATCTTTCCATAAAATCCTCCCCCAACAATCCACTTACTGTACTAGAGGCCTTCTCTGATTCCTCTGTGAACCTAGTAACATGAACTGTCCAAGTCTTCTTGCCTCTCATTGTTATAACCTATCTACCTTTTTTTTCTGATTACATATGTACTGGATAATTATGTCTTTTTTTTGACTGTTCTTTATGCCTAATATGCTGAAACCTGTGCAACCCAGCACATATCATTCTATCACCCATTGGTTTACTTTTAATTTTGATTATTCAGAAATTGTGGTGTTTTGTGATTCAAAGCCATATGAGTTGGGCTTTTGTAGAATAAGGGTGCTTGGGACCATTACTGTGTAATTTATTAAATGTCAGTCAAGCCTATCTCCTTTTATTCAGTACTAGGCCTTCTTCATTTTCTATCCATATTGTTTTCCTAAGATAATTATACTGGTTAACCAACTTTAAATGGATACATTCAAATATATATAAAAAAATGCTGGGTTTTTTCAGCATAAATGGCTAAAAGTTTTTCTAGTAATTAATACTTTTACTACAGAGATCTTATAATCTTCTGGAGCTCAATAAAATGAACATAATGTCACCAGTGAATGAAACAGACAAAATCATAGAAACAAGCCCTCATACCTCTTATATACAAAATTCAGAATATAAATTAATTCTTAAAACCATTAAAAGATGATTTAAAAGTCATCTATGTGTGCTTAACCTGTAGCCTCAATCAAAAAGCATTAAGCACTTACTATGTGCCATCTCCCTTCCAGCTCCCACTCTCAATATAAAGGAAGTACAGAAAGGCAATTATACAGTCTCCTCTCTTCTAACTTAATAGCTATTTGCAAAACTGGACAGTGGAACCAGCTGTTATGATCTCCCATTAATGGCTTTTTGGGTTTACTTTGCAGCTGGCTGATGGGATGCCACGCCTGGAGTACCACTGTCAAGGTGGTTTCCAAGGGAACCTCTCTTCCACTTTCTATGTGAGTGACCAAGAGTGGCATTTAGTCCTGTTGGAGGTGACAGGGATGTCCATCCGTCTGCAGATTGATAACAAGGGCAATACTTCCACTGTACTCCCAGAGCATTGTAGAAGCCCTCAGATTGGGGGAGACCTTTTTCTGGGTGGCCATATCCGCCCTCACCTGCTTCAGCAGACTTCCAAAGCCTTTCAAGGATGTGTGAAAGACATCGTGGTCAACAGAGAAGAACTGGAACTGTTGTCTAATAACCACAAGAAGAGAGCAAGCTTTCTGAAGGGGGTAGCTCTTACCCAGTGTTGTCCCCAGGGCAATGTCTGCAGCCTGAACCCCTGCCTTAATGGTGGCCAATGCTCCGAGACCTCCAGAGGAGGTAAGGGCTTGCCCTCTTTGCAAGCTTCACTTACATATAGTATCCTAAGTGTCTCAAGTTTCCCCTAAGTTGAGAGTTCTTCATGTGGGGTCTGTGAATTTGTTTTAAAAAAATTTTGGTAACTGGATCCAAATATAAAAGTCTTGTTTTGTAATCCTATGCATTTTATTTTGTGCATTTAAAAACATGATCCTAAGAAGGGATCAATAGCCTTTATCATATTGGTAAAGGGGTCCATGAAAGACTCCTAAAAGATTACAGAATATAGAATGTTAAAGCTGGAAAAGGCTCTGAAGGAACCAAAGTTATAAGACCTGGTGCAGTAGAGAGAGTATTTGCTGGACTAGAGCTAAGAAAGAAATGGATTTGAATATCATTTAATCCCTCTCAGCCTTAATTCCCTCATTTGTAAAAAGAGGGTGTTGGACTCAATGACCTTTCAGTTCCCTTCTACTTCTAAAAATATATGGTCCTGTAGTCTAGTCAGACCCTTTTATTGTACAAATAGGAAACTAAGACCTGGAGAGGGGAAGTGATCCATTCAGTGTCAGATAGCTAACAAGTACTGGATTAGAAACAAGAACCCAACGGCCCTAACTCCTAGTGTTATTGTTCAGTCATTTTTTAGTCATGTTTGACTCTTGGTGACCCCACTTGGGGTTTCTTGGCAAAGAAGCTGGGGTGGTGTGCCATTTCCTTCTCCACCTTACTTTACAAATGAGGAAACTGAGATAAACAAGGCAAAGTAACTTACCCGGGGTCAGTAAGAATCTGTGGATGGATCTGAAGGAAGGGAGGGGAATCTTCCTGATTCTCAGGAGAGATATAGGAGAAAATATCATTTTGTGTGAGTTTAGATAGAAGTAAAATTCCGCTTACAAGTAAGAGAGGCCAGGGACAGGGCAGGAATGAGACAAAATGTGCATCTGGACATGGATCCATGAATTAAATGCAGAGGGGGATCTACCTGGGATGGACAATATATAAGCCTCCTTGGAAGGGTCCTCCTTGGAAGGGTCTACAGTCTTGGGTTTCTTGACCACTGAACTGTTTTTCTTTTCCTCCAAGGCTACAAGTGCATGTGTCCAGCATCTTTCTCTGGGGATCATTGTGAGTTGAGTGGAGGGAGCTGTGAATCTAGATCATGTCTGAATGGGGGAAACTGTGTCCCCAAGGCTGGAGGACCCTCTTGCAGTTGTCTCTATCCATATACAGGAGACAGGTGAGTCCAATGGGGTCAGATACCTTCCTTCTCTCTCTCTCTTAACTAACTCCCCAGGAGGTGGGGTAGGGGGACAGGAATCCCTTGGCTTGCACCAGGGGCAGCTTGGAGGGCTGAAAGAATCTGCTATGAGGTCAGATGCATGAGGGAAATCCGTTTTATTGGCCAATCCCTGAGGAGTGGTTTACTGAGCACTTGCAACTGTTTCCTGGGCTGGTCTTCTGAGGAGAAATGGTTCTACTCTCTCTCGCTCTTTTTTAAAAAGTTATTTATTTTAATACATTGCTTTATGAATCATATTGGGAGAGAAAGCCCAGAGCAAAAGGGAAAAACGATGGGAGAGATTTAAAAAAAAAAAACAGAAAAAAAAAGTGAACATAGCATGTGTGAGGTTCTACTCTTAATATTGGCATTCTTATAAATCTAGAGGGGGGAGTAGGACAAGGAGTCACTGGGCAGTTACTGTGTGTCTGGCATTGTGCTAAGATTTAGAAAACATGAAAGCAAAAACAGAATATTAAAGCTGTAAAGGACAGCTATTTGGACAGAACACTAGGGTTGGAATCAGGGAGACTTGGTGAATTCAAATCCAATCTTAGTCATTTACTAGTTGTGTGACTCTGGGCAAATTACTTTACCCTGTTTGCTTCTGCTTTCACATTTGTAAAATGAACTGGAGAAGAAAATGGCAAACCACTCCAGTATATCTGCCAAGAAAATCCCAACCAGAGTCATGAAGAGTTTGACACAATTGAAATGACTGCTCCACAACAACAAGGGTCCAATCCTTTCTGACACATAATGGCTGTGTGACCCTGGACAGGTCACTTAATCTTACTCAATATTTTAGGCCAGCCTCCTTAAACTTTTTCCTCTTGCAACCTCTTTTTGCTCAAGAAATTTTTATGATCTCAGGTATATAGGTATATAAAATAGGTATACAAATCAAACATTTACTGATAATAAATCATGATTTTGTGGCCCCTACATTTGGTTATGAGACACCATATGTGGTCTTGACCCACAATTTAAGAAGCTGGACTTTAGGCAATACTCTAAGACCACAGAATGCAGAAAAGGTGACACCTTCCTTACAATGGCAGAAAAACTTCCTCTTTGCCATGAAATCACCGATACCAATGAAATTAGTTTCTATATTCTACACTAATGAAATCACAGTTTCTACATAAATCACAGTTCTAACCATAAAAAGTGCAATGAGATCAGATGAAGGAAAGATCACTTCACTCTGGGAATGATCAGAGGAGGCTCCATGGAGCAGGTAACCTTCCTTTTGAGAGCCCAGTGCATAGCAGATGAGGGTATGGGGTCTCACCAAAGTCAGCAGAAAATTTGTCACCTGACCTCATTTTCCCTTCTCCCAAGGTGTGAGGAGATGGCTGAGTGTTCAAATGGGCCCTGTGAGACCACGACACAGACCACGGCCCACCAAGAGTGGGGCTATGGACAGCAGGAGATTAAGATAATAGCAGTTGGAGTAGCGTGCATTGTGGTCATCCTAATCGCCTTCATGGTCCTTTGCTACTACTGCCACCCAGATAAGACTCACAGACCTGTGGCCAAGGATGACCCTGACCTCTTTGCCAAAAGTGTCGGGGTGGACACTCAGACCATGCCTATTGAGCTCAATCCTCTGGATAGTGGCTCCCACAACAACCTGGACTGCGCGGGGCCTGAGGCACACAAGACTTCGGTGACGCCCGAGTTCCTCACCTTCGGGCCTGGGCCGGGCCAGCGGCAGCGCAGCATGATTGTCTGCAGCGTGGCCCCCAACCTTCCACCTGCAGCACCCCCTTCCAACTCAGACAACGAGTCTGTCGTTAAGAGCACCTGGGCTGGAGAAGAGATGGGTTCGTAGCTTGACCCACTTTTTAACTGTCTGGGTCAGGGACTTTGGGAAATGGGAGGGAGCGTCCAGGCTGTTGGTTGGGAGGGGGTGGTGAGGAACATGGGAAAGGGAGGGGACATTTATGCCTCAGAAGCAGGTGGCAGAAGTTATCCGTTGGCTTGGAGAGTTCCTTTTCCGGTTGGCCCCTTACTATTTCCTACACAAAATGAGATGGTGATAACTTGTGGGTTGGAGAAGAGGGAGCAGGGTTTTTTCCTACTAGAAGCCTGATGGAAAATTGCTGACTTTCCTTGCTAGGGTTTGTTGAATTTGCTCACTGTGGTGGTGGTTTTGATTACCACCTCTCCTTCTAGAACACTGTTACCCTGCCCTGCCAGGGGGAAGGACAGCAGTTTTCTCACTCTTCTTTCCTTTGCTCCAAAGTTAGCTCAGATACTTCTAATAAGGCTTTACTTCACTAGAGAAGAGAAATGAAACTACACCAGGAGACTGGCCTGGCCTTGGCCCTTCAGGGAATGCTTGTCCTGGCTGCTCTGGCTTGACCTCTGTGGCATGGAGTCGGAACCAGCTCTAGGTCTTTGGCCAAGGTGACTCTGTTTTGACCAGGAAGCCAATGTCTCAGACACCACTAAGGGGGATGGGCTGTGACAAGATCCATCCCCCATCCCTCTGTTCCCTGGCCTTTGGTATAAGAGCCTTGAGGGACACAAGGGGAGATGTAGAAGCAGTATCTCTTATAGTTGAAAGGGAACTGCATTTGGAGTCAGAAAACCTTAGTTTGAATCCTGTCATAGTTCCTTGGTATCTTTGTGATTTAGGGAAATCTTTGGGCCTCAGGTTCCTCATCTATTAAATGGGAGTTTTTTCTAGTTCTGTGGTCCTTTCTTATTCTAAAGCCTGATTTCCTAAAGTAGATTCATTAACATCAAGCTGTCTGATCCCCCTGCTTTCTCCCCCAAACCCTTCACTCCCCAGCACACACTCTCACAGCATCTTCTATCTCTTCTCTACTGTGCTCTCTTCACCTTTATCCTCCACCCCATCCTTCATGGTCATTTAGTGGCCAAAGTGAGTGAGGAAATCTGGGTTATCTTAGTCACACAAAAGCATGAGGGGGCTTTGAACTGACCGTCTCATCTTTTCCTTCCAGTGTACCCAGCAGAAGCCACCTTCTGGGCCCCTGCGTATGCACCAGCTGAGCTTCAGGATTATCCCCGTTATGAGGTGATCCAGGCCCCATTGCCAGCTTCACCCCACCGTGCTCCACCTCCATCTGTGGAACCTGAGCCATCTACCCTGTATGGAGGCTTCCCGTTCCCACTGGAGTCAACCAATAAGCGGGCCCCCATCCCACCAAGATACAGCAACCAAAACCTGGAGGACTTCCTGCCTCTGCCGGCCCCCAACCCAGATCCAAGGGAACGTCCACATAGTCCATGCCCCAATGAGTACACAGCCATTAGCTACTACCCCTCTCATCTGTTGCAGCCCGGGGGTCCCCTCTATCCCGTTGAGGGGGCCTACAAACGGGTGAGCGTACGGCTCAGCGTGGCGCAGCCCTCCTATGCAGACTGTGAGGTGGTACCCTGCCCACCGGGTCGTCCACTGCATTATGAGGGATCTGACATGATAGAGAGTGATTATGGCAGCTGCGAGGAGGTCATGTTTTAGTTGCAGGGCCACAGAGGAGGACAAGAGCAGGACAGGAAGGGAGAAAGGGACTTGGCCCTTTGGACACATTCCTTCCTTTCTCGTGGGAGAGCATGGGCGAGAAGTCACCATGGCCCTCCTCTTGTTGATACCCAAACAGCTCTTCAGGAGCCAGGGCATTTCCCCTGGAAATAGGGGGTGACCCTGTGGGTACTATGTCTGACAGCTCCAGAGACGGCCCCCAGCCCCTGGATAACCAGGAGAGCACGGACCAGTTGCCCAGGAAGACCGCCTGGGTTGGAGAAACTGGTCTTGAATTCAAGCTAAGTAGGCAAGGCTTGTGTGTCTACTTTTTATTTTTTCTCCTCAGTGATTAAGGCAGACAGGACTGGCCCTGGGTCTCCAGTTTAGCTCAACAAGGGCTACACTTTTAGACAATCCATGACCCTAACAAGATCATTCCTGCAGGGCCGTGGTGAAGGGCATTGAGAACCCAAGGTCCATAGAGGCCTCTCTCCAAGGATGGGGTTGGCTCTGGGGGGGTCTGAAAGGCCTGCCACTCCCAGGGATCCCAAATCTGATTGGTATGAAAACTTTGCCTTTCTGACATGGGGATGAATAGATGGCTGGGGATTGCTCCCACCAATATCCCTGCTTCCTAACTATTCCTGAAGAGTCCAGGAAGCCAGAACGATAGTCTTTCATATTGAATCATCTCTCTCTGCCCTTAGTTTCTGGGGTCTGCCCCATTCATGAAGACAACAGGGCCTGGGATACCCGTTTGGGACAGGAATGGCCACACTGGCCACTACCAGCAGTTTTCACATCCTCTCACTGCTCTGAGGCCTGGGTGGCCCCAGACTTCCCAGTGATTCCCCCAGCCCCACTGCAGGCCTGCCAGCCCCAGTATTCTGTGAGATAATGCCACACCCATGCATGGAGGTGTCAGTGTGGGTGTGTATGCATACATGTGTTCATATATATCTAATAAATAAATATATATGTATATATATAGCTGGGAGAGGGAGTGGGGATGGGGACTCAGGCCCCTGGCTGCCCCCCATTTCCCCCATCCCCCGCTAGGGTCCACTGCCTTTTCGTGTCACGTCTCTGGAGTTGAAGAAAATTGGGGACTTTCACAGAGCATCTTGCACTGACTGCTGTGTGTCTGTGGAGTCTGCCTCGGGATGGAATGGATGTGGCGTGTGGGAGTGTGTATGCTGACCGGTGTGAATGGATTTTTTTTTTTTTACAATAAAAGAGAACTTTTATTTTACTTTCTGGGACTCCTTGGCTTTTCCTGCCTGGTGTGAGTGAGGTTGGTGGGAGGGTATATGAGGAGGCATCTGGCAAGCAGGATGTAGCTTCCTTGGTTGGCTACAGGGCTATGATGTAGATTCCACTGGACTATACGGTCTTACCTGAAACCTGACAAACATTGCCTTTCTGGGGGCCCAAACTTGTGCCAAGTTCCGTGGGGGAATATGTTGTTGTTCAGTCACTTCAGTCATATCTGACTCTTTGTAACCCCATCTGGAGTTTTCCTGGCAAAGATACTCAGGAGTTTGCCATTTCCTTGTCCAGCTCATTTTACGGATGAGGAAACTGAGGCAAACAGGACTAAGTGATTTTTCCCAGAGTCCCACAACTTGTAGGTGTCTGAGATCGGATTTGATCTCGGAAAGATGTTTTCCAGATTACAGACCCTGGCACTCTATCCACTGTGCTACCTAACTGCCTCAATGGGGGAAGGCAATAGGAAAAGACAGTTTATAGTCTCAGAGAGCCTACAGTCTCACTAGGGACACAAGCATATGAATCCATGAGAAGGAAACAATTTCTGGTAGTGCCCAATGAGCAAAGCAGAGAGGCACAGTGAAAGGGATGCTGGCTTTGGAGTTGGAGTCTCGGCTCTGCTCACTGTGCATCAGTGTGCATCTAACTTCCCTGAGCTCAGTTTCCTTACCTGTGAAATGGAGTTGTACTAGATGGCCTCTAGATTCCTTTAAGCTTTAAATCTAAAATCCTATAGAGAGACAGCTAGATGGCACAGTGAAGAGCGCATCAGCCCCGGAGTCAGGAGAACCCGAGTTTAAATCTGGCCTCAGACACTTAATACTTCATAGCTGTGTGACTCTGGGCAAGTTGACTTAATCTCAATTGCCTCCCCACTCCCCACCAAAAAAAAAGCGTATGGATCAGAGGAAATATGTATGTGGGCTATAACATGAAAGGTTAAAGAAGATCCTATGGTCACATTGTGTGGCTCAGATGAGTCCCTTTTCCTTACATTAGTAAGTATACCTATGTCACAGGGTTGTGAGGAAAATGTTTCATAAACCTTAAAGGGCTACAGAAACGTGAACTTTTTCCTTAATCTATTCTTTGAATTATAAGCAGGATTTAGTGAGAGGGAAGACTTTGGCAGAGGAAACAAAATAACACTACAGAGGCCTATACTTTCCTGGACTAGGCCTGGAAATATGAATGAGCCCCATGGTATGGACAAGAGGAAGGAGACAGATCTTGCTGGAGTGCAGGGTTCATAGGAGACAGCATTAGGAATATTGAGGAAAAAATGTTAATACTATTACTATATTCTGCAATTTAAGGCTATTCTGCCAGAAATAATTTAACTTAATTTATTATTAATCTATACCCAAGTCATTTCCAGCTTGCAGTAAAAAATGTTCACACTGGCTTAGTCTCTCCCTTTCTCCCTTTGCCCCACTTTATATGACTAACCCAACACAATTTTAGGTATAGGAATCTTGAACAAGGAAAAGAAAACTCAAAAAGCATTTACTGCATTTACTATGTACCTACTATGTGCCAGGCACTGTATTCAGTGCTAGAAATACCAAAAACAAAAAAGGCAAAAACAGTCTTTGCCCTTAGAGAACTTACAATTTAATGGAGGGAACAACATGCAAACAACCACATACAGAGAAGATACAGACAAGATAAATTGGAGGTAAATTTCAAAGAAACAACACTCAAATTAAGGGGGACTTGGAAAGGCTTCTGGTAGAAAAGATCTCCATCCTTATCTAGGGAGCCTTTGTGGCAGTCATAATTACCAAATTTTTTACAGCAGGCTCCAAGGAGAGTTTTCTGTGCTAAGCCCTGGGAAGAAAGATGGAAGTATTAGCCTTTTGGAGTCAGAATAGATACATGTAGCCTTAAGTACACAGGGCACTAGATACCCCTTCTTTGGGAGCCACTGAGGCAAAAGGCAGTCTTTAAGACCTATGAATCCGTGATACTGGTTGCTATACTGCCCTGAAAGGGCACAAATGGAATTTCTGCCTTTTATTACTATTCTAATCCCTACTACCTTCTCCTGTCCTTACAATTATCATCTACTTCCTGTATGCCCCCATCCCTCCCACCTTCCAGCCTTTCCTAGTAACACATCCCACTCCCCAACTTTGCCAAGTATTGTTTCAGGAATTATGCTTCTGCTTGGCTTCAGAAAATAGAACAATAACCAATGAATAGGACATACAAAAAAACTATTTCAACTCAATAAGGAAGAATTTTCTAATGCTTAATGCAATCTAGTAATGACATGAGCTCCTGGAGCTCAATTCCACTGGAGATGGGGGAGCAGAGACTGGATGGCTCCCTCCCTGACCTTGTCAGGGGTGTTATAAGAGAATAATGAATGGATTAAAAACTTGGTGGAATTAATTTAAGTTCTGAGGATCTTAATGGCTTGTTGATGGTTACAATTGCCTCTCAGCTACCCTTTCAAGAGGTCAGTGATACTCTAGACCTTGTACTTCTATTCCACTCTGCCTTGCTCCTTTTTTAGTTATTAAGAACCTGGACACCAGAGGGCATTCTTTAGTAAAACTAGAGAGGAAAAGTCACGATTCCTTCTCAGAGAAGCATTCTTTATTTGCATATCACCAACAATTTGATGCTATCATTTATTTCAAGAAGAGAATGGTCTTTAAACTATTGGAAATTCTCAGTGCAACTGTGGGGTTTTGGCATCTGCTCCTAGGTTTTTCCTATTTTTGAAGGGGCTTTGTAAGTCTGAAAGAAGCAATCCATTCAACAGTCCCTGACTCAGAGTCCTGATGAGAGACATAGATGTCTCTGATAAAAGTAGCTTGTTACCTAACAGGCCATGGACATGCAGGAATAAGGCCCAAACAACCATTAGCAGCAATAGAAACAGCAGTGTTACAGAGCAGTCAAGAAAGCAAATGCTGTCTCAGGCACCAGGTCACACCTCAAACTGTGTTCAGTTCTGGGCTTCACATATAAAGGAGGACAATGATAAATAGAATTATGCGTCTAGAGGGCAGCAACTATGGTGGAAGCCTTGGTGACCAGGCCATACTATTGTTGAACTGAGAATATTTAGCTTGAAGTTCAGGAAAAGACTTAGAAGAAACATGATCTGCTGTTTTCAAGTAATTGAAGGACAGTTATACATAGGAAGCATTAGTGATTTTGCTTGACTCAAAGGACAAAACCAAGAACAATAGGTGCAAGTTACTGGGAGACATATGGATCCATAGAATGGCAAAACTTTCTAAAATTTGGAGCTCTCCAATAATGTAATGGATTACCTCAGGAGGCACAGGAGTTATTTATTTGCCACTGGAGGTATTTAAGTGGAGACTAGATAACCACTTAGAGAAGCTATAAATGGAATTCTTCTTCAGGGAAAAGGTTGACCTAGCTGGATTCTGAGCTCCCCTCCATCTTTGGGACTCTCTGGGAGCCTAAGGACCACCAATTGTGGGCAGAGAGAAGTAGTCTATAGCCAAGGTGGACAAGAAGGAAAAGGGCTGAGGAAATGAATGGAAGAGTCTAACCTAAGTATATGCTATCTTTCTGATCTAGGTCTAGCTATATATGTCATGTTTCTAGAATGCTGCAATTAGAGAGCATTTTCACATTTATTATCTTATTAAATTGATTTTCTTATCCCAAGTCTTTCCCCTCTCTAATCATCTTTCAAAAAAGCTGCTTCAATAATCTTTCTAAAAATATATGTCTTACTATAGCAATTAAGAATTTTCAGTGGTTGCCTATTGCTTTTTGTATAAATACAAACTTCTCAGCTTGTCATTTAAGTCTTTTCAAAATTTAGTTCTAATTTATTTTTATAAATTTTTTCACATCGTTCCTCATCACATATACTAGATTCTACTCAAAGTAGGATCACTGGCTACTCTCCAAACTTAGTCTACTTATTTCATCTCCTGGGTCCCTGCTTTGGCCTTGTCCATTTCCCGATGGAATACATTCTTTCCCTCACTGTCACCTCTTGGAATCTTTAGCTCGCCTCCTAAAGAAAGCCTCTCTTGAGTTGGTAGTGTTGTCTCCCTCTTCAAATGATTTTGCATTTATTTATCTGTGTCAACACTGCATCCTTTCCAGAAAACCATAAGTTCCCTGAGGTCAGGGACTGGTTTTCCTTCTGGTTTTATTCCCAGAATCTAGTACATGCTATAGGTGCTTATGGTGTTAAAAAAAAAAAAGGAATGGGTTTCTCTGATTCCCAAAACTACTGTTTTACCCAATGTACCACATTCCGCTGTGTCTAGATATCCAGCACATCATAATCTGTGTTTCCTCCAGAGACAAGAAAGAGAAGCATTTAAATTTAAGCTCATTAAGGGTTTTGCCCAAGGAAAAAAACAAAAACAAAAAGCAACCATGAACACAAAGCCAATGGCAAAAATATTGCAAAATTAAAAAAAAACTCATTTATTGAAAGGAAAAACACATGATCTATATGCAGATCAAACACAAGATCTCCTACAAACTCCTGCATGAACCACATCTCACTTAAAATAAACATACAAGGCACCAAACATTTACAGTACTATCAGCTCTTAGTGGTTACTAGGATCTGCCATGTGGCAATCTTACACTGGATTTAAGACTTTCTACCCTCTCATTCATTTGGACAATGGTAAACATGATTGGTTGATTTTTCAGTTCAGTAATTGTCAGACATCAGCTTTAACCCTTTGATAATTCATTAACCTCTTTTTGATTTCTGACTGTGTACTTTCTGCCCCTGACCTTGCCCAAACCAATAAGAGACTTTGATGGTACAAAGATTCAGAAGACACTTGATACCATCTGACCAAATCAACTTGGAGTTAGAGGGATAAATTACTTAAACCATTCTACCCAAGGTTTCAAAGACAAAATATACGTTTCCATTCCCTTATCTCCTTGTGTCTGAAATGCAGAAATGTTTATTCACTTTGTGACTGAGGAAATTCTGCAAATTTCAAACACAGGGCAATTCTGCAGTCACCCAATCAAATCATATTCATTTTATGGCTCTATTGGGAGAAAGTGGAAAATTTATGGCTGTTCTGAGAATGTGTAACATAATATTCTGCCCAGGGAGCAACACTAAGCCCTGATCCTCTATTACTTTATTACACAGATTAAATACTGAGACCAATTCATTTACAGTAGTGAATAAGGAATAAATGTGTAAACAATGAATTTGGGATTTTATACTTGAAGACAGGAGGAAGTGAATATGTAGTGTTAAATAAAGAAGGCATTTTTCTACCTAATTGGTATCTAGACAAGTTGAGAGAAGGAGGAAAGAGCTCTTTCCTAATTTATCACTGTCAGTTTCACTACCTTAAGGGTTTCACAAAACTTAAAAGGTTTTCTCTAAGGGAAGATTATAGATTTTTAAAGGATGAGGATTTAGTACTACACATATCCAATACTAACTAGAAAAGTTGAATCCCAGAATAGGGAGACTTTAAGCTATAGGGTCTAGGCTAAAACTATTCACTTCTGCTCAGAGTTTGTGCGTATAAAGCAGTGCTCATTGGTCCAACAGTTGGACGGCACTAAATAAAAATAATGCCCTTGTAAAGAGAGATGTTACCAGGGACGGGGAATCTGCACTCAAAATGCCAGAATACAGAGTTCCCAGTTGATTTACAAATTTCCTTTTGCCCTCTCCCTAGATGAGTACTTTGTCAAGTAAGATTAGGAAACCTCCACTCCCATGTCCAGTGCTCAGTGAGGAGAAAGAACCCTGCATTCTTTGTAAAGTTCCCTCATTGTACCCTTGGCTGAAATCAGAACAATTCAGCCAGTCTAGGGAATAGATAGAAAATCCAAACAGAAAAAGCCTAGAGTATTTACAAGCAAGGAGATGTCAAAGGGAGGAAGAAACAAAGAAAGGATAGAAACATTTTGGAGGTGGGTGGAAACCCTCCCTAATGGGCAGAATCTGTAGGGCTCTCTCTACTGAGAGGATAAAGAAAAAAACCAAATTATTCTTGTGGATCTTCTGTCATTAAGTCTTTTATAAGAAATGCAGCTTCAGAGTATTTCTGTAGCTTAAGCAGAGAGAAGACCCAATGTGAACAGGAAGAAGAGAGCTTCTAGATTAGTTTCTACAAAGTGCAAAGCGAAGACACTGGTCCCTTAAGATCTGAGCAGAAAGCTGATATCATGACCTGGCTTCTACTTCATAGCTGAGAGGTCCTGGGCCTCTATCTCAAGTGTTCTAGGTCCTGAGGTCACAACCTAAACTAGAGCATTGATGCAGGAGGGGTTCCAAAGAAGTAGGAGGAAGGAGGAAGGATTGAGGACCATCCTATATAAACTGCTAGGATTAGCAACATAGATTCCAGAAACTTTCCAAATAAGGAGAATAATGCCTATTAAATTTCTTCCTAGAATTTAAGAATCAAAGAACCACAGCATTCTGTACATTCCAGTTTGCATTTGTTTTTGAAACCCCTTTACTTTCCCCTAATAGCAGATAGGTTGGGGTAGAAAACACAATTCCCATTGGCAGGAAGTAAGTTAAAAATTATGATCTGGTTCTAATAGGAAGGGAACCAGAATAAATACTCAGCTTGATTGTTTGATGTAAATCCTTATTACTTAAGTTTTTAAGTGTCTTTTATCCATTAAGAGACATTGTACATTTAAAAAGAAATTCTTCTTCAGCCTCTTCACCTGGCAGCCAGCTGAATTTGGCTTTGGAGCAGCAAAGAAGGAAGGAGGGACGTCTGACAAGCTACTTATTCCAGAGACATGGGGTGGCCACAACTGAAGCTTTTGCCTTTAGCCCTTGCACTGACATAGAAGCCTGAGTCCTACTTGAGGCAAAAAGGCAAAGCAAAGATGGAAAGATGAACTTCCTTTCCCTAACATAATCCCTAAGGCACCTGTCTTTCTAGAACAACAGAGCAGAGGGATAAGGTGAGAGCACAGGGAGGGGTATGAGATGCACCCAGTGGACCTTTACTAAAACTTTGTCACCACACACAGCCAAAGAATTCAATAATGCTCTTTTGAATTATTTCCCAATCCCTGAACAGGAAGGGTGAGGAAAGAATAAAAAGTTAGATGAGTGAGACTCATCTTCAAGAGTATAGTTTCTTCCCTTCTCAAACTCAGGACTAAGAGGCTTCCAAACCTTAATTTAAATAAATAGAAAGATTCTGAATTCAGTATTCAATGTGTTCAAAGTGCTAAGTGATGAGGAATATGCTCATATTCATCCTTAACATGTGGTAGACTCTGAGGGAATTCTGCTGCCTAAGGTGCTCCAGAAAACTTGAATCAAGCCAGGATCAAGACTGTAACTTAAAGTATTCTGCTGAAAGTAGTTTAAGGTGCAAACCCCTGAAAGAGTCTGGAAGGCAAGAAAAATCAGAGGTAAAAGAACAGGGATAGCAGTCAAACAGATGATCCTTGTTTTGTGAAGGTATGACCCAGAGGAGAGGAAACTATCCAGGTGAATCACTGAAAAGTGGAGAGTTGTGCTGCACTAAGATAGAAACCACAAAAGGTAAGAGGAGAGAGAATGAACGGGTTAAAAAAAAGTACAAAGAGATCACCATCACTACTGGAATTGTCCACAGCCTAACCTGTCCTGCTGGCCTGCCTATTTACAAGTCTCTGATTGACAAGTAAGAGCAGCCCTCTACCTTGCCCGTTTTGGTTATCGCCAGCCTTATTCAAGGCTTTGGTGACATACTCTTGGTGGGTGGGGTTGGTGGTATGGTGCAGAGAATGTACCAAAAAGGTCACTGTACAAAGGCACTAGCAATGTTTGCAAGGGTGGGAGACACACTTGGCTGGATCAGCTCATAGATTGCTTGGTAGGTGCCCACCACAAATCCAACAAAGCCGAAGACGCTGATCAAGATGTCCTTAGCAATGGTGATAGGACTCATGCCCTCCGAGTAATATGTAGCGATCTCCAGGAGTGGAGGGATGATCAGAGCCAGGGCGCTGCTGCTCACGGAGCCCACCAACGAGATGACAAGGTCTAGCCGGGGAATTAAGATGGCCAAGACACCTGCAGAAAGAGAACAAACTTCTGTTTATGATCAGCCTAGGAAAGAATAAGAAGACATGTGCCCTTGATTACATCTTCCTTAAGTACACTCTTCCTGCTATTATCCTTTTCTCTCTCTAAGCTTCTATCACTACCTATCTACTGGTTCCTTCCCTATACCTACAATATGATGTTTCCTCTACCACTATCTTTAAAAATCCTCACTAGACCCTACCCTCCCTGCAAGCAACTGTCATCTTTCTCTTACCTTCCTTAGTTAAACTACTTGAAACAATTGTCTCCACTTACACTATTCATTCCCTTTCCTTTCCCTCTCTTCTAACTTCTCCTTCCTTCCTTCAAACCTCCCTTTCCAATCTTATTACTCAACTGAAACTATACTTTCCAAAGTTACCTGTGATTTCTTAATTTCTAAATCAGATTCCCTTTTCTCAATCTTCATCCTCTTGCCTTCTTCACGGCATTTGGCAATGGCCATCTTCTCCTCATGAATACTCTTTCCTTTGGATTTTTGTGTCCCTGTCTTTTCTTGATTCTCTTCATATCTGTCTGGCTTTTCTTTCTCAGTCTTTTTTGGTGGATTTTCATCCACATTCTAAATTAGAGATATGACCAAAGGTTCTGGACTTGATCCTCTTAACTATCTACACTCACTCTCAGGGAGGTCATCAGCTCACATCACAGATGTGCAACACATCTATGTGCTGGTGAGTTCAAGAACTAAGTTCTTAGCCTTAGTCTCTCTGCTGAACTCTAGACTCACAGCACCAATTACTTTCTGGACATTTCAATAGGAAATCGTCTAGACATATGAAACTCAATTATGTTCAAAAGACAACTCAACCTTTTCCCCTGAAACCCATCAAGCCCTTTCCCCACTCCCAAACATGCTTATTTCTGTTAAAGGCACCAACATCCTTCTAATATTCAGGCACACAATGTTACTTTTAACTCTTCTCCACATATTCAATCAACTGTCAAATCTCATGCTTTCTATCTCATTGGTATCTTTTGCATACATTCTCTTTTCATAACTTACACAGTCACCATCTTATCTCTGGCCCTCAATTCTTCTTGCTTGGACGATTTCAGCAGCTTCCAAACTCTCCCTGCCTCATCTTCAACTCTCGAATCCTTTTTTTCACAGAGCTACCAAACTGATTTTCTTAAAGTACAAACTTGACTACATTCTTTATATTCACTAAAAAAAACTCTATTGCCTCCAGGATCAAATATAAATTCCTCTGCTTGGAAGTTAAAGTTCTTCACAACTTGCCTCCAGTCTACCTTTATAGTTTTCTTGCACTTTATTGCTTTTCGTACAAACTGTGGACCAGCCAAGCTGTTCTCATGTAAAGTCTGCTATCTCCTGCCTCTGTACTTTTGAATTGGCTGTGTCCCTTGCCAGATGTGCATTCCCTCCTCACTTCCAGCTCTCAGAATCTTCACTTTCCTTCAAGGATGCCAGCTTGTACATGAGGTTTTTCTTAGGTCTTCCAGCTGTTAGTCACTATCCCATGAGCTCAAATCTATTTTGCATATTCTTCTGTATGTACAAATTGCCTCCACTGACCAGACTGTCCAGCTCCTTGAGGGCAGGGAACTGTTCTAACTTTTGTTTTTGTCCCCAGTGCCTAATGAGGGCTTGGCACATAGCAAGGGCTTAATAACCATTTGTAGACTGACTTGTTTCTTAATGAGAAAGGAATAGCATATAAGAATATGACATATCACATTAACATATACATTTATGGCTTATGAAAAAGTTTTTTCATGTATTATTTCAAATCAAACCTGAGAGGGAGGTAGGGAAGGGTCTGACTTCAACTAATAGAAGGAGCTAAGGTTTGGTGAGGGTTAGGGTTCTGCCTGAATTCACACAGCTAATATGTGATAGGATTTGACTCAAAAAACCCCTCAATCTCCTAAAATAAGTCCAAGGTTTCTTTCATATTCATCACTGAAAGGCAGACTCACTTCTAATACACTCCCTTCTCTGTTTTCATTGCCAGAGGTAGCATTCTGGTATACAGAAAGCACTTAAGGGATACACTTCCCACTTACTGTGGTACAGTGAGAAGGATGCTGCAGTCAGGACTGTGTTGTAGTCCCATTAATTCTTTCTGTAATCTTTCTGAATCTTATTTTCTCTTTTATAAAATGGTAGGCAGATGAGATCTCCTGGATTCCTTCTAGCACTAATATATTGTATTCAATTAAGTTCAACAAATATTTATTGAGCATTTATTATGTTCTGAGGGCAGCTAAAGGTTGTTGTCTGTTGCTGTTTGTGCTTCCTTCTCAAAGAGGACTGTGGCATAGGAGAGGTGATGCCATTACAGGTAAGTGAATTAGATTTAAGTGAGGAAGGGCTGTGCAAGATCACTTGCCACACTTTCCCCTCCAAAGACCTCTGGAGCCAGTAGCCAGATGCAGATCAGGTCGACTGGAGATGAGCCAACTGGGCAGAGCAGTGCATGGAGTACTAGGGCTACTTTCAGGAGGTCATCTCCCCAAGTGCAAATCTGGCCTCAGTGGCTATGTGACTTAATACTGTTTGCCTCGGCATCCTCATTTGTAAAATGAGCTAAATCACCCCATATCTTTGCCAAGATGGGATCATGAAAAGTTGCAAATGACTAAACAACAATAGGCACAATACTAGACATTGGAGATAACAATACAAAAATAAAAGTCTTTACCCTCGAGGAACTTACATTCCAATGGAGGGAAATAACATGTACACAGATAAGTTAATACAAGATATATACAAAGTAATTTGGAGATAAAGGCACTAACTACTAGCAACACTAGGAGAAGCATCAACTAGAAGGAGATGAGCCTGGAAAGAAGCAATATGCTCTCAGATCTAGATCTGAACCTTAAGTGTCTAACATCTTTTTCAGCTCTGAAATTCTCTTATCCCCAAAACACAAGGAAGAAGATAAAAGAAAAAGCACTTTGATGATTTTTCCCCTAATTTTTCATTTTCATGCCATTGGAAACAATTTCCATAGCATTACTACTTGCCTTAACAAAGAGAGAGAAAACACAATCTTCTTCCAGGAGGAAGAGGCTACAAGCTTCATTTCACAAAAAATTTCTATGCACCCCAATGGGCAAGTAATCTGCAGGGAAAGAAGGCACTTCTAATGGAAGATCAGAGATAATTGCATTCCCAGACCATAATAACCTCACTGTTTATTGCCGAATTGCATCTGAGAATTAGCTGAGCTCATCTGAGGAAGCTAAAACTGATTTCTCCTTGAGCAATCTTGTATTTAGATTTTTTTCCATATCAAGCCTAACACTAAACAAAATATGAAAGTAATTGCTATTAATGATAAAAAGGGAATAGTGACAATGTCTGTGTTGTGGATATATAAGGAAGACCTCCTATCTCTGATCATCTCAGGCCCATGTAGATTCTTTTTAGCAAAAAATAAATTTTATTTTATTTTCACGAACCTTCTCTAACTTCTTTTTTCCCCACCCCACTATCCTTCTTGCCCGTGTACTGAGAAAGCAAGAAAAACAAAACTACAGTTAAAACATATATGGTCAAAAAAAGCTTGGTGGCAGCTAGATCGTGCAGTGGTGGTCAGGGAATCAGGAAGACCTGAAGACCAAACTCATACACTAATTAGATGTGAGACGTTAGATAAGTCACTTTACCTCTATTTACCTTAACTATTTATCTAAGTTTCTTCAACTTTGAAAATGTGAATAATAATAGCATCTAGCTGCCAGGGTTGTGATGAGGATCAAACCATATAAATCTGCAAGGTGTTTAGCACAATGCCTGGCCTATAATATATGACATATACACATGCACACACACATATATACTATTATTATTATTAAAACAAATTCATGCACTGGCCATGTCTTAAATTTTTTTTCAAGTACATTTTTGCATCTGGAATTGCTAGCATGTTTAATCATGAGTCCTCTAGAATTGGGGATGGTCACTATCATTGAATAGGGTTCCTAAGTCTCTTAAAGTTGTTTGTCTCTTCCAATATTGTTGTTATTATATTAATTTTTCTCTTTGTTCTGCTTGGTTCACTCTGCACTATTTCAGATAAATCTGAAACCATCCCTTTATATCATGTATGACAGCACAATCATATTCCATCACATTCATATACCATAAATCATTCAACTAGTGCACAATGACTGGGTACTGCTCAGTTTCAAATCCTTTGCCAGCACAAAAAGAGCTACCAAAACTATTTCTCTTTTTTTGATCTCTTTGATCTTTTCCTATTTCTCTTTCTCTGATGTCTTTGAGGGCATAGCCCTATTCGTTTTTTTTCCAGTCCAATTTCCTGACTCCAAATTAAGCTAACATGCTGGATAAATCCTAACCTTTTCCTTTCTAACTGATAAATACTATGTACAGGAAAGGAATAATTTCTTACATAGCAGCTCAGTACAGAAGAAAGAACACTGGATTTCATGTTATAAGAAATCAGTTTGAATCCCAGCTCCAAAATGACAAGTTGTGTGAAACTAAGGAAGTCACTCTCCTAAATTCCCCTTTTGTAAAATGTGGATAAGAGTATTTGCACTTCCATGTCACTGGGCTGTTGGGAAAATCAACTGTGATGACATTTGTAAAATATTATGCAGATGTAATATGGGATATAAATGCAATGGATCATTAAAATAATGAAAATGCACTGATTTGACTTGCTTTCTCCCCTCTTTCACCATCCTCAGAGGGATACCTCTGACATAGAATGTCAGAGTCAAAAGGGATTTTGGAACACAGAATAGGTGGGCTGGAAGGAGTCTCTAAATACTATTTCCAGCAGATCATCCCTAGATTGTCTGGCTCCTATACCCTATTCAGAACATGGAAAATGTTGGAGATGGAGCAAAACAAATAAACTTCCAGAGAGTCAAGGAATTGAGCAAATGGCTTTTTTTTTTTTTACCATGAATGCTTTCAGAAAAGATTTACAGTAAACTTCAAGGTTGTGAATTTTAAAATTAAATTTAAATTAAAGAATTAAAAAGGAATGAAGAAATTTATATGAAGCCTAAGATCTGCTATGGACACATCTGTACCATTGGGCAAATTCCTTTATCTATTAAATAGACAAAGAGATATCAGTCTCCTTTTCAGGAACTAAATGGAAATGTGTTAATATATTTAAAAGGTTTTGAGAAACCAGGGGAAAGCTTTAGAAAGAACAAAGTGGTTAACAGTAGAGCTGAGACTAGAGTCTTACGTTTCCAATGCATTTTCCATCTCATATAACACCCAGGCTCCAAAGTTGGATCCAGAGAAGAATGAAAAGAAGAAATAACTCAAGATCCACAAAACCAGTTTTATCAGCTGATGGTATGACATTATCTCTCAAAAAGGTGCTGGCCAGGAAATCAGATTTTAGTTTCAAACCTATTACCCATTCTGGCCTTGGGAAAGTCCTTTGCTCAGTATAGTGCCTAAGCTTCTCCAAGTTATCCAATTCCTACCTAACAGTGAGGTTGTGAGTTTACTACTTTTTTTTTTTTTTTTTTTGCTTTTTGCTTTTCTTTTTTTTAATAGCTTTTTATTTTTCCAAATAAATACAGCAAATATATTTTTCAATATTCACTTTTGCAAGACCTTATGTTCCAAATTATTCTCCCTCCCTTTCCTCTCCCTTCTTTCCTAAACAGGAAGCAATCTAAAATAGGTTAAACATGTACAATTCTTTTAAATATATTTTCACATTTGTTGTGCTACACAAGAAAAATCATATCAAAAGGGAAAAAAATGAAAAAGAAAAAAAAGTAGATAAGCAACAACAACAAAAATGGTAAAAATACTATGCTTTGATCCACATTCAATCTCTATAATTCTCTCTCTGAATGCAGATGGCTCTTTCCATCACTTCTATTAGAATTGCCTTGAATCATCTCACTGTTGAAAGAGCCAACTCCATCACAGACAACTACTTTTTTGTAATGAGAAACATCATATGATGCAGGGGAAAGAGCATTAGATTTGGAGGCAGAGATCCCAAGTCCAGTTTCTCCTTCTGCTACTATGACACCTTGGGCAGTTCAATCAGGGTCTTTGGATCTTAGTTTCTTTGCCATAAAATGAAGGTGTCAGAATCATGTCTGGTTCTAAATCTTATACTTTTATCTGTTAAAGACAATTCCAGATAGAATCAGTGACAGACACTTTCTGGTGAGTTTCCTAACTCATTTCCAAAATGGTCTGCTCTCTGAAATAATCTGAAAAGAGTATACTCCAATCTATTTTGCTTTATAGAACTAAAGGGATCCTAGGTAGAATTTCCTTTTACTTTTTTCACAACTAAAGTTAATTATTAGAGAAGACAAAAATAGAGTGAATTTATGGATGAACTGAATACTTTCATTTCTACTACAACAGCAGTACTTCTCATTTCCTCTCTATTGTTACTTTCTCTTCCATTAACTTAATGGATAGTCACTTCATTGTGAGCGTTATTTTAAGGCTTTGTCGAGTCTTTAGTTTAAGAGTTGGAAGAAACCTTAGAAGTCAACTAGTCCAGGTCCTTTATTTTACAGCTGAGCAAACTTTGGCCCATAAAATTTTTGTGTCTCACATTATATGGATATTAAGTAGCAGAACTATAATTTAAATCTAGGTCTTGTGACTCCAAATTTAAAACTATCTTTACTGCATTGTGGTAAGCCACTTTTGTGTTCCCTAATAGAAATGGACTTGTTTATGAAAATAACCCTAGAAAGTGGGGATACTATTCATTTAATCTCAACAAACATTTATTAATATAAGACATGACCTAGCAAGGCATGCTGAGAATACAAAGACATAAATAACAAAATGCCTGCCTTCACAGAGCTTATGTGGAATTACATGGCACTTTGATCACAGAGTAGATAACGAGCTGCGTTTAGAGTCAATAAGATCCGAGTTCAAATCCAACCTCAGATACTAGCTGTGTGACCTTGGGAAAGTCACCAACCTGTTTGACTCAGTTTTCTCATATGTAAAATGGGGATAATAATTGTACCTGCTCCCAGAGTTGTTGTATTTCGTTCAAATGAAATAATAATTATAAAGCACTTAGCACAGTATCTGGCACTGAGTAAGCATTATATAAATTTTTGCTATTATTATTATTGTTGTTGTTGTTAGGTCTGCCACAATTGTCTGTATGATCTTGGGACTGACAGTTTAAGCAGGCCTGTAACATGAAAAGACTGGGCTAAACTGTCACTAAGATCCTTTTCAGGTTTAACATTTTATGCTCGAAGGTCCTTTATAACTTTACAACTTTGACACTATGATTCCATGATAGTTTAGAACACTTACTAAAACTAATTTTTCTTAGAGATTCAAACTTTAAAAGGAAATTAAGAAGCATGCTTTCTCCTCTATGGTTTTGAGGTTCATATATAAAATCAGCATAAATTCTAACTAATTTACAAATGCTTTTTTCATCCCAAATTTAAATAGTTCACAAAGTGATTTAAAAGGAAAAAAAAAACACAGTTAGAAATCTAAATCTTGCTGGGCTGGTATTAGTCTTTTTTTCCTCTTCTCCTTTTATAAGAGATGGGTAACACTACAGATCTTGTACAACATGACTCCTGCCAAAGATGAAAGATAAAAAAGGAAAGGATGACTCAAGAAAAAAATGAACTGGGAAAATTCAAAACACAAGGAAGGAGAGAAAAGCAACAATTTACTACTTTATTTTAACCAAAAAAATTTGTAGCAGTTAGTTTTGTAACTAAATGCAGAGTATTTAACAACTTTAATTAGCCCAAAGAATTAACCAAGGGACTTCACAATGTTACAAAATGCTTTTCCTTTGGGTTAAGTCACTAAAATTAGACCTTTTGATTTCTAAAGTAAAATAGGGTAAACTGTAACTCCTCCAAAGGGGAACTAATTAAGAAGCCAGGAATAAGAAAGAGATGTTATGTATTCATGAAGAGAAAGCTATATGTAAGAACAGACAATTATCAAGAAAGGAAAGAACATTAGACATTTAAATAATTTGATTTTCTTAACGTATATTGTTATTTGGAGCCATTGGTATAGAAAGACCTTTTTTGTTTGTTCAGTCATTTTTTCAGTCATGGGACTCTCTGTCACCCATGTGGTTTTTTTCTTGGCAGAGATACTGGAGTGGTTTGCTATTTCCTTCTTCAGCTCATTTTACAGTTGGAGAACTCAGATTACAGACAAGGAACAGGGTTAAGTCATTTGTCCAGGATTATAGTAAGTGTTGGCGACTAGATTTGAACTCACAAAGGTTAGTCTTCCTAACTCCAGATCTGGTGCTATCCCCTGAACTACCTAACTGTCCTTCTTCTTTTTTTCTTTTGACTATGTCTAAAACTAGAAAAATTTGTGCTTTATCATTTATGTTGTTCTGTTTCTCAACAGAGCAGTGAGGGCATTGACAGACTCATAGACAAGGCATATAAAATTCTGGACCTTCTTAATACTGAAAAAAAAATGTCTCAGAGAACATCAATAGCTGTCAACCTATACCTAATCCAATTTATACGAAACCATTATGAGTCACTTATACGTGAGGATAGTTTTAATAAAAATATTATCAGGGACAGGCAGATTTTTGTAAATGATATTCCGCAACAGGTCACTTATTTATGACTTCATAATTGTAAGAAAAGGATATAGAAAGATGTAGGGAATATAAGATTCCATTATAGCCCTTACTTCTTGATTAATAAAGTATTTGATTCAGCAGGACAAAATATTTTCTAATAGATTCTTTTACAAGGTGTCATCCACTCATAAATAAAAATAATTTTGTTGGTGAAAGAAACAAAGAAAGAAATCACTTTCTAAATCAATGGATAGGGGAAGAGTTCATCACCAAACAAGAAAAAAAAATAGTTGGTGAAAAAAACAATAAAAATGGCCTGATTGAACAACCCTCTGACAATAAATATCAGATGACGAATAAAATAGGGAGATGTATAGGAACCAAATATATATACTACTGTGAAGGAAGAGACACAAGCAAGAGTTCAGATTGAAGAGAGATTCCTTTTTATATAAGACATTACACTAATTGCCTCAAGCCCCAGTACTTACTGGGCCTCTTTGAATATAAATGTAAACATCAAAAAAGTTTTATTTCTTCATCCTCCAAAGAAAGACCACGTAGATGGTGAATGTTTATCATTCAGATTTTAACATTAATTTGGATAGATTCTCTATAGAACTTTCCTTCAGAATATATATCTGAGAGAGACAGCACAGATGGACAATGAGGTGAACAGGAAAGAAAGCAGGCTACAATACCTTTCCTATGAAATCAGAGGCTCATCTTTTTAACTGAAACATCCTACCAGTGAGATATGCAACATTACTGTGTCTAAAGAATAAAAATTAGTATCAAACAGGAAATGATGGAGTGGTGCATTGTGAGTGTGAGCAAGCTGCAGCATATAACCAATGAGGAATTCCAAATAAGAACAGGAATAAAAATGCCAACAAGAAATTGAATGACAGGAAGAAATAATAGGATGGTCACATGGCAAGAATAAAAAATAACAGCAGATGGACAGCTAGAGTGTCCACTAGTAATCTGAAATGTTAGGAGAAAGCAAGGGAGGCATCCAACACATTGGGTAGGCTCTGTGTATCGAACTTATGGGAATACATGGATGAGGACTGCATAGGATGGACAGGAATGGATAGATTTTCATTTGCATTGCTGACAGAACTCTTGAATCAATGAGATCACATCTATTTGAGTGTGAATACTGAATTATTCTGTCTTCTGGAATATAACACTCTTCAGATGGTGGTGTGAAAGTACCTCTGGACTTTAAAAAAGTGACAAAAATGAACTACAAGCTTTGATAAACCCTTCCAAAGCTAGGAAGGCCAGAAATATGATACAAAGATAACAGACTAAGTCTAGAGAAGCTCATAATGACAGTGTTCTACCAGATGAGGAATTTTTTCAGTCAGCGTAAGTTAAAAGCAAAAGCTTCTTAACATAAGGTGTAGAAGGGTTGCAATTTTTGTCAGTGAAAGGAAAACACACTGATAAATATACACATCTCCTAGAGTAGGGGTCAATCTGGGATCTTTGAAATAAGTGTGAGTATGTATGTGTGTATATACTATCTGCTTAAGTCAGCTTAATTCTTTTAGATGTAAACAGAAACTAGGGAAAGGTCTCCCAAACAGTTACTTTATCCCACCTCAAACTGGTCCCAGCCAAATGCTAGCCCTGACCATCATCCATAGCCATGCTTGAACATAACAGAATAGAATCCTAAATGAAAAAATCAGTTGTAATCATGTTAATTTTTGATTAGGAGGCAAATTCTCCCAGAAATGACAAGTAACAATTTTTATTAAAAATTCTAGCCTTTAAAATGTCAATGTAAAACTTAAGTACATTTTATTCTCTCAAATATGTATGATGATTGTTCTTGGGTTCATAAACTCTACTTTAAAGTAGATATATGGCCTAGATAGAAAAGGTCATATTATAGACAAATTAGAGAAGAAAGAAAGAAAGAAAGAAAGAAAGAAATCACTTTCTAAATCAATGGATAGGGGAAGAGTTCATGACCAAACAAGAAACAGAGAATCACCAAAGACAGGATAGACAATTCAGTTATATACAATTAAAAAATTATTTTACAAACACAATACAGCTAAGATTAGAAAAGAAGTGTTAGAAGTTAACTGGGGGAAAAAATCTTTGCAAGAAATTTTTTCTGATAAAAAAATCTTATTTCTAAAATAAAGAAAGAATTAATTTACATTTACAAGACTGGAACAGCTTGTTGGTGCAGTGGATAGAGCACTTAAAAACTTCCTAGCTGTGTGCCTCTAGGCAAGTCACTTAACCCCAATCGTCCCAGCAAAACAAATAGATAGATAGATAAATTTACAAGACCATTGATAAATGGTCTAATAGAATATTGTTGTTCTCTAAGAAATGATCAGCAGGATGATTTCAGAAAAGCCTGGAAAGACTTACATGAACTGTTATTGAGTGAAGAGAGCAGAACCAGGAGAACACAGTAACACAAAAATTATATGATGATCAACCGTGATAGACTTTGCCCCTTTTCAACAATGTGGTGATTCAAGGCAATTTCAATAGACTTGGGATGGAAAATACCATTCACATTCAGTGAGAGAACTATGATAACTGAATGTGGATTGAAGCATAACATTTTCACTTTTTTTTTTGTTTGTTTGCATTGAGACAAATATAGACTAAGTCATTTACCCAGGGTCGCACAATTAGTAAGTGTCTGAGGCCAGATTTGAACTTAGGGTCTTACTAACTGCAGACCCAGTGCCCTATCCATGATACCACTGAGCTGCTCCTAGGACTGATAAAGAAGAATGCTGCCCACCTCATGATAGAGATAGCTAGATTAGAGAAAAAAATGTACTTTTGGATGTGGCCAACATAGGAATTTATTTTGCTTGACTATGCTTATATGGCATAAGGATTCTTTCTTTCTCTTTTTCCCCCCTTTTTTCCTTTCTTCCAGTTGGTAGGGGAGATAGAAGGAAAAAGAAAATGAATATCTGAAATGTGAATTTTTAAAAAAGAGATAAAGAATTAAAAAAAAGAACAAAATAAAACAAAAGTATAAAAATAAACCAGGAATGAGACTAGGAATCAAGAAAACTAGGTTCTAATTTGAGGCTTTGGTACCAGCTGTGTGACCTCCTCAGTTTCTCCTCTCTAAAAATGGGAGTTAAGATGTGCTAGATCAATGATGTCAAGCTAGATATAGAAGAGCCACTAAACTATACAGAAGAATCACTATGGGGCATATTGACTTAAAAACCTAGAAATTAATTCAACTTATATTTTTGTTGCATTTTTATTTATTTATTTTGTTAAGTCATTAACAAAAGCCATTACATTTTCATCTGGCTCAAATCACACTTGGGTATGTTGTGGCTGCATCTGACACCTTAAGACAAGATGATTAGTTCTAAAATCTCTTCTAGTTCTAAACCACATGTGCTATTTTTCTACAGTTCTTTCTATTGCAGACATTCTATGTTTCAGGTTCTAAGATGACCTCTAACTCTGACTTTGCTCTAATGATTCTTTCTTCTCTGATATTCTGTATTATATGGACCCCTCTAGCTTTATTATTCTATGAACTATTAGAAGTTACTGTATGCAAAGCACTTTGTTCAGCACTGGTGTGGAAAACAATCTTGAAACAAGATAAACACATTTGCTCTAGCTTCATCTTGCAGTTTTAGCTACTCTTTCAAGTCCCGGATAAAAGTACTCAAATAAAAGGCAGAACACTCAAAGAGAAGCAGACAAATATTTTGTAGGGAAAAAAATGTGTTTTCCTGTTGTTCTTTGTAGAAAAGTGGACTTTGTATAGTATAATCACAAAGATCACAGGAAAAGAAAGTAATGGATTTGATGATCAAAGACAGCCAATAGTTCTGAATATCATGCTATGGAAGAGAATATGAAAGAGAAACCAAAAAATTTTAGGCTTGTACAAGCAGTCACAAATGTAGGCAACAGACTTTGTGGGAGGGGGTATAAAAAAGCAAAGTAACCTAGTAGGAGACAGGATACATGGCAGACTGAAGAATCAGTGAAGCCTAAAGACTCCAGGGACAAGTCTAGTTCTATATGTATATTCTACCAAAGGCTGGGGAAGCGAGGGGAAGTGGTATTTCTTTTACTCAAAATCTTCCAGCCGGTCAGTCTTTTTTCATCAAGTAGAAGAATCCCTAGAAAAAAACCTAAAATTTTCTAAGAATTCTCGTTTTTTTTCCTAAGTTGCCCTTGTGGCTGGCTCTTCCAGGCCAAAATTCCAGTCATTTAAATATTTGGATTTGATATACAAAATGCCACTATGAAGCAATCTACACATAGAAGAAACATATGCACCCATATTGCAATTAAGACACAAAACAGTTTCTGTGCTACACTACACAGAAATTAAAAGTGAATAGGTCACTGGCAGAGTCACAGTAAAGATTCAGAGTACCTAAAACTACTATTACAAGGTTTCCCAAAATAATTAAGTGATGGAAAACTTTGGGGCCTGAAATGTATTGAGAGAGTTCATAAAGGCTAATCTATGGGTCCTGAGGAAATATGATAGCCAAAGGGGAAAAAAAAAAAAAAGAAAGTGAGACTATTTTTATACTCTAACTTCCACATGTAAAGGATTTTTTTATACATACATAATTTATTTTGGTATTTTAGGAGAAAATTTTTGCTAACACCGGCATTTTTCAATTCTAGACATGGCTATCCGATAAAATGACTGAAGACAATTCCAAAAGCCTCGTGATGGAAAATGCTATCCACATTCAGGGGAAAAACAAAAACAAAACAAAACAAAACTATGGAGTCTGAATGCAGATTGAAACATTATTTTTCCTTTTTTTTTTCCTTGTTTCTTTCTTTTGGTTTTTCTCTTTTTGCTCTGATTCTTCTTTTACATGACTAATGTGGAAATATATTTAATGACTATACATGTATATAAAAAGAAATAAAAATGGACAAGGCTATCCATTTCTCTCCCAAATTTCCTATATACCATTACTAAAATAATATACCTAAAAGCACAAATTATATACCTAATATATATATATATGATATGATATATATATATAATATAATTTATTTCTCGAATATGTTCAAGAAGCTCTGGTGACTTCCTACTGCCTCTAGAACACAACATGCCCCTCTCCATTTGGCACTTAAAGCCACTTACAATCTTATGGACTGATTTCACATTATTTCCTCTGACTCTGCCTTCTAGCCAAACTGGTCCACTTGCACTACCCACACAAGACAGTCTTTCATTAGACCTGTCTTTTCAGGAGACTGCCACACATTCCCTCTGTAGATCCATTTCAAAGGATCCTTAACCTCCTTGAAGCTCAGCTCAAAGGCCACTTCCTAATAAATGACCTTTCCTGATCTTTCCTCTACCCAAACTATTGGTGTTCTTCCCCTGAGAATTACTTTTTGTATCTATCTATATTAACTTATTTAGGTTCTCATGTTTCCTGTGGTAGACTAAAAGCTCCTTGAGATCAGGAACTATTTCATATTTATCTCTGTACACTTAACATAAGACCTTGCACAGAAAAGGCTGTTGAATAGATGGCTAGTTTTCTGGGTTGCCATGGTGAAATAATTCATTACCTGACAGTCAATCTCTTGGAAATGTCAAGTGATATAGAGGAATCCCTGCCTGTTCTGTAGCATACTAGATGGACCAATGGAGAATTTAACAGAGATCATTTAAGTGTTATGCTTTACTTAAATTCATAGATAGGTTACACTCTTTATTACTGGATGGAATACCCATAGGAATGAAATCCTGGATCCTATATATTATCCAAAGTATCAAAGAAAGTATATTGGGACAGCAGTTTACGTGAAAAAAAAATAGTGGACATTTTAGTGGGAATAAAAGATCCAATTGAGTCAACAATGTAAAATAGTGGTCAAAAAAGTTAATGATGTCTCAGGCTATAGTAATAGAATCAATGTTCATAAGAAGGCCTCCTGCCCTGTGCCCTAGCCACACCCTGTTTGGAAGGTTGTGTCACATTTTAGAAGAGCACTGACAAGCTAGACTATGTCTAGAAAAGGATGAGCATGTTGGAGAGGGGACTAGAAAAAAATCCCATAAGAGGCTTAATTTGAAAGAAATGGAGATTATTAGACTGGAAAGAAAAAATGTAACTGTCTTAGATTGGAAGGAAGAATTGCTCTATGAAAGAGGGCTTAACTTTGTTTTACCTTGCCTTAGAGGGCACAAGGAGTGCAAAAGGCACTACAGAAAGGCAGATTTCAGCTTAATAGAAGGAAAAAATACCTTCATTAGAAAAAGGAACAGATACAAGGTATATGTAGGGAATTATAGTTACAAATGGCCCTCCAGGGCTGTCCAGGTAGCAGCCTTCCCTAATGAAATCATTAGAACATCCCCTGGGAATATACTCACTTTAATAGCATAAGTATCTATGATTTTATCCCTGGGGTACTCCTTATGCCAATGTAGATCATAGTTTACATTTCCATACCAGTTACATTTCCTGTTTCTTCACTTGGTCCTCATAAGACATGATGCTGAGTTCTCTCCTTATCTTAGTCCTTTCCTTGTATCTACTTTATCAATGTCTTTCCTATAACATACTGTCTAGCTATAAACCAAGTTGGTCCAAGACCCAAATACTCATAGTCGCACTTTTGTTGTAACAAAAGAATGGAACCAAAGTGGGTGCCCACTGATTGGGTTGAATGAATTAAGACATATGATTGTAATGGGACACTATCGTATCAGAAGACCTGATGAATATGAGGAAAACAGAGAAACTTAGAAAACTTGCTTCAAACAATAGAGTAAAACCAGCAGAATCAGGTGGATGTACAAAATAGCTACAATCATGTGATTAAAAACAATACTAAAAGATACCTAACCCTGAATTGTCACTAACTGATTTTGGTCCTGAAAACAGATAGTAAAACACATTTCCCTTCTCTTGGGAAAGCCCAAGATGATAGGAATTGGATGTTGCATGTGCTGTCAAATGATTCTGTTACAAAACTGCTTTTTTTGCTGCAACAAAAAGTTTGAGAGTAAGGAGGTGAGAGAGGGGCAGGGAGGACGGAGAAGTGGGTGAGACATAGTGCTACAGGGCCAGACTTAAGAATCAAGAATTATATGTATTCATGCAGTGCTCTCAGTGACTCCAAACAGTTCTCTAAGACTATGAGTTACAGTAGAATTGCTAATCTGAATTGAATTCCCCATAATCATAAGTCAGACTCCCTAAAATAGAAGATATATATATATATATATATATATATTTAATGTCCAGAACTGAATACTGCAGAGTGAAGGGAGCAGAACCAGAAGAATGATGTGTGCTGTATAAATGAAAAACTTTGAAAGCTTTTAGAAATATGATTAGCATCCTCAGTGTTCATTCTGGAGGAAACACATTGTCCCTTCTCTTGGTAGAGGGAAGGGGACTAATTCCCCCAAGGAGAAAGACCTTTTTGAATGTGGCCAATGAGGAATTTGACTATATGTGTTTGTTAAAAGGGGATTTTTTTTTGGTGGTTGTTGTGAGAAGAGAAAATAAAAGCTTATAGAAAAACAAAACAAAACAGTGGGATTGTGATTAAGAAAGAGATACACAGTACTAGAACCACCTTTTCTGGGCAGCAGACTTCTATTCATATAGCATGTGATCACATAAGTTTTAGGACTATGTCTGATATTAGAAATGAAAGGTCCAGAGCTCCTTCCTTAAGCAGATTCTGGGATGCAATTCCAGACACTAAATTTTAAAACATTTTATTTATTTTAGTGTTTTCGATACTGATCTGTAATTTCCTTTGTGTAGGGAACTCTTGATATGGAAACTCACTTCTCACTTTATCTCCCAATCTACTTAGTAGCTGATAGCCTTTGGGGACCAAAAAAGGAAAACAAAAGTTACTGCGCCATCTACTCACATGTTAGACAGACCATGGCTATGCGGACAGATAATTCTACCATCAACGCCCAACGCTCTGTCACCCGAGAGACGAAAAAAGGAATGATGATTTCTGCAGGGACGTAGAACTGCAGGGCATAGGTGAAAAAAATCCCAATGGAATAAAGCAGCTTGACAGACTGATACAACCTACAGAAAAAAAGCAAATTTATTCTGTTATTTTGGGAAGTTTCTTCAATGTAGTTTTGCCAATTATTAAGTTTGTGACCTTGGAGAAATTATTTAACCTCTTTTAGACATAAATGCCTTCATTTATAGAATGAGGGAGTTGGACTAAATGATTTCTAATGTTCCTTACAGTTTTTAATCTATGATATTAAGAACCTAACTGTGAATTCCTTAGAAATATCTGCTGAGCAGGGCTTAGTGCTGCCATTTATGATACCTGCTACCTGAGGCACTGAGTTGGAGGATCTCTTGAACTTAGGAGTTTTGAGCTACAAAGTGGATTAAGTTGATCTGGTATCTGCATTAAGTTCAGAATTAATATGATGAACCATTGAGAATAGAGGGAGAGATTTGGTATTGGCTAAGAAATAGATTAGTTGATCAGTGGAACAGGTTAGGTTCACAAGACAGAATAGTCAACTATAGCAATATAGTGTTTGACAAACTCAAAGATCCTAACTTTTGGGATAAGAATTCATTATTTGACAAAAACTGCTGGGATAACTGGAAATTAGTATGGCAGAAATTAGGCATAGACCCACACTTAACACCGTATACCAAGATAAGATCAAAATGGGTCCATGATTTAGACATAAAGAACGAGATTATAAACAAATTGGAGGAACATAGTATAGTTTATCTCTCAGACTTGTGGAAGAGGAAGAAATTTGTGACTAAAGACGAACTAGAGACCATTATTGATCACAAAATAGAAAATTTTGATTACATCAAATTAAAAAGCTTCTGTACAAACAAAACTAATGTAAACAAGATTAGAAGGGAAGCAACAAACTGGGAAAACATCTTCACAGTTAAAGGTTCTGATAAAGGCCTCATTTCCAAAATATATAGAGAACTGACTCTAATTTATAAGAAACCAAGCCATTCTCCAATTGATAAATGGTCAAAGGATATGAACAGACAATTTTCAGATGATGAAATTGAAATCATTACCACTCATATGAAAGAGTGTTCCAAATCATTATTAATCAGAGATATGCAAATTAAGACAACTCTGAGATACCACTACACACCTGTCAGACTGGCTAAGATGACAGGAAAAAATAATGACGATTGTTGGAGGGGATGCGGGAAAACTGGGACACTGATACATTGTTGGTGTGAATGAATCCAACCATTCTGGAGAGCAATCTGGAATTATGCCCCAAAAATTATCAAACTGTGCATACCCTTTGATCCAGCAGTGTTTCTACTGGGCTTATACCCCAAGGAGATACTAAAGAAGGGAAAGGGACCAGTATGTGCCAAAATGTTTGTGGCAGCCCTATTTGTAGTGGTTAGAAGCTGGAAACTGAGTGGATGCCCATCAATTGGAGAATGGTTGGGTAAATTGTGGTATATGAATGTTATGGAATATTATTGTTCTGTAAAAAATGACCAGCAAGATGAATACAGAGAAACTTGGAGAGAATTACATGAACTGATGCTAAGTGAAATGAGCAGAACCAAGAGATCATTATATACGTCAACGATACTGTATGAAGATGTAATCTGATGGAAGTGGATTTCTTTGACAAAGAGACCTAATTCAGTTTCAATTGATCAATGATGGACAGAAGCAGCTACACCCAAAGAAAAAACACTGGGAAATGAATGTAAACTGTTTGCATTTTGTTTTTCTTCCACGTTATTTCTACCTTCTGAATCCAATTCTCCCTGTGCAACAAGAAAACTGTTTGGATCTGCACACATACATTGTATCTAGGATATACTAGGATATATTCAACATATATAGGACTGCTTGCCACATAGGGGAGGAGGTGGAGGGTGGGAGGGAAAAATCGGAACAGAAGTGAGTGCAAGGGATAATGTTGTAAAAAAATTACCCTGGCATGGATTCTGTCAATAAAAAGTTACTATAATAATAATAAAAATTTAAAAAATTAAAAAAGAGAGAATAGAGGGAGAGAAACCAGATTGTCTAAGAAGGAGTGATTCAACCCAGGATGGAAAAGAGAGAAAGATGAAGCTCCTGTGCCAATCAGAATGGGACTGGACTCCTAGGTACTTCCAGTTTAGGCAAGCCAGAAGGAGAAAGAGAAAGGGGTTTGTTGGGAGAAGTAGGAAATGAGGAAGAGAGGAAGGGAAGTAGGCTAATCACACAGAATCAAGAAGTAAAGGCAGCTCATGGTATTAGAAGATACTGGAGCTGGAAGGAACCCAATATCATTTCGGCCAACCCATTCATATTACAGAGGGTACAAGCATCAGGAAATTACAAAGGGAATTGGGGAATGGAAGAAAAGATTTTTTTCTCAAGTTTAATAGTAAAAGTCAATTGCTTTAGTTATTCAACTCTGACCATCAGAAACAATAAGCTAATCAAACCAATATAGATACTGGCTATCATGTGTTATATGGCAATAGCATCTGTGTTGTGTGAGACATTTTTTTTCCTTAAATTTCCCCAACCTTTCCATTCCTACTCCTAAACTCAGAATAAAGCTCTTAAATGTACAAACAGTGCTGAACAGCCAAAAAAAAAGAACTAAATGTTACTTTACCCCTTGAGGCACTCAGCATGTGTAACCTCATTTCCTACTAAAAGTTTTTCCCAACAAAATAATTATATGTTCTTAAAACAAAACAGTTATGAGGTTGAACTTTAAGCCTAGTTACATTTTTAAAAAGCTTTTCAGTGTTTCCTAAAACTAATGGAGATTTCAAAAAAAATGACCAAAATGAGACAGAAAAGTATGATGTACCTCCACCTTATGGATGAGGATATTAACAGTCAGTAAAGATGAATTCTCCATAGCCACATAGCCAATGACAGAACAGATTTCTTATTTCAAGCCTAATACTCTTTTTTACTCCACCAGAAGCTTAGCAATTGACAGTCCCTCTCAAACGACCAACATACAAAGAACTTCCTGAGAATTACTACATATAAGCAAAGAACAAAGTCCAGCATACTATCTCATTGTCAGAAAGATATCTACCTATTTGTGACTTAGCATTCACTTATATCCACCTTGTGCCCAAATTTCTCCTGAAAATAAAGCCAGGGCCAGTGGGTTTCCAATTTCCTTTATTTTTTACGTACCAACAATTGGGCAGATTGAGAGTTATACTGGCATGTATGGCTGGTCCATATTGAAGGTAGCCCAGGCACCCCAGACTGATGTAGAGAATGGTAATGATGGTCATCCCCACATATAGGATGACTGGAAAATGTTTGGGGTCCTTCATTTTATTTTCCAGTGGAAGTACCTAAAGACAAGATAAAAATAAATGTTCATACCAACAAAAAAGAGACAATGTCTTAATCTTTAATATTCTTGTTCCCCAAAAGCATCCTTGGTCTTAAATATAGGTTAACTCCCAATCTGCTTTCTGTTCTCTATGGAAAATAGTGAAAGCAATCATCTTCATTTCTATAATCTATACCCCATCCCCCATGAAAAATGAGAAAAGAAACTCTCTTTATTTCTGTAGCATAGAAATTATTCCTCTTTCTAATATCCTTTGCTCCAGTCATTAACTCATTAAGCTTAAATTAGATTTTTATCCCCTGGAACCATATAGTACTAGTTGAAGATAAGAGATTTTTAAACTAGTTCTTGGTTTTTAATAATAGCTTTTTCTTTTCTTTTTTTATTGAAGTTTTTTATTTTCAAAACATATGTAAGGATAAATTTTTTCAACACTGACCTTTGAAAAATTTTGAATTCCAATTTTTCCTCCCCTTCCTCCTACCTCTTCCCCTAGATGGCATGTAATCCAATATATATTAAACATGGTTTAATATATATATATATATATATATGTTAAATCCAAAATAGGCATACATATTTATATAATTATCTTGCTGCACAAGAAAAATCAGATCAAAAAGTTTAAAAAAATGAGAAAGAAAATAAAATCCAAGCAAACCACAACAAAAAGAGTGAAATGCTGTGTTGTAATCTGCCCTTAATTCCCACAATCCTCTCTCTGAGTGTAGATGGCTCTCATCACAAAATCATTGGAATAGGCCTAAATCATCTCATTGTTGACAACAGCCATGACTATCAGAATTAATCTTATAATCTTGTTCTTGCTGTATACAATGATCTCCTGGTTCTGCTCACTTCACTTAGCCATCAGTTCGTGTAAGGCTCTCCAGGCCTGCTGATCATTCTTTATAGAACAATAATATTCCATACCATTCATATACCTTAACTTGTTTAGCCATTCTCCAATTGATGGGCATCCATTCAGTTTCCAATTTTATAGAATAATTATATTATATTATATTCCATATACTATAACTTATTTAGCCATTCCTCAACTGATGGACATCCACTCAGTTTAACTAGTTCTTGATCCAAAGTCACTGTTCAATATGCACTAATATCCACAAAATAAGATAGACAGCTCAATGAGACTACAACTCTCAACCTTAGGGCCAATTTTCCATTATATTTATATTATACAGTTGGAGGGGGAAAGAAGCCACAAAGGAAACCTTCAAGTTGATGAAACTAGGAAGCACTGGAGACCTAACAAAGCTTTTTAATATATAAATCAACTTTCCAGATTCCTACTTGGATAAAGTGGACCAGGCTCCTTCCTTCATCACAATAGACTCTACAATACTAGGAGTTGTGAATGATCCAAACATTCTGGAGAGTAATTTGGAACTATGCCCAAAGGCTAAAAAACTGTGCATACCCTTTGATCTAGCTGTGTCTCTCTTGAGTCTGCATTTCAAAGAGATCATAAAAAATGGGGAAAGGACCCACATGTGCAAAAATGTTTGTGGCAGCCCTTTTTGTAGTGGCAAGAAACTGGAAACTGAGTGGATGCCCATCAGTTGGAGAATGGCTGAATAAGTTATAGTATATGAATGAAATAGAATATTATTATTCTATAAGAAATGATCAGTAGGATGATTTCAGAAAGACCTGAAGAGACTTGCATGAAATGATACTAAGTGAAGTGAGTAGAATCAAGAGAACATTGTATCCAGCAACAAGATATGTAAAGATCAACTGTGAAGGACTTGGATCTTTTCAACAATGAGGTGATTCAGGCCAATTCCAATAGACTTGTTATGGAGAGAACCAAAAACATCCAGAGAAAGGACTATGGAAACTGAATGTGGATCACAATATATTATTTTCACCTTTTTGTTATTGTTGTTTGCTTACTTGTCTTTTTTTCTTTCTTTTTTTCCCCTTTTTGATCTAGTTTTTCTTGTGCAGCATGATAAATGTGGAAATGTTTAGAAGAATTTAGAAGAATTCTGTTTAACTTATATTGGAATGCTTGCGGTCTAGAAGGGTGTGGAAGGGAGGGAGAAAAATTTGGGATAATAAAAATCGTAGGGGTGAATACTGAAAACTATCTTTGCATGCATTTTGAAAAATTAAAAACTATTATTATTATTTAAAAAAACAAAAATTAAAATTAAAAAACAAAAAATAATAAACAATACTTGAGAATCCTGGACTGAAAAGTCAGAAGACCTTCCACTACTGAGCTATATTATCTGCTTTGAGGGAGGTCACTAGCTCTCTGGGTCTCAGTTCCCTCATTTGCCAAAAAGGGATAAAAATACATATCCTACTTTCCTTCACTAAAGCCTACTCTGATGTTTCATCACAGTGCACAAAATGATGCTCAATGACTGTCAATGACACTTAAATTCAGTACAAGTTCTAGATGAGAGAAATATTGAATGTCTGGTGCCTGAACATTAAAGATAGAAAAGATAAGAAGGTTGGCCACCACTGGATAGCTTCTTTGTGGATGCAGCTATCTCACTGATAAAATCAGAGATCTCTTAAAACACCATTTCTCCTACAGTTATTATAAAGAAAATATTTTGAATAACTCAAAATTGTATAAAAATGTGAGTTCTTCATAAGAAAAGGACAGAATATCAGTTGATTGCCATAAATGAATGTATTCAGGAAAGGCAAGCAACAAAGGGCAAGACTTTGCCAATTTTCACAAGTTGTCATCTGTTAGATCTGGCTAGACAATGAAATTCAACTCAAAGCAATTAGTCTTATTTCCAAGAGACTGTTTGATCTTATCAAAATACTCATTTTCCTTGAGTACCTGAAAACATAAAAGTGAGCAGGGCTGTGCCCTGACCTTGAATTCCTTCTTCAGGATCTTCTCTTGGGTCTTAACCCTATCCTTATTTTTTACCCTACCCTACAAGCAAGGCTGATAAATGAAGGGTTCTTAACCTTTTCTGGGTTATAGAACTCTGGCAGTTTAGTGAAGCTTTCTCAGAATAATGTTTTTATAAAATTGGAGAAAATACTGCATTTCATTTAGAGGTTAGTGAAAATGTAGATGTGATTCTGTTCTTCTCTCATTCTGAGTTCATTAGATTCCCTGAAATCCAGGACCAACCTAAACTATCACTCCATTTTCTTTCATATACTTTTGTTAATACACCATCTGAAGGCAATGATCCTACTTCCTACATTTTCTTATACCACAGAATCAGTGAACACTCAGCAAGCAGATCACTACTGATCAGGAAAAATTCTCTGTTCTAATCAGCAGAACACCCTGCAGTTTGCTAACTGAAAAACCAAATGGATTTATATGGAAATATTCTAGGCCATTCCATGTAATGATCAGTTGAAAGAATTAAGCATGCTGAGAGCTTAGAAATGGAAATACTAAAGTGGGAACATAATGATTTCATTCAAATATTTGAGGATATAGAAGAAGAATTACATTTGTTTCACTTATTCCCAAAATGGAAAAACAATGAGCAATGTTAAGAAATTACTATGAGGCCAATTTTGGCTTAAAATAAGTTCCCCATCAATTATTTAATCAAGCATTTATCAGGGACTTCAAGCAAGAACTGGATAACTTTTTATCAGATACTCTAATGGAGGTGACTCTTAGTGGCAGTGCAGTCAATCAAGCCTAGGGTCAGGAAGAACAGAATTCAAATTCAACCACAAGATACTTACTTATCTGTGTGACCATGGGTAAATCACTTAACTTCTGTTTGTCTACATTTCCTCAACTACAAAATGGGGATAATAATTACACCTACCTCACAGGTTTGATGTGAGGTTCTAAAGTGATAATATTTATAAAAATTGCTTAGCCCAGTACCTGGCATATAGTAAGTGCTATATAAAAACTTACTTCCTTCCCTTCTCTCTTCAGTATGAGTTATACTAGAAACATTCTGAGGTTCAATTCTGTGATTTTTATAAGACTGATAATAACTAACATTTATGTAGTGCTTTATTGTTATTATCATTATCCCCACTTTTTGTGGTTTAGTTGTTTTAGTCATGTCCAACCTTTCATGACCCCATTTGGGGTTTTCCTGACAAAGATACTGGAGTGGCTTGCCATATCCTTCTCTAGTTCATTTTACAAATAAGGAAACTGAGGCAAGCAGAGGTTAAGTGACTTGTCCAGGTCACACAACTAGTAATTATCTGAGGCTGAATATGACCTCAGATTTCAGGTGCTGTATCCATTGTGAAACCCAGCTATCCCTAATATTAGCTATTATTATTTTTATCTGTGTTTTAGATGGGATTCCTACTCAGGTATGTACCGATCCAACTGACCTGAGCTCTGAAGATCCTTCTTCTAGCTTTGATATTCTATGATGCTATACCCATTGGAATGTGGTACTGATAGAATGAGTACAGACTAAAGGGAATTTAGCTTCAACAATAGAAATTTGGATTAATGAGAGAAAACATGAATAACTGCTATATTCTTCCTGGGGAAGGCAAGGCCACATCTCTTCTGTTTCTTACGATCACATCCTGAAATCATACAGCAGCTTCCAACCAGATTAGATTTCCTTCCAGTAGTCTTTCAGGTGCTGGGCATTTAAATCATTTCACACATGCTGGAAAAAACTTTTGTAATGACATAGTTCCTTAGTTCTTCTGTTGGTCAATCTATTTTTAATACTAGATTGAGTTGTATGGTAAGAATGACTAGGTCTTAATTAAATTTTATCAACTCTCCAAGGCCTGGACATTCAGTGGGTACTTAATGAATGTATCTTGAATTGAACTGATTAGAAGTTTAGTAACTGACTTATGTGCCAATGCTTTAACATTTACAATGCATGTTCAGATGATTAATTTTAATTGATCCCTGTAACAGGCCTATGAGATAGGAAGAACAAAAATCACAATGCCCATTTTAGAGTTAAGAAATAAGTAAATATCTTAAATAGCCTAGTTTGTAAATGGTAAAATCGAGACAAACTCAAGTCTTCTGATTCCAAGTCTAGGTTCCGCACTATACTTCTTAGTCCCTTACCACTTTATTCCCCAATACTATTCACAGTGGATAGAGGCTCTACAGTCAAAATGACCTCTCAGACACTTAATAACTGTGTGACCCTAACCAAGTCACTTAACCTTGATTACCTCCAAAAAAACAAACCAAAACAAATAAAAAAATAATACTATCCACTGGCTATCTAGTTTGAAATACAACTGGAAATTGAGTGGATGCCCATCAGTTGAGGAATACTTGAATAAGTTGTGGTATATGAAGGTAATGGAATATTGTTCTATAAGAAATGATTAGCAAGCTGATTTCAGAAAAACCTGGAAAGACTTATACAAATTGATACTGGGTGAAGTGAGCAGAATCAAGAGAACATTATATTTGGCAAGAGCAACATTGTTCAATGATCACCTATGACAAACTTAACTCTTCTCAGCAATACAAGACTATTCCAATAGATCTGGGATGGAAAATGCCATGCACATCCAGAGAAAGAATAATGGAAATTGAATAGACATAGAAACATACTATTTTCTTTTTTTAAAAAAATTATTATACATATAATTACTATTATAAATAAATATATACATAAATTATAAAAAGACATCTGCTAAAAAAGGATGAAACATTACACAAAGCCTTTTGCATTTCACAGTATAGAACCAAGTGAATTAATAACAAATATTTTGAAATGTTCTTGTCCTATATCTTTTTTTAAGTCTATCTGAAGTTCTGCTATTTTTGGTTCATCTTTCCTTCCAACTGGAATAATTAACTAACTAAAATATCCAAATCATTTTTGATTCTGGTCAAATTAAAGTTTATAACATCAAGCTCATCACCAAACAGTTAGTAGGTGATGAAATTTTTATTCATGGTAACAATAAAATAATGCATCTACGCTAATGGTATCAAAATCAAATTTACAGGCAGTATATTGAATCAGAAAAAAATACAAATTTATAATATCTAGATTGTTGTATTTTTATGTATTTTGTTAAACATTTCCCAAGTACTTTTTAATTCAGTTTAGATCAGGGTCAGAAGTGTTGTGGCTGAAGTTTGAAACTTCTTGATCTACACTAATGGAAATACAGGATATTGATTTTTTTAGTCATTGGAGCGGGGGTGAGGCTAATTAGGACTAAAAAAAAAAGGATATTTATCTGCTCAGAAATGGAAGGCAATTTTATACAATTGCTTTTTAAAAAAAAAATCTTCATCTTCTCTTTACCTTCTTTTTAAAAAATCACTTTATTGGTTCCCCCCACCCCGAGGCAATTTGGGTTAAGTGACTTGCCCAGGGTCACACATACTTTATTGGTTTTAAGAAAAATTTTAGGACATTTTCATTTCCCTATATATCCCTTCCTCCTTCCCACGATGGAATCAGCCATTAAAAAGAGAAAGAAAAAAAAAAAAAAACAAGCTAGTGTAGTTTTGCAACTTCTTGTCCTACACCTCTGCAAAGAAGGGAGGGAGGTACATTTTCTCAGTTCTTTTTGAGATCAAACTTAGGAAGCATGTTAGTTTCACCTTGTTTTTCCTTTCTCATGCATTTTCTCTTTTACTCTGAGCTTTCTTTCACCACATGAGTAAAATGGAAAAATGTTTAAAATGATTGTACATGAGTAATCTATATCAAATTGCTTGCTGTCTTGAGGCAGGAAGAGAGGTAGGGGAAATAGGAAAAAATTTTTGGAACTCAAAAATCTTACAAAAATGAATGCTGAAAATTATCTTTACATGTAATTGGAGAAATAAAATGCTTTTAAGTAAAAATATACAATTCCTTTAATTTCCAGTTTATTTTAATAAAATAATGATAATAAGACAACTATCAAAGGCTTTCAAAATCCATAAAAACTGAAAGCTTTTTGTATTTCTTATTCCCTTTACATAAGAAGTATTTTTTCCACTGGAGAATTCTTTATCTTCTTAAAAGGCACTGCTTATGTAAAGCCAAAGAGCAGCAGCTCTCTTCTCCTAGGGGAAGACTATGGAAACAGTAGTACTATAAGCCAAAAGGGAAGAGGCTTCCTTAAGAAGCCTATGATTTTAGTTTTGTCCTCAGTGTTGACAGAGGAAATACTGATATACATATTAGACATCAAGTAGATGGTAAAGAAGGTAAAACAAATATTATTAAATTAATAAACATTTTGTCTTCAAAGATAGGAGACTTACTGGATTTAATACTGGAGAAATGGTGACATGGGAACAAATCTACCACAGAAGACCCTTTCCAACAGGGACAGTATTATCCCATGCAGGATCTGGCCTCCAGAACATTGCACTCTTTACTACAAAATTATCAACAGTACTAGGGAACATTCAAATTTAATTGCAATTCAATCCTTACCACTCCAATGCCTTCAAATGCAAATATGGCTGTACCAAAAAACAGGGGATAGGTCTTCCAATTTGCTACCAATGGCAGGTTTCTGGGGTCTGGAATTCCCTAAAAGAAAGACAGATAAAGAGATATCTTGTAATTATAAAATCAGTCCAAAAAGTCAGAATTTTGAGTAAACCCAGGATTTTTGAAGGAGAAAATAGAACATCAAAAGATATTTAAATTAGGTCAAAATTCAGATAAGACAATCCCTGCTCTTATAGAGAACATAGCTCCTGGGACTGCTGCGAGGATCAAATGAGATATTTGTTAAGCTCTTAGCACTGTCCATGGCACAAAGTAAGTGCCATATAAGTCTTAGTTATAATAATATTTAATATATAATAATAGCTATAATAATTATTATTACTATCAAGATTTGCATGAACTAATGCAAAATGAAGTGATAAGAACCAAGAGAAAAATTTATAGAATGACTAAAAAATGTAAGGGAAAACAATTGTGAAAAACTGTAAGAACTCTAATCAATGCAATGATCAATCTAGATGCTGGGAGACTAATGATAAAGCATTCCTCTCATCTCTGGCAGGGGTGATGACTAGGGTGACTAGAGAGCAGAATGAAATGTACATTTTCAGGCATAGCCAATGTGTTGATTTGTTTTGACTGAAAATAATAATTTGTTACTGTGTAATGGTGATGGAAGCATGAGTGACAGTCAGTGGGGAGTTAAAACGATGTTAAAAAAAAGTTAATGAAATATTTTAAAAATACATAGAAAAGTATAGAAGGAGAAGCAAACAAGCAAGCAACTTTGTTATTATCATATTAAAATTAGTATACATATTTAAAACAAAATTAAAAGTGAAAAAAAAGTGGACTATTACAACAATCTGAGTGGAAAGAACAACAACAAAAAATGAGTATTGTGTAACTATAATTGAGCTCCAGCCTGAAGAAAGAAAGAGTTTGTAGAGCTGGGAAATAAGAGTGTCAACTACTGCATGCCTCATCAAATTTGATCAATGTGTTCATGAGTTTTGTTGAACTGCTTTTATTTCTCTATTCTATGCTTTGTTAAAAAGCAATTTTACCTGAACAGATGAGAAAGGAATATATTTGAAAATAAAGGTGCCATAAAAACAAAATATCAGAAAGATATTATGGAAAAAGATGAACTGACTAGCCTAAGAGCTAGGAGGCCCAGACATTTAGGTCACACTTTTGTATGCTGTGTCTAGGAGGGGACCAGTCATAAAAAAAAAAAAAAGCAGAACAGAATAGGTAAATTGTCAGATTAATGCTTTATTATCCATTAAGTTTTAAAAGAACCTGAAGATGGTCTCTCATATGTTATATAAATTCTCTATATAGGATTTATGGAAGTCAGAGACAAGAACCTCATAGGATGTGAAGTCATAGTTAAGTTGCTTTCACCAGTGAGATCATGGATCCACTGAAGTATTAAGCTGGGAAAACCTATCATTTTGAAAAGCTGGAGTTCTTAAACTGGAGTTTATTAACAAGATTTTAATATTTTGATTTTACAAGATAACTTCCCTTTGTAATCCTATATTTTGGGGGTGGTGTTTTTTAAAAGACTCCATGGCCCTTTTTATTTTGTCCAGGCTATAAGTAGAGGAGCTACCCACAAGCCTGATTCCACTACTGATGGGCATGGGATCTGATATCTTTTATAACTTGGGTCAGTTTGCCCTTCCTTAGGCAAAGGTTAGAGATGCTATGGCATTCCAAATCTCCATACTCACCCCAGCCCATTCCAAAAGGCTTACCATATTAGCCTTTTGAAGCTCAGAATTCCCAAGTTTAAGAGATCTTTCGACCTCTACCCACCAGCTGGGATTAGAGGCATGCATCATTAAGTCCAGCAATATATTTTACTGAATGCATTTAAAAATATGATTCTGAAAAAAAAGTCCATAGGCTTCACCAGGGAGCCAAAGCAATCTCTTTATCATATCATTAATACCAATATACCAGTGATCAAACCCTGACCTAACATCCCTAAACTGTAATGTTGTTCAGCTAACCGCATATTTGTAATATTCCTTTGTGTGTTTCTGTGAAATCCATGTGTCCATAAGATCTTTCTGACATTTTGTTTTTATGGAACCTTTATTTTCAAATATATTCCTTTCATGTCCAGCACATGAAAAAAGTTAAGAACTCCTGAGGTCAGGGAGAAGCATCAAGAGTGTCTAAAAAAAAGGTAGAACATTTCTAAATCACCAAAAGAAAACTGCAAATAAAAACATACCAATATACCAATAATCAAACCCTGCCCTAACATCCCTAAACCCTACAGTAATGTTGTTTAGCTAATTGCATATCTGTAATATTCTTTTGTGTGTTTTTGTGAAATCAGTTAATATTGTTAAATGGAGTATTCCTGCTATAATTTAAAACAGAATTATAGATTCTTCTGAGGATATAATTAATTCATCCCCTAAGCAAGGATTCCTTTTTTTTATTATTTAATAGCCTTTTATTTACAGGATATATGCATGGGTAACTTTACAGCATTAACAATTGCCAAACCTCTTGTTCCAATTTTTCACCTCTTACCCCCCCACCCCCTCCCCTAGATGGCAGGATGACCAGTAGATGTTAAATATATTAAAATATAAATTAGATACACAATAAGTATACATGACCAAAACGTTATTTTGCTGTACAAAAAGAATCAGACTCTGAAATATTGTACAATTAGCTTGGGAAGGAAATCAAAAATGCAGGTGTAAGCAAGGATTCCTTCTGCAACATACCTGCCCAATGGTTTTCCTGCTTAAGATCCCCAGAGATTCATTACTCCCTGAGAAAACCATTCTATTCTGGAGCAGCACTAATTGACAGAGTTAAATAACTGCTCTGAAGACTCATAACATTTCTTAGTCTACACCATGAGACTATTTCAAAAAGTAAGCATTTTAGTGCTTTAGGAGTCCAAGATAATTAAAATATCTTCCTTATGTAAAATTAATTTAGAGGGGGAAATGTTAATGAGTTAGACAAGAATTTGATTCTTCTCAAAGAATAACAGCTTATATTTTGATAGTACTATATGATTTATAAAGCACTATCCTCAAAACAAGACTGTTAGGGAGGGAAAAGAGAATTATTCTTATACAGATTCAAAAGACAAAGCTTAGAGAGACTGGACATGTGACTTCCAAGTGACAGAGCAAGGTCCTGAAACCATGTTTCTCTAATCTAAATGCTCTTTCTACCATATCATGATGTCGCTCTGATTCTTTTTTTTTTTTCAGATTTTTATTTAGTCTGTTAGAATTGTGCATGTTTGACCTATATCAGATTGATTACTGTCTTAAGGAGGGGAGAGGAAGAAAGAGAAGGGGAAAAATAAGGAACACAAGGTTTTACAGGAGTAAATGTTTAAAGCTATCATTACATGTATTTAGAAAAATAAAAGTTTTAGAAATTGCATTTTAAAGAAGTATTTAAAGTTTTGTGTTATATGTATGCAATTATGTGAAACATTTCTATATTAGTCATTTTGTATAAGACTTAAAAAAAAAGAAAAAAAATGAAAGAAAGTGAAAAATAGCATACTTCAGTCTATAATCAAATAATATCAATTCTTCCTAAAGGGGCAGAAAGTATGTTGCTGAAAGGAGGTAAGCCATTCACAGTTCTTTATCAAACGATATTGCTCTCATTATATATATAAAATGTTCTCCTGGTTCTTTTCACTTCATTATGCATTAGTTCATGTAAGTCTTTCCAGATTTTTCAAAAATAATCTTGCTTGTCATTTCTTATAGCAATTCTTGCTTGTCAGTTCTTTTTGTGGGGGTAAAGAACTGGAAATTGAGGGGATGCCCATCAATTGGGAAATTACTAAACAAGTCGTGGTATATGAATGAAAATATATTGGAATACTAGCATTCTATAAGAAATGATGAACTGGCTGATTTCAGAAAAATCAGGAAAGACCTTATATGAACTGATGCTGAATAAAGTAAGAACCACCAAGAGAAACCTATACACAGTGACAGTAACATTATAAGATGATAAACTATGATAGACTTAACTCTTCTCAGTATATATAACTATCCAAGACAATTTCAAAAGTCTTGGGATGGAAAATACTATCCACATCCAGAGAAAGAACTGTTGAGTTTGAATGCAGATTGAAGCATACTATTTTCACTTTTTTGTTGTTTTTTTTTCCTTTCCTCCTTTTATGTTCTGATTCTTCTTTCACAACATCAACTAATATGGAAATATGTTTAACACGATTGTACATGTATAATTTATATCAGATTGCTTTCTGTCTTGAGAAGTGGGGAGAGAAGGGAGAGAGGAGAAAAAAATTTGGAAATCAAAATCTTACAAAAATGAATGTTAAAAATCATCTTTTGATTCAGACCAGTTCCAATGTTCTTGTGATCAAAAGAACCATTTACACACACAGAGAGGACTGTGGGAGCTAAGTGTGGTTCACAACATAGCATTCTCACTCTTTTTGTTGTTTGCTTGCACTTTGTTTTCTTCATCATTTTCTTTTCTGGTTTGATTTGATTTTTCTTGTATAGCAGTATAATTGTATAAATATGTATGCATATACTGGATTTAACATATATTTCTACCATGTTTAACATATATTGGACAGCTTGCCATCTAGGGGAGAGAGGTGGAAGAAGGGGGGGAGGAAGAACAGGAACACAAGGTTTTGCAAGGACTAATGCTGCAGAATTATTCATGCATATGTTTCGAAAAATAAAAAGTTTTAATAAAAAATATTTTTAAAATCATATTTACATGTAATTGGAAAAAAATACTATTAAGTGTAAAGAAGAAAAAAGAGAACATACTCATTCTTAGGCAGCTGGAGCTGAGTGACGTTTCAGCGATAAAGATTGAAAAAGAGTTGTCAAATAGGTGTGAGGAAGACCAAGACACAGAGCAGTCTCACCAGATCCTAACCAGAAGAATACAATTACCCCTTCCACATCATGACTTAATCCAATGCATTTCAATATATCATGGGTTGGCATAAGAAATTAAATGGTAATTTGGGGAGAGTTTTGCAAAAGATGCAGATAACATGAGAAGGCCAGCAGATGACACAGAACTTTAAAAACTCAGAAATACATAAAATATATGTGTGGTACTGTACAATATCAAAACATTTTATCTTTTAGTACCATAATAATTCAGACTTCTTCTCTAGTATGAAAGGTGGGCCAAAAATTTTTATGCAGATTTTCCAGATTGCAAGTATCATGCTCCTGTGATGTGGAAAGGATAACTATATCTCCAAAAGAAAGGATAATTACCATAACACTTCTATAGCATGTACAATACAACAGCTCTGTAAACTCAGGCAATGCAAATATCCCTGGTCCCATTTTACAGATAAGGAAACTTAGATCAAAAATATCAAGTTGGCTCTTTTAAAGTTACAAAGCTAGTAAGTATCTGAGGTATTTTTCAAATCCAGCTTCTGGTGCTCTTCTATTATATCATATGGCCTCATTGTCTACTACGAATACTTGGCTCATTTTAGGTCTGAACTACTTGCAAGAATTTTGTACTAATATAGATATAGAACATGTAAAAGTGTAGAAGGAGAAGACAATTCCCTCTTCCTTTTCCTACCAATGATCAGCATGGGATCAGTCAGCACAGTACACTACCCAATTAAAAGTGGTATGATAATCAATTAAGCTGAATAACTGATCTGATACTGACAGCTCAATCAGCCATAGGCAGGGAATGCAGGCAGTCAACCCCTTCCTCACATTTCTCACCTTTTGCTTTAATACAGAAAACTCCCAAGGAATCATCTAAGGAAGTTAAGTGTGTATGCTGATGCCTCTAATTCATCAGACAGCAATCTCTTTTACCACAGAGTAAAAGACAAATGAGAAGCTAAGAGGAACAAATGGAAAGAACTTCCACCTAGTTCTAGATGTCAAACTCTAGGGGAGTGACCACAGACCTGATCTGGACACATACCTGGACAATGTGCTGATAGATCATAACAAGGCTGACCAACATGCTGATGTTGGCCAGCATCGAGAAGATAGACAGGGCTCTGAGGTTTCGGACAAACACCAGCAGCACCAGGAAAGGCAGGAAAGTGAGCATATACAATCGTGAGTCCATGGTGGGTGTCAGCAACACTGTCTCATTACTATTGCAGTTGTTGGTCGTCATGTTGGCTGCTTCCACCACCTTAAATACAGGAGGAAAAAAATAGGAAAATTCTTTTAAAATTCATCAAGTAAAATTCATCTAGAAGAACTTTTCAAAAAAAGGGCTGTGAGCCTACAAAACAAAGCACTGAAAGAATATATGGAATCTCTAGAAAAAAGTAACCTCCTTGAAGGAGGGATCATGTTTTCTCTATCGCTGTATCTTTTCCACTCTAGCAAGGGCTTTGCACACAACTGGCAATTAATAAATGCCCACTGAACTAAACTGGAAACTTTGAAGAGCTTTGGGAATAACAAAGGCATCCTCTACCTGGCAGGGGTCTAGGAGTGACTAGATCTGGGGCAGATCCTTCTGGCACTAACATTTTAGAATGCACATTTTCTCTTTATAGATGTCCAAAGGACATTGGCCCCAAAGAGATGACAGCTATGTAAAACGCTTAGTATTCAGTCTTTTTCCCAGGAATCCAAGTACAAAAGGTCTCTTGAGTTCTCTTTTACTCTACCTGTTTAAAGTTGTCAGCTAGAAATACAAAATATACACAGCAAAAGCCCAGCTGGGTGACAATCAGGAAGAAGTCTACAATATGCCTACAGATGGGAGAGAATAAGAAATTAATTCAATTTTTAAAATGAAGCATTTCAAAGAGAGGAAAAAAATATCAATTTAAACCTTTTACTTATAAAACAATGTCAAATCAAGGCAACAAGCATTTATTAAGTTCTTCCTATGCTCTAAACACTATGGATACAAAGCAAAGCAAAAACAATCCCTGCCCTCACATTTTCATGGAGGAGACAACACACAAACAACTATTTATATACAAGATATATACAAGGTAAATTGGAAGTAATCTTCTAAGGAAGGCATCAGCATGGAGAGAAACTGGGAAAAACTTCTTGTAGAGGTGAGATTTTAGCTGTGATTTTAAGGAATTCCAGTACAAACAGTAATAAAATACATAGAGTTGAGAGATACCACTATCTTGGGAAAGAAACAGTAAGAGGCCAATTTGACTGGAGTGCAGAGTACATGGAGGGGAAGAGAATAAAAAAAGGCTAGAAGGGTAAGGAGTCAGGTTATAGAGGATTTTAGAAGCCAGAGGATTTCATATTTAATCCTGAGGTAATAGTAAGTCACTGGAATTATTCAGTAGAAAATATATGACATGAAAGACCTGTTCTAAAGGAAGATTCTAAACATCAAAGTCATTATTCTTTCACAGATTATACAATGTTTCTAAACTCTTACCTTATTCATTTTTAACTCCTATTTTTTTCTAGTTAAAAATTCTTTTTAAAAACTAAAGGAGAGTTATATTCAGGGGGGAATCTATATCTATATAGATATATATCCATATCTATAATTAAAACTGAGTAAGAGAAAGATAGTGGCAGTGAGAAATTATTTGGGAGGGAGGAGAGGAAGAAGGAAGTGAAGAGAATTTTCTGTAGTCTAGATTATATACACTCTCCCCCTTCAAGATAAATCCCAAGCATAACACAAAACCTTTCCCAAACCTCTAAATGCTAAAATCCTCCCTTCTAACTACCTTGCATTTGACTAATTTGTCTTTATTTATCTTTATTCCTTTTATTCTGTATATACTTACATGAACGATTTTTATGAGTAAGATGTGTCTCATGCTTTTTTACTTGTATAGCACAAATAAGGAGTGTAATAATGCATCTGGCACACAGTAGGCAATTAATAAGAGCACTAGGATAGAAAGTATTACAGAATATACACACATATACATATACTTAAAAGACACATTTCATACTTCATCAAGCAAACAATAAAACTATCAACAAATATTTATTAATTACCTTCCCCATAAAGAATGAGTCCGAAGCCAAGAGCTGGGACTAGCTTCCAGCCCATACATCACTGTATCTCCATAGTCCACAAAGGGTTTATGTAGCCTGTGGAGGAGAAAAAAAAACAAACTAAGAACTCACTTACCCCAATTACAGGGACCTGTATGGCACAAGAAGAATGGCACCGGCAAAGCAGACAGTGCCTTACATATATCAGGGTATCACTCTTAAAACCTGGACCAACTGAAATGTGAAAATAAAGTGATCCAAATATCTCTTGAAAAGCATCTTATCTTGGGGGATGGAGAAGCTAGGATTCTAAGTACCATTATGGCTAGTCAAACTTCATCCTTCCTGTCCTCTCCCCTAAACAAATAGGAAACTTTCTTAGAAAAGAAACCCATTTACTTCAAGTCAAGAAGAATCAAGGTGGCTGAATGCTAAAGAAGAATACATAAAAGGAACAATATAATTACTATTTTCTATTACTAATTATTTGTAATAGAGAAATATCACACTGGTCCCCTAGCTAAATTGCTATCCTATTCTCTATTAGATAGTCATTAATCAGCTTCAATGTATACAGAACACAGAATTAGAATATGGTCTTTACACAATGCCTTAACTAAAAGGTCCCAGAATAAAGACTTTGAAACACTCAAAGAAAGCTATAAATTAGAACAAATATATAGAATAGTTATATTCAAAGAGGTAAAGGTTATACATTGATATAACCTACATAAGGAGTGAGTATGAGTTAGAGAAGAAACAACTTTAATAAAATTAAATGGAACTAAGACTGTTATTAAACTCCAAAGGATAGATGTTCATCTAAGAACAGAGACAAATGTGTCTTACCTCTGGCAGAAGTGATGAGCACACTTCACCAGGATGCCCATACAATGCACAGCCACAATGCCCATAAGCAACAGACTGAGAGGACCCATCTAGAAAAAGAAAGTGTAGGTGAAAAGAGAGTAAAAATAACATTAAAAGATTAGTCATGCTGCTTGCATTTTTGTTTTTTTTCCCAGGTTGTTTTTTACCTTTCTAAATCTGATTTTTCTTGTACAACAAGAGAACCGTATAAATATGTACACATATATTGTATTTAAGATATACTTTAACATGTTTAACATGTATGAGACTGCTTGCCACCTAGGGAAAGGGGTGGAGGGAAGAAAGGGAAAAGTTGGAACAGAAGTGATTACAAGGGTCAATGAAATTGAAAATTACCCATATATATGTTGTCAATAAAAAGCTATTTTAAAAAAAAGATTAGTCATGTAACTAATTAAAATGTCACTGAGGTATGTACTATTTTGTAGAGGTTGAAGTTCATATACATGGAACATTGCATGTAATTTCTGGGTATTTGGCTTTTTTTTTTTTACTGGTACTTGGTTTTGTTGAATTTTTTCTTTATCTTTTTTTCTTGTTTTAAAAAATTTGTTACAAGAGATGGCTCTCTGGGAAAAAGGAAGGATAAAGGGGAAAATCTAGGTCATTTAAAAGCAAAAGTTATCAATAAAGTCTATTTTAAGAAAAAATGTAATTAATTCCAATTCCAAGGAAAGTTTTTAGATAGTCCTAAAGAAGAACATGATAAAGAGTCATTCTACAATATGGAAAATAGCCTGAACTTTAGCACTCTTTTGAGAATATCTAATCTTTTAATGAAAAATAAAATCTAAGATAACAGTATTGAGCAATGACAGGGAAAGACAGGTAAGGATCCCTAATGACTTTAGAGACTAAATGGAAAGTGAAATTTTTAAGGATCATCTTAAGAGCAATTACCACACAAACTGAGTTTCTGGATTAAAGGAAATTAACACAAAGATCTACTCAAAAAATATTTCAAAAAACAATAGGAGTCAATAATTTAAGAAATGAGCAGAATAGGGGAGATGAAAAGTTAGCCAAGAGCCTTCCTAGAAATATACAAAATACTGATATTAAAAAGTCAGTATTCTCAGTATAAATTGGGCCTCCTGCCCAGCAGCCATATGTACAATTTGCTTTTTAGCAAGAAGGTCATTTGAATCAGTCAAAAAATAAAAGCAAAAAACCCTTCAAATTAAAAATACTATGAAAACATAAGAGAAGTAATGTGGTACAGCAAACAGAAGCTTACCCTTGCAATCACAAAGACCTGGTTTAAGTATTGAATTTGATATATGTTGTGTAACTATGAGAGTAAATCACTCAACTGCTCAGTACTTTAGGTAACTAGTCTCTTAAGACTTAAGATAAGTTACCATATGCATCTGTGAATGAGTTTCTATATTTATTATTTAATCATGTCTGATTCTTTGTGACTCCATTTGGGGTTTTCTTGGCAAAGATATTGATATAATTTGCCATTTTCTTATCCAGCTCATTTTACAAATGAAGAAACTAAGGCAAACAGGGTCAAGTGTCTTGCCCAGGGTCACACAGCTAGTACATTTATAAGGCCAGATTTGAATTCAAGAAAATTAGTCTTCTTGACTCCAGGTCATCATTCTCCCTACTGTGCCACTAGCTAAGCTACATTTCCATACTAGAGTTCTTATTTCTCAAATTCCTTATTCTAATGAAATAACAGCTTCGGACCTCCCTACATCTCCCAAAAGGCACAAAAGCAATCAACATCTTTTCTCCCAGTAGGCAGCCATAATCTGCTCCTGAAATCCTCTTTAGGTGTTGAAGGGCCAGTTCAGGTCGTCCTGAAAACTAACTGTAGAGTACAGATATGTACTCTGTAGTTTGGGGTATTTTTGTGATTCCCCCCCCCCAATTCCTGACAGATTTTTTTTCTTTTTTTCTAGTAGCCAAGTAAGGGTTAGTGTGAGGTGGGCAGGCTCTCTGTACTGAGTTTTGGATTCCACAAATGGCAGCAAGCAGGAGCAATCTTGTAAGTTTCTGACATGATTTACAGGTGTGCTGCAACATTTGGGAAGCTTCCCCCCCCAATTCCTGACAGATTTTTTTTCTTTTTTTCTAGTAGCCAAGTAAGGGTTAGTGTGAGGTGGGCAGGCTCTCTGTACTGTGAGTTTTGGATTCCACAAATGGCAGCAAGCAGGAGCAATCTTGTAAGTTTCTGACATGATTTACAGGTGTGCTGCAACATTTGGGAAGCAGTACTTTGGCTCTTCCGATTCGTGAGAGAGTGGGAAGCTGGGCCCAGAGCTACTGTGATTAGGAACTACTCTGGAAATTGTTCCCTAGGCCTAAGATGTTTCTTAATTAAAAATAAACCTAAGCGGTTTTTAAAAATCTTATTTCAATTGTACATTACCTTTTTTTCTTTACTTTTGCCACAATAACCTTTTTGCTGAAATGATTTGTTTTCATCTTGTTTATAAAAGTATCCAGAACTACCAGATTTTGTGATACCTGTGAAGATTTCTTTCAGATGTGCATTCCTTTTTGCTTGCTCTAGTAAATATTTTATTACTGGGGGAAAAAACTCCAACATCTATTCTCCCAGAGAGCTATGGCATTTCTCCTTCCTTTTTGCAGTACAAATCCCTCTTACCAAGATCCCTGCATTCTTCACTGCCAGGGGCAGCCCCAGGAGACCTGTGCCAATATTCCCTTTCAATAAGTGGATCAAGGTTTGGAACCATCTGTAGTGAAGAAGAGAGATAATGGAGGGTTAGAGTGGAGAGATGGATACCCCATGTTCAAGTGCCTGGCTGCAGCTTCAGCACCTGGTGAACAAAAACAAAGCAGCAGGTTAAAGTATCCCTCAAGCTGTCTCTCTCAGCTCCACATTCCTCTCTGAGCATATGCAAAGCTTGTGTGTTGCAGAGGCCTATGAATATAGTACCAAGCATCCAGTACAAGCACCTGAAACCTAACTGGAAGAACATTCCTAAGAATAAAAGATGAACAGAAGATCTGCAAATAAAAAAGAAAATACTCAAAAAGCTAATCAGGAATGCTTCTTGAATAATAAAGAATAACAGCAGGATCTACAGTAGTAGAAAAAACTGCCTACAGGTTCATTATCTGTAAAATGGGAATAACACATGCACTATCTAACATCAGAAGACTGATATGAACAAAGGACTTTATAAGTTCTCTTACCTCTCTTACTTGGACCTCCAAACTCTTCAGTATCATCATCCACCCCCTCCTCCTTTATTCCAGTATCTGAGGAAGAGGTCATTCTTTTCCTTGTCATCCTCCAGCACAGCTCCCTCTCCTTATGTTCCTTTCTCTCATTTATGTTTATGTTTACCTTCTCTATGCCTCCTTCCCAGTTGTCTGAACAAACATGCAAAAATCAGTCTCATTCCTTTGACCCTACTACCTCCTCAGTTATCTCTCTTTTGGTCTCTACTGCCCTACTCCTAAAACTGTGTATACTCACTCTGTCTACTAGCTCACTCCCTGAACAGTTTTTAACCCACATCTTGAATTGGAACCTTTCTTCATGGCTACCACATGATACTTGATTCTCAAGATTTTCTGATCCATGGCTGCTTCCAATGCTACCAAGACTCAATCTTCCTTGACATTCTCTTTTACCTTAAGTTTCCACCCTCTTTATGGCTTTCCTTATACCTCTTTGTTTGCTAGCTCTTCATTCCTCTCCCACCACCTAAGCATTAGTAACAAATGGCCAGAAATCTTTCCTGAATTCTTTTTTCCTATTTCCCATGGGTTAAAGTAAATTTTCTACATCTGTAGAGATTATCTACAGATACATTATATATTCAGATCTAACCTCACTTTCTGAACTCCAGTCCTACATTAATTACTTGCTAAACCTCTCCATCTACATATCTTGCAAGCAGGGCCCTTTCATGTCCAAAGCAGAAATCATGTTGTTCTCTAACTTAATCCTTCTTCTAACATTCCTATTTCTGTTTAGTGCACTACCACACTCCTTGCTGACTAGGAGTTTGAAGAGTTTGGCTGGATTACAGTATGCATTGGCAGGGTAAGGAGGGTATAATTCCCTAAGACTAAAAAGGTAGGTTGAGGCTCAGTTGCAAGTACAAAATAGAACAGTTTTTATTTAATTGTTAAAATTAAACAAGGACCCCCTGGAGCTAGAGTAGGGGATAGGAAGATCCATTAGAATACCATTTAGCACTGTTCACACTCAGCCCCTAAGTCTTTCTACTTGAAAGAACAGCAAGAAAAGAATAGTTTTCACTGATACTACTGTTGCTCTAAGCAAAACTGCCTCCAATTTTTAATTTGTAAATGTATTGTGGACAGATTTATAAAGAGGGATAACAAATAGACAGTCCAAATGCTTCCCCACTAAGAAAACAAAAGAATCATACATTCATATATGATTTTTTTTTTGCCCTTCAGGTTTGACCATGTCATTATCCTACTCAATTAAATCCAGAGGTTCCCTATTGCTTTTGGATAAGATACAAGCTCCTTTGGCTAGAAAAGCCGTTCAACAACATGCTCTTCACTTTTTAGTCTTAATGAATACTGCCATTCCTCCAGCACCATACTGAGTAATAAGGCAAATTGGCCTCCTCTCCGGTCCTCATCCAAGTCAACATCTCCTGTTCCTGTGCCTTTTGCAATGGCTATCTCCCCTACTGAAAATGCCTTCCCATTTCCCCAATGCCTCCTTGCTTCTCTGGCTATCTTCAAGACTGAATTCAAATCTCATCTCCAACAGACCTTTCCTAGTCCCCCCACTCCTAGTTCATTATATAAGGAGTTTCCTCATTCTATGTTCCCCATGTTAATGAAATCAGTGCTAGTTCAATATTTTTTAAAATGACTCATAGCTTCATAGGACCAGCAAACCTGGAAAGAACAAAATCTAAGAAGCAAACTATATTCTCAAGGGCAAAGATTTTCAAACCTGACTTAGTCACAATCTCCCCATACCTCAACTATACTAATTACACAAATATACTATACTGATTAAGAGCTACCGATAAAGAGAAGAAAAATAGTCGAAAGCAGGGTTTGCAAATCCAAAACCAGGAACAAAAGCCTCTGCAAAATAAGAATGCCACTTACGTTGTCCCATTGGTTTCTCCAAACCGCTGGTAGGAGCTTGAACCAGAGAAGTCATCTAGTCCATTGGAAGGGGACTCAGTGGGGCTCACTTCTGTAGAACTGTAGCCACTATAGTTTTCATTCCGAAGTCGCTGAGTAGACATAGTGGCTGGGGGAACAGGAGCAGGGTTAAGGTCTTCACTAGCCTTGGCTTTTAACTCTAGCCCCTTAGTAATCTCTTGGGTAGGAGAAGCCATGGCTGCTGTTCCTAATAGTGCCAACTACTTATATATTAAGTACAGCATTGTGACCTGGAAATATATGAAACTTCTCAGGTACAAAGTACACATAGTTGGGCAAAGCTCACTGCTTTTATGCTGTGCTTCTTCTGAGAATATTCATAAATTTCTAAATTTACAACACATTTAGAGATAAGAAAGTAGTCAAAAGTGAGAATTGAAAAGGTGTTAAATAGGAAAGAAACAACTTTCCATTGGGATCCACAGAGAGGTATCAAATTGTTTCCCCCTCGTGTTTCAGTTTTAAATAAGGGCAACTTGTAATGGGCTGAAACTGAGTTGATGCACTGAGGTCCAAGCACTTAAGGCTAATTACCAATTAAACAATACTCTATTAGCATATGCTTGGAGAAAGAATGGCCATGCCCACTACTCTGTGCAGATTTGATCTGTTTGGCATATAGAGAGGTTGAGGAGGATTTAGAGGATGAAGTAGGACAAGAGCTTGAAGTGAGAGAAGAAAGAGGAGATTCCTGTGTCCACAAGCTCTCCTCTCCCTTCGATAAAGAATAAAAATCAAGGACTTTCGCTTATCCTGACTCCGGCTGATTTTAAAGTATCCAGGGTGCTAACGCAGTCATCACAGCAACTAGAGACCCTAACTCCTTGAGCCTATAGTTTTCTGCTTCCATTAACTCCAGTGATTCTTAGATGTAAATGGCACATGGCTAATATGGAAATGTTTTGCATAATTTCACATATATAATCAATAACAAATTGCTTGCCTTCTGGTGGAGGGAGAGAGAAACTGAAAATTTTAAATTTTAAAGAATGATTGATTGTTAATTATTTTTACTAGTAATTGGAAAATATTTAATGAAATAAAAAAATTTTAAGGAAGAGATGGCAGAAATAACAGAGTTCTGAAAGTACTAATGTCCCAAAGACTGGAATGGAGAGGCATTACTGCTATTCTCTCTCATGCTTCTCTCTCTCTCTCTCTCTCTCTCTCTCTCTCTCTCTCTCTCTCTTTCTTTCTCTCCCTCCCTCCCTCCCTCCTTCCCTCCCTTTCACAATCTCTCTCTCTCTCAATATCTCTCTCGCAGAGATGTTTGTAGAGATAAAGGAGAAGCTCTATTTTGTCAGGATGAGGAAAAAGGGAAAATAATGGTGTATCTGAATTGTAGAAGGGAAGAAGATGTACATGGTCTGCCTTCATGACACTACAGAGGGGAAAGAAAAGCAATTATTTCTCTGATGAATATAGCAAGACCACATCTTGGTAGCTATTGCTCTCCATTTTTGCCAAAGAATGACTTGGAGAACACTGGGAAGGTCCTTGAGCATTTGAATGGGAATAACTGCCTTACTAGACCCTCCCCAAAGTAGGCAGTAAGGTTCTGCTTGCCTATAAGAGTGATATTCTGTCTGCCTGGTAACATCCTATGGAAGGGCTTTACGGTCTCAAAGATCTAATGAAGAGACAGAAATCACTGACTTCCAGGTTCTTGCCCATGTACCTTTCACCCTCTCAACTGCATCAAATACCAACTGCTAAAAGGAAAAGTCTATCATTCATTCAGGAAACCATACTTGCAGTATTATGTTTAATTACATGGGCCACATATTAGGAGAAAAAAAAGTTGAAGTATGTTTGAAGTAAGAAGATTATGACAATGTGAGGAAATAAAAATCCACACCACATGAAGATTTGTTAAAAGGACAGGATGGTTAGGAAAATGGAAATGAAAAATTTAGAAAGAGATGAACTCTTTCTTCAAGTATATGGATGGCTATTCTATGTTTTTATGCTACTGAAAGTTTATAAAGTTTATGAAACCTGAAGATAAGATTTTGTGAGAAGCTCCAGGAGAGATAACATGAAGTCATACTAACTCACTGATGCTCTCTGTAATATATGAAAATTCAAAAAGATAAATAGAGATGTATGTAGAGGGTTACAGATAGTGGGGAAGCTCTGGGTGAGATATAAAACCCTTCATCCCAGAGGGAACCTACTAACAATGTCTGGTTCAGTTCCCCATTTCCCCTAAGGGCTCTCAGCCTTTCAGAGAAATCAAGGGGCAGTAACAACCTGTGTTGTGATTGAAGCAGAGTGATATCAAGTGGCAAAGAGTGATACCAGGTGGCAAACCATCCATAGTATATACTTGGCACATGCCCAGTGTTTTGGTTACATAAGGATATGAGGGTATAAAAAGGGAAAATCCTTGAAATAAACAGACTCCATTTTTCTACCATCCTCAGGAGTCCCACCTCAGCATGGGATGGTATATTTTAATCACCCCAGCATGGGGGCTCTTAAAAGCACGGTACATTTTGTCATCCCAACTCGAGGACTCTAGAAAGCAGGACACAATATTTTAATCATCCTGGCATGGGGGCTCTAAAAAGCCCAGTAAGTTTTGTCACCCCAATTTGGAGGCTCTAGAAAGCAGGACACAACAGAGATAGATAGAAATAAGATAGAGATACATAAAGTATAAAAGATAAGAGATATATAAAAGATAGCTATGAGGTAAGAGCTGAATTTTTTTGGCTGCACAGGTGGATTTTAACAGCAACATTTCACCGATAAGGCTCCTAGGCTTCTTGAATTTGACAATTACTGATATGGCTTCAAAGTTATGGAGGAGCTCATTCTCTATTATATTTTGTTTCAAAATGAGTTTACTGAACAAAGTCAACTGTATTTATAAGTATAGAGAAGAGAAACCTATCTGTAAGTCATTCAAGATACATAGAAAAAAGAGATCTGAATACATTCCTTTTCTTCAAAAATCATAATGGCCAATTTGAGGTTAGTACTTGCAACACTAAGAATACAATCTACTAGTTAACTACATTTCAATAAATTAAGATTTGGGAGACTTGGAGGCCTTAGCTTCATTAAGCTCATTAGGAACGTTTTTTCTTCAAAGCTGTAGATATCCTATCACAAGGATATGGACCGCTACAAGAAGGAACTTATAACTAAGGTAGCTGCCCGAGAAGCTACATTGCCCAGTTCCCAAATAACTTAATCTAAAAAAGGCCAAAATTGGTGGTAGACCAAATAATTATTGACAAATCCACAATAAGTGCCTTCTGTCACCCCAAAACTGAACAAAAAAGTCAGCCAGAAACCCATGGGCAAATAGGAAAGGAAACCTCCAACAAATGTAAACAAGCAATCAAAACCAGACCAGGAACATGAGTAATGAGTCGACAAGAGTAATGGGTCATCCTCCTCAGAAGAAAATGTGGCAAACTTTAAGTAACAGATTCCCTGAACTAGAATAAATCAAACATATCAATGACCCCAAATTAAACACTAAGCCTTTTATATAACTGCCATCCCTTACCCCAAAAAATGTGGATTCTAAAATGTTAGTGCCAAAAGGAATTGCTCCAGTCTGGTCAATTCTCTATCTCCAGAAAAGACTGTTTCAGGCCCATGCCAGGCAGAGGGTGATTCTTTGTTATTCATAAAGCTCTTCAAACATTCCAGTTCAGTTCAGTTCATTTATTAATTGCCTGTTATGTGCAAAGCCCTTTTTTAAGTTGGAAAAATGCAAAGATTGTATAAAATATCACCTCTTTCTTTTTAGAAGGTTACTATCTCCTAGAGATTTCACAAATCCCCTCAATGCTTTGTTTTTCAGGCTCATAATCTAGGGTAGATGAGTGACATGGCTTAGGAAATGACTTAGGAAAAAAGAGGTTGTGTATGGAAAAAGTTTACAAAGCTCAGATATGAGTATAAGAAATCAATGTGGTATGGTAGCACCCAGACGAGGACAGAACAAATGCCCCCAGATTCTAAGATTATTACTATTTTGACCTGAGACACCATGAAGGGCCCTGAAGATAGAGCATTCTGATCTACCATTATACAAGGGGATACAACCATCTTGCCCATGAATCCAGATAACCCAGAATGAAAATCTAAGTAGAGCTGACCAAAAGCATAGCAGGTTGCAGAGCCTGACCCTGGCACAAAGTCCTAGTTTAGGAACTAAGGATGAAATCAACCAAAGAAGATGCCAATCAATATAAAAAATTATTGTAGATTTACAGATCTCCTAAAACAATGAGAGTTAAATAACTGCAACAACTATAACAACTCAAAACGAAAAGAAAAAAAAAGAATTTTCCACAAGAACTATATGAAAATACAGAAGAAATGAAACAAGATTTAAAAAAATAAATAAAAGTTCTTGAGAAAAGAGTCAGAAAAATAAACAGCTGGAAAAAATATAGTGAACACCCAATCAGAAGTTGTCTGAAAACTAAAATAGATCAAACAGAAATCAATGACTTCATGAAACAGTAAGAAATATTAGAACAAAATCAAAAGAAAAAAATAGAAGAAAATGTAAGACAAAGCTACTTAAACTATAGATCAGGATCACAGAGGGGTTACAATGTGGGGGTTACAAAATCATTATTTAATATTAGTAAATATTTGCTTTGTCTTTTATTTTATATACATATATACCCAGGATGACATAAAAATTTCTTGGGTAAAAAGAGGTTTTTAAAAAGCTCAGATATGATATATCAGTTATTTAAAAAAAAATTCAGAGAATCCTTGACACTATAAACTAAAACAGAGTAAAATGAGCAAAACTACAACAATTTGTATAAGGACAATACTCTGCAAAGAAAAACAACTTTAAAAGACTTAAGAACTCAGATCAATATAATGACTTATCATATCTACACTCTCTAGAGTGTACCTATGAGGACATATGTTATTCACTTCCTGACAGGGAATGGATTCAAGACACAGAAAAAAATCGTGCAAAGAGACATACATGAACACTATGCAAGCTCATTTTGCTAGTGTGCCTACTTATCATAAAGTTTTCCCCCTTTATTTCTCTCATTTTCTTTTTAAGAGTGGGGAATGGTGGGAAGGAGACAATAATGATGCTCCAAAAGAAGGTCACTGAAATGGTTTTTGGTTTGTTTTATTTTTTAAAGTTCATGAGAACAGAAGAAAGTTCAAAATGAGCTCCTAACAAGTGGGACAGTTTTGAAAGTAATGTGGACAATATATTATATGGCTAAAAAAACCACAACCTGTCATTCTCTTTTCCTTACCCTTTCTCTTTAGCCATATCTAATTTGTTGCCAAATCTTATCTACTATCTATATATTTTTTTCCCAAGTCTTGTGATATTACCACAAACCTGGTGTAAAACTTGATTTCTATGATCATGCCTGGACTATTACAATAGCCTTCTCGTTAGTTTATCTGCATCAATCTCTCCCTATTCTAATCCATCCTCTAAAAAGACTCCACAGTGATTTTGCTAAAGATACATTCACCCTCCTAGTCAACAAACTCCAATGCTCTATTAGCTCAATTTTTCTGTTTCCCTTTTAAAACCTGCTATAACTATTCCAGTATTTTTACCAAGAAAATCCCAAATGGGGCCATGAAGAGATGGGCACGACTAAAACAAGTGCACAACTAACTCAGCTTCTTTCTTCAATGCTAATCTTTTTACACTTTACTTCTCTCCTTCCAGGATCTAATGACCCCAGTCTTCTTGCAGTTCTTGTGTAAGACTCCATTTCTTGAATCCATCCATTTTCAGCAAGCGTCCCCTATGCTTTCACGGCTCTTCTTCCTCACCTCCATCTCCTGATTTCCTGAATTCCTTAAAGTCCTAGCTAAAATCTCTTCTTCTGAAAGAATCCTTTCCCAATTCCCCTTAATATGAGTGCCTTTCCTCATAGAGTACCTCCAGTTTGCCCAGTACATAATTTGTATGTATACAGTTGATTATTGGTTTTCTCTATTAGAATAGTAGCTAGTCAAATTAATAATCTTTTCTCAATCCTCATGTAATACTCTTCAAAATTGAATCAGGATCTAAATTTAAGGAGTTAATGAGAATCTGTTGTAGCCTACAGTCCACTAAAACATAAGCAGTGCTAAAACTGTTTTTCCTTCCCAGAAAGCATAAGAAATTTTTCTAAAAGAAGGAGGAAATGACTAGGCTTCTTCCCAACACCAAATATTATGGAAAAGAATTCCCTCACTATTATATATTGTATTAGGTGGTTTCTAATTTGACCTATGTATAAGGCTCCATGTTTCATTGGTTATATTAGACAGAGAGCAGCTTCAAATATCTAGATGCTAACTCTCAAATATCTGATCTCATGGTACTTTGTACTCTTGCCTCCAGGAATAATACCTTTTGCAAAACAAGTGATAAAGATACACAAAAGTATTTATTAAGTTACACATGCTGTATTTTTTGGCTACCAAAGCTTATGTTTGGCAAACATTTGTGGTCTCAAGGTCATTCAAAAAGCATTATCATTTTGTTCCAAATTTAGTATACTGGATAAAGTCAAATGCAACCCAAGTAAAGAAAGAGTAACCTGTAAGTCTTCTCAGGCACTGAAAAGGGGCTATTTCAAGAGTCATTATAACCAGTTTTATATAGTATTTACAACATGATGGGTAGAATCTATTATTTAAGTAGATATTCATAAGTTAAGATTACTTGTTTGGATATTTCAAACCTATTAGAGGAAGGGAAAGGAAAAGGGAAAGGAGAAAAGGAAAAATGAAAGATATCAAAACCAGAAAGAGTCCTAGGACATAAAACATTGATAAAAAGTAACCTTAGAGCACATGAAGCCCAACCTCTTTATTCAGCAAATGACCAAGAAAGTCCTTTTTTTGGGGGGGGAGGGGGAGTTGAGGCAATGGGGTTAAGTGACTTGCTCACGGTCACACATCTAGGAAGTGTTAAGCATCTGAAGCCAGATCTGAACTAAGGTCCTCCTGACTTCAGGGTGAGTGCTGTACCCACTGCAGCACCTAGCTGCCTCATGCCTCTTTGACATGATATAATCACACAGTTGATAGACCTGGAATTAAAGAACCCAGGCCTCCTAATTCTTAGATTAGTATGCTCAATTTAGAATCAGTCTAGACACAGGGGTCCTCAAACTACGGCCCTTGGGCCAGATGTGGCAGCTGAGGACGTTTCTCCCCCTCACCCAGGGCTATGAAGTTTCTTTATTTAAAGGCCCACAAAACAAAATTTTTGTTTTTACTATAGTCCGGCCCTCCAACAGTCTGAGGGACAGTGAACTGGCCCCCTATTTAAAAAGTTTGAGGACCCCTGTGGACCTTCTGCTTTTGGGGGAAGTTTCTCTTACCTTTAATTTTGTGGAATCTTTTTCTCTTTTCTTTTTAAAAGCTATTTTAAGGGATGACCCTCTGGGACAAGATAGGACTTTGTGGGAAATGTAAGTGATATAAAAACAAAAAATTATAAATTACTCCCCTCTGCCTCCCTCAAAAAAAGGAAAATGAAGTTTTAAGACAAGGCCAAATAATGAGGAAAACTAGAAACATCAAATTAAACTAGGGTGGGGCTATTATTAATAACAGCTTGATATTTCCAGTGGGTGGTCTGATGAACCATTTTTGAAGGCAAATGGGCTTTTACTGGTCATATTCCTTTTTTTTTTTTTCTGAAGGCGATGATAGTAATAAGTTTTGGAGCTTCATAGATCAGCTTATTTGTATGACAATATAGCTTTAGAATTGAAGTGTGTTCATTAAATAAAGTCTACTGAGTTACTAATTACTTGTATGACTAAACTCTCAGGACCTTAATTTCTTTCTCTTCAAAATAAAGGGGTTTGGGTTAGAACAGACTTTCTTAACTTGGAGTTCAAGAATCCATCTTCCAAACTTCTGGGTAGATTTGAGAGGGCATCCATAAACTTATAAAAGACCAAGAAAAACTAAGAAATAATTTTACTTTTCAGGGAAATTCAGGAAATCATAATCTAAAGCTTCTGGATGTACAATGCCTTCTGGATAATCACATGAAATTGTGATTCAAAATGGTGTAATATAGCAATGATTTTGAGGTCCCTTGATTTTAGGGGAGTTTCTTGTACTAACAAAAAATAAATCAGTAATCCTAAATCTTCTGGCTTTGGAATTTGCCTCAGAGATTCCCCAGGCTCCCAATCTAAGAACAACAATCTGATTCTGAATAGACCACCCCTCAATTCACTGCTGACTGATAATCTGGCAGTGAGAACCAAAATTCAGAGATCACTTTCTGGCCCTGGCCAGAATTATCTGGGCCATAGAATTAGCATGTTAATGATAAAAAGCTGGGTAAAGCTGTCTCCTCTCTCTTAGGACTTTGCTAAATTCTCTTGTAATTTAGTCCACTTGTAATGGTGTTATAATTACAACAAAACTTTGCTCTTTGACCAGGAAGCCTGCAAATTCTTTTGAGATACCTCAACACTGGTCTATGACCCCAAACTTTTGGGGTCCCTTTCCCAACCTCAACATTTGGTGGCCCATATGGGAAGAATCTGGCCTCCCCTGGCTTTATTTCCTCCTAGTCAAGGTAAACCCCCATTATTTTTTTCTTCCACAATCCTATAGCGGGACATTCCAAGTCACTGAAAGAAGGCTTGTCTGGGTCATCATAAGCTCCATGCTCAGCAACTTTTCCTTGACTAGGGATGGCCAGACTGGGAAATTCTTGCAATTTTTAACAAAGTTGTCACTCTTTATCCTTTTCTGGCAGATCAGAGAAGATGGAAGTGCTATAGGATAACTTTTGGCAAAATTTTATGACTTTTGGCAAAGATGGGATAGTTTCCTTTCATGTCATTTTGTCTGTGTCTGAATCTCTTATCATGTTTGTTATGAGCTAGATTTTGTTACCTGGAAAGATTTAAAATGCAACCAGCAAAACAAAACAAAACCAAACAAAAACTTCTATGGTATAGTTAGAATATTGGGAAAATTTCTTTAAAAGCCTAACTCTTTTCTGTAGACTTCAGCACTGGCCAAGCTGGAGGCTACATAAAAAGTTAGCAAATTAAAATTAAAATAACATCTTATCAGATTCCTAAAATTTTGAAAGTAAGGATTAGGAGGTTTGTAATTAGTCATTTTAAAATTGCAAGAAAAATTCCTGAAACATTGGGGATAATTCCAGGAATTTATGCTATTCTGGAAGAAAAGAAAAAGGAAAAACAAACTAGGTAATTAGCAACTTTTTTGCTAACCCTTCCTTGACTCTTATCTTCTTTTACTCCTTTGGGAAAACATCCCAGAAGATATTAAATTCACTCTGTGGAGTGTATCTCAGTTGTGGGGATTGCTAACAAGATCAATATAGCCCAAGTCCATCTGTTTGCTAACCTCTCTCATCTCAGATCAGATTAAAACTCAAATTCTGCCTCACCTGTAGAAATAGGGGAAGCAAAACCAAGAGCACCCCACATAACCTTGCCCAAACATCTCCCCAACCCAGCTTGGGGAAATGGGGTGGAATGGGGGTCAGGTTTCATGGTCAGCATTTCCTGAGCCCTGGCACCTGAAACTACCATCAAGGGATATCCTGGCACCAGTTACCCCAGCTTTCAGCAAGTTCTGTCCGGGAAGTGCCTGGAAAGAATTCGAGTACCTGGCACTACCTAGCATGGCAATGTAAGGTGAGAAAACCACTCAGCCTCTGCATTTGGTAAGATCACCATTCACTATTTCAATTATGTATATGTATTAGCTATGTATTTTATGCAACCAAATTGCAATTCAGTTTGTCTCTAAGCAGGGGTTCTCAAACTACGGCCCTGCGAGCCAGATGTGGCCACTGAGGATGATTATCCCCCTCACCCAGGGCTATGAAGTTTCTTTATTTAAAGGCCCACAAAACAAAGTTTTTGTTTTTACTATAGTCCGGCCCTCCAACAGTCTGAGGGACATTGAACTGGCTCCCTATTATAAAAGTTTGAGGACCCCTGCCTAGAGTATCCTTGTGTTCAATTCCATAAACTGAAGAAGCAAAAGATCTCAGTGGCATTTGATAGAGAAGAAATCCAACATACAAATTTATCTCTTCTTAACTTTCCCTATTTAATACTTTTTAGATTTTAGATCTAAGTCAGGCATTAAACCTAGACTTGGTTATCTAATAAGAATCTGTCATAGCTTGTAGTCCACTAAATTATAAGCAATGCTAACACTGTTTTTATTGGATAGAAACATCTATCTTAAGAAAAACAAAAACCACAGGTCACCTCTCCTAACCAAACTAATATAGTCAAGTCAAGAAATATTTATTAAAGACCTGATATATATATATATATATATATTTTCAAGATATAGATATCTTTGATAAAATGAAGATTATCTCAAAGGGAAGGTACCAGCATCATGAGGTATTAGAAAAGGATTCTTAAAGAAGGTGAGATTTGAGCTTGATTTGAAAGAATCGAGGAAAGCTAGGACACAATAGTATGGGGGAAAGAATGAAAGAATGGGATATGACTAGTTAAGTTAAGTTTGAAAAATGGAGGGTTTTGTGAGGAACAGCAAGGAGGTCAGTATCACTAGCTCATACATAGAAAGGAATAAAATATAAGACTAGAGAAATAGGAAGAAACCAGACTGTGAGGAACTTTAAATGCCAAATAGAGAATAGGATCCTAGAGATAACCAATGGAATTTATTGAATAGGGGTGACAAAGACCTGTTCTTAAGGTAATAAGGGAGAAGGAATTTAAGATAGGAGACTAGACAGCAAGCTATTGCAATAGTCTAGGCAAGAGGTGGTGAAGGCCTGCATCTACACAGTAGCAATGCCAAAAGAGAAATCCTTCCAGTGTCAAACATTGTGTAAAAGAAGAAAAACACTATGACATGAAGTTTCTAATATAATATTTGTATAGAGCTCCATAATTTTGTGTCACTCCATTAGACAAAAATCAGTTGTGGACATCTAGAAGTGAACTCTCTAATATTTGATCTCACAGCATTCTGTACTCCTCCTATCTATGATTAAGGCCATATTCAGAAGGACAAGGTTCTAAAAGAGACAGATACATAAAAAGTATTTATGAAGAATCACAATATGTATTTTTGATAAGAATAGATTATATCAGCAACCTTTCACCAATTATAGCTACTGAAGCTTGTGAAATTTGGTAAACATTGATATGGTCTCAAGGTCATCTAGGGAGCAATTACTACATTAACTTTGTTCTAAATTTAGCACACTGAACAAAGTCAAATTCAGTCACAGCTAATCAGAAAAATTCCAACTACAGCTTAATAGACAGTAGTACAAATTGCTACAAGATCACATATTGGAGACATCACTTCTAGCTGTTCATAGTTGCCTTCTGCCTTATGAAATGGTATAACAATCCTCTAAACATGTCAGATTAGAAACCAGGTGCCATACTGATGGCATTGCTCTTTTTTCCCCATCATTTAATTTTGGAAGGCATTTCAAAATATAATCTCCTTATTACTTTTGCTAAATTGTAGCTCCTTGAAAGTGGGGACTGTGTCTTTCTTATTTTTATATCACTACCAGAATCTAGCACATTCAGTGCCTTGTGAATGAAAGATATTTAATTATCAAATGATTAAATGCTAGTTTATTTATCAAACCTGTGGATGACATGAAGCTGGGAGTAATCACTAATATGATGAACAACAGAACAGAACAAAAAGATCAAGAAAGACTGTGCCAAACCTATTAAAACTCATAAAATGAACATTAATGATAGGAAAAATTTAAAGTCACAGTGTCACTTAAACTTTGGATTCAAAGAATCAAGTACAAAAAGATATGATGAAGGAAAAATATAATTCATTTTAAAAAGACAAAGTTTCTAACTGACTGAAAGATCATTATAAAGTAATAGCATGCCATGGAAGTAAAACAAATCTAATATAAACTAAAGTTATAAGAAAACTACAGTGTTAGAAACTCTGCTTGATTTTGACCATAAAACTGTGTCTAGTCTAGGTCCTTCCATTACACAAAGGGAAGTGACAAACAAATTTAGAAGTACAGAAGAGAGTAAGAGAATTCTATGCCACGCACAAAGCAACTGAAGCAACTGGGGATGGTTGGCATAAATAAAAGAAAATTTTGGGTGGAAGAGTAGATGGAGTAAGAGGGAAGAGCCACAATAAACATATACATATGGATATTGTGGAACATACTATTAGAATTTGTTCAAAAATAAAATGGATTTATAGAAAAGGTCATGGGTTCCTGAACCCTGGATAATTGCTTGTTGAGGATGCTATAGAAGCTACTCAGTGTTCATTTAGTCAGATATTCTTCTGGGTCTCTTGTAGCTCTGAGATTCATGAATGAATAAAGAAAACAGACAACTAGGCTACTAAATTTTTTTTCTTTAGTAAAATCAGGAATAATGGACTAGGGATTAAATAGTCAGCCATATATCTCTTGAAATTGCATTTGAACATGGTTACATGATGAAAATGAAAATACCAAATACCCCTTGACTCAACTTGGTCTTGAATCTTCAAGTTAGTGTGAAGAAAAGAAAAGAAGCATTTTCAGCAATAACACCTTTGTGTCTAACGCAAAGGAAGTGCCACACATGCCTTCTTTTATTTAACAACTGTCTTGTAAATGCATACTCTATGCTTGGCTTGAGGGAGGTATAAATATGCAATACCATACAATATTCAGCAGTGTAATATCAAATAGAATAAGAGCTCAAGAGAAAGACAGTAGTTACATAAGACTGAAGAAATGAAAATCATTTCTATCTGTGTATGTGTATGGTAGGGAGGTGGGGGGGGGGTGGAATAGCGGAAATGGAGAAGAATTCTCAGAGAATCATTACAATGCATTTTAAGACGGGGTTGGGATCCTAGGGAATAAGTAGCACATATGCTGGAAAATTCTGGTTTTGCATTTTGGGAAAGGAGTACTCTAATGGAACTGGAAGAAAATACAGGTAGAAGCAAATACCCTTTAATATATGACTGAAAAGGTAGGTTGCAATTCATTCCTCAAAGATTAACAAACTCTCCCATGGATATAACCTGCCTAATGTCAGCAATTCCGAATACCTTGAAGTCATCATTCAAATTCCATTCTCTCTTCATAGCTGCCAGATCCCTTATTCCCTAATATTCAACTCTACTTCCATGCCACAATGTTTCATTCTAAAACAACCTCACTCTTCCACTGTGCTCTCTGGAATGCCAACTCCATGGTCAACAAATTTGTTTTTATCTTAAATCATTTGCTTTTCTACTCCTGCTATCTTCTAGTTGGCTCCCCATCCTTCACCCCTCTGATGACACAATCTACCCCACCACTCTTTTCTGTACTTTCACTTCCCCTTGACTTATTAGTGAAGTGGAAGAACTGGATTACTCCTTGCTCCCCATTGACACTTTCAAGCTCTCCCTCTATCACTACCATTATGTACTGTCTCCTTTAACATTTAATTCTCTTTCCCTATTTTGATTATTTAGTGAATCAGTGCAACACTACACTGTTCCCTTAAAGCTCTAGCTCCTTTGTTGCAATCCTGACTTTGTCCTGCCAAGCCTCAGCATTGGATCACTCCTCTCATCCTCTGCCTTCAATACCACAACATGCTACTACTGAATGAAGCTGTAGAAAAACCATGAAATCATGCTGAATGGGTCTACTACAAATTTATAATGAGAATTTCAACTGGGTCTTCACTGTTTCAGGGCATTCCTTTAGCACCCCCTAATTAGTTCACTATAGTAGCTCTTTCAAACCTTTTAATCCCTCCTCAAACTTTCCATAATTGTCTTTTTCCCTCCCTCTCAGTTGAAAATATAGCTTCATATTTCACTGAAAAAATTTGAGAACATTTGTCCAGAGCTTCCTCTTCTCCACTTCTCCTCATCTCACAATTTAGATGACTCCTGCCACTATTATCACACAGAAAAGGAGCCCTTTTCCTTGCCAAGGCATTCTCATGCCCAAGTGATTCCATCCCATTCCATCCATTCTCCAGCAGATTTCTAACATTTCTACCCACTCATTTATCTTCAAACTTTCCCTATTGGTTGCTTCCCTAGTACCTACAAAACATGCCCATGTCTCCTCCATTCTGAAAAGACCTCACTTGATCTATCCATTCCCACTAGCGACTGTCCCATGTCTCTTCTATTCTTTGTGGCTAAACAGCTTGAGAAGGCTGGTTATAATGGGTGTCTTCACCTTCTTTCCTCTCACTTTCATCTTATTGTCTATATATTTTGGATCACAACATCATCATTTAATCAAAACTGTTCTCTCTAAAGTTAACATTAATCTCTTAATTGTCAATTATAATAGCCTTTTCCCAAAACTCACCCTTCTTGATTTTTCTATATCCTTTGACACTGTTCATCACTTTCTTCTCCCTGATACTTTCTTCTTTTTGTGACACTACTCTCTCTCCTGCTTTTCCTCCTATTTTTCTGACTACTCCTTCTCAAATTTATCCAAGTCATACCTGTTAACCTTGGAAGTCTTAAAGAGCTCTACTCTGAGCCATCTTCTCTCTATAGTATTTAATTTGATGATCTTATTTGATCCTGTAGATTTAATTATTGCCTCTTTCCTCATGATTCTCAAATCTACTTATGTGACCCTAATCCCTCTGCTAATCTCCAGCCTTACATCTCCAATTGCTATTATACATTTCAAGATAGATATTCTATAGATATCTTAAGCTCAACATATATAAAACTAAACTCATTATTTTTCTCCACCCGCTTCCAAACTTTCCTAGTACTGTCAAAAGGCCTACCATCCTCCCAGTAACCCAGGCTCAGAAACTAGGTGTTACCCTCAATTTCTTGCTCTCCTCCTCCCTCAATATCTAATCTATGGCCAAGTTTTGTCACTTTTGCCTTTGAAACATTTCTTCCTTCTTTCCACTATTCTGCCACCACCCTAGCAGAGTCCCTTATTATCTCATAACTGAATTTTTACAATTGTCTGTTAGTTGGTCTCCATGCCATAAATCTCTCTCTACTCTGAGCTATACTCATCTAAGTTGTCAAGGGTCATCTTCCTAAAGGACAGGTCTAACCATATCATTTTCTTACTTCATTCCAATGGCTCCTTATCACCTCCAAGATCAAATATAAAATCTTCTGCCATTCATAGACTTTTATAACCTATATAAATTCCTACCTTTCCAGTTTTCTTATGTTATTCACCCCTGCTACCTCCACATACTTTGCACTCAAGTGATACTCCTTGCTATTCCCAAAACAAGACACTCCTGACTCTAGATGTTCTTACTGGCTATATCCCATGAATAGAATAGAATCTCACCTTCCCTAGCTTCCTTTAAGTTGTAGCTAAAATTCTACCTTCTACAGGAGGCCTTTCCTGATCCCCTTTACTCTAAAACCTACCCTTATCTCTTGATAATTTCAAATTTATTTTGTACATAGCTTATTTGTATATAGTTGCTTAGATTTTTGTCTCTTCATTATACCAAGAGCTCTTTTATAGTAGGAATTGTCTTTTCCTTTTCTTTGTTCTTCCCCATGCTTAGCATAGTGCCTGGACCATAATAAATAATTCCTGACCTATATGGTCAGATTGTTAAGGGTCTTTAATACCAAGATAAGAAGTATGGATTTATTTGGTAGGCAAAAGAGGGCTATTGAAGGATTTTGAACAGAGAAGTGACATATTTCGAGTTGTATCTAAGGATGATTAATTCAATGGCATATGTAGGACAGACTGGAAGGGAAAAGGACTATTTCAGAAGTACAACCTTATACTAGTGATATGGTTGCAAAAGAAAGAGGAGGACAATATCAAGGTAGAATTACCAGGATGTGCTAAGTGAATACAAATAACTGCTTCCTTAATAATAGTGGGACTATTATACAAGATAATGAGAAAGAAAAAAGGAGGAAGAAGGAAGGGAAGGATAAGGTTAACTAGCAATAAATTATCTAAAGATGAGGCAAAAAATAATAAAACCTCACAAAGCTGAAGTTTGACCTTAAATATCCCATCTTCTAACTATACCTGCTTCAAGAGATGAGCTCAAAGAAAAGTTGTATAACAAAAGGAGCTGGAAAATAAATTTGACTGAAAAATGATAAGTAAAGGGAGGAATATTTGATATTGTTGTTAGGGCAGCGTCTGTTATACTCATTACAAATCACAGAGATCCATTTTACTACTATGAACCTTTCCCTCATAAGCACAAGCTTCTCCTCTAAGCTATAGTTTTAGGCCAAATCAAAGTAGCTTTTAAGTGCAAAGAATTTTATTAATCATTGCTAACTGGATCTTATAAAATTCTCTAAATAGAATCCTGATTATATTTAATAGCCATACAAAATAATATCTAGCTTCAGTTTAAGTGATGACTAAAAATAAAATAGAGAAAAGTGTTTATAAAAAGTATTATATTCAATGTCTGAAGATCCCAAGTGTACTTTAGTTTCCACTACTAATTTGGTATAAAATTTTCGATATTTCACATCTTTGAATCTCAATTTCCTCAACTATAAAAGGAGATAGTTGATCATCCCTAAAGTCCATTTCTCTCTAATGACTTTATTGCTCCCTACCTCCAGGTAAAAGAACTGTTTCTAAGACAACTGGCTCTAAAAGTCTACTGTATGGTCCTGATTTAGAATGACTAATGCCTAGTTAGTTCCTTGTTTGGACAAATGAAACACACCTGGCTGGAAGATAAACCCAGGTTTCCTGGATGACTCTGTATTCTTTTTATACCAAGCTATCTATCATGATCATCACTACATTTCAAGGCAAGCCTATCAACTTAAAAGGAGGGGGAGGACAACTAAAGATAGTTCCAGCTTTTACAACCTTTGCCCAAAACTGGATTACTGAAGATAATGAGAAAGTTAGTCCTGGAATTATACAACTTCCATATCCTTAAAATTATTTGAATATCTTCCAGACTTATTTGACATTATTCCCTTTCATATTATATACTTTATGTTGCTAATAAGTTGGGAAAAACGGGCTCAGGAACATCCCACCTCCAGATTCTTTGCATTTCTTTAAGGTGTATTTCTGTTGTGATTACACACATCTTGCAACTCTAATGTAGTGAATCCTTATCTTCAAGGCTCAAATCAAATGCTACCTTCTTTAGAATTTTTTTATTTCCCCCAACTAATAATTTATTTCAGTTCAATAAGAGTTAATATTGTAAAAAGCTACCATAGGGGAAAAAAACTCTAAAAAAAGGAAAAAGTCACTGCCTTTAAGGAGTGTACTCTCTACATCCTACAAAGGGCTACAATTTGCAAACAAATAAGTAAAAAAAGATAATTTGAAGAGAGAGCAAACACTAACAACTTGGGAGATGATTAAACACTTCTAAGTAACAACTGAGAAGTGTCAGCTTTTTGAGAGCAGCAATCACTGCATCTTTTTGTTTGTATCCTCTGAGCTTCAAATATGGTAGTCAATGAATAAATGTAAAACATTCTGTCAACATTGTAGCTATTCTCATAGGAAATTTCTTCTCTACCCTTTCTGATATTCAATCTTCTATTTAAAAACATAAGATTCTCATTACTATATGGTTTAACAGAAGAAATATCAAGAGAGATCCCCCCTTTGCTATGTTTTTTTTTTTGCACAGCATGAAGAATATGGAAACATGTTTAGAAGAATTGCATATGTTTAATTTCTATCGATTTGCTTGCTATCTAGGGGAGAAGGGAGGAGAAAATTTGGAATAAGATTTTGCAAGGGTAAATGTTGAAAACTATCTTTACATGTATTTGGAAAAATAAAATACTATAGAGAAAAAGAAAAGAAAAGAAATATAGGAGAGGATGAAATCTTCCAAGTCTAGAGGAAATCACGAGTAATTGCTTCTCTGATGGTGATCACAAGGAAACCACAAACCCAAATGGTTACAGTTCAAAATTGCAAGAACACTGGGGAAGTGTTTGCATTTTTGTTTTTCTTCCCGGGTTATTTTTACCTTCTGAATCCAATTCTTCCTGTGCAACAAGAAAACTGTTTGGATCTGCACATATACATTGTATCTAGGATATACTACGACATATTCAACATATATAGGACTGCTTGCCATCTAGGGGAAGGGGTGAAGGGTGGGAGGGAAAAATCGGAACAGAAGTGAGTGCAAGGGATAATGTTGTAAAAAAAATTACCCTGGCATGGGTTCTGTCAATAAAAAGTTATTATAAAAAAAAAAAAAAAGAACACTGGGGAAGGTCTGGAAAGAAGAGGTGGGGAAAGAAAGCAATGTTTCCTTCAGGTCATATCCAATGACAAGTTCTTGGGCAGAACACAATAGACTCTGGTTACTTAAGTGGGTAGTGTCAATTCTACTACTGATTCACTGTTATTCCCCCTCAATTTTCTCTTTAAAATGAACAGGCTAACCTGAAACTGTCCTAAGGTCCCAAGGGCTCTCGTGTTTTTAAGACTTATGCCAACAGCTTCGTTACGGGTGTGGCAGTGATGGAGAAACAGTCTAAGAAGCCAGCATGAAGGCATCTTTAGCAATGGGACTGAGCTAATTAGATTTTTCCCCCTTCCTCCTCTGCCCTGTTCTATAACAGGGCTGACTCCTTTCTAGTTTCCCAGCATCTCAGTAGAGTCACTCCTCTCCAGAGACGATGCCTCGTCCCTCACACATGTACACACAAAACATCACTCTATAAACCCAGGATACAGACAGGTATAGGTCATACTGAGAGACCCATCAACACAAGCAGTAAAAAATAAACACACAAGGCGATCTCCCTGTGACCGCGCCTATACACCCTGAGACAAAGACAGTGACACAACCACGGACATAATGTCACACAAAAAGCCTCACAAAGAAACGGACATGGAAACACACAAAACCACACTGATATACCCACACCCAGTTCCGTCCCACTCGTCTTTCTCCTGCCCCGCCCTGGAAACGCCCCTTGCCACCGCCCCACGGACTGACACCCAGGTGGGGGACCTTGGTCTGGACCCCATCACCTTCTGGAAGGATGCCAGTCCAGCGCACCCCAGTTCCATAGCATCCTGACTCACCTGTTCCCGCCTCCAGCCTCGGCCTCCAGCCTCAGTGCCCTCCCCAGAGCCATTCCCGGGCCTCTTCCGGCTCCGTCATGTGACCGCAAGAGACCGGCCGGCTGCGATCATGTGCTGCAGCGTTCAGCTGACAGGACCTCGCCTCCAACTCCCTCCCCCTGTCAGATCGCTTTCTTTCTCCTCAAACACTCATGTCTCCTGGCGGCGGAGTTCTGCACTACAGGAGGTGTCCCGGAGGAAGAGAGAGGGAGGAAAAGGAAAGGGAGAAAGGAAAATGAAGGAAGAAGGAAGGTGAAGGAGGAGAAAGGAAAATGGAGGAGAAGAGAAGAAAATGAGGAGAGAATAAAGAAAATGGAGGAAGAAGGAGCAAGAGAAAAAAGAATGGAAAAGAAGAAAAGGAAGGGAAGAGGGAAAGAATAAAGGAGAAAAGAGGGGGAAGAGAAGAAAAGGAAAGAGCAGGAAAAAAGAGAAAGAAGAGATAAATAAGAGGAAAAATGGAAAAGAGAAAGGAAAGAGAGTAGAAGAACTGAAGAGGAAAAAGGAAAGAAGAGAAGAGGATGGAGAAGAGAGGAGGGAAGGGGAAGAAGGGGGGAAAAATGGGAGAGGAGAAAAAAGACAGAGGAAGGGATGAGAGGTGAAGAGGAAGCAAGGAAGGAGGAGAAGGAGGAGGAGAAAGAAGAAGGAGAGAAAAAGTTGTAAAAAGGAGGGATGGGAGAAGAGAAGAAATAGGTAAAAGGGGGAAGAGAAAGGGAAGGAGGAAGAGAGAAAGGGAATCAGGGAAGGAGGAGAGTTAGGGGGCAGTGAAAGGTGAAACGTTATTCTATTTTTATCAGAAATTTCCAAAGAAACTGGGGGTATTCAGTCTGGAGAAGAGTCTGAAGGGCTTGTCACATAGGGAGTTAGGCTTCTTGAGCTTTTCTCTAGAGCAGTCTCAGGAACATCGAGAAGTTACTAATGATCACATTTGGGCTCAATATCAAGGAAATCATCTTTAACAATTAGAGCTGTCCAGAACTGGAAAGAGCTGTCTCAGGAGCTATGGGCTTGGCAAAGAAGGCTGGATGACCATATGTTGAGAATGTTGTCTTAAGAACTTTCTTATGGGTGTTTGGGTTGGAGTAATTGAATTTGTAAACCTTTCCAGTAACTGAAATTCTGTGGGATGGAGTGGGATTGTGGAGGGAGAGGCAAGAAGAGGTGACCTTGCAAGGAAGGCTTTAGCAACCTAACTCAGGCCCTATACTGGCCCCTTGAACCGTACCTTATTTGCAACAAACAACAGCTACATTTTTCTTCATTTTGTCATGTTCCATTCTTAGGTAAATTTATATTCCAGGGAATCTGGTCTCCAGGGCCCAGAATATAAGTCTCTCTAAGTTTAGTCAAGGTCAGTAGGATATTTTGTATTCATCAATAAGTCAATATGTATCTATTAAGTGCTTACTATGGACCAGGCTCATTTGATATTAAGGGAGAAAGTTTGTGCACATATAGTCCAATTTTATTGAGACTAGAGTACATGGAAAAGGAGTACTGTGTAAAATGAAACCCATAGGTCAGTAGTTTCCACCCAGAGATATACTAGAGCTTGTAAACAGATTGATTAATTTTCATTGTCAATATTTATACTTTGAAAATTGAACAGCTGCAAATCAAGTTATGATTTATTGTGTTGTTGATTGTCTAGACTTAAAAGGATGATGGAGAAAATGTTAATAATGCAAATTAAATTTAAAACTATGTCTGAGTACATTTTTACCCCCAGAAAATTAGCTGTTAAATATTTACTAACACACTACTCTTCCCACCTGATAAGAAGGACCTCTAAAAACCCTTCATTCCTCTTGTCTATTGCCACTGCTTAGGTAGGAATGGAAATGTCAGTATCTGGCATTTCCCTAATGCTAGTTAAAAGCTTCCCTTTAAAAGCATTTAGGCTCACAAGAGTTCAAACTGTAAGAAAGTTTTATTTTTATAGTAAAGGAGGTGGAGAAAACATGTGCCTGGGTTCACACAGAGTCACAAAACCCCTCCAATCCCCATAAATCTATAAAATCTCTATGACTTATCATATTGCCCTCCTCCTTAGAAATGGTGGGGTGGTAAATGTTTAACAATCCAGCAAAATACCCATGTATCTGGGATGCAATTTAAATTTAACCTGCATTATTAACATTCCTCTATCTTTCTCTTCAGTCTAGACAAGCAACAAAATAATAAATAAGTTCTGATTATAGTCTTTGTTTACCAATTCCCAAAATGTAAATACACTGGAAAATAAGATAGTTCCAAGATTCCCCTGGCACTAAGCCTAGCAAAGCAAGTTAAAGGTCATTTCTCTTTGACAATACTCCTTTTAGGTTCCTTTGTCTGAGTCACATTTTGTTCTTTTGCTGAAAGCTCTAGCTTTTCTTTTCTTTTCTTTTCTTCCTTTTCTCCACAGTGTTGTGACTCCTGGCCCTCAGATCTATTGCTGTCCTAAGATGTGCTCCCAAATGAGTTTGTTCATTTTACTGGTGCTTTTGTTCAGTTCTATCTCATCATTTCTCAAAGGTAAACTTTATTCCAACAAGAGTTTCCATTATTTTTTGGAAGTTTATGGAAAAATTCCTATAATGCCTCAACTAATTTCAGTTCTTTCATATGAATAAGCTAGAGTGCTTCAAGTGTTTTGAAACTTCATCTTCTTTTATACCTACCTTCTCCACAAAGATCTCTTCTGAACAGTAGTGGGAATGCCTTCTTTGACTGTTCAGAGGTTTTTTTCCCCCCTTGGAATTATTAAGATATGGTGAGTCAGTCCTATTTGCATTTTTTTCCCACTGTGTCTAACCAGATTGCCTCACACATATATATGTCTTACTATATTCTAGGGTTCAAAGTGGGCCCTTGTACTTCACTTACCTTTTAGCCTCTTGTCTTCCTTTGTGGCAGCTGGGCTGGATTATACAAATTACCCCAGGCTTTTCCCAAAAATCAAGGAGAGAGGAGCAGAGCTAACAGTTCCTAAGAATCTATGGAGAGATTTTTGAGGATTTGTGCCTCAAAGACAGAAGGGGTAGCCTTGCTCTGGGGACAAAGATGTGTGCCTTTTCTATAGAAACTACAGGAAAGAGTAAAATACTAGATATTTGTTTTTGTTTTGTTTTTTTACTGTAGGCAAGAGGAAGACACCATGCTTTTTTTCCTCTAAGGCAATTGGGGTTAAGTGACTTGCCCAGGGTCACACAGCTTGGAAGCGTTAAGTGTCTGAGACAGATTTGAACTCAGGTCCTTCTGGCTTCAGGGCTGGTATTCTATCCACTGCACCATCTAACTGCCCTGACACTTAATGTTGTTAACTAGAACAGTATCATAGACTTATGTCTTAGGAGAATTGTTTTGGCAAATGTGTCAAGCACTGACACACTGCCAAAGGAAGACTTTCTCTCACCCCAGCTATCATCCTTCCTGAATTTTATGCAACATTAGCTATTGTTAACCATCTTCTTCTTTTTGGATGCTGTCTCTTTCCAGGAATTCTGTACACTACTTCACTAATTTTTTCCATCTGATTTTTCCTCTTACTGGATTACTGCCATAGCTTCTTATTGGTTACTGGGGTGAGAGTTGAGGCCTTGAGAAAAAAAAAATATTTGGAATAATCACTGGGGGGAATATAATAGTCAATCAGTTGAATAAAACCCTGATAGATAGAAGTTTTCTCACTGTATCTCAGAGTCATTTTCTGTTCTCTAGGATTATTGCTATTTTTTTTTTAATTTGCTTAGAATTTAGCTTTCTTTTAGTTAAATTTTCATTTACTCTAAAGTCATCATATAAATATATATGATTTCACTTATTTCACTTTGTAATAAAAAATCTGTAATATAAAACATATAATTAAAATATTCCATTTTTTAAGATTCCTTTTTTAGCATATATATAATATATATATATATATATATTCTGTAAGCATAATTCTATTCAATTGCATAGGTTTTCCAGATATTCATCTTTGTATGTGAACCTATTTTATTTCCCAAAGAATGGTACTATGACTATTTTTACTATATGTTGGAATTTTATTTCAATCTTTGACTTCCTTGAGGAATATTCCTGACACTGGGATTGTTAGGTTATAGATATTGAAAGGAAATGATATGATTAGATTTGTGCATAAGGAAAATCCTATGAGTCATTATGTGGCAGGTTAAAAAAATGTCATTTTAACCTACTTTAATAGAAGCCTGGTTATCTCAAAAAAGTGAGTCAATAATAATATTGTTTTCTGTCCTGGTCACATTATGTCCACAATATTGCATTTGGTTTGGGGCAACACATTTTACAAAGAACATTGAGATACTTCAGTGGCTCCAGAGAATCAACTAATTAACAAAGATATATTAATCATTTACTACATGCCAAACAGTCTTCTAAGTGCTAAGAATACAATGGCAAAATATAAAATAGTCTCTGAAATATGTAAACCCCACAGTCCCTTGAGAATATAAACTCTCAAAGAATTTATATTCATTGGGAAGAGTTCAGGAATAAAACATGTACAATAACAGATATATATAAACATATGTAATTATAGACATATATATACGCACACATTTCATACTCATACACATATGATACAAGGTAATTGGGAGAATAGGTACAAGCAGCTGGGAGTGGAGTAGAATCAAGAAATTCCAGTTTTGAAGGTGACACTTAAGCTGATGAGAAGGTAGTAATTGGGCTGAGTAATAATGTACCATTGAACTTTTAGGTTTTCCAAATGCTTTGCATACATTATTTCATTTGATCCTAACCACAACCTGTGAAGTAGGTGTTATTATCCTCATTTAACAGATGAGAAACTGAAGATCAGAAAAGAGGGAGTTAGGATCAAAGGGGAGGATTCAAATACAAGTGTGACTTGATTTGTAAGTACAGTATTCTTTCCATTTTTATCACACTTCCTCTCAGGGTGAATGAGATGGGGAGAGTAGGCCATGACTAGATCATTTTAAACAAGTTTATTATTGATAGGTTTGAAGGCAGTGAATAGCACTGTGCAAGTCACTTCAGTTTCCTCATCTATAAAATGGACATAATAATAACACCTATATTCCCAAGGTTGTTGTAAAGATCAAATGAAATAATACAAGTAGAATGTTTTGTAAACCTTAAAACATTATATCTGTTGTTGTTATTCAGCTGTTTCAGTAAGATCCTACTCTTTGGGACCTCATTTGGAAATTTTTTGGCAAAGAAACTGGTTTGTCATTTCCTTCTCCAACTCACTTTACAGATTAGGAAACTGAGGCAAACAGGAATAAATGTAAGTGTCTGGAGGTCAGATCTGAACTCAGGAAATTGAATCTTCCTGACTCTAAACCCAGCACTCTATCCATTGTCCCACCTACCTGCCTTGAAGAATTATACAAATGCTGGCTATTGATATTGTTATTATTACTTATAGATTTGTAACTGGGAAAGACCTTAGAGATTATTTAGTCCTAGTCCCTCATTTTACAGGAATGTTCTACAAAGAGAACAAGGTAGGGACATTAAGTGACTTGTCCAAGAACGTATAAGTCATTAGGGGCAGAGCCAGGATTCAAACCCACCCCTCATGTACCATGCTGCCTCCACAAAGTGTATATTCCTTCTGTCTAGATCATCATAAGGAATCATTAGAAACTGAAGCTGTTTAAGTTGAAGAGATGTGGTAGGATGAGAATAAGGAAAAGACTATGAAAGCTGTCTGTTTGAAGAACTGTGATAAAGAGGAGAAATTAGATTGAATTTTTATACTCCAACAGAGAAAACTAGGACTGCTGGCTAGAAGTCATAGGGAAGCAGATTTCAGCTTAATAGGGGGAAAACTTTTCTAATAATCAGAACTGTCACAGAATGGAATGGGTTGTCATACAGGTAGTGAATTCTTATCACTAAAAGTCTTCAAGCAGAACCTAGATTACCTTTTATTGGGAGTGCTCCAGAGGGAACTTGTGTTTTAGGTGGAATGAGATAATTTTCCAACTCTAAGATTCTATGAATAATAAAGAAGAAATGGTAACAAGACTAGGAGTGAGCACTCCCTTATAATCTAAGCATTTTCAAATCAGTAGTTGCTTTACTTCCCAATGTAGGAAAGAAAAGTTTTTCACATAATTTGCCTAGTTCATGACCACGGTCCTTACCAGTTTTGAGAGTCTATGATTTGGTGATCAATAGACAAGCTCCAGAAAGTCACTGCTAGCCTGCAAATATTTCTGATGTTCCCTAACTGTGATCTAATTAGAACACTGAAGCATAGAGCTCCTCCATAAAAGCACAAAGACACTCTAACTCATTTTCTTTATTTTCTAAAATTTTATTTGTTTTTAGATCTACATTCTTTCCCTCCTATCTCCCCATACCTTCCCCTTCCCTTTGAGAAAGCAAGAAAAACAAAACTCTTGGAACAAAAATGTATATTTAAACAAAACAAATTCACAGCATTGCCCATCTCACCCACTTTCAAAGCCTAACATACCTATTCTTTTAAATATAAACGCTGCTGCCTCACAGAACTGGAGAACTATTAGGTTGTTCAAGGTGCTCCAGAGTCCAATTAGGTCATATCCTGGAAGTGAAAACCAGAAATCTACAATCAATGTAAATTTAATTTAGGAGACCAACTGTTATCTCAGTTTTGTTGCCTCCTGACAAAAAGGCTTTGATGCTAAACCAAGGCAATAGGGTAAAATAAAAAGAAAACTAGATTTGGATTCTGAAATCATGTCACTTCCCTGCTTCTCAAATTCCTCATCTTTAAAATGGGATAGAGGAATTGGACTAGTAAGAATAGCTAGCATTTATATACTGCTTTAAAATTTACAAAAACTTTACAAATATTCCTTCATTTGATCCTTATAACAATTGTAAGAGGTAGATGCTATTATTATCCTTGTTTTACAAATGAAGAAACAGAGATAGGGATTAAGTGACTTGTCCAGGGTCATATAGCCAGCCAGTCTAAAGCTGGATTTAATCTGAGCTCTTCCTGAATCTAAATCCTAAATCTAGGTTCTAAACACCATGTCATCTAACAGCCTCTCCAGATGTCTTCACTGGTCCCTTCTATTTCTGTGATTTAGGATCTAGTACAACCCATTCATTTAACATATAATGGAGCAAACAGAAGCTCTCCAAATAAGGAAGGGTTTGTTCAAGATCACAAAGGCAACAAATAGCATAGTCATAATCCAAATCCAGGTCCTCTGACTCCAAATCCAGTCCCCTTTCTATTATACCACATTGTCTTCTTATTTAATTCTGCACTTTCCGTGGCAAAAAAAAAAACAAAAAAAAAAAAAAAACAAAAACAGACAACTATGGAGGAAAGAGCAGAGTGCAGATCTTATCTCTAATAAAATTAACTCAGGTTCTGGCAATGTTTTAAATTTGACACAGAACTTTTCTCACAGAAAGTGTTTTTAAGGTAGGAGGTGTAAATATTATGACCTTGTTTCGCAGATGACAAAGCAGGCCCAGAGAGTAGTGGCTGGCAGAGCTGTGATGCCATTAAGTGGGGAAGAAGTAAGGCAGGGGAAAATTAAAGATTCCAGCCTAGGTTTCTGACTCTCAGCACTGGGCTCATTGCAGTACCCAAGATTCTCTCTATAATGCTGTTTTCAACATTGACTTTAATATTGTTCTCCAATTGAAGTTGACAAGTGAATTAACTCAAGAAAAAAATGTATGGTAGGAAAAAACAGGGATCATTAATCCCCCAAGGGCACATCTGGTTCCAAATCTGTTTTCAGGTCCTGCAAAAAGTACATACAGAACCCAGGGCTTTTTTCTGCTTCCAGAAGTGCCTGATACTGAGAAACTTGCTCATTGTTCATCAGGGCATAAAATTTCAGGGAAAGCAAGTGAGGTGAGGAGAAGCAGTTCTGGAGTGTTTATTTGCTGAAAGATAATAGAACCAGGACAGGTATAGACTTTTCCTATCTTATCTTCAAAAAAAATTCTCTGTGCATGTCATTAGGGTAAAGGGGGAAATCTGCCCAGGGAATAGTTCTGTTGATGGAGGTGGTGATGGGACGTAATCATTCAACATATCTGAGAATTGAATGCATCTTGTCTGTTCTCACACCCTGATGCAGGCATCTCCCCCTACATACACATACACACACACGTACACACACACTAGATCTAAGGTTTCAACTTCAGAAAGGTGGCTTAGCACGAGATTTTTGAATTTGAAGCAATAAAACTAAATTTTAAAAAGAAAAAGTCACCACCTTTAAGAAATATACATTCTACATTCTATCAAAGGCTATGTCTTGTAAGCAAGACTTGTTGGTAGTATGTGATTTTGATTTAATCATTATACTACTAAGTCTTAGTTTCTTATGTAAAATGGGAATAATAATACTTGACAGGCTAAAGGTACAGGTGTGGGGAATGAAGAGGTTAATGAATATAAAACACTTTGTAATCTTAAAGTTGTTATTGTTTTTGTCCTTCATTTTCAGAGGACCAAAGGCATCATGAGTGATATCTTGACTTGTGGGTGAATTAGATTTAAGTAAGGCTGGACTTTGCAAAGTCAGCAGCCCCACTGAAGTCCAGTGGCAAAACAAAAGTCAAGATGGCTAGTAATGGCACGGGATACAGTGGATGACCTTGTCACCTTCTATGTATGACCAAACTCTAAGCACTTCACAACCATTAGAATAAATTGTTCTCATCCATTTATTTATTCTGCCAGGGAAGTCTTCACAGCTTGGGCAGACATCTCCTTAACTCACCAGTGGTTTGAGACTTATTGATCATCCTCAACCTGATGTAGCCATCTGCCAAAATAGTTCACCAGATGTGGCTGCTGCACATGCTACAAGCTTTTTCGAGGCCTAGGTGAGAGTTGAGTACCAGGTGGATGCCAAAGGTGGATAAACAGCCCTGAAAAGGCCCCAACAAGCCCTCACATCACAAGTGTTGGTCCTCCTTGAACATTTCATACACCCCTAATCAAGGGACTATTTTAATTATGTCAGGGAGGCAGATTTCAGCTCAATATAAAGAAGAAATCAGATCTTGTAATCCTACTCTGGGAGATAACAAGGCCACAGTGAATAGAGAGAGCCATTACAGTCAAAAGACCAGCATTCAATTCCCAAGACTTGACATGTTGGCTCTACAACTCTGAGAAAGTCATATAACTTCTCTCAGTGTCCTAGACAACTCTCTAAAGAGATATAAGTTGCAGAGAAAGTTCTATCCTGTATTGGTAGAGGGCGTTCTGTACATCAATGAAATCAGGGATCCAGGCCCTATCCTTAAAAACAACTTTCTAGCAACTGAAACTGTCCAGAAATGGAACAGCTTTCTCATGAACTTGTGAGCTGCCTTTTCTTGAAAGGGTTCAAACAAAAATTAGACAACATCTTTGCTGCATTGGATACCCTGTGAAACTCTTCCTGCTTCTCCCTCTCCTTTTTAGGCCCTCTAAGCTCTTTAGAATGCTAAACCATCCTAACTCACTTCTTACTAATTGATCCTGTTTCATTCTCTTCCCTATTTCCTCTTCTTCCTTACAAGTTTTTGCACTAAGTATAGGGTTAAATCCTGGCCTATGGATTCTCAACCTAGAGGTACTTGCCCTGTTTCAGGAGGTGAAAACTGTGAATTCAGCCTTGCCAAAATCATTGTAGGATGCAGAAGGATCAGCAGAGCTAGAATGTTGTTGAAGAGATGGGTAAGGGGCTGGGGATAGGGACATGGGCCTAAAGATACAGGAGCTTGAGGAATTTGTGGTTGCCTTTCTTTAGAACTCTTGGAGAGCCTGAAACTAAAAGGCACTTCTACTGGCTATCTTCAGGAAGACAGAATAAGAATCAGGGCAAGCAAGTTGAATGAGACTTTATTTAAGTTTATAAAGAGAGTTTGTGGCGGCATAAGCAAATGAGCTAGGATTGTCCATCTGTGACTGAATATTTGCCTCCATGCTGGGCATTTATATTGTACTTAATTGATACATTAAAACTCATTACTAGAACCTGCAGCCATGGCTATTCCAGATAAAGATCTCACTGGGGACTTGGAGCTAAAAAGGCCAAGGCTGCTATGACTTTCCATCCTAATCTTGTCACCTTACTTACCTTATAAAGCTAGAAATTTTTAGAAGGGTATTCCTCTGATAGACTTTGCAACTCCTTCTAGCAAGTCTCCTACCAGGATAAGATAAGTGCCTTCTTCAGTCCTTCTTTCCAAAATTTTGTACATGCAAAGCTCCTATTTAGCAACTCTTACTTCTCCTTTTTCTAATCCTGGGAAGACATGTCTTTTCTCTTCATTTTTTAGATGAAAAAATTTTAAAATGACTATAACTCCTTACTATTGAATAGCTATTCTGTTTCTTAGATTTTTCTTTGTGGTAAGATTTGGAGTGTTGTACAGAAGTTTTTACTTCACTCAAAAAAAAAACATTAAGGTGGGTGCAGATAATGTGATAATAATTTTGACAGTAACAGTAATAATGACTGGCATTTATCATTTTTACATTTTGCAAAATACTTTATGTACATTATTTCATTTGAGCCTCAAACAGCACATGACAGTAGTCATGATCATCTCCAAATGGCATTCATGTAGCACTTTATGCTTTTAAATAGGGTAAACAGAATTCATCTCATGATTCTTACAAATTCCCTATAAGCTAATATCTCAATGTAGTAGCAGACTTCATCTGCCTCAGACATTTATTAGCTGTGCAACCCTGGGACACCTAGATAAAGCCTCAGTTTCCTCATCTTTACAATGCGGATAATTTTAGCACCTTGGAATTTTTGTGAGAATTAATAATACCATACATAAAAAAGCAATTTACAAACTTTAAACTACTATATAAATGTCATATATTGTAGCATTCAGAAGGGATCATGGAGATCATTTAATTATAGTATAAGTAGATCATCAATGTATATCTAAAAGGAACCTCAGAGACTGCCTAGTCCAATTTCACCATTTTATAGATGTGAAGACTACGTTATAGGGAGGTTAGGCATTTTCCTAGTATTAAATTGCAGAGACTGTCTCTCTTTCCCTCTCTGACCTCTCTTGTTCTCTTTTACCTTTTAGTCAGTTAACAAGCATTTATTAAGCACTGGGCAGCAAGCCATTGTGCTAAACTCTTGAGAAAGCAAAGAACTGCAAAAACATTTATGTTCAAATGGAGGAAACATCATATAAATTAATATGGGCTTATAAAATATATACTGAGAAAAGGAAAGAAAGTTATCTTGTTGTTGTCATTTAATCATTTAATTGTATCCGATTCTTCATGACCCTGTGGATCATTTAGTCCGTGGGGTTTTCTTGACGAAGATATTGGAGTGATTTATCATTTCCTTCTCCAGTGGATTAAAACAAAAAGAGATTAAATTACTTGTCTAGGGTCACACAGGTAGGAACTATTTAAGGCCACATTTGAATTCAGTCTTTCTGACTCCAGGACCAGTATTCTATCCAAGTCAACCAGCCACAGCAGAAAGTTACTGTATTCCTATAAGGTCTGGCTCTTTGTCTGGGCCAACTCCATGCATCTTGGTCCTTGCTATTTCTAATTGCTAGTTCTCTGTCACAGACATCCAGCTGGCAACTCCTTAACCATCTTCTGCTGCCCTCAAATGGTCATACAGCGTATGAGTAGGTTGAGGAATTGAATGGTTAGGGAGTTTTAGGAAGAGTTAATTTATATTGTTGAAGTCCGTTGATATGAGGGTAAGTGGTGGAGAGAAAAAATGTGAGTCATGTAACAAACTCATTGAGGAAGCAAGGGGAGTGACCTAGTGTTCTATAGACAATAGCTAAAAGATTTCGATTGGGTGGTAAATACAAGCAGCATGACCCTCACAGGAAGAAAATTTACGGAATGGTAGAAGAAATGAGAGGACCTGGAACTGGCAATAGAGAGCAAGGAATAATTCAACTTTTTCCCAGTGAGCTGAGAGGATTGAATAATGGGGCAGCCAATACTTGAATAAATGGTCAGGGAGGCTGTGTAATCAAGGAAATCCAGGTTTCAGTGATAGCTAGTACATGGAAGGAATGTGAAAAAAAAAGATTTAAGATAAGGGAAATGTGTTGCCTGTGAAACAGACCTTTCAGAGGACACAGTAGAAGGGGTGCATGGGTTTAGTTGAAACTGTGAGATAAAAGGGATGTGAGATAAAAATGAGATTCTAAACTCCAGTAAGATTTAGAATTCTATGTAAAGTATGATCAGATATGAGAATGTTCATCACAGATTAGAAGTCAAAGGATATGAACAGATAATTTTCAAATGAAGAAATTGAAACCATTTCTAGTCATATGAAAAAATGCCCTAGATCACTATTGATCAGAGAAACGCAAAGTAACACAGCTCTGAGATATCACTTTAGATCTTTCAGATTGTCTAGGGTGACAGGAAAAGATAATGATGAATGTTGGAGAGGGTGTGAGAGGACTGGGACACTAATGCACTGTTGGTGTTGTGAAATGCTCCAATCATTCTGGAGAGCAATTTGGAACTATGCCCAAAGGCTATTAAACTGTGTTCACTCTGTGATACAGCAGGATTTCTACTGAGTCTGAATCCCAAAGGATTCATAAAAGAGGGGAAAGAACTTATATGTGCAAAAATATTTGTAGCAGTTCTTTTAGTAGTGGCAAGGAACTGGAAATTGAGTGGATGCTCCTAAGTAGAGGAATGGCTGAATGAGTTGTGGTGTATAAATGTAATGGAACATTATTGTTCTATAAGAAAAGATGAGCAGGCTGATTTTTAGAAAAGCCTGAAAAGATTTACATGACTGATACTAAATGAAGTAAGCAGAATCAAGAGAATGTTGTATATAGTAACAAGAAGATTATGTGATGATGGATGAACTTGGTTCTTTTCAATACTGAGGAGATTTAAGGCAATTTCAATACACTTGAAATGGAAAATGTCATCCACATCCAGAGAGATGACTATGAAGACTGAATGTGGATCAAAGCATAGTCTTTTCACTTTTTGTTGTGGAGGTTTGTTTTGTTGTTGTTTTTTCTTTCTCATGTTTTTTTCCCTTTTGGTTTGATTTTTTTGTGTGTGTACAACATGATGAATATGGAAATATCTTTATAACTGCACATATTTTACCTATATCAGATTGCAGTCTTGGGGAGGAGGAATGGGGGAAAAGAGGGAGAAATTTTTGAAACACAAGGTTTTGCAAAGGTGAATGTAGAAAACTATCTTTGCATCTATTTCGAGAAATAAACTGCAAATAAAAGAAAAATAAATATGTATTATCTTGGGGAGAGGGGGAGAAAGAAGGTATCATTTCTTTTTCCCAAAAGGCATTGGAGAGCAGGTTGGAGACAAGTAATATGAGATGGGAGGCTAAATGGTCAGATGCAAATTACTGCTTCAGTACTCCTCTTCCCTCCAAAGGATGGAGGTTAGGTAGGAAATGGCACATCAGAAGACTGAAGACAGCCTGAATAGCAGAAGAAGGAGATCATGTTCTCTACCAAATTTCTTCTTCCTCTTCTCTCAAGAGACAAATGCAAAAGGAATTGGAAGGCCTGGGATCAAAGGAAAGAGAGCTCTTTTTTTTTTTTTTCCTCTACTTTTAGTTGAGAGATGATTCTCCCAGCAAAAGGTGAACATATTCTTATGCAAGCACAGATGGAAGTCATCGATTCTGGGCAGATGAAAGATATTCCAGAGGCCTTTTGCCATATTCCTTTAGGGGATATACTGTGCAGGACAGCCCCTGATCAAAGGAAAGTCTCCCTGCTCTTCTCACCCGAGAATAGTTTGTTCTTGTATCCCTATCACTTAGTACAGTATCTTGGTACACAGCCAGTACTTAATAAAAGCTTGCTGATTGAATATTGTTGTAGAAAGATGAGTTCTGTTGTTATCCTTCAGGTTTTCAAAGCACTTTTCACTTTCCTCACAACAAACATAGGCTAAGGGAAGTAAGAGGACTTATTCAAGATTGCATAGCAGATAAGTGACTGAGTCAGGATTGGAATCCTGGTACATTAACAACAGGCTCAATGTTTTTTCTACTATAGAATTCCTTCCATGACTTCCTTTATGAAGATAACACATAGACGAGGCGAATACCAGGTAATGCCTTTCTAACTATAAGGGATACAATATTAAATCCCCTCTACTGTTAAAGTGAATTCTCATTTACTCTTTCTTTCTTTTTTTTTTTCTGTAGGTGTAAGTAGTATGTTATAAAAGCATGGACACTGAATCTGGAGTCAGGGGCCTTCCTTTGGTCTTCTGTGATGGAAATGTCACTAGCGTTATCCTACTTCATTGGTAAAAAAAAAATTGTACTCAGGCAATCTACTTACAGGACTGTTTTGGGAATCAAATAAAATAATTCACAAAGTAGTTTATTATTGTAAACCAATATGCAAATATGAAATATTGTTATTAATGGGCAAAGTCAGTTAATATCCAGTATTTGTATTTCTTCTCCCCCAGGTTAAATATGTCTTTTGCAAACTGTGGACATACAGTGATGTATGGAATAGAAACAAGCTCCAGCTCTTGGATCTTGGGGATGATAAACTATTCTTTCATTGACCCATGTGGGGCTTCCTGGATTTCATAGGGAATTTATCAACCTGAGTTAAGAGAGAAAAGGCATCAGTGGATGTTATTTGGATGATGTTTGATACTTGAGAAATTTGACAAATTTGGGTTTGACTTTTCCCACTTAAACCTGTACAAATGAAAGTCTATTCTTTGCCTATCTTGGTCTTGCTTCTGGAAAAACAATTTAGGTCACTTAAATGTATATGCTTCAACTTCTCTCACACAGAACCACAACTGCTATATTTCCCTTTGGAATTCTAAGATTCATTAAGAAATTTATAAATTTTTATTTTCCCCGTCATTCTTTTGAGGCCCCACTTATTAGCCCAAATTTCTGGGGTCCATTACTAGCACCACAGTAACATTTAACCATTAATGATGTCTTGCTTTTACAAAGGGATTTTTTTCTTTTAAGTTATAGCACAGATGTATAAATATTTTCTCCAATACCTCCAGGACTTACTTCCCCCTAAACCTCTTCCATCTCTGAGGGTGACTTCATGAAAACTTGGTTTCTACATAGCATTGGTCCCAATAAGAACTGGCATTCTTTCACTGGACTAGGATGAGATAATTAGCAAACGTCATTTAGGCAATAGTGCTTGACTGGCCACAGTACCTGGTCTGGATTCTGACTTCTGGATTCTTGTGATAGAAAAGTCTAAATGAAAAAATGAAGGGGGTTGTATTTCTCTTAGGGTCTCAGAGAGAGAGAGAGAGAGAGACAGAGAGACAGAGAGAGACAGAGAGACAGACAGAGAAAGAGAGACAGAGACAGACAGAGAGACAGAGAAAGAGACAGAGACACACAGAGAGAGAGACAGAGATACAGAGAAAGAGAAAGACACAGAAAGAGAGACAGGGACAGAGAGACAGAGACAAACAGAGAGAGAGAAACAGAAAAAGAGACAGAGACAAAGAGACAGAGACAGACAGAGACAGACAGACAGAGAGACAGAGACAGAGAGACAGAGACAGACAGAGAGACAGAAAGAAAGAGACAGAGACAGACAGACAGAGACAGAGAGAAAGACAGAGACAGACAGACAGAGAGACAGAGACAGAGAGAGAGACACAGAGAGACAGAGAGAAACAGAGACAGAGACAGAGAGACAGAAAAAAAGAGAGAGAGAGAGAGGAGAAAGTCAAAGATTGAGTTGAAAACTGACTCAGGCTTTTTGGAAGACTAGCTGTATAGTCTCTTATAAAAGGGCTTTCCCCAGCCATGTGACCAACCAACCAGAGCCAGTTACAGACTCTCATACACATGTCAGAGTATATATATTACATGTTCATGTACATGTATGCTTCACAGTCTCTCTAAGCATTTCCTTTACTTGAAATCATGGTTGTTCCAGAAGTAGCTTCCTATCATTTTCCACATGGAGAGATGCCAACTGAGCACACAGCTAAGATTGATACACGTGTTATACCCTCATTGCCTCAGCATGGTAGTCATGGTAGTCAACAAACATTTATTAAACACTAACTATATGCTAAGCATTCTGCTAAGTTCCAAGGGATAGAAAAAAAAAAGGCTAAAATAGTCTCTATCTTTAAGAAGTTTACCTTTGAACAGGGGACACAACCTGCATAGTATTATAGCACATAAATGATACATGTAGTATGAATGGAAGATTATGTCAGAGGGATCAGGAAAAACTTCAGTGAAAGATGAGATTGGAATTAAGTCCGGAAGGATGCCAGGGAAGCCTGGAGGTGGAAATGAGGAGAGAAAATATTCCAGATGCCAGAATGGAGGACAACGAGTGGGAAAGAACAGACTCAGGAAATGGAGTGGCCTGACTAACAGTTTAATTGTAGAGCTCATGGAAGGGAGCAAAATGTAAGAAGATTGAAAAGATATGAAATGAATAGACTACAAAGGACTTTAAATTCCAAGCCAATGACTTCATATTTGGTTCTATAGATCCTATGGAGTATTGAATAGAAGGGTAAAATAGACTTCACTTAGGGAAACTCACTCAGATAGCTGAATGGTAGATGGATTGGGGTGGGGAGAGACTCAAAGTAGAAAGACCAATCAGAAAGCTCTTTGTCATAATAGTCCAGCTGTACCTGTCCCATGATGGCAGCTGGGTAAGTGCAGAGAATGAGACATTTAAAGATTGTGAAGGTTGAAATGGCAAGATTTGGCGATGGACTGTATTTATGCATTGATTGTAAGTGAAATTAAGCAGTCAAGGAAGATACTGCGGCTACAAATCTGGGTGACAGGGAGGCTGGTATTATCTTCAAGAGTGATAGAAAAGCTCAAAAGTAAGGACTGTTTAGGAGAAAAGATAATAATAGAGAAGTTCTATTTTGCACCAGGACCAGAGGGATTTACAATTGAATTTCCTCAAGCATTTAAAGATGAACTAATTCCAATATTAAATAAATTATATGGAATATTAAGTAAATAGAGGATCCTACCAAATTCCTTTTATAAAACAAATATGATACTAATAACTAAACCAGAAAGAGTAAAAACAGAAAAAGAAAATTATAGATCAATTTCAGCAATGAATCTTGACACAAAAATCCTAAATAAATTACTAGCTAAAAGATTACAGCAGTATATTACAAAGATTATACATTATGATCAAGTGGGATTTATACCAGGAATGCAGAATAGCTTAACATTAGGAGAATTATTAACATAATCGATTACATCAATAATAAAAGTTTTAAAAATCACATGATTATATCAGCAAATTCAGCAAAGGCTTTTAATAAAGTTCAACATTTATTTTTATTAAAAGCACTTAAAAATATTGATATTTATTCACTACACACCTCTCAGACTGGCTAAGATGACAGGAAAAGATAATGATAAATGTTGGAGGGGATGTGGGAAAACTGGGTCACTGATACATTGTTGATGGAACTGTGAATGGATCCAACCATTCTGGAAAGCAATTTGGAACTATGCTCAAAGGGTTATTGGTATAAACACATTTTTCCTTAAATTGATAAAAAAGCATTTATCTTAAACTATCAGAAAGCTTTATTTGTAATGGGGATAAACTGGAAGAATAAGTAAATAAGATTAGGTGGAAAACAAGGATGCTCAATGTCACCAATATTATTCAGTATTGTACTAGAAATCCTAGCAAAAGTAATTAGAGAAGAAAAAGGAATCAAAGAAATCAGAATAGGGAATGAGGTAATAAAACTTGTCTTTTTGTAAATGATATGACGATATACTTGGAAAATCCCAAAAATGCAATTAAGGAGTTAGTTGAAACATTTATTTTAAGAAAGTAGAAGAATATAAAGTAAATCCACATAAATCATCAGCATATCTATATATCACAAACAAAACTTTGCAAGAAGATAGTTTAAAAAAACATTTCATTTAAAATAACTCTAGATAGTACACCTGTACTAGTGTTTAGAAGTACACCTGCCAAAACAAACCCAGGAGCCATATAAAAATGATTTTTAAAACATTTTTATACAAATAAAATCTGATTTAAATAATTGGAGAAGGCAGCTAGGTGGCACAGTGGATAGAGCACCAGCCCTGAAGTCAGGAGGACCTGAGTTCAAATTTGGCCTCAGATACTTAACACTTCCTAGGTGTATGACCCTGGGCATACTTAACCACAACTGTCTCAGCAAAAAAATAAAAATAAATAAATAAATGGAGAAATAATAATTGTTCATGAGGAGACAAGACCAATATAATAAAAATAACTATTTTACCCAAACTAATTTATATATGCATTGCCATCCCAATTAAATTACCAATATTTTGGTAATTAGAATGATTATTTTTGGTAATTAGAAAAATAATAACAAAATTCATTTGTAAAAACAAAAAGTCAAGAACATCAAAGAAAATACTAGGGAAAAAAATAAAGGAAGAAGAGTTAGCAGTACCAAAACTTAAATTATATTATAAGGCAATAATTATTAAAACTAAGAAATAGAAAAGTAGATCAATTCAATAGAGTAGACACACAATTTTCAGCAATATATAAAGAATAATTTTGTTTTATAGGTGAAAAACAAATTTTTGGAATAAAAATTCTTTTGAGTTGGTAAAAATTGTTGGAAAAACTAGAAAACAATATGGCAGAAACTGGGCATAGACCTCTTAGACCATTCAACATTTACCAAGATCAAAATAGAAACATGACCTAGATATAAAGGAAGTTATTTTACAAGATATAAAGAAAGAAATTTTACAAGAAAATTAAAATACAGAGCATATTACTTTTCAGACTTAGGAATAGGTGAACAATTTATGCATAAACAAGAGGGAGAGAGCAAGATTAGGTGCAAAATTGATTAAATTTAAAAGGGGGGAGAAGGGGAATGCAGATAGGTGACATAGTAGATAGAGCACCAGGCCTGAAGTCAAGAGAACTTGAGTTCAAATCTGGCCTCAGACACTTAACACTTTCTAGCTTGTGTGATCCTGGGCAAGTCACTTAATGCCAATTGCCTCAGCAAAATAAAAAGGGGGGGAGGATTGTTCACATTAAAAAATGGAGCCAAGATCAGAAGGAAAGTAGAAAATTGGGGTGGAAATTTATAGGCAATTTATCAAAGAAGAGCCCATAGATAAATATATATAAAGAACTTTGTCAAATCTATAAGAATATGAGGCATTCCCCAACTGATAAATGGCCAAAAGTTATGAACAGGCTGTTTTTCTTATAAAGAAATCAAAATAATTTATAATCACACAAAAATGCTCTAAATCATTATTGTTTAGAGAAAAACAAATTAAAACAATTTTGAGATATCATTTTACACCTACTAGACTGACTAAAATGATAAAAGGGGAAAGTGACAAATGTTGAAGAGAATGTGGAAAAAATGGGATACTAATTCAGTGTTGGTGGAATTGTGAATTGAACCAACCATTTTGGAGGACAAGCTGGAATTATGCCCAATAATTCCCTAGATCCTTTGACCCAGCAATACCACCACTCAGTCTATTTTTTTAAATTAATTAGGGAAAAAAGAAAAGAACCTCTATTTTCTAAAATGTTTATGGCAGCTCTCTTTGTGATAGCAAAGAACTGGAAATTGCAAGGATTCCCATCAATTGGGGAATTGCTGAACAAGTTGTGGTATATGTGGTTGTAGTACTATAAGAAATAAATGAATTTAATGATTTTAGAAAAAACATGAAAAGAATTGCGTGAAATAATGAAAAGCAAAATGAGTAGAACCAAGGGAACATCATATACAGTAAGAGCAATATTGTTTTAAGAACAACTTTGAATAAATACCCAAAACATAAAGGACAAATGAAGACATGGTCTGTAATTGGAGAAAGAGCTGATAAATAAACATATGTTTAGAATAATTTTACATATGCATACCTATCTTATCTCTGTCTAAAAGTAGTCATTTCTAGAGTGGGGTTGGGGGGAAGGGAAGAAAAACTTTTCATGATAATTTTGTTGTATTTAAAAGGAATAGCAAGTTGTGCATAGTAGAATTGCATGTTTCATGTGCAATCATCTTTTTTATTGTACTATGTTATGGAACTACTTGTTTTATTCCATAAATTAAAAATTAAAAAATGTTTAAAGATAAGATTTCTTTTGGACATGTTGAGTTAGAGAAGTCATCAGGATATCTAACTTGAAACATCTGAAAGAGAACTGGTGATGTAAGATTACAGAGAGATTAGGGCTGAATGTCCTCAATCTAGGAATCATTTGTAATAACATGACAAATTCTTTCCATGGAAACTGATAAAAGACTAAGTGAGATAAAATCCAGGGAAAACAGAAGAGGTCCTGTGACAAGGCCTGGGGGTACTTCCTGTATACTAGATTTAAAAAATATATATAGTAAAGGAGGCAGAGGAGGAGCAATCAGACATAGGAATAAGCAGTTTCACAAAACCTAGAGATAAGAGATTATTCAGGAGAAGGTCATCAAGAATGTCAAATACTGGGAAGAAGTAATAAAAAAAAAAAGGATAAAGATTGGAGGGAAAAGGCCTATTGAGTTAGCAACTAAAAGATCATTGATGACTTTGAAGAGAGCAGTTAAATATTGAAATTTCAAGCTTGATTGTAAAGGATTTAGAAGCTCAGTAAGAGCAAAGGAAGCAGAAGCAGCTAGTTTAGATGGCTTTCTCCAGATTAGCTAAGAAAAGAAGGAGACATGGAAAACAGCTAACAGGCTTATAATAGGATCAAGTGAAGGCTCTGTTAAAGAATGGAGAGCAATGGTCATGGCAGTGGGTTTTAGTGAAAGAGCCAACAGATAGGAAGATAAGAAAGTGTCAGTGAAAGTGAGGGCAATCTCCTAAAAAAGACAGGAGAGATGGGATTCATGTAAAAGGGCTGCTTTGGCAAAAGAAAAAGTCCACTTCATCTGAGACCGAAGTGAAGAAAATAGTAAAAGAAGAAAAATGAATATTGAATAAAGAAGTGAGGAGAGTTCTCAATGAATAGCCCCAATGTTTTTGGTAAAGTCTGTATGCAGTATAGATCTCAGCTAAGAAAACATGGAGAAGGCAGAGGTTTGCTATGGAATGACTGATAAAATTAGAAATAGCCCTGTGAAGAATAAAATAGTGAATTGATTGGAGAGGTGGGTGTAGAGTAATTACCTTGCTGATGTAAGGGTGGGACCAAATGGTTTTGTGATTTCCTCCAGATTTGTTTGCCTGGTAATGAAAAGATGCAAAGGAGATATTAGGTGCAATAATCCAGAGATTGAGCTTTTTAGCAAGGTGTGATCAGCATACTCAAGGATTTGCTAATAAATATTTAACAACAGATTCTCCAACAATGCAGGGCACGCTCTAAAATTTTATCTGCATTATTAATCACTTCTCCATCACTTTCTAAAGTTAAGATAATCAATAAAATAATAGATCAAGTTATAATTTGTAGTGTTTACAGATTTCCCTATTCATACTGAAAATTTAAAAGTTGTTTTGTTGGACAGAGCTAGTACACACTCCTAAACTAACTGGACAGAGGGGTAAGGGATTTGAAAATAGATGATATTATAAAACTGAATTGGTTCACGAGCAGATTAAAATAAGAAAGGGAAGAGAGTGAGTATCTTTGGCCTAAGAAAGAACTGAGGTGTAGAGAGAAAAAAGCTCATAGTAACGATGAATAATGAATAATTCAAAGTTGTAAGGGATAGATAAAGATAAAATGATAAAAGACTATAATCAGATAAAGGACTTTCTTGGAGTTCATGAACTTGAAAGTGGAGCATTAGTGAATAATGACAAGATCAAAATTATAATCTCTGATGTAAGGCTGGAAGAGAAGAGAATGGAATAGAAATAAGATATGTTGAGGACTAGAAATTTTAGGTGCTTGAGTATGGATAAGTAGATAGAATATGTATATATATAACATATATTTATAAACCTATCTAATCTATCTATCCATTATTTATCTATCTATGCCCCCTAATTGGAGAGCAAAAGTTGAGTGGGAAAAAAGACAGCAAACTAGGCAATGAACTAATTGAAGGACAGAGAATGTCCTGGGATAGAAACATATATGGAAATTACTTATATGCTTATTGAAAGAATTATTTTAAAAGATTGTGCTTTGTAAATCATAATATGTAATACTAATGTGGGTTAATTTATTATCTTTGTAAAATACCTTTTGAACCAATTCCTTCCCTCTAATCTTACTACCATCTCTCTACAACTCTTATCTCCCATTTGGACTATTATGATGTCCTTCTATCAGATCTTCTTATCTCTACCCTCTTACAATGTCTCCCTTCGATCTATCCTTCATACTCTACCAGATTTACTTTTCTCATGCAAAGATTATGTTATAACCTTCTTCAAAATCTTTCAATGGTTTTTTTGTTGCCTTCTCAGTAAAGTTCAACCTCTAACTTGATATTTAAGGTCCTCCAAAATCTGGTACTACCCTATCTTTCTAGCCCAATTTTTCCCTTTCCAGTGCTCTAACCTTCAGCCAAATTGAAAATTGGTCTACTCATATCTTCCTCCTTGACTTTTCTCACACCATTCCCTGTATGTGAAATCTCTTTCTACTCCTCAATTCCTACACAAATCCAATTCAAATGATTTTCTGAGAATCATTATTGATCTCATCCATCCTCTTCTCCCAACCTACCAATAGTAAATAATTACCTGCCTTTCAGTTAAAAATAAATGTGTTATCTAAATTTCACATCTCTATCATGCAGAACAGTGTTCTGCAAATAATAGTCATTTAATAAATATTTATTAAAATGAGGTGGGTTCATGTACAAAAATGCTTGTGGCAGCCCTCTTTGTAGTGGCAAGAAACTGGAAACTGAGTGGATGCTCATCAGCTGGAGAATGGCTGAATAAATTGTGGTATATGAATATTATGGAATATTATTATTATTATTCTATAAGAAACAATGAGTGGGATGATTTCAGAGAAGCCTGGAGAGACTTATGTGAACTGAAGCTAAGTGAAATGAGCAGAACCAGGAGATCATTATACACGGCAACAAGATTATACGATGATCAATTTTAATGGACATGGCTCTTTTCAACAATGAGATGATTCAGGCCAGTTCCAACGGTTTTGTAATGGAGAGAGCCATCTACAGCCAGAGAGAGGACTGTGGAAACTGAGTGTGGATCACAGCATAACATTTTCACTCTTTTTGTTGCTGTTTGCTTGCATTTTGTTTTCTTTCTCATTTTTTCCCTTTTTGATCTGATTTTTCTTGTGCAGCAAGATATTTGTGGAAATATGTATAGAAGAATTGCACAAGTAATGAACTGAACCAGCTATGCCTAGAGAAAGAACTCTGGGAGATGACTAAAAACCATTACATTGAATTCCCAATCCCTATATTTATGCCCACCTGCAGTTTTGATTTCCTTCACAAGCTAATTGTACAATATTTCAGAGTCTGATTCTTTTTGTACAGCAAAATAACGGTTTGGTCATGTATACTTATTGTGTATCTAATTTATATTTTAAAGTACTTAACATCTACTGGTCATCCTGCCATCTGGGGGAGGGGGTGGGGGGGAAGGAAGGGAAAAATTGGAGCAAAAGGTCTGGCAATTGTCAAAGCTGAAAAATTACCCACGCATATATCTTGTAAATAAAATGCTATAATAAAAAAAGAAAAAAAAGAAAATTATCCATGTTTATATTTTGAAAATAAAATGCTATAATTAAAAAAAATAAAATAAAATGAGGTGGGTTGTTGAGAAATATCACTGGCATCTTGGCAACAGTACAATTACTACTCATATCTTACAAACATAACTTTTTACTTTGAAAAATGTTTGGTAGCCCAAGTGCTCCTTGTTTGGGTGAGAGAAGTAGCTGAAATAGAGAGCTGTCAAGGTGGCTCCAATTCCCACCATGAATTTATGGGTGTGCATGCTCACCTTCCTGTCCTTCCTAGAACTTTTTGTTGATCATATGCAGGTTCAGAGTCCTGTCACCTTTTCCATGTTTGTTAATGCCAGCATGTTGAGAAGCCTTTTCACAATCTACTAGTACATCATCCAGGTTTGGACCCTGATCCTATACAAATAGTTCAGTCAGTAAATATTTATTAAACACCTGCTATGTACTAAATACCATGTTTTAAGCACTGGAAATACATCAAGGTGGTTAGGGGTACAGTGACTTAAAGTTAGAAGTAAGTACCCGCCCCATATACCTAATTGTTAGTGAGTTTATTACCATCTTTATCAGAGTAAAAATAATAACAGTAATTAGCATAAAGTAGCAGCTTGATTTTTAATGGTTTGATATATGAATTGTCTCGATAGTTTCAAGAACTATCCAAAGGGGGGGGAAATCAAGAAGGGGTAAAGTGAGGCTCACTAATTAATTATAGCTTTTTGAAAATTGTCAAATATGAACTTTCTTTTAACTTAGTTTCAAGAACTATCCAAATTGTCTTTTGCATGCTGAATGATTAAATCTGTTATCAATTCTTTTAAATAGTTTAAAAAGTTTTAATAGTTTAAATTCCTTTAAATAGTTTAAATTGCTTTAATGTATTTTCAGAGTAACAATTAGTCACTTGACCTTAATCTGGTTGTGATTTTGGCTGAATCCAATCTATTTTTAAGATTAAAAGCAAATAACTATAATTTATTATTATAGAACACTAGTGCTGTAACACAGACAACAACTTAGAACAAAGTTAATGACTGGAATAGGGAGAGAAGATGATAATTCCTTAAATATTTAATGAGGATTGTTGTTTCCTTTAGAGCATATGTTTTAAATAGTTTTAAATTCTTCTGTGTATAATAGGATGAGGTCATTGGTGCAAGATGCTTTGTTTAAAGATGCTCTTAATGACCACAGCAACTACCCTTGGCTTCTCTGACTGGGCAAAGTCAGCTATTTAGACTGCAAGTGTGAGAGGCAAGTTGGTAGTTGTCCTTTGTTCTCAAAGAGGACCAAAATGACTTCACTGTGTTAGAGTGGAGTTACAATATGTCCAACTGTGGCCAATCAGACCAATATGAGCTTGGAATGCTCTGCCACAGGTAAGGCACAAATCATCCCTGTGAACATTTGGGGTGGGCTCTTTAACTATGCATCTCATGTTTCTTCTGAACTAATTTAATTCTGCTTCTCTCACAGAGTACAGCACCTTCTCTGATGAGGGTGTGCCATGCTGGACGGTCCTGTGTCAATGTCTCCCGTGGTTATACAATAAATTCTAAAGCTCTTAAGAGAGACCTTAGGGGCAGCTAGGTGGCTCAGTGGATAGAGCTCCAGCCCTGAAGTCAGGAGGATGTGAGTTCAAATGTGGCCTCAGACACTTAACACTTCCTAGATGTGTGATCCTGGGCAAGTCACTTAACCCCAATTGCCTCAGCAAGAAAGAAAGAAAAAAAGAAAGAAGAGAGAGAGAGAGAGAGAGAGAGAGAAGGAGAAAGAAAGAAAGAGAAAAAGAAAGAGAGAAAGAGAGAAAGAAAAGAAAAAAAGGAGACCTTAGAAGTGTCCTTGAAAGAAAAAAGAGAGAAAGGGAGAAAGAAAAGAAAAAAGGAGACCTTAGAAGTGTCCTTGAAAGAAAAAAGAGAGAAAGAAAGGAAAGAAAAGAAAAAAGGAGACCTTAGAAAAGAAAAGAAAAAAGGAGACCTTAGAAGTGTCCTTGCATCACTTGAAAGAAAAAAAATTATGTGGAAAGTAATATACTGTTTGGCCACCAGATGGTACTGCAGCAAACTGTGAATGATCTATTTTCCCCCACCGGCCTCCAACATGTCCATTCCCCACCCTAACCCCATTAACCCTAGTACAATGGTAATCCAGAAGGGTGTGATCTAAACTACACTTGGGTTTTGCCCAATACACAAATTCTCTATCTTCCATTAGGTTGAACCATCATTTTTTTCTTCAATATATAAGGTTCATCCATTTTCAGTTTTGCCCCACCTTAATTTATAGAATGAGACAATTCATTGCTGATGATGGTAATAATAACAAAAACTTAATAGTAATAATAATAACATTTATATAGTGCTCTAAGGTTTGCAAAGCATTTTTACAAATATTATCTCATTTGATCTTCACAATAATCTATTATTATCCCCATTTTCCAGAAAAAAAAAAACTGAGATAAACAGATTTTTTTGTAAGTGATTTGCCCAGAGTCACACAGCTAAGAAGTATCCGACACAAGATTTATTTTTTAAGCTTAGTTCTTCTTCTTATCTCAGATAACACAGGAAATGAAAAATAGACAATTAAAAACTTTCAAATAATGGCTTTCAATAATGTTATGCTGAGCAGCAAAGAATGCATGAGCAAGAGCACCTACTTTAGAATCAGAGGATCTGAATTTAAATCTCAGCCCTGTTACTTCCTACCTGTGTGGCCATGGGCAATCTCTAGGTCTGTTTCCTCTTCTTTAAAATAAAAGAAATTCTCTACTTGTATTGTTATATCAGTTTCCTCATTTTTAGTGGATTGTACTGGGTCAAGGATTCTTAACTTTGTATATATGCATTGCAGATTCTTTTGACAATCTGGTAAAATCTATTGAACTCTTCTTAGAATGATATTTTTAAGTACATAAAATAAAATGCATAGGATTATATTGGAAAACAAATATATTTCAAATAGTTATCAAAATATTTTTTAAAATTTATCTAAAATACTAACATGTATACATTGATCTGTGAGCCCCAGGTTAAAATCCTTGAACTAGAGGAACTCTATGGTCCCTTTTAGCTCTAAAGCAATGGTCCTAGGATCATATATATTTCATCCAAAAAAAGGAAAAAAATTGAAATGATTTGAAATGATCAAAGCAAAAAAAGGAAAAAACAAAACTCCAATGCAACTAATAAGTATTACAGCATAAAATAAACCAAAGAGAAGATACCAGATCCAATAATAGCAGCATAGGCTCTAGAAGTGAAAGTACTTTTTACAAGATAAGTTAATAAGGGATCATATGCTCACTAAGAAATAAAGGAAAATCTACCATCTATAAAATGAAATTAAAATTAACAAAGAAAGAATAAAACCCTACAAATCTGAGCTTCAATAGCTTGAACCAATCATTGGACATTTTAATGAAAAAGTGGATTTGCTGAGGAATAAAATGCTTCTTATACAAGATAAAATAACATAAATGAAAAGAAAAATAACAAAACCAAAAAAATCAATACAACAGAAAAATGAGAATTAGATAAACCAAAATAAAATTAAATCAGTCAAATTCTTTAGAGAGAATAATAAGTTTGATAACTGTGAGCTAATTTTATTTTTTTAAAAAAAGAGAAAGTAATAAAAAATTTAGAAGGGAAAATCATAATGAAAGAAGTATTTATTTAAAGAATATGATTGATGACAATCTTGTCAACAGACTTTATCTGTTTTCCAAGGACCAGCCTAGATAAGTACAAAGAAGCTTATCACTAATAGGTTGAGCAATTTATATTGAGATTTTCCTTGACTGCAACCTGTGAGATAAAATGGAAACCACTTCAACCAACAAACTTTTGATCTCCTTGCCAAGCAATGTGCCTATCTTACCCAAAGACAATACTAATTTAGAATAGAAATTCATTTTTAAAATGTTATGGAGAAGAATGAAGGAAAATTTTGAGCAGTATCTCCTCATAAAATATTAATAAAGACAAAAATATGACAAAAAGCAAAGAACCAACTAAGCTAGATCAAATCAGAGATGTTTAAAGATGAAATTGAAAGGACAACCAACAGACCAAAAAAAATGGAAATGATCTTTAAAGATTTCTATAAAAATCTCTTTTCTTCATCAGTGAAAATGGTATTATCACATTTTAATTGAAATATCTTAATTTCTGATGTATTACATAGGGAAGTAGAAATGGTACTAAACATAATAAGCTGAAATAGATCAAATACATGGAAAGAAGATTCATGCTGGAAACTTTATAGCTGGTGTACATTGGGTGATTGATTCCCCAAATATACAAAAGAGGAACTTATTATATCAAAACTGGACCTTATTATTATAGGAAAAAACATCACCAATAAAATATTAATAATTGCCTACCATAAACCTATTTCTGATGTCTACAAAATCCTTGGGAGAATCAACATGTGCATCAAAGTCATCCTTGATGATAATGTGAGAAGAAAACAAAAATTGATTTCACAAGTGATATTATGAATGTAGACCACTTATGTATAGTGATAATTGTGAGACACCCTAAATGCTCCTGTTTGCGAGTGACTTTAATTGTATCAAGCCTTGTAACATTCAGAACCTGTTAAATGAGACCCATAATCACCTTACAGAGAGCAGCTCAACTAATTGCATTAAAACCAAGTAATCAGAAAATACTTATCTAGGATATTATCCAGTTGGATGGAGCATATACAGAGCTAATCCATCAGTATATATATTTTGGATAGATACTATGCATTGATATAAAATGGGGTCAGAATAAAATTAGGAGAATAGGCTGAATAGTCTGAAAAATTGCAGTGTTTAAAAATGTTTTAAAATTGATCTCAAAATTTCCTTTGGCATCCTTCTGCTTCCTCCCAGTGTGCTATCCTACATAACAAATAATATTTTAGAATAAAAAATTTAAAAAAGAAAACAAAATGAATAAAACTGATCAATATAATTATTATCAATAGATGGGGCATTAAAGAAGAGATGTTCCCATCTGCTTTGTTGTTTAACTCTAAGGATCATAAGATCTTTCCTTTAGACTCACAGATGAATATCCTCACAAACTATATATCCTTTTATTATATTATATGTATTATGTCATGATATATATTCTTATAGGACATATGTCTATATACACACACACATATGTTCCTTGTTAGTCCTATTTATAGTTTGGTTTAACTTTTTTATTTGATTCATCCCAAACTGAAAGAAAAGGCATTAAAGCCTTCTTTCATTATTGTATTACTGTCTATGATTTCTTGTAGTTCAGTTAGGTTTTTTCTTATGAATTTAGCTGGTAAGGCATTTGGTGAATATATGTTTAATACTGATTTTGTTGTTGTTGTCATCAATGATCTTTTTCAGCATAATGTAGCTTCCTTGTTTGTTTGTTTTTATTGTGAATTTTTTTGCTCGGTTTTACAGCATGATTGCTACACCTGTTTTTTAATAAAACTGATATATGCAAAAAATTGTTCCAGTTACTCATTTTGAGTCTGTGTATGTCATTTAAAAAAAAATGTATGTTTCTTTTAAGCAATAAATTATGAGATTTTTTTTCTTGATTAAAATAATGAGTTAGATTTATACTTCTAAAATTAGGATTTTCTTCCTCTCTTTTGAGAGGTAGTATTCTCTCTAAGAACCAAAGCCCTAAAGATCACATCCATCATAAGACACTCGCACACAAACACCTCCTATTATGGATTCTCTCTCTCCCATAGAGAAGCATTCTTTAGTGGGATCCCTTTTCCATCACCAAATTAAGAGTTGCCTAGGATCATATATCTAGTAAGTGTCTGAGGCCAGATTTAAACTCAGAAAAATGTTTTACTGACTCCAGGCTCCACTATGTCAACTTTCTTACCTTTGTTTTAATTCTTCCCTTTGTGACCTTACCCATTTACCTACATACCCTTTCTTCCTAAAAGGCTGGAATTCTTTTCCCTTTATTATTTAATTCAAATATATCACATATTCCTCTTTATTCTCTTTCTCCCCTCTTCCTTTTTATGTACTCTCCCATTCTTCGTTAGTCCTACAAAAAATAATGATTCCCCAATAGACTGGGTGCTACAAGGTGTAGTCCATAGAGTTTTAGGACTCTTTCTTCACCATCAGTTCTTCCTGTTACATTTTACTTTCACCCTCATTTCTTTGTGTATCTTTAGAAAGAAATTTCTCAATTTGTTGTTATTGTTCTGTTGTCTTTATCATTGTTGCTCTTAACTACTTAAGTGTCTTTAACTTTTGAATTTTTTCTCCTTCGTGGAATAACTAATTTTTTTCCTGTGTCCTCCTTCATTGCTGAATTTTTTGCTTTTCTTATAATTTGTTGTCTATATATTTGTTGCAAAATAAATAATCTGCTTATGTCTGACTTCTTCAGATATCTCTTTTTTAAATTGAATTTCCATCTAGTTCATTGATAATTATGGCTCAGTTGGTATGTCACTTTGGATTGTATCTTGAAATACTTTGCACTTCACAACACAGTATTCTATTCCAATTTACAATTTCTGGTGGGTATAGAATAATTTCTTTTCTTTTATATTCAAAGGTCTTTCTCTTTGTTGTTTACAGAATTTGTTGTTTGTCATCTGAATTGTTCAATGTAATCACAAGGATCTTGGATCCCTTGCAACAAAGGAATTTTTTTTTCCCCCAAACATGATCTGTGGATTCATTCATCTGTCACTTTACTATTTTCAGAAGTTCTGGGCAGTTTTCTTTTGTTATACTTTATATTATGGTGTTTAGGTTGGTTTTTTTTTTTTAACTAATCATGTTTTTCAGGGAGAACTCTAATTAAATTGTTTCTGTGTTTCTCATTTTTGAGGATGATATGTTTCGCTTGTGTAGAGATTATATATGTTTTATACATATCTATCTCTCTATATATACATAGATATATAATGATATTGCCTTTTATTTCTTTTCTTCCAGATTGTTCTTAATTTCTATGTATTTGCACTCTTAACTTATTTTCTTTCTTTGGTGACAATTGCAACTATCAATTCTTTTTTCCATCCAGCCAATTATTTCTCCTCTGCAGATTACTACTTTCATGATTCTTGTATCTCTCTTGAATCATTCAGAAACATCCTAGTATGGTAATATGGCATGTTAAGGAATCCATAGGGTCCTCTGCCTCATTAGATATTGATTTATTTTCTTTTGTCTCGAAATATTTCTTCACAAGTGTCTGGACTCAGATCATCTGGAGAGCATTATACCCTTTGTTATTAATAGTTTGCCTGTTGGTTTATGTGCTTGTACTCAGTCTTTAACTGAATTTTACTCCTGAGATCTTTGATGATAATTTCAGTAATTTTTTACTTATGTTTCTCTACCCCAGTACAGAGAAAACTCAGTGAGTTTTCTAGCACTAGAGCCATGAAGAATACTTTGAAATCTTATTTGATAATTAACGAAGAAGGGTAGAATTTGTTACTTTTTTTGTCTTCATATAGCTATGTACAAATTGCTATTCCTAACATATATTAAAACAGGGAAAGCAGAGTCAGAGTAAGTGATCAGAATGATGAGAACTCAGACAAAACCATCCACTCTTGCTATTTTTCTTGTTATTTCTTCACTAAATTTCTGTTTGATGCCTCATCATGGTGTGGCAAAGACCCTTTTCATTTACTATATATATATATGGGTAATTTTTCAGCATTGACAATTTCCAAACTTTTTGTTCTAATTTTTCCCCTCCTTCCCCCCATCCCCTCCCTCAGATGGCAGGTAGACCAATACATGTTAAATATATTAAAGGATATGTTAAATATAATATATGTATACATAGGACCCTCAGTTTTTGAAAGTGATAGCAGAACACAAGTTCTGGCAAAGCTTTTGAACAGATTCTGTGTATATCATTTAAAGATCAGCCTGATTAAATTAAAAGGGATTTATCAACAGAGAGTTGGGGACAAGGGTATGCTGGATCCAACTCTTACCAGATTGTAAACGTAGTGTCAAATTTTCAGTGCAAATATTCATACCTAAAATAGGCAAAAATACAAATCAGGGCTTGATTCATTGCTTTGTTGATTGTCTACACTTAAGAAAGTGATTGATAAAATGTTAATAAAGAAGATTAAGCTTAAAAGTGTGTCATGAATACAACCCTCCCCCACCCCACCCACAGCCTCTAGCCAATTTTCAAGTGCCTGGTTGGCCAACAGCTGATAATTTTTTCAGCCACAAGTCATAAATCGTGATGTACTTTGCTGGAAGTACCCACACTTATGAAATCACAAACTCTTGAAATATTTAAGCAAATATTTTGGTTACTCTATCTGGGTTCCTGAAGAATGTTCCAGCAGAACATCATTTCTAGTAATTAACTAAAAAGATTACAAGTACAGACTCATTAAGTCTCTTTATCTGATGACCAATCTATTTAAATATGGAGAGACTTTTCACCGGGTTGTCTATTGATGAAAATTTAGTCACAGAAATTCTGAGGAGAGGGCTGAGCTGGTAAATATTTAATAATTAGCCCACCTTCCCCCCCCCCAAAAAAAAAAGAGAAGGATGAATGATACAATCTGCTGTTTAACTAACTGTTAGTTAACAGTTTTACGACCACCTTCTTTAGTTTAGACAATTAAAACAAAAAACAAAAAACTGAAAACCCAAATCAAGCCCTGTCATATGGTTTACTGATTTACAAGGTGTTATACACACAAAAAATTTAACAATCTGACAATAGTAGCTGCACGGGCCAACTCCAACATATGCCTGAGGTTACCCATACCAATAAAATTCCATATCCTTTCAATTTTGAGGTGTTATTGCCATGTGGAAAATATTCTCTTAGAGAGATAAATGACCAATATCCCAAAGCTGAAACTTTTAAGCAAGAGTTTCTCTCATAATTTAGGCAAATCATTTGATGATTTCTATCTTCTGTTTAGGTTACTTGCATTAGTACATCGAACTGGAGCATTGTGAAGAAAGTGTCTTGTAAATTATAAAACTACATAAATGTGGATTAGCATTACAATAGCAATGTTAAAAGTTACTTATTGAAATTGATTCTTTCTTCTCCTTCATAATTATAGTTAGTTCATGAAAAATAGATAAGTTCCTTGAGAAGTGAAATGATTCTGCCTTTCTTTATGCCCCCAATGCTTAGTACAGAACTTGGTTCATAATAAGCCCTTAAAATCAGGTTGATGACTGAATGACTTAAAGGAATGGTGGACGGTGAGGGGGAACCATCAGGAACTAAGCATTAACTTGCAAACTCTTATTATTCTATTGCTCTTTGAATGTTTATTTATATTTAATTATTTTCCTTTACCCTAAATATGCCTATATCCTCTAGATCTTGCCCTGGGGATTGGGTGGTTGTTATTAAAGTCTCAGAAATAGTAAAAGGCTGGTCTGTCTTCTGGCTAAAGAAATATTTGGTACTTTTCTTAAAGCCCCAGAGCAAGGTATTTATGGACGTTAATAAATTCCTCCTACAATCCCAGAAAAGGGGAGTGGAAGGAAGCGTTCCTCATGCTTACTACATAGATAAGGAAACATCAAGAGATTAGCTGATGGAAGATCTGAGACTAGATGTTGTGACTCAACTGTGCTTCTTAGGCCTTGGACTACTTTGTCAAAGCTTCAGTGGAAGAAGAGACCTTAAACATAGAGTTTTCTGCCAAATGAGGCCTTCCTTCGTGGGAAGAAAAAGGAAAATATTATAGTCAATTCAGCAAGTTAGTTACTGATTTTCCATTTGAAATTATCCAGTCCTTTGTTTTTCTTCATCCCTCTTGTCTTTTTCTTTACCAAAGTCCTTGAAATTTAGTCTTCTACATGTGACCAGGGTTAAAGGGAGAGGGAGGGAAAAGTGAAAGAAAGCTTAATAAATAATGCTAATTGTTCTGCCAAAAACTAAACATAAAGGAACAATAGTAGCATAACAATTTGACCCAGGATTGTTTCTATTTGAACTCTATTGAATATGAAATAAGAAAAATGATATGAGGTTTTAAAATTTGCAAAATATTTTACAGATTTACTTATTCCAGTCTTTTGGCCAGAGCTTGATGGATTTCTATGAGAGAAACAAATCAACCAATAATGCTAAATTAAAGCAAAAGTTGTTTGCTTTTTTTTGTGGTGTTTTATATCACATAAGGAAAGGTACTTTGGTTAGAATGAGAAGGCAGGGTAAGGGAGGACAGGACAAGGATACATTGGGACCACTACTACATGAACAACAATTAGACATATAGGATAAGACATATGGGTAGATTGATGATCTGACCTTGCAAAAACAGGGTGGACATCCAAATAGAAAGTGCCCTGACCCAAGCTTTTGATCATTCCTCCAGTTCTTTGTTTTAAACCATTTGTGCTGTCCCATGTAATAGGCTAAAAGACAGAGAGACAAACAGAGAGAGACAGAGGGAAAGATGCTGATGAGAGTCAGGTGTTTTATAAGGAAGAAAAGGATCAGGTTTAGTTTCCTCTGACTTGTAATTCATCCTTTATATGGATGTCAGAATGAATAATAAAGTTCTATGGGGAATGAGGAGTATTCCAGATATGGGAGTTTCCAGAGAAGATATTATCAAGTAAGAGAAGGAAGTATCTTTGGAGAACAGACAGCCTGTTGGAGAAAAACAAAATGCAGGAAATGTCACCATAGATACATGAGGTATAGAAGAAGAAACTGAGGTGCAGAGCAATTAAATGAATTACCAGGTCCACATAGCTAGTGAGTATCTGAGGCAGGATTCAAAACCAGATCTTACTCTCTCCAAGGAAATGTTGACAATACAATCAGAGCTCCATATAAAGCTTGCTATATATCAACATAATTTCATAATGATGTCTAACAAAGCATTTAATAATATTTTATAGTTTAATGAAAGGAATATTGGTTCTGAAGTCAGAAGGCCTAAGTTCAAATGCTGTTTCTGCTCATATCCTCTCTGTGATTTGGGGCAAGATTAGATCACATTCCTGAACTTCGATTTTTCAAGTAAAATGAAGTAATAACACTAGATAGCCCCTGAGGTCCTTGTCAGATTTAGATCTTAAAGTCTATCATACCAAAATCTACCCTAAATCCAGAATTCTAGTCCTTTGGCCCATCCCAGAAATCCAACCCAAGTAAAATGTTGTGTAGGGCCGAAGTACAGCATTTATTTTTTAAGTGGATAATGTTTAATATCTCAGAGAACTCTTGAGCACTACAGAAATAATTCACTAAGAGCCAAGATGGAGGAGAAAAAGCAGGAACCTGCTTGAGCTCTCCCCCAAAACCCTCCAAAAACCTTTAAATAATGACTATAAAAAATTTTAGACCATCAGTACCCACAAAAGGATGGAGTAAAAGAAAGAGCAAATAAGGGATTTTGAAAACCAAGTAAGAAGTAGAAGGAAAATTGGGAAGAGAAATGAGAGCAATACAGAAGGAAGTACAAAAAGCCAACAGAGAAAAGAATGCTGTAAAAAGCAGAATTGGCCAAATGGAAAAGGAGGTACAAAACCTACTGAGGAAAATAATTCCTTAGAAATTAGAATATTAGTTAATAATTAAAAATTAGAATAGAGTAAATAGATTTAATAAGATTAATCTATTTACATTCTTCCTACATGGGAAGATGATACTTGTAACTCATAAGAACTTTCTCCTTATTATGTCAGCTAAAAGGAGTATATATAGACAGAGGGCACAGGTGTGAATTGAATTTGAAGGGATGATATCTTTAAAAAATAAAATTAAAGGATGAGAGAGGAATATATTTGGCAAAGGGAAAGCAAGAAGTGGAATGGTGTAAATTATATGCCATAAAAAAAAAAAAAACACAAGAAAAAGCTTATAGAATGGAGGGGAAGAAAAGGAAGGAAAGGGGAGGAAAATAAGAAGGAAAAAAGGAACATATTCTCATCATAACTGGCTGGAAGAGGAAATATCATATACATTCATCATGGATATGATTCCTGCAGGAAAGTAAGAGAGAAAGGAAATAAGAGAAGGGGGAAGGGTGATAAAAGGGATAGCATATTGGGGGAGGGAGGTGGTCAGAAGCAAAACACATTTTTTGAGCATTTATGCGTCATTTTATATATTTTGTTTATTTTCTGGTTATACATGTACATTCATTTTTTAAAAAACATTTCCTTATGAATCATGTTGGGAGAGAAAAATCAGAACAAAAGGGGAAAAGCACAAGAGAAAAAAATAGAAGAAAAAGGGAAAAAGTGAACATAGCATAGGTTGATTTATATTGAATGCACATAGCTTGCTCGCTCTCTAGATGAAGATGACATTTTCCATCCAAAGGTTATTGAGATACCTGGGTTACTGTGGGTCCCTGAACCACTGAGAAGAACCAAGTCTTTTATAGTTGATCATTGCACAATCTTACTATTTACTGTGTACAATGTATTCCTTGTTCTGCTTGTTTTGTTCAGCATCAGTTCATGCAAATCTTTCCAGGTCTTTCTAAAATTAGTTTGCTCATCAATTTTGTAGAACAATAATTTCCCATTTCTTTCATATATCATGACTTATTCAGCCACTCCCCAATTGATAGGCATCTACTCATTTTCCAATTCTTTGCCACCATAAAAAAAGGTGCTACAAACATTTTTACACAGGTAGGTCCTTTTTCCTCTTTTTATGATTTCTTTGGGATGCAGACCCAGTAGCAGCACTGCTGGATCAAAGGGCAAAGCAAAACACTTTTAAGGAGGTCCAGGGTGAAAGGAGAGAGAAAAAATTGAATGGAAATAGTTAACAATAGTAATTGTAAAAAGAATTTTGAAGCAAAAAGGAAAACTGAAGAGACACAGAAGCCACTGGCCCAACTCCACTGCTGATCAGCCCAGAAGCTTTGATCTGCTCCAGTTCTGACTGTGTGGGCTGGTCCCAGCTTACATCAATTGGTAGCTTCTTGATATCACTGACAGACTTAGTGGGATACCCAGTCAACAAACTCTATTGCTACCAGAACTTCAGCTTCCCCTACTAACAGGAATTACAGGCAAGTGGCCACCACAACTGGCTGCTCCAGCCTTTTGAGCAAGAAAAGGCTAAAGAAATTTGCCTTTTGAAAGCATACATAGGCTCTTGTCCTAATCCTAATCAAGTGCTCTTTCCTTCCATGCATTGTACCAAACTTCAGTACAAGAGGGAAAAACCACAGGAGAAGAAAAAAAAAAAAAAAAACAGAAAAAAGAAATGAGCATAACATGTATTGATTTACATTCAATAACCATAGTCCTTTTCCAATGCATTTTCCAAAATGACATTTTCTATACAAAGTTTATTGGAATTGCCTTGGAAATAATATTTTTAACATTGTACCTCTTACTCTTATACAAATTTATGAAAAGAGTAGAGCCTTTGGCTGCAAAGTAATATATTCTAAATTAATCTTCTAGGCCCTGGCAAGATGAATAATATATGAAGTATTATGCTAGACAAAGTTCATCTAAGAATAAGTTCAAGTTCATAAGTTCATCATAGGATTTAGGCATTGTAGTCATTACCTACTCTAACTCCCTTAAGCAGGAGACCTGGGTTTCAGTAACTGTGTAATCTCAATTAACTCCCTTCCCATTACCCAGCCTCATTATATTTATTTAATATTTTCTTTTTTCCCCAATTACATGTAAAAACAATTTTTAACATTCATTTTTAAAATTTTTAGTTTCAAATTCTCTCCCTCCCTTACAAAGTGGTCAAATACTATGTTATTATTACTTGTATGGTCAAAAGATCTGTTCTGTCTCAGGCTGGTCATTAGTGAAGGAATATTTCTTAGATAGAACTGGTCTATTAGCAGCCGTGCCCTCATTATGGTCATCTCACTTTTTCTGAAGATCATTCCCTATATACACAGAAGGCATAAACCTTGTCAACATCACTAATGGCATCCTGATCAGTATAATACTGGATTTATGATGGAGACTTGCCAAGTACTCTGTGAGTTGGTCCAAGTATTTTTCCCTTCTTCAATTCTACCAGTGCCTTTATATGATGATTTTACATTATGATTTATGTTCTGAGGCAGCTGATGGCTCAGTGGATGAAGTATCTGTTAGATCTTCAGTCTGAGTGAGTTTAAATGCTGCCTTAGCTACTTACTAGATGTGTGATCCTGGGCAAGTTGTTTGACTTAAATTTGCTTCATTTTCCTCGTCTGTCAAATCATATATCATACTTATCTCTCAGGGTTTTTGTGAGAATAGAATGAGATAAATATTTGCAAAATATTGTACAAAATTTAAATGAAAGCTGTTATTATCTGTCTCTAATTGAACATTTCTCCTTTCACTCCACAAAGGAATTTATAATTATATTCCCCTTGAGGAGCACTTAATCTTTACTTCCCAGGATCTTTGCTTTCATGATCTCCCTTTCCTCTAGCCCAGCTCTAGGTGAAATAAGTCTGATTTCCTTGTATACTAAATAGTGTAGGTGCAGTAGCTAAATAATAGTATCACTCATATGGTACTTTAAATTCTGTGAAGAGTTTTACTATCTTATCTCATTGGGATCACACAACAATCTTGTGAAGTAGGTATATCATCACCCCCAATTTGTTGTTGTTGTTTGCTTGTTTTTTTCTCTCATGTTTTTTTCTCCTTTTGATCTGATTTTTTTTGATGTAGAAAAATAAAATGTTATTACCATTTTTTTAAAAAAAAGAAAACAAAATAGGGATAATAATAGCATTTACCTTGCAGAATTGTTGTAAAAATCAAATGCAAAAATATTTTTGGCATGCTTAATGCATTATTATCCTCCTTCCTCTTTATTCCTATTAAGGGCACTATCATTATTCCTCCCAGTCCCTATGTAGAAAATCAATATAATCCTCAACTCCTTTCTTACATTTATTACATAGATCCAATCTGTCTATAAGTCTTGTCTATTTTATGTTCATAACACATCTGGTAAATGTACCCACCCTGGTGCAGAAGCTTATAACATCATATCTGGGTTATTGCAGTAATCTTCTGATTGGCCCTTCACCTCAAGTCTTTTCCCATACCAATCCATCATCCATTCAGCTGCCAAGGTGATTTTCTTAAACATGTCACCCCTTCACCATCATCCCTAGCCTCATTCACTAAACTCCAGTGGTTCCCTGTTATCTCCAGGATCAAATTTAAAATATTGATTAACTTTTAAAGCCTTTTCCACCTGACTCCTTCCTACCTTTCTAATCTTATTAAATCTTATTGCCCTCTGTGTATTCCAAGAGCTTTCTTACTGTTCCTCAAACAGAATGAATACTCTTATCTCTCTTTTTCACAGATAATTTCTTATACCCTCTCCTTTACCTGCTCTCTTCCCTCATTTTCTTTAAGACTTAGTTCAAATCATAAAAAAGGGGAAAGAACCCACATGGGCAATAATGTTTGGATCAGCCCTTTTTGTAGTGGCAAGGAATTGAAAATGGAATGGATGCCCATGAGTTGGAGAATGGCTGAATAAGTTGTGGTATATGAATGTTATGGAATATTATTGTTCTATAAAAAATGACCAACAGGATGATTTCAGAGAGGCCTGGAGAGATTTACACGAATTGATGCTAAGTGAAGTAATAGAACCAAGAGAACATTATACGTAGCAATAAGATTATTCGATGATCAATTCTGATTAAAGGGGCTCTTTTCAACAGTGTGGTGATTGAGGCCAGTTCCAATTGTCTTGTGATGGAGAGAGCCATCTGCATTCAGACAAAGGACTGTGAGGGCTAAGTGTTAACCACAACGTAGTATTTTCACTTTTTGTTGTTGTTTGTTTGCATTTTGTTTTCTTTCTCATTTTTCCTCTTTTATCTGATTTTTCTCGGCAGCATGAAAATTGTGGAAATATGTATAGAAGAATTGCATATATTTAATATATATTGGATTACTTGCTGAAAGGAGGGGAAAAATTTTGGAACACAAGGTTTTGCAAGGGTGGATGTTGAAAACTATACATATGTTTTGAAAATAAAAATATTTTTTAAAAATAAATATATTCTTTTAAAATTAAGAAAAAGAAAAATATTCATGCATATATTTTGAAAATAAAAAGCTAAAAAAAAAAAAAGATTCAATTCAGTTCCTACCTTTTGCAAGAGACTCTTCTTGATCCTGTCCACTAGAAGTAACTCTACTGTGAAACAGCCTTCCATCTATTTTGTATATCTTGTATGCATATGATTATTTGCATATTGTCTTTCTCATTTGCCCTACTTGAGAACAGAGACTGTATTTGCCTTGCTTTATAACCTTATTGTTTGGCACAGTATCTAGCACATAGAAAGTGCTAAACGAATGCTTAGTGACTCACTTGCCTGTCTTTATAGCCAAGAAAATAAAGTCTAATCACTTTTCTTAAAAAAAAAAAAAAGAAAGAAAGAAAGACTGCTATTTTTTAAAGTATATGACTAAAAGAAAAAGTACTCCTAATCAGTATTGATTAGAGAAATGCAAATTAAAACAATTCTGAGTATCATCTCACACTATCAGAGTGGTGGCTAAGATAAAATGATAATGATAAATGTTAGGGGGGATATAGGAAAACGAGGACACTTGAGCATTGTTGGTGGAATTGTGAAATGATCCATCCACTCTGGAGAGCAATTTGGAACTATGCCCAAAGGCTATCAAACTGTGTATACCTTTTGACCCAGCAATCCCACTATTGGATCTGTATCCCAAGGAAATCATAAAGGGGGAAAAGGATCCACATAAGCAAAAATGTTTATAACAGCTCTTTTTGTGGTAGCAAAGAATTGGAAAATGAGTAAATGCCCGTCAATTGGGGAATGGCTGAATAAGTTGTAGTATATGAAGGTAATGGAATGTTAATCTATTTTTTAAAAAAATCATGAACAAGATGACTTTAGAAAGGCTTGGAAAGATTTCATTGAACTGATGCTGAACTAAACAAGCAGAAACAGGAATACATTGTACACAGTAATAGCAAGATTGGGCAATGATCAACTATGAAAGACTTGGTTCTTCTCAGTGGTTCAATGATTCAAGGCAATCCCAATAAACTTTGGATAAAAAATGCCATCTGCATCCAGAAAGAGAACTATAGAAATTGAATATAAATCAATACAAGCTAGGTTCACTTCTTTTTTCTGATTTTTTTTCTTGTGGTTTTTCCCTTTTGTTCTGATTTTTCACTCCCAAGATGACTCATAATCAGAAAAAATAAAACAGTTAATAAAATTTTTTAAAAAGAATATCCTTCCCAATGAATCCTTAGCACAACTGAACTTGTCACAAGAAAGAAGCATGATTAAACAAAGCAAACCAACACATTAGGCCATGTCTGCCAAATATACCTCATTCTACACCTAAAGCCTACAGTCTTTTTCCTTTCATCATCAATCTTCTGGAATCAAGATTGGTCATTTCATTAATTTAAGTGCTAACATCTTTCACTGTTGTTTTTTTGTGTCATTATTATGACCATCACATAAGTAAATTGTTCTTTTGTTTCTGCTCACTTCACGATATATTAGTTTATACAGTTCTTCCCCAGGTTCTCTCACTTTTTTGTTTATTTATTTTTCCTTTTGGCTATGGTACATTGCATTCACATATCCCTGTTTGTGTTCTCTAATTGATGGGACCCTACTAGGTTCTCAGTTTTGTTTTTGCCTTTACTACAAAATTATTTCTATAAATATCTTTGTATCCTTTCTGAGTTAGATATTCCTGCAATATATCTAGATATAATTTGATATCTTTTTAAAGATAGTTCCATATACTTTTACAAGATGATTGGACAAATTTATAACTTCTGCAACTTTACAGGTATCTAATCCCTCTTTCACATGATAATTCTTTGGATTCTTGAAGATAACTTACATAGGATGTCATACTTAAATGTTTTTCAAAGCTAAACATTCCCATTTTCTTCAATTAATCGTCACATGGCATCGTCTCTAGTTCCCTCATTATTGTGATTGCCCTCCTCCAGATGACCTCAAATTTACCTTTGTTGGTGACATCTGGAACTGAACACAGTATTCTAGTAATGGTCTGAACAGGTCAGAGGACAATAGAACTATTATTCCCTTCCTGGAGCCTGCTGGCCTCTCATATTGCAGCCTGAGTGGATCTTGTCACACTGTTGATTTCTGATAAGTTTAAAATCTATTAAAATCTCCACATATTTTTCACAAAAACTGTTTTCTAGGTACATTGTATGTGTGTATTTCATTTACTTGAATTCAATTTAAGACTTTACATGTACCTCTAATGACTTTCACCTAATTTGGTCCATTTTTAGACTGTTAAGATCATCTTTGATTCCAGACTCTATAATACAAGATGTTAATTATCATTCTCATCTTCACATCATCTGCAAATTTTATAAGCAACTTTTCTTCTTGACTTGTTTTAAGACTTAGACAAGTGGTTTGTGGAGTTACTACCTAGCCTTGATTACTGAATGGGTCAGTCAAACAAGATCTGATGAAAACTTTAGCTTAAAAAAGGCCAAAGCCTCCCACTGCCTCCAGGGCCATCTCCAGTTGTCCTTATTCATATCTAGCTTCTGGTTCCAGATGGCTCTGGAGGAGAAAGTGAGGCAGGTGACCTTGCACAGCCCTTTGTCACATCAATCCAATTCATCTGCCTGTTATCCTATCACCTCCCTGGTGTTAAGGTTCTCTTCAGGAAGGAAGGACAAACAACAGCAACTTCCAAACTAGGAATAATCTCTTCTTCACTTGATCTTGAGATATTTTATATTCCTCTTAATAATCATTCAGTAAACATTTCTTAAGTGCTTACTATGTGCCAAGTGGGAAGCTAGATGGCACAGTGGATAGAATGCCAGACCCAAAGGCAGAAAGACTCATCTTTCTGAGTTCAACTCTGCCTTAGACACTTACTAGCTGTGTGACCCTGGGCAAATCACTTAATTTCGTTTCTTATTTAAATCACTTAACTCAGTTCCTCATCAGTTGAATTTGCCAGTTGGCTGTAAAATTCCATAACAGGAATATGATCTTGTAATTGTCCTAGTGACTATTTCGCACTTTGAATTTATTAAGTACTTAGTATTAGTACTTAAATATAGTATTGATGTAATCTTTGAAGTTGGATTTCTAACATTACATTCTCATTCTCTGGCTAAAACATAACAGAAACATAGAAATGGTTTACAAGAAAACAAAATTGTACTCCTTTTTGGAATCAGAATTGCCCTATTAAATTTTTCTTTCATCTAATGCTTTGTAAGACTCTATTTGGCTGCAATCACACTTTACATCAGAAGAAAGTTGGTGATGAGGTGAATGAGAATGAGAGGGAACGACGAGGAATGGTTTAAGCAATCTTTGCTTTCAATATAGATTTAGACAAACATCATCTTCAGTTAAGGGCTGAGGATGAGGAAGGCTAGGAGAAGAATAGGTGACTTGAAAAAATGTCCTGTTATTGTGGGGGAGATGTATTAATTTGATAAACCTGTTTCTCCACCTCCAGAGAACTTATTAATTGGGATTGATCAGGGGCAGAGGTGGGCAGAGCTGGTCCTGTGTTTTCTGACAGTAGTGAAATGAACATTGGTTTGACTAGAAAGAAGATCTAAGTCCTAATTCTTCTGGCTGTATGACTCTAAACAAGTCACTTAACCTTTTGAATCTATTTCCTTAGCTATAAAATGGGGATGATAGTACCTGCCCTAAAGTTATAGAATCTTAGGGATCATTTAGCCCAATCTCTCATTCTATGTAGAAATTCTCATTTTACAATATTCCTGAATATGTGAATAAAAAGTTTTGATTAAAAAATTGAGTTGCTTATTGAGGAAGTGCATTTATCACCAATATAGATACTTATCAGAACACTGTAGAGGGAAGACTTCTTGACTGTATATTTGATTCAATATTTGCTGTAGGAGGGCCAGTACATTACAAATGACACCTATTAGTGTCAGAGTAGGTATAATAGGTGAGTAGGAGTAATTTACTGAAGTAACATGGCTTCCATCCAACTTTATAAGCTCAGCCACATAGAGAGGAGTGTCCTCCATCCAAGAGTTCCTTCCTGTCCAAGCCCCATTGTTCAGATTTAATAGTCAAACTTTGCTCACTATAGCATTTACAATGTATATATTATGCAAGATCCTGACATTCAAGTATTTAATTGACCAAGTTGCTTTCTTTCATGGTCAATTTTAGAAATGCTAAAGTACAAAAGATAAGAAAGCTATTAATATTATGGCATGCAGGGATACTTGGGATCTTGAAGACTATACTAACAGGGAGCAAACTCTGGAAGGTTCTACCAATGTGTCATTTGGAACTTTACTCTGAATGATACTCCCGAAGGATAAATAGTTAGGCAGCAAAACAGGCTGTCAACTCCCTGCCCTTGACTCCTGGGTAGAGGAAAAAGGAAATGGTTCCATGTTTTGTTGTCAGAAATCCTTTTGGCTTTGTCCAGAGAAAACTAACAGTTTCAGTAGTGGTAATTCCAAGGCTTTGTAGCCCTTCCTGTAGCCATACCTTTTGACTTTCTGGTATTCTTGACATTGCAAAGAGTCTGGACAACCTGAGGCAGAACAGAAGGTACGCATAAAATTCAAGTAGAAGCTCTATAAGCACCAAGTTGGATATAGAAATCAGTAAGAGACAAACAGATACCATCAGATCTGGGAGCAACTGGGTTCCCAGGATTCCAGATAGTTTAAGGAAAAGGAGAGGAGAGATTTGAAGGGAAAAAAACCCCTCAAGTTAACAAACATTTAATACTTTATGTTGACACTGGGAATACAAATATAAGCAGAAAGAAAGCTAATTCCTGCTCTTGCATCAGATCTGGGAGCAACTGGGTTCCCAGGATTCCAGATAGTTTAAGGAAAAGGAGAGGAGAGATTTGAAGGGAAAAAAAACCCCTCAAGTTAACAAACATTTAATACTTTATGTTGACACTGGGAATACAAATATAAGCAGAAAGAAAGCTAATTCCTGCCCTCAAAGGGTTTATATTCTAATAAAGGAAGATAATATTTAAAAGATAGCTGAGAAACAGCAGGGAAAGAGAGGAAAAGGAAAGATGGGGAGCAGCTTGGAGGAAGACTGAAGAGTCGAGAATTGGGAGAGGAGTAGTGAAAATGGCTGGCCTAGGAATATCCCTCTAAATGGAAATTCATGGACAAATTTACCTATCAAAGGAGGAGACCACAAAAGCAGAGAGAACTTCAAGGGTGAGAAGATGAATGAGACTTGTTGGATTACTTCAGAGGATCAAGAGTGAAGTCAGAGGACAAATCAAAGAATGAGCATTAATTAATTAGACCTAACAAATAATGTCACCAATTCTGTGAATGCCTTTTATGTCTATATTTTTTAGAGACCTCCTTCTTCCTGTAGGTGAGAGAAATAGGAACTCTTGTATCTTCTTTCCCATACCCTCACCCCACTAGATCTTGGTATAGACAGACCGAGGGAATTTTAAAACTAGACTTCTAATCCCAGTAAATCACTTTATAGGATTGTAGAGCTAGAAAGGACTTTAAAGAATATCTGTCTTAACTCTTTCAGTTTACAAATTGAACTTCAGAGAGCTTAAATTATTTGCCCAAGGAAATAAATACAAAATACAAAAAGCTAATTTAGGTCCCCTCCTCTCAAAGTTAGCATTTTTTCACTTTATCACAATTTCTCTCTGGCCTCAATCTCCCCATCTGTAAAATGAGGGCATTGGACTCGATCTCTCTATTCCATTGTAGTTCTGACATCCATGTTGTGTTTGGAAGTAGCATGGCAGAAAAGAATGAATATTGAATTTGGAGTCAGAACACTGAGGTTTCAGTCCCAAATCTGTCTTTTAATTTTTCTTGGCCTCATTTCCTCGTCTATAAAATGAAGAGTTGGATTAAAATAATCTTCGAAGACTCTGCTATTCTAAATGTGCTATTTCTTTCCAGCACTAAAATTCACTTGGGTTCTTTGATAGTACAAAATGAAGAAGCATGAATAATGTCTTTCGTCATCACTAGCAAAAAGTCCTTTTGTTAATTTTTTTAGGGAACATTTTGACTTTGGGGAAGGAAGTATATGGAATCTGGCTTAAGAATTACCTGAAAGAAGGAGACTCATGTATAATATGGATCATATGAGTAGGAAAGAAAGCACAGTTCCATGAAGATGCTGAAGGACTTCTTCCCTTGTCCCATGAAGATCTACTTTAAATTCTACTACCCCTGAATTTTATTTTCTTTCTCATTTTTTTTTTTTTACTTTTTGACCTGATTTTTTTTGTGCAGCAAGATAATTATATAAATATGTATGCCTATGTTGTATTTAACATATTTTTACCATGTTTGACATATATTGGATTACATGTCATCTAGGGGAGGTGGTGGGGGGAAGAGGGGTAAAATGGGAACACAAGGTTTTTTAAGGGTCAATGTTGAAAAATTATCCTTAAATGTTTTGAAAATGAAAAACTTCAATAAAAAAAAAACCTTCTACTTTTCCATTGCTTTCTAATAACCTAATCGGATGGTCCAGAGATGCTATACTAAAATAACTTCTCAAAGATTAATTAGCAAATCTAGACTCAGATCCACACCTTGAAAGTGCCATTCAAGCAGCCAATTTGTATTTTAAAAGCACCTACTTAATGTCAGGTCCAGAGATAGGAGAAGAAGGTAAAAAAGTAAAGGAATTTTTGCCTTTAAGTATGTTTACCTTCTGGAAGTTGGGAACAAGTCCTAAAATTTGCATCAATGTAGTACAGCTTGTGAAATAGATACAAAGTAATTGGCAGAGGTGGGAACACTGACAGTTGAGGAAGTCGGGAAGGGCCAATTGAAGGAGACAGTTTGAGGGCAGATAGGTGGTGCAGTGGACAGTGCACCAGCCCTGAAGTCCAGGGGACTTGAATTCAAATTGGTCTCAGACACTTAACACTTCCTGTCTGTGTGACCCTGAGCAACTCACTTAATCCCAACTGCCTCAGGAAAGAAGAAGAAAAAAACGAAGAAAGAAGAGGAGGAAGAAGGAGAAAAGGAGGAGGAGGAGGAGGAAGAAGGAAGAAGAAGGAAGAAGAAGGAAGAAGAAGGAAGAAGAAGAAAGAAGAAGGAAGAAGAAGAAAAAAGAAGGAAGAAGAAGAAGAAAGAAGAAGAAGAAGGAAGAAGAAGAAGAAGAATCTTTGGTGCTCTTGGAATCTCCATTTCTTTTAAGTATAGTCTACAAATGTTTTCTCACTTGCTGGTAGTCCTCCTCCAATTTTTGTTGTTTCATTTTTCAGATTTTCTGATTCTTTGAAACACCATTTGGGGTTTTCTTAACTAAGACACCAGAGCCGTTTTCCATTTTCTTCTTCAGTTCATGTTACAGATGAGGAAACTGAGGCAAACAGGATTACATGACTTGCCTGGGGTCCCATAGTTTATAAGTGTCTGAGGCCAGCCTCTTCCAATTACTTTGATCTATTTTGCATATGCCTGCATAATACATGTTGCCTTTTGAAAAATATATCTCTCTCCTAGTATACACAGTGTACAACACACAGTAGGTAGTCAATGAATACCTATTGACTGATTGAGGAGAAGCAAACTCCAGTTTGGCCTCCCCCAAATCACTGTGAGATGTAGATAAGGGATAGAGAAATTGAACCTGGGGGCAGAGAAACTTCTGGTCTCTCTTTTAGGGAAGAGACTTCTGGTCTCTTTTAGGGAAGGGACTTCTGGTCTCTCTTTTTTTCTGGTCTCTCTTTTAGGGAAGAAACTTCTGGTCTATTCCCTTTAGTGCCTTGAGAGAACCTGAAACCAAAAGGCACTTCCATTGGATCTCTAGGAGGGAAGGAGGATAGCCTTAGCTCAGGAGAGTTGGGTGGAGTCTTATTTAAGCTCCTGAAGACAACCTGTGAAGGCACAGTCCTGTGATTGTCCACCTGCAGTGAGCATCTATTTGTCTTTCTACTGGACACCTTTCCTATACTTTGTCAATAGTATAGGAAGAGCCACTTTTGGAGTCTGCAGCCATGGATAGTTCAAATAAAAATCCCACTCCAGCTCTGGAGCTCAGTACCAAGGATACTGTGACTTTCAGTTCTAGTCCAGTAATCGCACCAGACAGCAACTGGAAGAACAAAGATAACAATTCAAAAAATGAGAGTACCCTTGAGGGTGGGAGCAATGGCTCTGACCCAAACTCTTCCCAGAACGTCAAAGGAACAACGTAAGTCTATTTTTCTCATCTTTGACTTGGTTTCTGTTCTATCTTATATGTAATACTCTTTGGGTTGTCCTCTGGCTCATTGTAGATGGTGTTGAGATGTGGGTATATCTCATTTTCCCTTCTTGTGGGAAGATTAAGTTAATTGAAAAACTAAGATCAAAACTCCTAGACACTAAGGATCTGGTCTGCTTTGCAGACTTAATTTTACCTGTGCGGTCCCTAAAAAACTCTTGAGTGCAGAGCAGAAACCCAGGCTGCTCTAAGGGGTCCTATTCTCAGAATAATGTTTTTGAATGCATAAAATAAAATGCATATCTTTCCTGACTTCCTTCAAGTCTTAGAATCCTCTGCTTTTTAAGAAACCTTTCCCATATCTCCTTCAATTTATTGCTTCTTTGTGAGTATTTCCAATTTATGCTGTGTATCTTGTTTTGTAATTCTTTCCTTTGTCTTTCCATTGTCTTTCCTCAATAGATTGTGAGCTCCTTAAAAACAGGGACCATTTTTATTTTTTGCCTTTCTTTGTATCCCCAGTATACATTGCCTGGCACATAGTAAGTGCTTAATAGATGCTTCTTAACTTGATTTTTAAGTGATTTCATAATTTAAATTCCTAATCTAGAGAAAAATGGTATCTAAATTTAGGACCATGAAAGCATCAGGGAGAACCTGGGGATTTCTGGAATTAATACTAATAACTCAAACAACTCCACGAGGAAGGGAGAATAAATATTATTATAATTGCCTTTTTGCAGATGATGACAGGGAAGCCTAATTTTCCAACTCACTTCTCCTCAAGATAAAAACAATAGAGACTCCAAATAATGTCAGTGATAGGCTTTACTAACTCCTGGCTCCCTCTCTTCCCTTCAGGCACTGCCTTGGATCTATCATAAGCAGGATAGAGTTTTTCTGGGGGAAATGTCTTTGGTTTCTTATCCAGGAATTGTGCAGTGGAATTCTCTTTGCATGAAGTTAGCTTGAATTGATGTACAATAGATAGAAATTTGTTTCTTCAACATCTGCATATGCTGACAACTTGCAAGGAATGCCCCTGACCTAGTGGAAAATTCAAGGACAGAGGGCAAACTCTCCAAGCCTTATCTTGACATTTAATTTAGCTCCCTCTCTTGGAGAAGTATTTCCCTTGTGATGAAAAGTGACTCTTCCCCACAATGAATTTTTAACAGAGGTAATCTAGAATTCATTCAACTTTAGCACTGAAATAAAACCCAGAAACAATCTATTCAAGTCCATATCTTCACTTAACATAGCTGGAGATGGGAAATAGATTACTCTGAGATCCCATAAGAAGTGAGTGATCCATTTACAATTAGACTCCAGGTTTCCAGATTGCTAGTCCAATGTTTTTTCGAATTGTTGCTGGAGACGGGTGGAACGAGTGTTTGAGATTATTTCTAAGAGAAACATATTAGCTCATTTTGAACTCCTAAATTCTTAAGTAAACATTTCAAAAGTGAACCACTTATCCTTCCTTAGTCACACAAGCAAACTGTCTCCAGCATTTGGTAATGCAGGGGCTATACAATGATACTTTTTCCTGGAAATTAAAAAAGGCATCTGATTAGTTGTGATTTCTGTTCATTGCTGTCCTTAACACTTAACAAACTGAATAATTGTTCCTCGCCTATTAGAGGATTTAGAGGAAAAAGAAAGGATCTAGATTGCTAGGATAAAGGGAATCACTATACTGACAAAACAAATATGTTTTCTTAGCCCATGGACAGAGTTCTCTACCATGTCTTCAGAAAAACTTTTTTTACATATGAACTGAAGCCCACTTCAGTTTAACTTTGTCCAAGGGCAAGGAAGCAAAGGAGGAGGGACATACTGGTTAGTTATTTTTCAGCTAACAAAAGGTAAGGGTATTCTTGTTGAAGTTTTGTTTTAGGATGAATTTGTCCTTCACACTTCTGGGTTTTCCAGGAACACTATCAAATCTTCTGCCTTCTCCCTCCCTATGTATATTGTGTACAAAACTCTGGTAACTTTCAACAAATCACTTTCTCTCTCTTGACCCTTTGGAGGACAGCCTAATAGTTCATAGAGAAAAGAACACTGAATTTCAAGTGAGGAAATCAAAATTCAAATGTTTATTCTCCTTCTTACCTGAGTAACCACAGATAATTCATGAACACTCCTGGCCCTCAATTTTCTCATCTGTAAAATGAAGTAATTGGACCAAGCAGTAAGGTTCTTTTCAATGCTGATATTCCTTGATCTAAGAGCTGGCTGAATTCTTTTGTCCTACAGTATGTTCTCAGGACTCCTGCTGTTCCATCATTTCAACCTACAATAGAAATTTCTACTCACTCAGAAGCACCAGGATCACTCTTGTGCAGAATGCTGGGCCTTGATTTTTCACTCTGTGTAGAGAATTGTGGGAAGCTTTTAGGCCAAAAGCAACTGTTAAATTGTGCATGGCATTGTTATTTCTCAACCACCCACTATTTTGACTGGCTTGACTACTGAGGGCCTATGTCTTTTTCTTGGCTGTTTACAACTGCTGGGGCTCTCTTGCCTCCTTCCCCATAGGGGTCATTTCAAATTCTAGAGATATTGCCACTTTTTTCACCATCCTTTTTTTTTTCTTATTGATAATAGTGAGTAATATCTTAAGGTTTGTAAAGAGCATCATAGACCCTACCATATTTGAGCTTCATAATAATCCCGAAAGGTAAATTGTATAAATAGTATATTCCTTTTTACATAGGAGGAAACTGAGGCACTTAAAAAATGAAATGATTTGCCTAAGATACACAGCCAGTAAAGTGGCAGAACTAGTAGACAAACTCATTCCTTCTTACTTCAGTGATCTTTTGTTTGCAATTCTCTTGTTCTCCTTTTCACCCTTCCTTACATACAGCATGGGCTAATTTATTAGACACAGTCTTTGTCCCCAAAGAGCTTGTACTGGGTAAGATAACGTACACACACATACACACACACACACACACACGAAGAATAAAGCATGTTTTACTCCTGTCATGCACCTAAGTGCTGTGAGGTCTCAAAGAAGGGAGAAATCACTTGTAGTTCTACTCTCATGGAGTGAGAAGGATAATCACAGAAGGTTTCTTAGACTAGACAATCTTTGAATTGCATCTTGATGAGATAGACAGAGGTGTGAGATAGGGAGAAGGTCATTCCAGTGAAGAATCCTGGAAACAGAGATGGCAAAGCACAGGATGCATCTGGAAGAAATTTGAGTTCTTTATTTTAGCCAGAGTATATTATAGGACTGTGGTTGTGTGTGTGTGTGTGTGTATATGTATGTATGTATGATGATGATATTGATGATGATGACATAAATCTATCTGAATGAAGACATCTTATGGTACTATATTGTTGGAAGCCTGAAATATCAAATCAAGGAATTTAGACTTTATTTTCAATGCTCCACTACTGGAAAGTTTGAACAAGAGAATAACATGAGTTTTGCATTAGAAAGGTTATGGGTACAGAATGGGTTAGGAAAAGATGTCTTCTTCCAAAATATCTGCAGTCCTTGGAGTGAATATTATAGAATATGAAGGCTCTATTTCCTTATGTTTGTTTTGCCTTCAGTCAACACAGCAGGCCTAGCAGTCAGACCTTTGGCTTCCTATATTTCTGTTATTTTTAACTCCCTAGGGAATTGATTTACTTACTTGAGATCAGTTCCATATTCAGGTGATGCCCAAAATCTGAATGTCTCTTCCTCTTCAATGTGCCTCCACATGAACTGCAAGTTGAAATGCAATAGGACCTTCCTTCCACAGAGCTTTGGTTGCCTGGGCTCTAGTTGTGGAGATAGAGCTCTCTTATAATTAATGTATTAATTAACATAAATTGCAGATATTATAGGAGAGGACAATGGGGCTCACAAATTGCACCAGTAGTTACCACCTAAAGCAGTTCTGTTGCTTACCAGTTACTGGAACTGCAATCAGGGAACTGAACATGAGGCATCCCTCCCTCCATACTAATTCTCCCTTGTCTACATCTCTGTAGGTGGTGGCAAACTGTGATTCACCTGGTGAAAGGGAATATTGGCACAGGTCTTCTGGGAGTGCCCCTGGCAGCAAAGCAAGGAGGGCTCTTGGTAAGGTGTCTATGTTGTGGGAGGGAGGAATACCCATCACTCTGGTAAAGAGTTGGTGGAGGTATTATCAATTTCATTTGTCTGTTTGTTTATTCATTCATTTACAATAATGAAATGGGAAAACTTATTCTTTAACTGAACTTTGAAAAGGTAAGGCCTTTCTGAACACTAAGAGTGTCTTGGAAGAGAAGCAAAACATTAAATCTTTATAAAACTACGTTTTTAAAAAAATTCAGTGTAAATTTGGCTGGTCCCTGAAGTTATACACTGAAGTGATATACTTAGAATCGTACAATGTCAGAACTGAAAGAAGATCATGATTGTCTAGTCTGCTTCCTCCTCCCCTCTCTCATTTTTTTTTCCAACAGATGGATTTAAACCTCTGAGAAGGGAAGATTACACAGGGAGAAGAATTTGAGCTAAAATCTGGATCTCTTTCAGTTTAAGTCAGTCTTTACTATACCACTGATATATTATGAACATAATGCTTTTTTTTTTCTTGAACAGATGTTTTCTTCTTCATTGGATCACTCAAATGGTTGTTTCTTAAAGATAAGCTGGGACAATGTTGTCTTTGTTCAGTCATCCCTGCATCTTATAGTTTTGATAACTATATCTCCTTTTCTCTCTCCTTCCCACCACAAATTCTTCCCTAAAGATTGGTTGTCTAGGTCTCTTAGCTATGGGCATTGTGGCTGTGCATTGTATGGGCCTCATGGTGAAGTGTGCTCAGCACCTGGGCCGCAGGTAAGATCGCTTTATTTCTCCCTGTTCTTGAATGAAATGTTCTGTACTTAGGTCTATGTGGCCATGTTTGCCTCTCCGATCTTAATATGATACATGTATGATCTTTTTCAGAGTTTAAATGAAACTACCTCATTACTATCTGTTTCTCAAATAAAATAAAAATTCTAAACTGTCTCTACCTCACTCCTTTGAGGGAATTCCACTCTTTTTCCTTTAGAAGTGAATACCATATTGACTTGCCCTAAGAAGACCTGGATTTGAATTCTGTTTCTAACACTTAGTGGTTTGATCTCTATTTTTTTTATCTGAAAAACAGGGATAGTAACTATCACATAGGTTTCAAATGTTAAAAGCACTATAAAAATGTCAGCTATTATTGTTAAGATTGTGCCAGACTAGTGATCTACTCAGTCTATAATTTAGTATCCATGAAAGAGCATAGTAGTATAACAGAAAGAGTCCTGAAATGGGAAACAAAAGACCTGAGTTCTAATCCCAGAATTACCACTCATTTACTGTGTGACTTATAATAAATTGCTTGCTCTCTTTGGGTCTATTTCTTAGTTATAAAGTGAAAGGTTGAAATAACTAGGATATTTGGGGTAGCTGGGTGGTGCCATGGATAGAGCATCAGCCCTGAAGTCAGGAGGACCTGAGTTCAAATCTAGTCTCAGACACTTCATACTTTTTTGCTGTGTGTGACCCTGGGCAAGTCACTTAATCCCAATTGCCTCAGAAAAAAAAATAGACTATTCAAGGAGCCTTCTAGCTACTATAGTGCATGATTCCTCTTGTGAAACTATGTATTTGGCATTTTTTTCTCCATAAAGATTCTCCTCAGAGGTCCCATAGTGAGGGCAAATAGTATCCTATTTACAACTGGCTTTTGCCTGACAATAGAATTTTTTATAATGAACATTATTATTCATCTATCATTCACAATTACTCCTATAGCCATTGAACTCCCACCAAGCATATTCCTCAATTTCTACCCTCACTGAGAGCAAACTATCTCCTAGTCCCATCTACATCCCAATAATCTTGCCCATTCCTTCCACTGTGCCTTTTGGAATTCCCATTTCATAATTAATAGCTTCATCTTGGACATCTTTCTTTTATGCTTCTTCCATTTATTAGCCTTCCCTGAGATCTCTCCTTCTCCACAGGATACTGCATCCCTAGCCATCCTCTTTAGCATCAGATGTACCTTCCCTCATACCTTCCCACAACACAATGGTCCAGCAAAGAGAGTCAGAATGCTCCTGACCTCCCACTACCAATTCCAGAAGATCTCCCTGCTATTATCACTCATCAACATCTTTGAGATCCCTCCTTTTCTCTGCCAAACTTCTAGAAAAAGTTGTCTACCCTCACTCTTCTTCCTCCATTTCTACTACCTTCACTTCCTCTCCTTCCACCCAAAACCCTTGCAACTTCATTACTAAAATAAAACATCTTTCTCCAGTTACCAGTTATCAAGTCTTAATACTACATCTAACAGTCTTTTCTCAGTAATCATCTTACTTGACTACATTGCTGTATTTGACACAGTCAAGTAGGATGCTCTCTCTTCTCTGGGATTTCCTCATGCTGCTTCTGATGGATTCTCTTCCTATCCATCTAACCACTCCTCAGTCTCCTTTGCTGGATCATATCAGGGCCACTAACTGTAGGTTTTTTTCTTCTGTTCAGGCTCTCTTCTCTTCCTTCTATATATATTCTCTTGGGCACCTCATGGGCTCTGTGAATTTAATAATCATCTCTACTCAGATCACTCCCAGGTCTTTATATGCTGCCCAATCTCTCCCTTAGTTTCAGTCCCATGTAATCAACTGTCCTCTTATTCATTTAGCTAGCTAGCATTTATATGTAATTTTTAAAAATTTTATTATGGCTTTTTATTTACAAGATATCTGCATGGGTAATTTTTCAGCACTGATAATTGCAAAACATTTTGTTCCAATTTTTCCCCTCCCTCCAACCCCTCCCCAGATGGCAGGTAGACCAATATATGTTAAATATGTTAAAGTATATGTTAAATACAATATATGTATATATATCCATACAGTTATTTTGCTGCACAAGAAGAATCGGACTTTGAAATAATGTATACTTAACTTGTGAAGGGAATCAAAAATGCAGGCAGACAAAAATAGAGGGATTGGGAATTCTATGTAGGGGTTCATACTCATTTCCCAGAGTTCTTTCGCTGAGTGTAGCTGGTTCTATTCATTATTGAACAAATGGAACTGGTTTGGTTCATCTCATTGTTGAAGAGGGCCACGTCCATCAGAATTGATCTATATGTAATATTTTAAAGTTTTCAAAGAGCTTAGAAAAACTATCTCATTTGATCATCACAACAATTCCTAGGAGGCAGGTGTTACTATTCCTATTTTATAAATGAGGAACCTGAGGTTATAAGGGATTTAAGGACTTGCTCAGGGTCTTACAGCAAGTAAGTATTTGAGAACAAGATTTGAATTCAGATCTTTCTAACCCCAAACTTGGCACTCTGTCCACTGGACCACTTACCTGCCCTCTCATCTAGCTGTCTGCAGAGTCACCTATGATCTCAAAACCCCCTAATTCAATAATAATCATATCATAGGGTTATGACTATTTAAAGATAACATATTTAGACTGTTATGGTTTTACCTCTGTGAACCAGGACTAAGTCACTTCAAGAAACAGATTCAGAGATAATCTGTAAAACTGGCCCAACTTTATTTCCACTATCTACTTTAGGCTATTTGAGACAACGGCTTTGTAAACTGTTTACAAACAGAAATGTTAACTGCCCACTAATGTTTTGTATCATTCTTTTCCCTCAGGGTACAGAAGCCCTTTTTGGATTATAGTGATGCAGTGATGTATGGACTAAAGACCAGTCCCTTCCCTTGGTTCCAGAAGCATGCTATATGGGGAAGGTAACAATGGGCACAATCTCTTTATCTGAAAGGGAACGGAATACCTTGAGGTTCCACTGATCTCTTTGTGAAGCTTCTTGACCTGAGAAAACCTTAATAATCCAAATAATTGCATAGGAATTTTCTAGATTCTAAGCTCCTTGAGGGTAGGGAGCATGTATTTTATATTTATAATAGCTTTTTATTTTCAAAATACATGCAAAGATAGTTTTCAGCATTCACCCTTGCAAAACCTTGTGTTCCAAATTTTTCTCCCTCCATTCCCCATACTCCTTTCCCCAAGACAGCAAATAATCCAATATAAGTTAAACATAAACAGTTCTTCTAAACATATTTCCACATTTATCATGTTGTACAAGAAAAATCAGATCAAAAAAGGGAAAATAATGAGAAAGAAAAAAAACAAGCAAACAACAACAAAATAGGTGAAAATGCTATGTTGCATTCACATTCATATTCAGCCCCCATAGTCCTCTTTCTGGATGCAGAAGGCTCTCTCCATCACAAGTCTATTAGAATTGGATTGAATCACCTCCTTATTGAAAAGAGCCAAGTCCATCAGTATTAACTGATAGTTAATAGTCTTGTTGTTGCCATGTACAATGATCTCCTGATTCTGCTCACTTCATTTAGCATCAGTTCATGTAAGTGTCTCGAGGCCTTTCTGAAATTATCCTGTTGATCATTTCTTATAGTACAATAATATTCCATAACACTCATATACCATAACTTATTCAGCCATTCTCCAACTGATGGGCATCCACTCAGTTTTCAGGTCCTCACCACTACAAAAGGGCTGCTAGAAACATTTTGCACATGTGGGCCCTTTTCCCTTTTAAAAGATCTTTTTGAGATACAGATTGGATTCACAGTTTGATAGTCTTTTGGGCCTAGTTCCAAATTGCTTTCCTCAAAGACTGGATTAGTTTATCAGCAATGTAGTAGTGAGGGACCATGTTTTTAAACTGTATATCATTCTTGACACCTAACTTTGGATTTTATAACTAGTGGGCATTTAATGTTTGATTTATGAAAAATGTTTGTCAAAGAAACTAAATTTGCCCAGGCTCTGTCCTTGTTCTCTAATAATAATAATAATAATAATAATATCTAACATTTATATAGTACTTGTTATATACCAGACACTGCTACACACTGTATAATAATTATTTAATTTAATCTTCACAATAACTCCAGGAAGTATGAGCGATAGTATCTCCATTTTACACTTGGGTAAATTGAGCAAACAGTATTTTTTTTTATTTAATTTGCATAGGGTAGGTAATCAATGTCTGAGGCTAGATTTGAATTCATGTCTTTTTTAATTCAGACCCAGCATGCTACTCGCTGTACCACCTGATTGCCTTCTAAATACTTTCAGCTCCAGTTAAAAGAACTGATGGAATTTATTTCTTGATACCTATTCAACAGGACAGAGTATGGGAGCTTCAAATACAGACTTTTAGAGAGACATTTGTCACACCAATATTTATCCTTGTAATTTCCTGTGATTACTATGCCCTTTGGGGCCAAGGAAATTTATATTTATATATTATGTTATATATTATGGGGCCAAGGTCTAATTTATATTCCATATGACAACCCTTCAAAGACTTAAGGGCAGGGTACATCTTTTCTCCTAAGTCTTCTCTTTTTAAGTCTAAGCACTCAGTTCCTTCAATCTACAAAGGGCAAGGTCCCAGGACTCTTGGTCATCCTGGCTGCCCTTCATGTTTTCTATGCTTATGGATTTGTCCAATCATTTTTAGTCATACCTGACCTTTCATGACCATTTAAGGTTTTATGGGCAAAAATATTAGAATGGTTTGCCATTTTCTTCCCCAGCTTGCTGATAAACTTCCTAAAAAATTAGTTTATAGAAATGTGTCTTTATCAATCTCCATTTAAATTTCAGAAATGCTAATCTCCTTCCATATACTATGCTATATTTGAATGTGTAAACAAGGCATAGTGGCTTGAATACTATATTTGGAATCAATAAAACCTGAGTTCAAATCCTGTTCCGATACTTGGAGTGTGAGCAAGTCAATTAACCCATGTCACTCTTGGTTTTTTGTGTCTGTCAAATAGGAATAATAATAGCATTTATTTTATAGGGTTTTTATGAAGACAGATAATATATAAATAAATAATATAAGTAATAATAAATATATAATATTTCAAGTACTATATAAATATTGGCCATATTTATTATAATACAAAGAAAATTTCAGTATTCTTTCTGCCCCATCCCCAGGGAATTGAAAGTCTAAATTGGGAGTCTTTAACCTTTTTTTGTATCCTGGAATCCTTTGGCAGTCTAATGAAGTCTGTAGATCTCTTCTCAGATCATAAAATGAAATACATAGGATTAAAAAAAAAAAGGAAACCAGTTAAAATTATCAAAATTATTTTTCAAAAATTTCATAGGGGCCAAGTTAAGAAATTTTGGTCTATATATACTCTGGTGCCCAGAACCAAATGCAATAGTTCAGACATAGCCTGGTAAGGACAGAGTACAAAACTATATTTCTTCCTTATTCTAGAAGCTTGGTCTCTCAACATCTCCTTTGATCATATAAAATTTCTTTCCTCCCTTATCATATTATTGATTTATATTGAGCTTCCAGGTAACTAAACTGCATCCCCTTCTCAGTTCTTCATGAGATGAGCTTTATGTCCAGTCCTCTATCAGGAGACTGATCTATTTTTTTACCCAAGTAGAAAGCTAAAATTTAATCCTGTTTGATTCAATCCAGAAGCTAATCTGTTCAAATTTTATAAAATCCTGACTGTCATCCAATGTGTTTGCTCTCCTTTTCAGTTTTGTGTCACCTCAAAATCTGATAAGCATCTTTATATTCACTATCTCTTAAATAATGCATTCTAGAATTCCAAGTCAGTCTTATTGACCATTAATTTACAGAGATTCCATTCTCTTCTTCCTCCTCCTTCCCCTCTTCTTCCTCTTCTTCCTTTTTCTTCTTCCTCTTCCCTCCTCTCTTCTTCACCTTCTCCTTCTTCCTCCTCTTCCTCTTCCTCTTCTTCTTGTTTTTTTTTTTGAAAATCAGTATAGCAGTGACCAATGATATCATTTCATTTTTCTACAACTTTTCAATAATGATTGACAATAGCTCAGTAAACAAATTTGTGTTGTTTTTGTTTGTTTTCTTGTCTTTAGAATCAGAGGATGTAGTTCATCTGAGCCAGGTGACTTCAAATTATCTGGGGCAGCTATATGGTCTCTTGGTTGTCACCTATCTTAGGTGTCAACTATGTATAATCATATTTATTCTTTTCACTCTAAAGATCTTCCTTCTTCTCAGGAGTGACTTTGTCTTCTCTTTGTCATTCTTTATCACAGTCTCCACCATGAGCATAAAGCTTAAAAAAAAAAAAAAAAAGCAAAACTTTATAGTTTTTGTCAGACTTCTTCACTAGCTTCAGCTCATTGTGAATTTTTGCACTCTTATTACAATTCCTATAAGACCAGGTTTTGTTTTTATCTTCATCTTATTACTTGTCAGAATATAAGCCCCTTAAAGGTAAGGATTATTTCATTCTTTGTATTTGTATCCTGAGAATCTGACATCTAATAAGTGCTTAATAAATGCTTGCTGATTAATTGTTTGTCTTTATTTCCATCTGGTTGGAGAATTCTTCCTGTATCTACAGTGCTCACTTTCTCCAGTTTGCCTTTTTCTCCTTCTTTGGAATGGTTTCTCTTTGTGTCCTCAGAATTTCATCCTTGAGAACTTCCCTTCCTTCCAAGGTTGTCTTATCCTTTAGGATTTCATCCAAGTGGCATACTAAACTTTTTGAAATCTGTTCTCTCAAATTCTGGGGTGCACATCAAATTGTAGGGTTTTTTCCTCTCCTCTATCACAGACTCTAAGATAAAAGTGCCTTCCTCATTTCAAGTTTCCATACTTTTTTAACCCCAAACAACCAATTCTTCACTGTTGGTAAGAATTACATAAAAGAAAAGGAGAATCTTTCTTGTTGATTCTTCTACTTTTTGAAGGACAAAATTACATTGAAGTCAATAAATAATTTGGTACTCTGCTTTTGTAAGACATTAGGTTAGGACTCTAGTGGAACAATAATAATGATACTATAACTAGCATTTATGTAGTGTTTTAAAGAAAGTTTTACAAATATGATCTCATTTGGTCCTCACAACAACTCTGGAAGGTAAAAATGGCTATTATTTCCATTTTGGAGATAAAGATCACTGAGGTGAGCAAAAGTTAAATAATTTGCCTACGCTCACACAAAGTCTGATGCTGGATTTTAAGACAGGTCCTCTTGACTTCGGAACCATTAGCTCTTTCCACTGAGCTACCTAACTTTCAACATAGGATTTTAAACATTTTATGACCAAGCATTTTTCACGTGTTTTCTCATTTTCTTCTTCCAACTTGAGTGTAGAGATTGGCAACACAGGTGTGGTTGTTCATGCTTTATTTCCTGAGAAATGAAGCTCAGAGAAGTTATGTAACTTGGGCACACAAATCTAACTGGTAAGTGTTAGTGGGCTTCAAACCCTTTCCCTACCTTACCATGTAGTCTTCCTCAAATCCAGGACCCCATGGTACAAGTAATGAAATATCTCTATTAGCCATATGATTGTAGGCCTGTCAAAACCAGGATCTTCCCAGATATATACGGGAACTCAGAATTAGGGAAGACAGCTGGTACCATCTCTTCACTTGAGTTCCCTGCATGGGATTCAGAACCCCTGTAGTGTTTCTGCTTGCCCCAAACCACAATGAGACCACCTAGTTCCTGACTCTCCTAGGTCAGTGCCCCTGAAAAAATATCCAGGGACAGAGATTCTAGAGCCATTTTTCTAACACAAATTACGGGGTCCATACCTCTAGTTCTTCATTGTGGAAGAAAGTAAAAGTTCCCATTGTTAATAATGTGCCAGCTGTGCCATGTTCTACAGGCAAGAGGCCAGAATAGCTAAGACCATAAACCCAGCACCTATGGGGATAGTGACATCCCATGGGATGATTCTAGCTTCTTCCTCAGGTAGCAGATACAGTATAAGGAACAAAGAAGCACATTGCCAGTAAGCTGGCCACTGAGTAATGAATTATTTGGCCATGACGACCCAGAAAAAGATTTTATTATATTGCCTAAGTGTCATTCCTTTGGAATAGAGCAAAGGGAGATTTTAGGGCCACCCTAATAGGTTAGAACCTGGGGACTAGTTTTCAGTGGCTCCCACCACTCCTCACAATCAGTCTTCTAATCTCTTCTTGTTGATCACAGAAGGACTCTCATGGTCCCTGTTCTTTGTTGTTTCAAACTATAGTGGATTCAAAGGTCAAAACTCAGAGAAGCAGTTGAACTAAACATGTCAAATGTTACAGAGCTAAGGTTTTCTAGGGTATAGTCACCCTACCTCCAGAATTCCACTTTCTTCCTTGAGTTAATCCCCATCAGAAGGAAATATAACTTAGGGCCTCCCTTCAAGCTGGTTAGGTTAGACCTAGCCTATTTCCTGGTAAGGCTGGTGATTGATTGATTTCATGGGTTTAGACCAGGATTTCCTTGTCTCCTGTCTTTACCCTCCCTTCTCTGGGTCGATGGTTTACAACTTCAGCCAAACAGACACATGGCTATTGCCATCCAAACTGAGCTGAACAATATGCCCTCCCTGATTATTTACTGAAGGAATGATAGGATACAAGAAGTATCTGACCATAAGGAATCTCACTCAAAGATAAGAATGCATATCTCAACTTTTCTTTAAAAAAAAGTGGATGCACTTTTTACAGGCCTTTTCTTATTGAAACACTTTCATTATTAATGATAACTGAAGAAAGTTTATATGGAGTAGAGTGGAGGACTTGGGCAGAGGAGGAAATTTGCATAAAAAAATCTAAATGCACATGATAGCTTTTAAAAGTAGCTGTTTTTTTCTTTTTTCCTAGGCATGTTGTTAGTTTTTTCCTGATTCTCACTCAGTTGGGATTTTGCTGTGTTTATTTTGTTTTTCTGGCTGATAATATAAAACAGGTAGGATTTTTCTTGCTCTTGTTTTGCTCAGAGAAATAATGTTTCTTAGATTCAGATTTTGTACCAAATGAAGAATCTCTGAGGCATGAATCTACTCAGAGGATATCTCTAGTCTTGGTATATGGCCCTATGTCATGGTTAAAATTAGGTTGATTAGACCCTAAAGTTGTAGAATTGGGATGAATGAGCTAAATAAAGAGTGGGAGACTCATAATTTTCAGGCCATGAGCAGATGTTCCTTTCAATCTTTTGGCATATTTACTTAAATGAACACAAACCAGGATGCTTTTGAGAATACCTTGAATTTAGAGTGAATAGCTCTGATTTTTCTATGATTTTATATAACTTTAAAAATTGCATTAGTTACTGCTATGATGCTAGTAAGACAAAATGGTTTCACTGTTTTTAAATAACAGTAACATCTCACATTTTATGTAATTTTTTTGTTAACAAAACACTTTACATTCATTATTACACCTGATCTTAACAACTAACCTGTGAAGTGGTGCAAAAAATAGTATTTCTAGTAAGCAAGGAAACTGAGATTCAGAATGCCTCTGAGCAGTATTGGTTAGTGGTAGAAGCTGAAAGTTTAGTCCCAGATGTTTTAACAACAAATTTGGTATTATTTTTTACATCATAGTCACCAAAGAAGCTCCTATGGGATATAGAAACTCAACCTTTTTGCCACTTTTAGGGGGTTCTTTTGATCTCTTAGGATAAGTATATGCAGCAGTTAATATTGAATGACTGTGTCAAAAATAAGAGGCCAAAATGAAAGAGAAGATATTTATTAGCAAGCTAAGAAATGGTCCCTAGTTGATGACAAACGCAGATTTCTAGAGTACAGACCTGCGTTTATATTAGAGTCCAATTAGAGTACATGACCAATCAGCATTCTCTGGCTACTTGAGACTGAAAAGTAAAACATTTCAACAGGAGAGGGAAGGGCAGAGAAAGGGAGATCTGTGGAGCAAGAAAGGGGAAATATTTAGAATGCAAGTGGAAGGATTTATTAGCAGAATAGGAAAACTTTGTTCAAGGACAGGAGACAAGGACAAAAAGACCAAGTACTTAACATAATTGTGAAAGCAGTTGTTTTAGACAAAACTGTAAAGTCTCTTCAAGGCTATCATCAGTTGTTACAATAGTGAATGAGATTATCTGTTCTTGCGTAGGGATTGAGGGCTTTCTAATATTAGGCTACCATATAGCAAAGTGATGGTAGATGGTAGAGGGATTTCTGTATTGCTAGTTTATCAAGATGTTGCAAAACTCCCTGAAGGCGTGGGTTCAAATCCCATTCCTGACACTACTTTATAAATTTTTTTTAAATGTTGCAAAATAATTGTAGTTCTTCTTCCTTCATCTCCACTAACTTTATATGCTCTAAACTTTGCTAGTTATAGATCACAAATGATACAGGGTTATCTGCAAGATCATAGTCATATGCCAGTAATACTGGAACCAGGAATCAAGTTCTTGTTGGCAGAAATATGTGCAAATCTTTGCATGAATAATTTACCCTTCTACAAGTCTGGTTCTTATCTGCAAAAGGACTAGGTTGGGCTGGATGACCTGAGTTTCCCTCTAGCTCTTAAAAGTAACTAAGTTGTACTTGATTCCTTGACAGATTTTTTTTTTTTTGATAAATCACAGGATTAAGAACTGAAAAGAACTGGAACAAATACTTGGTTTGTAGATTTAAGGGAGGTTATGTAGTACAGGATGAGCACTGACATTGGAATCAGAGGGTCTGCATTCAAATCCCTTCTGACACTGACTTTGGGCAAATATTTGTTCTTCAACTATAAAATGAGAGATTGAACAAAATGACCTCTAAGATTCCTTTCAATTCTAGATCTATGATCTCAATTTAATGGCTGAGGAAATTGAAGCATCAGCCCAGGTCCTCTGACTTCAAAATCAATGTTGCTCTGCTGAGAGAGGTAGAATTTAAAAATGTAGGTCTGTTGACTTCATATTCAGAGCTCCAATCACTAAATCCAATTAACAAATATATTGAGAATATAAATTGGGCAGAGTATGATTCCTGTGCAGTAAACAAACACCATGAAAGCAGAGACAGTTTGATTTTTGCCTTTTTATCTCTAGCATAGTGCCTTCCACAAAACATATCTTAGTATTTTCTACATTTACTTCTGCTTAGTATATTAAACATCTATTTACTCTGCCCTTTCCTAATAGATGCAGGAGGATAAGAATCCTTGACCTGAAGGAGCTTACAATTGCGTTCATATTAATATGAAAAGTTGAATAACACCATGAATTTAGAAACAATTCAAGTTATTTATTAGATGTCACAAGGTGATATGCAATTAATTACCCAATGAATAGGACAGATAGTATGGAAGTTTAGAGAGACCCTATGTGCTAGAGAGCTAGACTTTGAATGATAGACAGCTAGCTAGCATTGAGATAGGAGTTACTCTAAATTGTAGGTCGTATCTTTGAGGTAGCAAGAACTCAGAGCAATAAGCATATGGAGGTCAGAAAGTATGAGTCATTTTTGAAGAATACTAGTTTGACTGGAGCAAATCTGGAATTGTAAGTTGAAACCAGTTAATAAAAGAGCTTGAATTCCAGCCTTCAGAGTTTGGACTTTGTCTTGTAGATAATGGAGAACCACAAAAGAGTTTTGATCAGTTTTGACCTGGTCATAGGATTATTTGGGAGAGATGTATATAACCTATTACTCTTATCAGGTGATAGAAGCAGCCAATGCAACTACCTCTGACTGCTTTTCCAACACGACTGTGACCTTGACACCTTCTATGGACTCACGATTCTACATACTCAGCTTATTGCCCTTCTTTGTGCTGCTGGTATTTGTCCGTAACCTTAGAATCCTGTCCATCTTCTCCATGGTGGCCAATATATGTATGATTGCAAGCTTGGTTGTGATCTTCCATTACCTCCTTCAGGTATGTACCCAGACCATGGTTATAACCATGTTATAACATCACTGGAGCCTTTAATACCTAGGCTTCCAAAGGGAAGTTCCCTCCATTGTCACTATTCCAATTATTAATAAAGTAAGAGAAACCTCTAAGAATTTTGGTAGTATCTGGAATTTCAGGAAAAACATTGTATCTTAGTATCTTCAAATAGCTCCCCTGGGACCTTTTTCCATTTGTTGGTCAAAGAAAGAAGAATAGAAGGAAAGGATATCTTCTGAAATTCCTGTACCTTTCTTACTGAGTGACTGAGCCAGTTTTGATTGAGTGTTGTTCTAGCTTTCATGGAATGGTATGCCATGCTGGCTAGTCCAATGGGACATGGAGGAAAGGAAAAACTAATTTTCTCCTTCCTACTCCCAGCTGCACCACATCCCCCCTCCATTCTTCTGATTTTATGGTGCAGGATTTCAATAGAAGAGAACAGAGCAAAGATTCTGCATCCATTTCCTCTGAAACAATTTGAGGATCATACTCAAGTGTCTCATTGTAGCATGCGGGTAACCGACTCTTGGTCTCAAAAAGTTGCATTTTTGTGTCCTCCATACCTATATCAAGTGGCCATTAGCACAACATTCCTATATTCAGGGATGTGGCCCAGATTCAGTTGTCACAATGGATCAAAATTCTTGGCAAGAAGTCGTGAACTATTGGAAAAGAGGTGAATTATGGGAATATCAAAGTAGCTCACATTCCCCAGAATTGTCTCTTCCACAACTCAAAAATTCCTTAGTGAATGAATATTTTCTTGATATGTCTCGTACATATCACAGAAAGGAAAATTACTGTCTTCCTTGGATCTCTGGTTGAGAGACTTGTCTTTGAAGCTTAGCTTCTGAGGTGGGTAAAGTACTAACAAGAATCTCTCCTTTGCCCCTCTTACAAAACTTTTTATTTGATACAATGGCTTTTTAGGATAATTAGCTGAGATTATAATAAGTGTCTGAACCATTTCATGTGGATGGAACACTGCACCCTCTGATACGCTTGTTAATAAACTCTCTTTTTCTCCTGATTCTTTTTGCTTTACACTCTTCTTGCACTAATGGAAACCTGTCGCTCTCCAGAAGACATGCAGGGAGTACTTCAGGAAGCAAAGAAGGAGGAAGAATTCCTTACTCCTTATTCTCCCATACAGATTATTCTTTAGCCATTATCACTTAGCAGCTTCTCCTTCTTGGTAATTTATTCTACCTCCTCTCTCTACCTTTCCGCTCAATTATTTCCTTTCTTCTATCCAATCTTTCTTTATCCATTGGCTCTTCTGCCACCAACAAACACACCAAGGTCTCCCATCTTTAAAAATAAACAAACAAACAAACAAATTGGCTCTAAACTATCTTTCTTAGTCCTTTCATAGTCAAACTTCTAGAATTGACTATCTTCATTTTCTTATCTCCCATTCAGTTCTCAGTTCTTGAGATCTGATTTCTGACCTTAAGGGTTAAGTTCAACTGCTTTCTGCTCTCTTCAATTATCTCTTAATTGCTAGATTCACTGACTTTTTCTTGATCCTTACTCTATATGATCTCTCTATAGCTTTTCACAGTGTTGACCACCCTTTGCATAAATTATAGTCTCATTTTCATTTTGTGAATGCAGAAACCAGTGCTCAAACTAACCAAGAACCTGCTTAGGGGTTCACAGATAGAAAATGGTAGAGCTAGAGCTTGAATACAGATTTACTGAACCCTAGTTGAGTGCCATTTATACACACCCCAAAGTCCTTGAGAGTTGAGCCTTAAAAACTCCCCAAAGCAGAGGAAGACTCCTTCATGGCTCTCTGAGATGTCCTGAAGGTCATCTTGATTCCAGTATCCACTGTTGTTTAGGACTATCCTTTTAGTCCCGATTTTATGTCTGGCTTTTTCTTTCTTCTCCAGAGAAGAACCTGTTAACTTTTCCCTCACAAGTCAATAAAGACTGGAGACCAGGAATTTCATAATTTTATTTAGTTCAATGTACATTTATTAAATAGCTTCTATATACACACCTCCATACTGGGCATAGAAAGAAAGAAATTAATACAACAATTCCTAACCTCAAAGAATTTCTATTCTATTGGAGGATACAACATGTGTACCGGTTAGCAAATATAAAATGATTCTGGGAGGGAGAAGTCACCACCAATTGCTTGAGAGCAATACTAAGGTCAATTTAACTGGTGCCATCTTCTCCTAAAGTATCACAGGACTATTCACAGGGCTTATATGCTTTGAGAGTAATAGGGCTTCTTCTTAACTTAGTTTCATATTTTTATCTTTTAGGATATTCCAGATCCCAGTAGCCTACCTATGTTTTCTGAATTGAAGACCTATGCATTGTTCTTTGGAACTGCTGCTTTTGCATTTGAGAGCATTGGTGTGGTAAGGTTTAAAGTGACTTGAAATTTCCTTGGGCCATTAATAAACTCTTAAAGAGGAATTTAGGACTCACTGTACCTATTGTCCCAACTGGGTCTTTTAGGGGAGTCTGGAATAATACAGAAACTTTGACCGATGGTGGGAGGCTGAGGTGGAACTGGAATGTGTCAAATAAGTTAGTTTCATACATTTAAAACCAAAAGAGACTTTAGACCAAGAGTTCTTAACTGGAGATCCATGAACTTGATTTGTAATATCTTGATGATTGCATTTCAATTTCTTTGTTTCCTTTGTAATGTTGTGTGTTTTTATTTTATGCTTTTCAAAACATTATTGTGAGAAGAGGCCCAAAGTTTCACAGAACTGCCAAAGTAGTCCAGGACACAAAAAAATTAAAAATTCCTGTCTTGAGCACTATCTTGTCCAGCCCCCTTAGTTGAAAAATAAGAAAACTGGTACCCAGTTTAAGTTATTTGTCAAAAGTTACATAGGTAGAATAAAACAAGGATTTTGACCTGGATCACAGAATTGGAAAGTTGTAAGGTTTCTTCCAGGTCAACCCATCCCTACACAAGGAATGTTCCTTGAGGACCTTTACCTTTTGATAGCCTATTCTCCTCCTTTGATAGCTTCAACTGATAGGAAGATCAGAGGGCTTGGGATGAAAGGGATAAGAACCATTTGTCCAACTCTCTCATTTAACATACAAGATAACTGAGGCTTCTGAAGGCTAAGTGACTCGACCTAATTCACATCAAAACCAAGATTTGAACCCTAGATCCTCAGAGCCTCTTTATAAGTTCAACTTCCCTTTCCCAGCTCTAATGGGTAGGAAGAAGTACTTAAGTCCAATCCTTCATCCATATAATAAGTGTAAATGATAGGTATAAAATTATTCTGTAACTAGTATCATAGAATATTGGATTTGAAAGGGATCCTATGGGCTATCTTCTCCAAAGCTGTCATTTCACACAATTGGGAAACTGAGACCCAAAAAGGCAGAAGATCTGCTCCATGATCCCAACACCATGGTCCTCTGCCTCCAAGCCCAGAGCCCCTTCCATTACAGCCCATTGCCTCTCTTCTGACTGGTCATGGGACCCTCAAGGTAGGCCTGTTATATTGGATGTAATAGATGATTGTACCTTTTAAAAATGGCTGAATAGGAATTTCCAGGATAGAATTGAGGAGGAGACTGAGAACCCCATAAGTCTTCCATGAGTGGCAGAGCTCCCATGTGGTGGTTCATGATGCTATCACCAATTGTATTTTATAGTTTACAAAGCCCTTCAACAATGTGGTGCAGTCATTCGGCCATGTTCAACTCTTTGTGGATCCATGGACCACAGCATGCCAGTAATGCCATTTTCTTGGCAAAAATACTGGAGTGGTTTGTCATTTCCTCCTCCAATAGATTAAGTTACTTGCCTAGGGTCACACAGCTAGCAAATGTCTAGGACCATACTCGAACTCTGATTTTCCTGTCCAATCTGTGTACTATGTCACTACCTAGCTGCCTTTTCAACAAACATTATTTCATTTAATCTTTATAATGATCACATGTGGCACTACATCGGGATGTCGTGGCTACCCCAAAAGTATGTCTCAGAAGCAATGTCAGTGAAGCCCAAGGACTTCTGTCCTTGACTGTAAAATGAGGATAATTATAGGTAGATAGAATGAATATAGGTCACAAATGAGAAACCAAAATCAGAGGAATTAAGAGACTAATAATTGGCAGGATGGGGATTTGAATGCAACTGTTCTGCTTTGAAATGGAATTTGTGACTGTCCTTATTATCTCACCAATTGTTCTCTTTAAGACTTTTCAGAGGTGATCCACTTCTGAGGATTAAGAACCTACAGTGTATAGAACCTTGGGAGAATATACACAATTTAGATAAAATTCATCCCTGATCTTGTTAGAGATGGGAGTTGAACCCATCCTCTGGCTCCAGATCACCCTGCTGGACCACTGTGTTTCTGATGTAGGTATGGGAATCAGAAGAAAGACCAAAGCCGAATATCAGGTTTGGGAGTTATTAGTGCCTTACACTTCAGTTACGTAACTTCAATCAGTATTGAGTATTGGATTGGGAATTGGCTATAAGCAATCTAGCCTTAACTTTGTAACTCACCATTGTCTCTGTCTGGATCTCGGATTCCTTGTCAATCAAATGAGGATTGGGAATGACTGCATTCCAAATCCCAGCAATTTTAGTATTTGGGGGAGTTTTGACCCACTTTTGCCCTAGCTCTGACAGACAGCAACCTACATTGAGGGGTCTGGCTAAGCATGGCATTTGTTCAGTGAGCTTGAAAATCTTGGATGGGCCTAGGAGCTATGTATACACAGATAGTCCCTCAAGGTCACAATGTTCTGAAGAGAGGAATCAGGTCACAGGTTTAGTTACAAGCTAGATGACACAACAGATAGAGAATTGGACCTGGAGTCAGAGTTCAAATCACTTTGTGACCTGGGACAAGCCACTTTATCTGTGTTTTCTCACCTGTAAGATGAAGATAAAAATAGCACCTACCTCCCAGGACTGTCATGAAGAAGCACTACATAAATCTAGGTGGCAAATAGAACACTGGATTTAAGTCAGAGTTCAAATACTACCTTAGATTCTTGCTAGCTGTGTGACTGTGGGAAAGTCATTTAACTTCTGTCCTTGACTGTAAAATGGGGATAATTATAGCATCTACCTCTCAAAGTCATTGGGAGAATAAAATGAGATAATATCTTTAAAGTGCTTAGCATAGTGCTTGGGACATAATGGGTGCCTAAAAAATTGCTTGCTAACCCTTCTTGTTACCCATTAGTAAAACTTTCTGAGGCTGAGACAGGGTTCTAAGCTTTTTCATGAACCATTATCAAGTCATCTACCCAAGATTTTGATTAGTGGAAGAAGGTAACACATGTGGCACTACATCGGGATGTGGTGGTTACCCCAACTTCTCAGAAGCAATGTCAGTGAAGCCCAAGTTCTGACAGCTCCCATCAAACTGGGAAAGTCTTGAGGAGGGGTCGGAGATGGACTCTAAGTCTGTCACCTGAGAGCCGGTGGAGCTTCCTTGCAGAAAAGCTCACCCTCAGAGACCTGGCTGCCCATTGGGGGAGACATTTAGGGCTCCAGCAATTCATGAAGGCCAGCCAGTAAGGGCTGCAGCTCTTCTGATCTGCTGGGTAGAGGGAACCACCAACCATCGTGATCAAATCATGGATGCACAGAAGAGTGCTTTTCCATGTTAATACCCTCTGAGGGCTCACAGAACAAGAAGATGAGTTTGTCCAGAGCTGAGGGTTGCAAGGAGGAAAAGTGAGCACATTTCTTTGGGGTCCAAGAAGCAGAATAGAAATCCTTTTGAGTTACCTCTTTTGCTAGTAATTAACATTTCTATTTTTGTCTTTCCTTGCCTCCCTTTCTAATAGGTTCTTCCCCTAGAAAATCAAATGAAGAAAAGGGAACAGTTCCCATTCATCTTGTATATGGGGATGTCTGTGGTTATCATTGCCTATGTCATCTTGGCATTTCTGGGCTACTTGAAGTTTGGAGCAGCCACACAAGCCAGCATAACCCTCAACCTACCAAACTGCTGGTACGTTTATGGTTTGGGGAGGTAGAAATGTAGACTTTGGGAGGTACAATTCTGATAGACTATCAAGAATACTCCTGGCTCCAGTACTAATTAAAAGCCATTTCCTAGCTGTTTTACTTTGGGGAAGTTCTTTTTGTACCTTTATTTCCTCATCTATAAAATGGGAACAATATCCACTATTCTCTTTCTCATAGGATTTTTAGGATAAAATTATATTATGTATACAAAACACTTTGTAAATTGTAATGGAAGTTTTTCTTTCTCTCATGGACTAAGTACTGTATTCAGCACTGGGAAACATGTACAGTCTTGAAAAGTTAACATTATGATTATTATTCATTTTTACTTTTATTAAAATAAAACAGTAGCATTATAAAGATTTCTGTAGGCTGAGCCAAGAGTGATACTGATACCTCATTGCTGATCTCATCCTGATCTTAGTTCTTAGAATGAATCATAGAATCTCATCCCTGGAATGTTAGATTACCTAGTCAACTTTTCACTTAGTCCTCATTTTACTGAGGAAAAAACTTGGAGGCCCAGAAAAAAGTGACTTTCCCAAAGTCATACAATGAGTGACAGAGTCAAGATTCAGACCTAAGCCTTTGGGTTCCAAGTCCATTGCTCTTTTCTCTTTATGGTTCCTAAAAAATGTGTGGATGCCACTATTATTAAACCATAAGTATGATACCTAAAACTATTTCTGCAGTAGAGAAGATATCTCAATTAGGGAAAACATATAACAGCATTGATAGAAAGGAATAGAAAGGAATCAAATAGACACAAAACTGACTGCTCTGTGTGTCTATACCCTGAGAAAAGAGCTGCTATAAAAATTTTTGCACACATAGGTCCTTTTCTTTTTTTAAAAAACCTCTTTTGGGAATCATGTCTAGTAATGGTATTATTAGGTCAAAGGATATGCATGATTTTATTGCTCTTAGGGCATAGTTCATATTTTTTGATCATTTATTAATGGAGGAATGGCTCTTATGTTATAATTTGACTCAGTTCCATATTCATTTGAGAAATGAGGTTTTCATCAGAGAAATGTGCTTCAAAATTCTTTTCATTATTACCATTACTATTTCTCCCTGTTTATTCTGCTCTCTCTTTTCACTCTGTCCTTCCTCAAAAGTGTTTTGCTTTTGACTTATCACCTCTCCCAATATGCCCTCTCTTCTGTCACCCTCTTCTCTTCTCATATCCCCTTTCCCTCTTACTTCTTACCTCTTACTTACTCTTACCTCTTCAAAGTAAGATAGATTTCTATACCCATACTGAGTGTGTATGTAATTTCTTCTGACAAGAATAAGGTTCACTCATTCCCCTTCCCCTCCACTGTAAAAACTTTTTCTTAACTATTTCAAACGATTTACACCATTCCACCTTTTCTTTTCCCTTTCTCCCAGTAGATTCCTCTCTCACATTAATTTTATTTTTTTAGATATTATCCCTTCATATTCAAATCACACCTATACCCTCTATCCAATATGCTCCTTCTGTCATAATAATGAGGAAGTTCTTATGAGTTACAAGCATCCTTTCATGTAAGAATGTAAAGAATTTATTAAGTCCCTTATGATTTCCCTTTCCTGATTATTTTGTGCTTTTCCTAGGTCCTGTATTTAAAAATCAGATTTTTCTATTCAGATTTGGTCTTTTATCACAAATTCTTGAATTCTCTATTTCATTAAATATCTATTTTTTCCACTGAAGAATTATATTCATTTTCACTAAAAAGGTGATTTTTGATTATAATGCTAGCTCCACTGGTCTCTAGAGTGTCATATTCCAAGCCCTCCAATCTTTAAATGTTGAAGTTGTAAAATATTGTGTTATCCTTACTGTGGCTCCACCACATTTGAATTGTTTCTGGATGCTTGGAATATTTTCACCTTGATCTGGAGTCAAGGAATTTAAGTTAATCTTTTTAGAATAATTTTTAAATGCATAAAATGCAAAGATTAAAAGGAAAGCAATTATATTGAAAGTAAAATCAAAATATTTCAAAAATTATGTCACAGACATAGGTTTAGAAGCCCTAGTCTAACATTCTACTGTTTTTAACTCACTTATGATGAGTCCATTTATGTTATCAACTTCTATACAGTTATTCCTTCTACATTCAGCTTTTGAACATACCCTTAAATTCAGCTTTGGGGACTAGCCCAAAGTCAGTTGTCAGTAAGAACCACCAGTCTGGATAATATGACCAACTCAGGACCCACATCTCCATCTCTATATAGAAATCTAGAGAGAGAGAGAGAGACTTATGGTCCTGTGTCAAGTCCAAGCCACTTAAACTACCTGGGTCTCAGTTTCTTCATCTGTAAAATGAAGGGGATGAATTAGGTGGTTTCCAATTCTTTTCCAATTATAACTCCTCAGCCTGGAATACAATACTGCCTCCAACATTAACAAGCTATGTGACAACAGACAAGTCTATCATGTCTTAGAGAGCCAAGACCTAGTTTCCACATCTATAAAATGGGAATGAAGGTACATGTGATATCTTCCTCACAAAGTTGTTATTGGCTTTAAAGCAAATAATGCATGTAAGATGCTTTGCCAGCTTAAAAGTATTAAATGGATGCCAGTTAGTGCTTTTGTTATCATTGACCACTATTGCACTAGTGCTGCACAAACTTCTGGCTTCTTGGTCCAGTGTAAGCCAGTATTTGGTCCTAAGGAGGTAGAGAATTTTGGAGAAGAAAATATACATGAGCCTCCTCAGTCAATTTGATAACATCTGACTCACCATGTTAGTTCAGCCTCTTTGTGTCATGTGATCCTTACTTTAGTGCAAAGAGCTAAGAATTTGGGTGGACTAGTTCCCAGACTAGTTGATTAATCTATTGCGTTCCATCTGCAGGTTGTTTCAGACTGTGAAGCTGCTATACTCCCTTGGAATCTTCTTTACCTATTCCCTACAATTCTACGTTCCAGCCGGGATCATCCTCCCTGTTGTTCTCTCCCGTGTGCCAAAAAAATGGAATTTGATGGCAGAATACTCCATCCGCGTGGGCCTGGTTTGTATAACATGTGAGTAGGAAGCAGGATGACTTGATTTTGATGTGATTCTTTGGCACCCACAAACTGGGAGCTAGTCAGGGTCCAGGCCATGGCAGGGGGGCAGGAAACTCTTAAGTTCACTGGCACAGTTCAACAAGCTTGTGACAAGGTAGAAAAAAAAAGGCACCTTGACCCAAATGTCAGTTTTATTTATGGCTTTGCTACTACTTATTGTGATGTTAGGTGGGTCACTTCACCTCTATGACAACTTTGTCATTGTTTAATTGTTTTTTAGTCATGTCCAATTCTTTGTTACCCCTTTTGGGGTTTTCTTGGCAGAGGTACTAAAGAAGTTTGCCATTTCCTTCTCCAGCTCATTTTACAGTGAGGAAATTGAGGCAAATGTCACACAGCTAATAAATGTCTGAGGCCAGATTTGAATTCAGGAAGATGAACCTTCCTAACTTTAGACCCAGTGCTCTATCCATTATGCCAGTTAGCTGCTCTGTGGCAGCATGGGGCTGGAGTCTAGAAGATCTGAGTTCAAATTCTGCCTCAGACACTTACTATCTGTGTCACTCTGGGTAAGTTAACCTCAGCCTGCCCCAGTTTCTCAACTGTAAAATGAAGGCAATAATACCACTCTTGCCGAAGCTGCAATGATCAAATGAAAGAATATTTATAAACTACCTGGAACATAATAGGCATTCATAAATGCTGCTTTCCTTTTCTCTTTTTTTTTCAATGTCATTCGAGATTCAAAAATAAAGTTAGCTGCTAACAATTCTCCCTTCTCTCTTATTGTGAAAGATAACAGTTTTTATGTCCCCTAGCCATGAACATTCAGAATACTTCGCAAAAGAAAGAGCTAGAGATTGTTCTCTTTTATAGTATCTCAAGACTAGGTTCTTGAGCTTGTTCTGATAACCCCCTGGTGTTTAGATGGCACTTGTCAGTTTATCTAGGCTTTCAAATATACTATTCTAGTATATTTCAAATATACTATACCAGGATAGGACTAAAGTCCTCTCCTAGAATCTTATCTCAATATGAAGATGACCTTGGCTTCTCCGAGGTTAGGACAACAGAATAGACTCTTGCAGCACCCACCAAGCAGGATGAATTTCTGGAGGACACCCAATCCTTCTCATCTGACCTAGCCTCCCCAGGCTGGTAATCCAAAAGCACAGGGTAATGGATACTGTGGCTAAGGTAGCTTTTGGAATGACTCTCCCTCAATGGGATAATAGTATAAAAAGATAACCCTGTCTGGGCCAAGGCTGGAGAGAGAGCTCCCCCAAGCCCTATGTTTCAATTGTCTGCTAGGAAAGACCTTATGATGCAATGGTAAGAGTCCAAGATTCTGAATCCAAGGACCCTGCTTTGAGGTTCAGCTCTGTCACTCCTTTGCTAGGTTACCTTTTAAAGGATATTGCTTAAATTCCTTGACCCCCATTTCTATCCTTGGACAACGGATATGGTAATACTAGTTTTACCATTCATTTTGGACTGGGCACAAATATAAATGTTTTTTTTCCTTCACAGGTTTCTTGGGCATCCTGGTCCCCAGGTTAGACCTGGTTATAGCCCTGGTGGGCTCCACAAGCAGTAGTGCCCTGGCTCTGATCTTCCCACCATTCCTGGAGATCATCACCTTTTACTCAGAAGGCTTGAATCCTATCATCATCATTAAGGACATCCTAATCTGTCTCCTGGGCTTCTGTGGGTTTCTGGTGGGCACCTACCAAGCACTCTATGAGCTGACCCATTCACCTGTTTCTCCCACCTTTGCCAACTACACCAGCACCTTTGTACAGTGATCTACATCCAAGTGGAACTCTTCTCTGCTTCCCCTCATTCCTCTGCTCCCTGTGGAAAGTGAACTCCCTCTTTCCAAGACTAAGCCAACTGTGCTACAATAGAAAGAGCCCTAGGTCTGGAAATGGAAGACCTGGGTTCTGCTATATGACTATTGGCAAGTCACTTAAGACTCTCTGAGCCTCAGTTTCCTCAATCTTTAAAATGAAGATACTGCTTCTCCTTACAGGATTGTTAAGAGCATTGAAGGAGGCAATGAATTCAAAGCACTTTGTAAATTGCAAAATGCTATAAAAATATGACCTATTACTGCTCCTTTTCTTCCTCCACAACATTCTCTTACTTTGGGACCTCTCCAAAGTGCTGCCTCAACTTTCTCTTGACTTTGCCCTTAACTTGTCAGAAAATTTCAGCTAAAAGTTTCCAACAGCTGCCTATTATGTAAGGATGACCTAACCAGGTCAAACCTATGCTTGCCATCCATGAACTGTCGAATACAAAGTGACACTGAAACTCTAAATACATTGTATCTGGAGTTTGATGCCTTTTCCAAATCCTCCTCCCTGGATCTCTACCTTGTTCCTCAAAGACAAACTGAACTATAAAATATTTGTATTCAACCAAGAGTTTAGACTCTAAAATGTTATTGGGTTTTGTATCAAAAAAAAATGCAGTTTTAAGAAGTGGGCACATGCGAGTGAGAAATCACTTGAAATCATGAAGGGAATTAAGGGAAGGACTTTACGGATTGTTGTTCAACGCTCTCTCATTCCAATGGAAGAGAATGAAGTTCAGAGAGGATAAGAGGCTTGTCCAGAGCTGTACCATGAATTAATGGCTGAGACTAGAAATCATGACCACACAGGATTCAGCTCTTTCTTATGAGATCACACCACCTTCTGCATTAGAATGACAGCCTATCAGAGCAAGAAGGAATCTTAGAGACTATCTGGTCTAATACCGTCACTTTGCAGAAGAAGAAAGTGCAGATGTAGGAATGGATTTTTCCTGATCACAGGTAATCCAGGATTTCTATCCTCCATCCAGTGCTTTTTTCACTATATTACAGATATTTAGGGAAAGAAAAGGAATGCCCTGCTATTGCAGAGAGCTCTGGGGAAGGAAGACAGAAGTGGTGCTAGAAAACAAAAAAAACCTGAGGACTTATAAACAAATGATATACATTTGGAGAAGGGATCCCCTTCCCTTATCTTTCCTGACTATGGTTAGTCACAGTCCGCAAGTAAAAATTCTTATTTTGGGAAGATTAACATGTTATTGTTCCCAAAGAGAGATTGAAGGGGGAAAGGAGAGTTGTTGAAATAGTTCATGATAGCAAAAATCAGAATTCATCCCACAAGCATTTATTAATTACCATGTGTGTGCAGAGTACTCAGTTAAAGACTAGGGAGGGTTTCAGATTTAGATAGAATGGTGTTCTTGCCCTCCTCTCTTGCAAAGAAGAGCCTTTACCATTTCTTCATTCATGTAAGTTACCAACAATAAAAGCTGATAATTATTAACACTTGTTTTGTCTTTGGGTTTTTCTTTTCCTTTTTCAGAAAGGGATGCTTATAGTTTGGGAGATTGGCTCACTCATCCACAATGTGGGTCAAGGTGTCTCAACAGATAAAAGAAGTATTTGAAAGTAGACAGAGACTAAGGAGAGGAAAGGAGATCTAGTGGTTACTATGAACCTCTGAGAGCAGGGGCAAATTCAACAATATTATTAAACATTTAGTATGTACCATGTGAATCACTAGGAAAAACAGAAAAATAAGGTATAGTAGTTGCCCTTTTGGAATTAATCTAATAGTAGAAAATGGTAAATATATACTAATAAATCCGGTAGTTGGGAGAGGGGGAAAGCCACATAATTATTGTCTTTTGTTATACGAAGGACTCATTTCTGAAAGAGATTATGTTGATTCTAGCTGGATCCAGAGTCAAAAAGGAAGAAGAAATGTTTGGTCACAATAGGAGTAAAAACTCCCTTACATTTTAAACAATTAAAGAAAATTGGGCTGCCTCATAAGAGACCTATAAAATAAGATGCCATAAGAGATCTCAGATGCCTATTTTTCAGGGATACATAGTGCAGAGGAGAATTAAGAACTTCCAATTGCAGAACACTTTAAAGCTTTCAAAGCATTTCCCCTGCAATGTAGGAGGTACAAGTATGACAACAAAGAAATAACATTTCCTTTGGGGGGAAAATCAAGGTGTTCTCATACCCTCTCCCTACTATGAATCCCTGGCTCTGCTCTGGATTCATGCTGGCTGACTAAATTGAATACTATAGGTCCAAAGAGAGTGTTCAGAATCTGAAACTCATCGACTCTTTATACATACACTCCAGGATCCTGGGAAGAATCACTTAAAACTTAGTTTTGGTTCCTATGTGTCTAGGGCCTTTCCCAAAGGGCACAGTGGAAAGTTACTTGATATACAAAGAAAATTAGGTTAAAAGACAGTTATTCATTTCTCCACAAGAAAGAACTGATTAACACAAGAGACTTACTAGTGCTGAACAACAAAGACTTAAGCAAGCAGCATTATCTAACTGCTGGTAATACTCTCCCAGGATATTGAAACTTAAAATGCCAAACATATGAAGGAGATTGTGAGACTGCTAAATCAACATTTCATGTTTTATCTCATATTTGCATTGTCTAACCAATACCTTCAAAGTCCATGTCTTCTGGCAAGCCCAGCCAGGGTTGGGCTCATCCTTCTATTGGAGATCATCTCTGAGACGTGCTGAAGTAGTTGGCAGGGTATTATCTGAAGTGCAGCTGGTACTTGTAACCTTTCAAACTCAAAAGTCTGCCTTCAAAGTTGAAAACGTTCACTTTAGGATTACTGCTCAGTCACCTATGTTCAAGAAAGAAACAAGAGATAAGCCTAAGACCCAGGCTAAGGGTCACCTAGACAGTTCATGCTCAGTTATGTACTTTGTAGCCGTCATCCTGCTGGAGTGGGAGATACCCCAGAAAAAGGAGAGAGGAGGAGAGGATAAGAGGGAGAGGAAAAAGAAAGACCAGAGAGAAGAGAGGGTGGAAAAAGAAGATAGAGAAAAGGGAGGGAGAGGTGAAGAGAGAGAAGAAAGGGGAAAGGGAAGAACTAGGAGAATGGAGAAGAGAGTAGGTAAAGGGAGAAAAGAGAGAAACAGAAAGGGAGAAAGACAGAAAGGGGAAAGAGAGACACACACACACAGAGATATCACAGCATGTTGTTATTTCTTTTAAGGTCCACATAATATATTCGCAATCTCCTATGCAATCATTTTTTAATTATACCATATCATGAAAATGCTTGTTTTATTCCATAAATTTAAAATATTTTTTTTAATCCACCGAGGGGCAGCTAGGTGGTGCAGTGGATAGTGCACCAGCCCTGAAATCAGGAGGACCTGATTTTAAATCTGGTCTCAGACACTTAACACTTTCTAGCTGTGTGACCTTGGGCAAGTCACTTAACCTCAATTGCCTCAGGGGGGAAAAAAAGATCCATTGAGTATATACTGTGATATAGCCTTAACATAGTCTCCCCCACTTCAGTTAATATGAGGCAGTGACAACTCCTAGTCTGTTTCATCTTTCCAAAGTGACAAGCCCTTTATATCACTGGGAAGTTACCAGACTGCAGGATCATCCCCATGTTCCATGATCTATACTCTAATTCAGCCTCCAATACATTCATACTATCTTCTCCAATTTGGAAATGAGACTCTGAAGGATTGTTACTTGAGCTGTCACACAAGTAATAGTTACAGTGCAATTTAAATGTTTTAACTTCAACTCCAAAACTTGACCTACTATACCAAGCTCAGATAGGGGCTGTGGTAGAGACCCACTAAGACCCCTAATAACTCTGAATTTAAGTGCCCAATAGGAATATAAAATGTTATGGAGCCAGATATGGAATCAAGAATGAAAAGAAGCTTCATTGAAGAGGTAGCATTTGAGATGGGCTTTATGGATATGAGCAGGTTTCATGATATCTAGAAATGAATGGGGATAGTGAGTAGATGTTTAAAGTAAAAGAAGAAACCACTGAGGAAATGAGATGGGAAATCAATCCAATTTCCAAGGAAAAGAAAGATAGACATGGAGACTTTATCTCAGAATTTACTGAAAACAAGATATACTATGTCCATAACTTTCTCTTATCTACCAACATAGTAACCTAATCTAAGTGTTGGAGTCCAGCTCCAGTGAAAACCAAGAGTGTGAATCTGAAATGAATACTGGAGGCCAGGTGGAAAATATGCTTTGCAGTCTTTGTTTATTAATCTGAGTGCCAGGCTTAATATATCTTTTAGGCTAGTGTTATGACATTACTAGATACCTTTAGTTGACATCATATTCTTCTGGGGTTAATGCACATTCCATACTTTGACATTTCAGTATTCACCTTAACTATCAATACCAAGATACTTATCAACATAGAACTGTAAATAGCCTAATTGTGATGCTCATCAACATCAACAGAATTATAAATAATTGTGATGTTTTATCAATACCAAAATACTTGTTGAAACAGAGTAGTAAATAATAGAAATGATCATACTAATGTATTTGCTTTAATTCATTGTTAAGGGGTAAATAGCATACTTAAAAAGCCTTTTCCTTGTTGCATGCATTCTCCATCAAGATTATCCTGAATTTACCAAATAAGTCTTTACAATTATGAAAGAGATGATGAGCCAATAATTTGAATCACTTCGCCTAACAGAAAACAGGTGCCAAGTAACACTTGGATTGGATCCCAACTGTTCATGGACCCATTCAATACTGGCTCTCTACATCTCCCCCTTTTTTATTCAGAAGATGAAGTGTATGAACTTTAGTTCCCATAATTGACAATGTTTTAAAGACACAAGGGGCTAAGCCAATGAGTATGAGAATAATACGGGGTGGAGGAGAGGGAAGGAGGCAGCTAGATGGCACAGTGGATAGAGCACCAGCCCTGAAATCAGGAGGACCTGAGGTCAAATCTGCCCTCAGACACTTAACACTTCCTAGCTATGTGACCCTGGACAAATCACTTAACTCCCATTACCTCAGGAAAAAAAAAGAAGAATACATGCAAGAGGAACAAAATGCAAAAGATTTACAGGATTTATCTTTTTTTTTAATTAAAGCTTTTTATTTTTCAAAACATATGTGTAGACAATTCTTCAACATTAGCCCTTGCAAAAACCTTGTGTTCTGATTTCCACCCCCTTCCTCACACCTTTCCCAGATGGCAAGTAGTCCAATATATATATTAAATATGGTAGAAATATATGTTAAATCCAATATATGCATATATATTTATACAATTATCATACTGCACAAGAAAAATCAAATCAAACCAGGAAAAGAGAGAGAGAGAGAGAGAGAGAGAGAGAGAGAAGCAAAATAAAACACAAGCAAACAACAACAAAAAGAGTGAAAATGCTAGGTTGTGAACCACACTCAGCTCTCACAGTTCTCTCTCTGGGTGTAGATGGCTCTCTTCATCACTGAACAATTGGAATTGGTTTAAATAATCTCATTATTGAAGAGAGCCACATCCATCAGATTGATCATCATAAAGTCTTCTTGTTGCCGTGTATAATGATCTCCTGGTTTTCACTTAGCATCAGTTCATGTAAATCTCTCCAGGCCTTTCTGAAATCATCCTGCTGGTCATTTCTTATAGAACAATAATATTCCATAGCATTCATATCCCACAACTTATTCAGCCATTCTCTAATTAATGGGCATCCATTTAGTTTCTGCTTTCTTGCCACTGCAAAAAGGGCTGCCACAAACGTTTTTGCACGTGAGGATTTATCTTTTTTAACCACTCAAATATTTGGTTTGCTATGCTATCAGCATCAATTCCAGGGACACTACTTTTTGCCATGTTTTCTGCCAAGGCAGCTAATTCAGATATGATCTGTACATTCCAGGAATTTATACTCCATTTTGTGGCAAGAAGAAGTGGTGGTAATGGGGGAGGGAGATAGAATGCTTAATTCTATCTCCTAATAGAGATATTATTATCTCTATTATGCCTAATTAGAGAATGAGACTCCATGCAGCACAGGAAATGGAGAGCTGGGCTCAGAGTCAATATTATTTAAGCTCTGACTACTAGTAGTAACTATGAAACAATAACTTAATCCTCAGTGCATCTAGACAACTCTAGATGCTGATAAATTAGATCTATGATCTAATACAAGATTTATAATGCCAGGGTTCTGCTCTGAGATTTTCCCCACATTGATGAATTTAAACATTCAGGAAATTACTCCTCCTTTCCCTTCTTTTTGCCTCCCCCATTCTCACAAGGAAGGATAAGCTAAACTCCAAAGGGTGATGTAGATAACAGGTGCTATATAAGATTTCAAAGAAGGGAGAAATGGTTAAGAATGATAGTGGTCAAAGAATGCTTCATTGAGGAGGAGAGACTTAAGCTGAAGAATGAGTGGTATTTGAACTGGCATTGAGATTGGGCAAAAATCGTATAAAAACAAAAGAAGCAAAGGAGGGATAGAGGCTTAGTACGGTATCTTCAAACTTGATAAGACCAGCTTAGCTAAGAGCTTATATTGGGGAATGATTGGTGAGAGATAGCATGATGGACTGGGACTTTAGCGTGATGTGAGTTTTAGGTCCAACTCTGTTGTTAACTTCTGACAGAGTGATCCTGAATAAGTCAGTTTCCTTCTTTCCTCCCCTAAAAAATAATTAAGATGCTTTATGGCCTCATTTATCTTTCACTAATCAATAATTCCCTATGTGTAATCTCCCTTTTAAAGAATGAAGGCTGTTTGAGAACAGAGATTATCTTTTATCTTTGGATACTCATCTCTTATCATAGTTCCTGGAATTTAGCTAAGTGCTTAATAAATTCAGAACTTGATCTCTCACTATTTATTCATTATTTCTAAGGTCTTTCCCATCTCTGTGATTCTATCAAAGTGCTCAGTAAACACTGGGATGAATGAGTAGGAAGGATAGATAGGTTTCCTTAGGGGATCTAGATACCAGGCTGAAAAGCTTGAACTTTATTCTATGAGCAATGAGGCATTATGTGCACAGATTTGAACAGGAAAGTGATATAATAAAATGAGGGTGTATGGTGATCTAGAGAGATGGTCTAGGAGTTAGGAGACTATGTAGCCAGCTGTTGCAGGCTTGCAGTGATAAGCACCAGGATTAGGATGGAGGGAAGAGGAAGGAATGTGAAAGATGGGTATGAAGGATCAAGAGATGGGATGTACTAGGGGATACACAATGAAAGAAAAGAACATATTGAGGAATGTAAAGGAGTGTAAAGGAGAGAAGATACCTGGGGAATATATTTATACAACTGTTCATTCAACAGATATTTATTGAATATGTGCAAGTCAATGAAGAATAAAGCATGGTCTCTGCCCTTGAGTTCATAATAAGGAGGCCATATAGTATAACAAGCAAAAAATCAACTTGAGTTCAGGAGACCTGGTTCCACATCACAAAATTTCAGAGTTGGAAAGAACATCTAAGGTCATTTATTGCAATTTGTGGAAGAAGATAGTAAACTGAATATTACTCAACAAGTAGATCTCCAATTTCTGGAGAGAACATCTTATACCCTACATCAATTCATCACACTTTTAGAAAGCTCTGGAACCATAAGAGAGCTCTAGGAATTTAGCTTTCATATCAATCCTAAAATTTCCCCCTTTACAAACTTCCTAGTTCTGCCCTCTGGAACCAAGAAGTACAAATCTATCTCTTCTCACTAGAGTCCCTCCGATACTTAGGCTCATAGATCTAGAACTAAAAGAGATTTCAGAAGTCATCTAGAGTAATGATGTCAAACTCCAATAGAAAGGAAGTATTCAACCACATTCAAGCATCCCTGAAGCTGTATAGTGATTTGTAAAATTATCTATATTCTCCTGCATTTTTCTTGTATTTTGTTAGTTTCCAATTGTGTTTTGATTCAAGTCATGTTAGGAGAGTTTCAGACTGCAAGTTGCCCATAGGCCTCACGTTTGACATTGCTGATCTAAACCATCCTCTTCATTTAATTCATTCATTTATTTGTTTCTTCATTTATGGATTGGGATTTTGTTTTGATATTTTTAGGGAGGTTTTGAGACCCTATCTTGCCAGACTGGAAATGCAGTGGCCATTCATGGTCCCAACCTTACCACTGATCACTTAGGAGTTTTGACTTGATTCATTTCTGATTTGAATCTTTTTGCCTCTCTTTAGGCAGATTGCTGCCCCCTCCTCACAAACCTGAGTCCACAAATTAGTGCAAAGGAATATTTTTCACCCACTAAAGTTCAAAATTCCTTAGCTCAATCAGTCTACCATCCTCAGCCTCCTTGGTAGCAGGTATTACTGGTGTGCGCAATTATGCCAGGTTCAACCTCTTTATCTTACAGATAAAGAAACTGAGTCCCAAATAGGTGAGATATAGATTGTGTAGATAGCATAAGATGAGAGATGTGAAGTTAGATCCTCTGAACACATAGCCAGTTATCATTCCAGGGTACCTTATTGCTTCTTCCCTAAGTTGAAAACTAAATTTATGTCCTTTTCTCCAGGTTAAATAGCTTTAGTTCCTTCAACCAAAGATGAACTAAAGTATCAAACTGATTGACTGAACCTCATTTGTCTCTTCTCTGTTTAGAGAAGAATTTGCTAATGAAACTGGAAATAATATATATTTGCACTGCCTCCCAGAGTTGTAGTGAAAGAAAGGTCTTTAGTTACTATAGAAATAAAAGCTATTATTTTTTAGGAGGGAGAAAGTATAGATGCTATCACTATGATTCTACTCATATCATTAAGAATCTAGTGGTGTCTTGAGGGTCTGCTGTCCAAAGACTAAGAGAAGAGAGTTTTTTGGCTACAAAAACTCATAAGGAACTGTCTACTAAGGCATGAAGGAATTTTAATTTGATTTGGTGGAGGAAAATGGCCACTTTGATTAAAATCACAAATCTTTTAAATTTGAAAGAAAAGGAGCTATGAATAAATAAACATAAGTAAAAATAAAAGCAGGATGCTATAAAAACTAAAAGAGATATTATTCCCATTTGTACCACTTTTAGTTTTGCCAAGTGCCTAAAATACTTTTTCATCAGCTGCTCAGAAAAATTCCATTAGTATTTTCACCTTTTTGCTTGTTTTCTTTCTTATGTTTTTTTTTTTTATTTTGGTCTGATTTTTTCTTGTACAACATGGCAAATATGGAAATATGTTTAAAAGGATAGCACATATTTAACTTGTATCAGATTGCTTGCTGAATTGGGGATGGGGAGATGGGGGAAAGAGGGAGAAAAATTTGGAACACAAAGTTTTACAAAATGAATGTTCAAAACTATCTTTACATGTATTTGGAAAAATAAAATACTATTGAGAAAAAAAAACACAAAATAGTCCATAAGGTTAAACCGTGAACAGGTAATGTAAGACTAGCTCCTGAATCAGAGGTCCTGAAAATCTCACCTCTAAAAGTTACTACTTAAGTGACCAGATAACTAACCTCCCTGGACCTTAGTTTCCTCATCTATCAAATGTGGAAGATTCCCTAGAAAGCCTCTTAATCTTTTCTAGCGCTAAATCAATTAGCTTGCAGTCCATTTTGCAGTCAAAGAGATGGAAACTCAGATAGTATCTTGTTCAAGATCATATAACTAATATTAGGTGCTGGTTTCAGAATTCAAAGCCAGGACTAAATCCAATGCTTTTTTTCCTGTGATGACCGTGTATTTTAAAATCAGCCGGAGTCGGAATTCAGGTTAAGGGAAAATTTTCAATCTTTATTTTCAGTAGAGGTGAAGAAGGATCGGAGGTGAAGGGGGAATCACGATCATAATGTATGCAGCTGCAACAGGAAGCCAGTCAGCAGTCTCTCCCTGTTTCTCTTCCTGCTCTTCTGCCTCCACCCACCAAAATCATCATTTCCTATAAAACACATCAGGACTTGCACAAAGAGTGGGCGGGGGCCATTCTTTCTCCAAGTATATATATTAATAGAGTATGGCCCAATTACTATTTAGCCTCACGTGCTTGGGACCTCAGTGCATCAACTCAAGCTTCAGCCCATTACATTTTCCCGTTAATGCACAACTATAAATCATCTATCTTGCTCTCTGCCCTACTCTTTCTCTGCCTTTCCCATTCTCCTCTTATTCTGCTCCACTTTATCCCTTCTCACCTAACCACTCCCACTCCTTAAGTTTTCCACTTTGTTCTGGGCTCAATCATCAAATCAATACTACCTTATTATCTTTGTTTCTATTGAAAAGGCAGGCCAATTGATTGCTCTACTTATCAATTCACCATTCTTATGACTCTCTAGAAATTTTTTCCTCTGGTCATCTTTACTATACTTGTGTTGTCCTCTCTTTAGACAAGAACTATTAGTTCAGTACCTGGGACATATTAAGCACTTATTAAATGTCTCATTAATTTATTAATTTTCTTTAGAGCTTATATGAGAACTCAGATTTCTTTCTTTTTTTTATTTTTTTTTTATTTAATAGCCTTTTATTTACAGGTTATATGTATGGGTAACTTTACAGCATTAACAATTGCCAAACCTCTTGAGAACTCAGATTTCAACTCTGATGTACTCCATACAATGGTTGGAGCCATGCCTGGCACAAATTTATTAACTGACTGGGGTCAACTTAAACAAGCTTGTGAGCAATTTATTAAATTTTTAGTGTGAGCATTTACCTTGGAAATTGGCAAATCTACAAATCAGGGCTTGATTGATTGTTTTGTTGATCATTTAGATTTAAAATAAAATGTTAATAATGAAAATTAAACAACTTGCTTGTTAAATATTTGCCAGTACACCATATCTTTCAATATCATAGTGGTAAGGAATCTGAAGGAATTTTAGCAATAGCTCCAGTAATACCATTAGGAATATCACTTGGACCTTCACTGAGGTGAGGCAGAGGTTATAGAATTATTTTATCCCCTCTCTTCACTTGGTCCATAGCATTTCCACATCTGGTTGAAGAGTGCTGCAGAAGAATGGTGGAGATGGGAAAAATACCATGAGGACAACTCAGACATGTATCTTGATTTTGAAAAAGTAAGAAATATGGGAGTCCATGCTTATAGATTGATGATAGAGCTAGAAAAAATAACAACAAAATTCATCTGGAAGAACAAAATGTGAAAAATACCAAGGGAATGAATGGGGAAGAGGGGATTATAAAGAAAAGTGACCTAGTAATAATATTCCTAAAACTATATTATAAAGTGGTAATTATCAAAACTATCTGGTATGGGCCCAGAGATGGAGTGGTGGATCAGTGGAAAAAACTCGATACACAAGATACAGTAGCCATTGCTTATAAAAACAGTATTTGATAAGCCCAAACTCCCCAACTTTGGGGGTAAGATTCACTATTTAACAAAAACTGTTTGGAAAACTGGAAACCAATAAGATATAAGTAGGTACAGACTAACATGTAGACCAATATCTCACACCATATATCAAAATAAGTTCTGAATGGTGCATGATTTAGACATAAAGGGTGACACTATAAGCAAATTAGGAGAACAAGGAATAGTTTACCTGTTATAGGTATGGGAAGGGGGAAAATTCACAACCCAAACAAAAGATAAAGAGCAAAACAAAATGCGAAACATATAATTTTAATTATGTTAGATTAAAAAGCTTTTTACAAACAAAACCAATGCATCCGAGATTAAAAGGAAAGCAGAAAACTAGGAAATAATCTTTACAAATGTCTCTGATAAAAACAATAACCCTGACTCAGAGATCCTCTATATCTAACTCCGACCAATCTTTCCAGCCTTCTTTTATAATATTCTCTTTGGTGCACTCTAAATTTTAATCCTACTAGACCATTCTAGGCCAATCAATTAATAAGCATTTATTAAGAACCTACAACATCCCATGTACTGTGCTAAACACTGCTGGTATAAAAAGAGGCAAAAGACAGTTTCTAGCCTTAAGGAGCTCATGTTCTAAAGAGAGAGGCAAGTGAGAAACTATATACCAACAAGCTATACACAGAATAGGAAATTAAAGGAAGATATTAGAATTAAGAAGGATTGGAAAAAGCTTCTGGTAGAAGACAGAAATTTAGTTAGAACTTAAAGGAAACCAGGAGGCAAAGATGCAGAGCAATAGCACTACAAACAGAATGGATAGCTAGAGAAAATGATCAGATTCCAAAGATAGAACTGTGGAAGGTCAGTGTCACTGGATCAAAGAGTATGTGTTAGAGAGTAAGATGTAAAAGAGTGGGTTAAGTTAGTAAGTAAGAACTTTGACATAGTTTTTTTTTTTTTCCCTTTTGATCTGACTTTGAATACCAGAGGATTTTTGTATTTGATTCTGGAAGTGATAGGGAATGTCCCCTATTTTTGTCCTAACCTCTGCCATATCTTTACCTTTGCTCACTCTGTCCTCAATAACCTGAAATGTACTCCTGTCCCCATTTTTGCTTACTGATACGCTTTTCTTTCAAAGCCCAATTCCAGCACCTGAAGCCTTCCCTAGCCCCTCACATAAGTATGATTGTTCTCTGAAATTACTCCTTGAGTGTCTCAAAATTCTTGTTGCATTAAATTGGATGCCTTCTGCGCATTCACTCTTTTATGTCACAATTGTGTCTGTGCATTTCTTTCACTGACTTTAACATCTTGGCAGCAGAGGCTATAATCTTATTAATTTTTGTATCTGAAAGTGATCTACATGGGTAAAGGATTGTATAAGATCTAGTTAGTTGATCTCTAAGGTCCCTTTTGGGAAGTTAGGTGGCACAGTGGATAGAGTACTGGGCCTGGAATTAGGAAGACCCATCTTTCCTGAATCCAAAACTAGCTTTAAACATTCTCTAGCTGTGTAACTCTGGGCAAATCACTTCAATCTGTTTGCTTGCCTCAGTTTCCTCATTTGTAAAATTAATTGGAAATGGAAACAGCAAACAACTCTAGTATATCTGTCTACAAAACCCTAAATGGGGAGGTGACTGAAAAACAATTGAACAAAAAGTCCCTTTCACCTTCAAAGTCTTTGACTTCATTTTGCTATAAAGCTGAAGGAGTGAAGGGGCAAATGATGAAGTTTAAGCTTTGGTCACCATGCAGTAAATTCCTCTTCCCCTATGGGGTTTGTCTCTTTCATCCCAGGCTCTCACAGTCCTATTGGCTATGGCAGTGACCATTGTGAGGTAGCTCAGAGTTCTCTCCCCAGAGATGGAAGGCTACTATGAGGCAGACAAGTGGGATTCAGTGCAGACTACTGAGTCTGGGCAAGAGCCCAGGTATCAGCACTCCCAAGTCCAATCAGGGCTGAGTTCCTGGGAAAGTGTTAGGAGTAGCCAGAAGTTTGAGAGAGGGAATGCGCCTTCAAAAGGTAAGCTGAATCTTATTAAACCTCTGAAGAATCTCATGGGCACTATCCCAGTAGGCTTAGGCAGAGCATCAAGACAGTCTCTACAAAGTTAGCCATTTATTTGCACTGCCCATTACCCTTTAATAATTATTTCTAGGGACTATAGCTATAGCCTTCCTGGAATTTACAAAAAAAAATCCTTCAAAGGTATTTGTTATCACATACTGGTAGGTAGGCCTGGTGAGCTGTGGGTAAGGAAGATAGCCCCTGCTTGCAAATACCCTGAGGAGGACAATAAATTCTTTGTTCACTAAGATTGCCTATAGCAATCAGATAAGAGTATGGAGACCAGAGCTCCTAGGTTGACATTTTTTAAGGTGCTGTACCATCAACTCAAACTGCCACTGTAGAATTGATGACCTGGGAAGGAGGGAGGAAAAAAGAGAGAGAAGAAGAAAGTTTTATACATCCTATGAAACACCTTCACAGCAGATCAGAATAGTTTCTGGCACCCAGAGTTTCTGAAAGTCTTTTCCTTTGTGTCTGTCTTTATGTACTCTTGGATCATGTGTGCCATTGAAAAGGCAAATGTACTAAATTATGTTACTACTTCTGAGGACTTGAGCTCAGTGAACACCACATGATTTGGGTGATGAAGTCCTGTGTCTCAAGTTCCATGACAACTGTGTCCCTGACCAATTCTTGTGGACATTAAAGAGCCCATAGGCCCTTGTTATTCCCTGACACAATTAATCTCAGGGTATAGCCAATGGAGTACAGGAACAAGAGGCCTGTATATTGTAGGCAGAGTCTTTTGGTCTAAATTTCCTCTGCCACTTACTGTCATTTCATTTCCTTTCTGTGCCCCAATTTTGCTGTCTATAACATGGGAATAACATATTTATTCCAGCTCCAGAGCTGAGCAGCTAGGCAGAGCTGCAAATGGAGTGCTGGGCCTGGAATCAGGAAAATGTGGTTCTCATCCTGTCTCAGACACTTACTAACTGGGTGACCCTGGGGAAATCACTTACTCCTGCTTCTCTCAGTTTCCTCATCTGTAAGATGGGGTGGAGAAGGAACCACTCCATTATTTTCACCAAGAAAACCCTAAATGGGATCATGAAGAGTTGAACATAACTGAAATGATGGCACAGTAAAACCTCCAAATTTTATTGTAAGGAAAGCACTTTGTATCCCATAAGCCTATTATAATCCTGTTTCCACAGCCATCATGTCCTCTAAGCTGCTGCTCAGTAAAGGTTCCAGCTCTGATGATACTGACTCTGGAGTTAAGATAAACCTAAAGAAGATCATTTGTAGTCTGCCCAGATTTAAAAAATCAGATTCCTTCCAGTGGACCAGGGAATCCAGGAATTTAACGTGAGTAAAATCTCCCACGTTCACTGCGGTATTTGAAGGGGATGTGTTTGGATCACTGGGGATTGCTTAATTAATAATTGCATAACACAGGCTCTTTGAGGGCAAGTGGTTTTTTGTTTTGTCTTTGCTTCTATGGGATTATTTGTCATTATCATCATAATTATCATTTACATAGCAGAGAACTTCACAAATATTATTGCATTATCCCTGCAATAAGGTGGAGAGATAAGATCCTATAATATGGGAATAGCATATTTATAGTCTACCTTCAAAGCTGGGCAGCTGGGCAGAGCTAGAGATTGAGTGCGGGGCCTGGAATCAGGAAAATATGAGTTCTCATCCCATTTTACAAGTTAGGAAACTGAGTCAGACAGTGTTAAATGTCTTACCCACAGTTAATACAGTCAGTAAGTATCTAAGGCCATCTTTAAAGTTAGGTCTTCTTGACTCTAAGCTCAGTGCTCTCAGATCCACTAACTTTGGATATCTTGCTACTTGTTGGATTGAATTGAACCTAGTGAAACAAACAAACAAGAACAAAAACAAAACACCCCAAGATTGTCAAAATCATAACATTCTATTATTTTCAAGTACCTTCATCTTTCTGGACTTCAGTTTGAAAGAAAATGAGGACAATAAAGCTTGCACTCCTTCGGTTGCAACTTTTGGATTGTAAGAGAACTGCTTTTTAAATTGTAAAGTACTCCAAAAATGTAAACAACTACTATTTTTTTCTCTTCCTTTGGTATAGCACTGTAAAATGAGTAATTAGCAAGTTCTTTTTATATATAGGAAAACTGAGATGGGGTAACGGTGGTAGAAGCAAAGCCAAGATTAGAATTCCTTTCCCTCAAGTAGCTGTTCTGTGTCTGGATTTGTTTTATCTGACTGTGCTAAACCTTAAAGATCACGTGGATGTCAAAAGGAGCAGGAGAATTTTTAAACTTCAGAACACAATCACAAACACATGTATAAAAATGTCTCCCTTTTTGTGTCATTTCCCTTGGTTTAAAGGTGTGGAGAGACTTAAAAGGAATGAATGAAAAAAAAAAATTAACCATTTAGTGCCCATTTAATCACTGAACATTTGATGAAAAATATTATTTCAAAGACACAATAAGAACAAATGTATAAACCTTTTCCTCATTACCTCCAGTGAATACTCTCCCCTATACCACTTAGTTCTCCAGGGAAGAACAGGTTTAAAACTTGGTCCAGTTCTTATAAAACTTATAAAAATATAAAATCTTATTAAACATATTCAGTTGCAGCATTAAAGCTGGATGAACATCTTAATCACAGCAGAGCTGGATTCTTCTCAAAACTCCACAGGTTATTCCTTGCTCCTTATGACACTGATGTCCTGTGAGCTGAGAAATGTGGCTGGATTTTGATTTCCAGATTCTCCTGAGTTCTTCCCCTGACCTTTGGAAACTCCTGAGGTTGGTATGGTTTCTCAGAAGATACCATGAGCCAAGGAGTTACCAAATGAATCCAGAAAGAGAATAAGGCATAATGGATAGTTTTTGAATGCTTCTTCAGCTAACAGTCTCCTCTTCAATACATGTTTAGCAGATTAGCCCCCCCTTATAGAATGTCTAGACATGCTCCATAATCTCTCCTCCTTTCTCCATCATCATGATTTTCCTGGCAGCAAGCTCCCCAGGTTCTCCACACAGAAAGAGGCCATCCCAGACACTCTACATGTACTCCAGATTTTTGTTACCATTGTTAACCATTAAAGCAAATACATGAAACTGATGACCAAGAAAGAGAATTTGGGGCTAAAGTATTACGAAAATAGTTAAAACAGCACTAAGTAGTTATTGCCCCACTCTTTCCAACAACAATAATAGTATTGATTTGATGACTCTTCTCAGAACATGAGACAAAAACTGTTAAAATTCTGGGTACAGTGCAGTAGTCTTCTTTTACTCTATGCTTTGATATGTACTCTTTGATCTGGTGATGTTATCTTTCTTGAATATTATTATTACATGAATAAGACATTTTATCTCTTGGCTCTGGACAATTTCTTGGGCTGTGTTCCATGCCTTTTTTCCCTCATTTTCACTTACTAGCTTCCCTGGCTTCCTTTTAAGATCCAACTAAAATCCCATATTTTAATGGAAGCTTTTCCCAGTCCTTTATCCTAGTGTTCTCCACATTTTAATTGTTTCCTTTTTATCCTATATACAGGCTATTTGTACATATTTATTTGCTTGTCTCTTCCATTAGATTGGGGCTGAGATTATCTTTTGACTCTTTTTGTATCTCCAATGCTTAACATAGTGTTTGGCACATAATAGGCCCTGAATAAATGTATATGTATTGATTGGCTGAGTTTTGCAATGGCAGTACAGAGGATAGAGTACCTGGGGTAGATGGTTGGATGATAACCCAAGTATGCTCTAGATTTTGCTAAATAGGCGAATTTACATTCAATCACTCATCATTAGTATCCCTCATAATCAGAAAGGTGATCAAACTGAATGGAAAATTCCTCCTAGGGGAAGGGAGAAGAGATATGGTCCTTACAAGTACATGATCATTTCCTATGTAATCAAATATAATTAACTAGGTGTATTCCATGTCAGATTGGATCTTGAGTTTCTGGTTCTCTTGTTCTTAGTTTGAGTCCTAGGAATTTATACTTATCAAGATGTGTATTCCATTGCTCACCACAATGACAGATTCAAACAAGGGAAAATGAAAAAACAAACATTTAATTATAATATAAATCAAGAAAAATAATCTATCACATTCTCACATCATCACAACATCCCTTCCCTTTCCCCCCAGTGTAATCTGAGATTCTCCCAAACTCATAACTCCTTGGTAGAATCACAAATTCAGTCTTTGTAACCAGAGGGTACTCTTGGATGGTCCCAAAGCTGAAAATTTCATGGAAAATATGATTCTGTGCCTAGGTCAGCCTCTCTTGTTGTCTGGCTTTCAAATCTGCCTCTTTTTTATATGGCTCCAAGTCATGCTATTTCCATGCGGGTCCTGATACTTATCTTTCAACCAGTTTATCATAGCTATGCCTGAAAAAGTTAAGCCTGATCAGTCCAGCACTGCCACACATTGCCTTCATCACTCTCACATCCGGTTTTTCTCTTCTCCTTACAATGACACATTGACGTGTGCCCACATCAAACCAAAGTTTGCTCCAAGAGGGCATCCATGAAGTTTTATTGTGTTTAGGTGAATGGAAAACAGTGCTGGTGATGAGGTGGTCATGAGATGCACAAGGATTCAGTAGAAAGTGACCGTTGCTATGGATGTTTCTGACTCCATTTACCCCAAGGACTCTCTGCCATGTCTGGTAGTCTATGCACACTCACAGGGGTCCTCAAACTACGGCCACGGGTCAGATGCAGCAGCTGAGGACAATTATGCCCCTCACCCAGGGCTATGAAGTTTCTTTATTTAAAGGCCCACAAAACAAAGTTTTTGTTTTTACTATAGTCCAGCCCTCCAACAGTCTGAGGGACAGTAAACTGGCCCCCTATTTAAAAAGTTTGAGGATCCCTGCGGTCTAGCATTAATGCTACCCAGAATTATAAGCTTGCCCTCTTTTGGCACATTGATGAAGAGGGTCTCCAGGTCTTCATAAAATTTTTTGTTGACTTTACAAGGGATTGTCATAGTGGAACATATGTACTGATCATGGTGACATGGCACTTACCTGAAAGTGTTAATCATATTTTCATGAATCTGTTACTCCTTTTGATATCTATGTGAGCTTGTTAATTAGATGTCTTGATTTCACAGTGCTTCGTGGTCATTCCAGAAAAATGTGATCCAATTCCAGTTTCAGGAAGCTAGCCTTCCTTTGCCAGCCTTGTTTCACATTGTTGTATGCCTTTGAAAGCTGGACATATACCAGGGCCATGCCAGAAAACTGAATTGTCTTAGGAAGATTCTGAAGATCATCCAACAAGATAAGACAGCATATATTACAATCCTTTCTCAAAACTGCCAAGTATTCAAACTCTACTGCAAAGAGTGCAACCCAAATGGGCTGGTCACATTATTTGAATGCCAGGCACATATTTGTTTAAAAGACTATTTTACAGAGAACTCACATAAGAAAGATAATCACATGATGGTCAGAAGAAATGATTCAAGGACACTCTTAAGGTCCTTCTTCTATGAAAAACTTTGGATTTGATTGTGTGACATGGGAGACACTGGCAAAAGATTGCCCAGCATGATGTGTTACATCAAAGAAATCTTGGTGCTCTATGAGTGCAGCAGAATCGCAGTTTCTCAAGAGAAATGTGAAATGTACAAATTTAGAGACATCTCCACCCCAAATGTTTATATGGATTATTTGTGCCTGACTTGTGTAGAGCATTCCAAGCTTGTATTGATCTGATCAGCCATAATCAGACACATTGTACCTTGATTCCAACATAATGATGCCATTTTTTTATTTTTTGAAGTTTTTTTATTTTCAAAACATATGCAAGGATAATTTTTTCAACATTTACCCTTGAAAAACCTTGTGTTCCCATTCTCCCCTTTTCCCCCATCCTCTCCCCAGATGGCATGTAATCGAATATATGTTAAACATGGTAAAAAATTTATGTTAAATCCAATATAGGCATATAATTTATACAATTATACAATATACAAGAAAAATTATATCAAAAAGGAAAAAAATGAGAAAAAAATAAAATTCAAACAAACCACAACAAAAAGAGTGAAAATGCTGTCTTGTAATCCACATTCAGTTCCTACAGTCTTCTCTCTGGGCGTAGATGGCTCTTAATATCACAAAATCATTGGAACAGCCCTGAATTGTTGAAAAGGGTCATGTCCATGAGAATTGATTGTCATATAATCTTGTTGTTGCCATGTATAATGAACTACTGATTTCACTCATTTCGCTTTGTATCAGTTCATGTAAGTCTCTCCAGGCCTCTCTGTATTCATTCTGCTGGTCATTTCTTCAGAACAATAATATTCCATAATATTCATATACCATAACTTATTCAGCCATTCTCCAATTGATACAGTTTCTAGTTTCTGGCCACTACAAAGAGGGCTGTGTGCTGCCATTTTCAAGGCTATTTCTTATTCAAGCATCATTTGGTCTATGGGAAGAGCCGGGGCAGCCATAAGTACTAATGCTCCTCTTAGCCCTGGAACTATGACCAGATCCCCTGCTCTCCCATAGCCACAGCCTAGAATTCTTCTTTGCCTTAGAACTGAGATCAGGGTTTCTGTTCTTATGACCAAACACAAATGCTACTCTCCATCCTAGAATAGTGACCCAAAACTGCTGTGGGTAATAGAGTTGCTATTCAGTGCCAGCTGCACCCAGTGCCATCAAAAGGTCTTCCATAACCTGCTTCTGATCAGTGTCCGAGCCTCTCCCCTTTATAGTAACTAGCCTGAGAGTTCCTGAAGCTATTGCTGCTGTTGCTGTTGTAGTCACCTCCAAAGCCTGCCCTGGCATAGGTATGCAGCATTCTGGACAGCTTTCATCCTGCTGTCACAGACTTACTTGCTAACCTCCTAAATCAGGCTAAGGTTTGGAAAATGTTTCACCCTGACCTTTTTTTTTTTTTTTGGCTCTACCACTTCAAAATTGTATTTGATATATTATTTTAAAGTTGTTTGGAGGAGAATGTTGAAAAAGTACAGCTGAGTTGCTGTTTTTAATATACAATGTTGGCTCTACCTCGCTTTATCTTTAATTCTTGATAATTTTTTGGATTTTACCAAGTGAAGAATGTTTCTGTCTTCTTCATATCATATCTTAGAATTTTAGGATCATTATTTACCTCCCTGCTGAGTTATTATGTGACCCAAATACTTAATAAAGGCTCTGAAGAAATGGCACTTGTTGATTGACAGCTTACCCCCAGGTGAAAAGAGACTAACTTTTAAAAAAATATCTTTTTATTGACAAAACATATGCATGGGTAATTTTTCAACATTGACCTTTGCAAAACCTTCTGTTCCAACTTTTCCCCTCCTTTTCCCTACTTCCTCTCTTAGATGGCAGGTAGTGCAATACATGTTAAAAATATTAAAGTACATGTTAAATAAGATATATGTATAGATATTTATACAGTTATCTTGCTGCTCAAGAAAGATCAGATCTAGAAAGAAGATAAAAAAAACTTGAGAAGGAAAACAAAAATGCAAGCAAACAATAACAAAAAGAATGGAAATGCTATGTTGTGATCCACACTCATTTCCCATAGTTCTCTCTCTGGGTGTAGCTGATCATTACTAAACAACTGAAACTGTTTGGATCATTGAAAAGAGACTAATTTTAACATAAAATTCAAATCCAAGAAATAGGATAAAGAAATGTGTAAGTAACAAAATAAGAACTTGACCATAAAAAGCTACTCCAATGGCAAGGAAAAAACCAGGACACAAATCCAGAAGACAACGATGCAAAGTTCAAAGAAAAAGAAATGCTAATTTGGCACAAACCCAACAAGGATTCTTAAAACAATGGTTCCTAATACTAACAACAATCTTTCCCCATGCTTTCATTTTTTCTAAATCTGATAGAATTAACTTCCACTATGTCTTTATCTCATTAATTCATTTTTTTCATGAAAGAATGAGTAAATCTAGCAGAAACTCCTGGGGGAAATTCTACTTAAATTGATATCACTGAATAGATGTAGATCATCTTTTCTTGACCTTCCTCTGACCTGGGGATCTGATAGTATACACTCTTTGGGTCCAACCCTGAGAAATACTAATTGTCCAGATGATCTTAAATTTGAAAAAAATCTTCTGTTTTAACTCCCTTCTACTCCCAATTAGGAATAAAGCAAGTTTTGGTGGAAATATTTATTCATTAGCCCTTTGAATATACAATAGTTCTGTTTTTCTTTCTCTGTCTCTGTATCCCTCTTTCTCATTTTCTCTGTATGTGTCTTTCTTTCTGTGCCCTCCTCCCTTCCCTCCCCCCTCAACTAGAAGAAAGGCCATGTCTAGTTCTTCACTCCAAAAAGCCTAAATAGAAACTCAAAATTAGGATTAGAAGAGAATGCTGAAGGCATCTAGCTAACCTATCCTTGAGCAAGGAGTCTCCCTCTAACATCTTTGAAAATAGTGATAGAGAAATGGGACTACCACTAATGGGAAACTCACTACCTCCCAAAGTAATTCATTTAAGTAGTAAGAAAACATTAATTATGAGGGAATTTTTCTGTCTACTGAACTTGTTTACCTCCCTATTTTTTTTTTACTTTGTTTTGCCCTCGGGAAAATAAGAAAGAATAAGAAAAAATAAATCTAATCCCTCTTTCTTATAATAGCCCTGAAATATTAAAAACAGTTTCCACTTTAAATATTCCCAATTTCTTGAACATTTATTCATATATCATGGTTTCAAGCCTATTTACTAGTCTCTCTTCTCTGGATATATATTCTGATTTATTATTCCCTTTTCAAATATATTGCCCAGAATTGGAGAAAATAATCCAGGATGGCCTAATTAGGGGAGATGACAGTGGGACTATTTCTTCCCTTAAAGACTTATCAGTACCCTTGCTAGAACTTCAGGTCTTTATTAGGCCCAAGTCAAGGAAGTTGCTATTTATTGGGTAATATTCAAGTAGTTAAAATCCTACGATGTTTACCCTTGTACTCAGGAGCAGCATCAGAAAGTATGTATTTGGGAAAAGGAAGAAAGAAGTGTTGAGAAGCTTGATAAATTACAAAAGTTTTTTTTTTTTAAAGACTTTTCAGAAGCAACAACAGGAAGTGAACAGAAATGGATAGGGTATGGTTGTAGCTATTGTTGAAGCCAAAAGGCAAATGTCTATCTTTATTGATATGCCTGGAGGATTAGTTAGAAATTAGATTATTTTTCTCCCTGGAAACTCTTTGAGGTGATACCATTTGCATATGAGGTCATAGAATAAGAATAAGAATATTCCTCCTTTTTACTCCCCTTTTTATTTAAGTTTTTAAATACAAACTTTATTTTTTAGTTTTAAAAGTTTTTGCTATTGAGTTTGTGGTTCGCATGTTCTGTAAATAAGGAACATTGTGTTGGTAAAGATTTGGGCCATGATTTGCAAAATTGAGTATTGTTGAAAAAAAATGTTAAGACAGTAGAAAGAAGAAAAGCTTATATAGTATTTACTATGTGCCAGGCATTGTACTATGTGCTTTATAAATGCTATCTCATTCATTCCTCACAGCAACCTTGTAAGTTAGGTGATATTGTTATCCCCAATTTACAGTTAAAGAAAATGACTTGTTCACATTAGCTAGCAAATGTCTGAAGTTGGACTTGAATTCAGGTCTTCTTGATTTGAGGTCCAGCACTCTGTCCACTTGTACCACCTCCCTAGCTCTATTACAGTAGTAATGCTAATACTATATTCTACAATTTTGACTCATCTATCAAAAATAATTTAATTGAGCATTTATTTATATCCAAGGTACTTATAGCTTGAGTGTGATTGAAAGCAAATTAAAAGGCAACTGGGAAAATATTTAACAAAATAAAAAAACATACAATAAAATTATAATTTTAAAACTAAGTCATTATGCAGCCTTCAGAACTCCTTATATATGGTTTAATGACCTTATTTCTATTTCAGTTTAACACCATTGTTCTATACCAAGATGATTTCAGATCTCATTTATAGCTATCTTAAACAAGGAAAAAAATCATAAAAATATACTTTGGGTCAACATTTCAGAATAGTTGAGTAAGGAAGTTACCATTCTTCTAATTCCTGGAATCAAAGGGGCTTGCTCTCTTCTATCAATTATTATTATTGTTCATCCATTTTCTTAACAAAAATATTGGAGTAGTTTACCATTTCCTACTCCAGCTCATTTTACAGATGAGGAAACTGAGGCAAATGGAATTAAGTGATCCTTGCTCAGGATCACACAGGTAGCAAGTATCTGAGCCCAGATTTGAACTCAGGAAGGTGAAAAACCTTCTTGATTCCAGATCTGATACTGTCCATTGTCTCACCTAATAATTTCTCAACAAAGAAGGATGGTTTGAGACAATAATCACTTCAATCAGGTTAAGAGTCAATGGTCACATCTCATGTAGAGTTAAAATTAGTAATCTTTGTTAATTCATTTCCCTAAGAAAGACTTTAGTTTTTAGTCTACCTACAGGGAAAAGTCTGAGAAGGTTTTTAGGCTAAAGAATTTTTTTTAATTCTGAATTTTATTTTAAAATAGCTTTTTAATATTCTTCTATAGTACACAGTTTGCTGAACCTGATAGAAACTTCAAGGGTGACAAATAAAATTCTAGAAGCTGCTAAAATAAATAAGTGATCGCCTAATCTGATTTTTAAAAATAAAGAGAAGAAATAAAAATTACTCATATCAAAAATGAAAAAGAGTGTACAATAAATAACCAAAGAGGAAATAAAGGAAATTATCAAATTATTTTATCAAATAACATGTTAACATTATCACTTAGAGAAGCTAGGTAAAAATTTGAAACATTTATATCCAGTTTACATTTATTTTATAAACTCACCCCAGTGATGTTTTGGTATACATGTATGCATACACACGTATGTATGTATATGTATTTATGAATATGTGTGTATCTATATAAGGAGAAAGATAGAGACAGAAACAGAAAGGGAGTGAGAGGGAGAGGGGAAAAGAGAGTGATAGAGATAAAGATAGAGACAGAGACAGAAATGGAATAGGATTATGCCTATTTCATTTCATTGAGTCCCACAATATCAATTTCCTTTTAAGATTTGCATATCTTGGACCGACTTGCAGTTTTGAAAGTAATTTCAGTTTCAATATTAATAATTCAAACAATAAAAACCTGTATGATTATATCAATGGCAGCCAAAAGGAAATTAACAAAATTCAATACTCATTTCCATTTTAACATAAACTTTAGAAATTGAAGGAATGAGTAAGTTTTCTCATATTATAGTAAACAGTATTCATCTAAATCTTAGGAGCAAATGTTATATGTAATAAGAGAAGTTAGAGGTTTTCCATTAAGATCAAGAATAAAGCAAGGATGTCCATTATTATTCATGATATTTAACATAATCAACTTGCATTTGATATGACGACCAAAAAAAAAAAAAAAAAAAGGAGTTGAAGAAGTACAGATAAGTAGGAAGCAAAATTATCCTTTTTATGCCAATGATATGTTGATGTAGTTAGAGAACCCTAGAAACTGAAGTAAAAAATTAATGGAAATAATAATTTCAGCAAAAATACAGGATATAGGTCCACATAGAAAAATCAACATTTCTATATATAATAAAAATACCTAACATTTATATGGTACATTTATATATCATAGGCATTGTGAAAAGTAGTTTACAATTATGACTTGGAAGCTAAGTGTTATTATTAACTCCATTTTACAGTTGAGAAAACTGTGACAGACAACTGTATAAGTGATATGTTCAGGGATCATGTAGCTATCTCATCAACAAAAGTCAGCAGAAAGAAATATAAGAGAAATTCCATTCAAAATAATCATATCTACCAAGATTCACTCAGAGACTATATAAATCTAACTATAAAAGACTTTGTAGAAATATAGATCGAATTAATTAGAGGAACATTAATTGTTTATATGTAGGCTAAATTAATATCATGAAAATAACAAAACTATTAAATAAATTTAATTTTTCAGTACCAATCAGACTCCCAAGAGAATTTTTATGGATACTTAAATACAAAATGCAGGTGGAAAAACAAAAAGTAAAAAATATCAAAGCATAATAATGGGGGGGAGGAGTAGGAAAACATATCTATTAGTAACAGATCTCCAACTGATTATAATGCAGTAATCATTAAAGTAATTTGGTAAAAGGTAAAAAAAAAGAATGAGATTCAAAAGCAGAACAAATTAGGTATATAGCATACAGAAACAAACAGTTGCATAGTGCTTCATTTATATTTATATAGAAGATAGCACAGTGATAAGTGATGTCTATATAAATATCTACATATATTTGTGTTGGCAGTTATTAATGTTACCACTAATGATACTACTACTAATAATAATAATAATAAAGAATAAGAGAAGATTCTCAGAAAAGTCTGTTTTATAAAATTCCTGGGAAAATGAGACAAAAATTAGCAGAAATTGGGTTTAGACTAACACATCATTCCATATATCAAGATAAGGCCCAAATAAATACATGACCTAAATATAAAAGGTTCAAATTCATTCATGAAGAAAACCATGGCATCAGGGAAGAGATGCCTTGATATGCAAATGAGTTATAGTGGAAGAGAAAGGAACATAGTAATTACGATCTGAAGATAGAAGAGCTTATAACTAAATGAATGATAGAGAACATCACACAAGGTAAAACAGAGTGTTTTGATTGTACAAAATATAAAAGGTTTTGCACACACAATATAATAATAATAATATAATAATGTAACAAAAATCAAAAGGTAACTGGAGAAGAGTTATTGCAAAAACTCTTTTTAAAGAAATAAAAATATTTCTAAGATCTATAAGGAGCTGATTCAAAATTATAAGATTAAGTCATTCCCCAATAGATAAAAGATCAAAAGATATGAAATTTATAAAGGAAAAATCTAAATTCAAAATCTTAAGAAAAAATTATCAATAATTAGAGAATACAAATTAAAATTACTTTGAGCGTCCACTTATAACCCATCAGACTGGGAAAAAAAGACAAAAAAGAAAATAATAAATATAGGAGAAGGTGGATTATTGGAAAACAGTTTTACTAGTATGTTATTGGTGGAATTGTGAATCGTACAGTTGTTCTAGAAAGCAGTTTGGAACTATGCCCTTAAGTTAGTAAATTCTTTATACTCTTTAACTTAGCTATACAACCACTGATCCTATATCCCAAATAAATCAAAAAGGAAAATGTTCTTTTTTTATGCAAAGATATTCAGAACAACTCTTTTGGTTGTAGTTAAAAATTAGAAACTAAGAGTTATTGGATTATGGCTAACCAAATTGTGGTACATGGGCTGTGATAGAATATTATTCTCCCACAAGAAATGATGAAATGGATAATTTTAGAGGAAACTGGGAAAAGCTTATGAACTGATGCAAAAAAGTGAGTAGAACTAGGAGAACAATTTTTAAAATTATGACATAAAGAAAAACAATTTTTAAAGCTATTTCTAGTCATATGAAAAAATGTTCCAAATCACTGTTGATTAGAGAAGTGCAAATTAAGACAACTCTGAGATACCACTACACACCTCTAAGATTGGCTAAGATGACAGGAAAAGATAATGACGAATGTTGGAGGAGTGTGGGGAAACTGGGACACTAATACATTGTTGATGGAATTGTGAAACCATCCAATTATTCTGGAGAGCATTTGAAACTATGCCCAAAGGGATATCAAACTGTGTATATCCTTTGATCATCAGTGTTTCTGAATGTGGATCACAATATAGTATTTTCACTTTCTTTGTTATTGTTGGCTGGCTTTTTTTCTTTCTCATTTTTTCTTTTTGCTTTTTGATCTGATTTTTCTTGTGCAGCATGATAATGTGGAAATATTTAGAAAACTATCACTTACTATTTGAATCATATTGATATAAACTGTGAGCACTGCTGAATCATATTGAGATTGTGGTCTATATAACTCTTAGGTCTTTTCACAACAAAAATTATGGAATATCCTAGAATTCAGAGTTGGAAGAACCCTTGGAGATCCTCTAGTCACCTTTATTGAAGCCTAGATTGTAGATTTTACCAAGATCAGACATTGTAGTTAACTAAAAGATCTAGAATTTAATTCAAATAACATTTATTAAATGCCTACTTTGCTTAAGGCACAGTACAAAGTACTAAGTATATATACAAGGTAATGAATAAAACCTTGTCTTGAAGGAACTTCTATTCTATTGGGAGGCTATAATAAATATAATAATAACAGTGTAATTCCATGGGAATTCTATGGGAAAAAATTCTATTGGAAAAAAATTTGGAATCAAGGACCTGGGTTCAAATCCATATTCTATTACTTACCACCTGTGTTATCTTGGAGAAGAATCTTCCCTTCTTTGGAAATCAGCTTGCTCTTGTGTAAAATGAAAGGATTGAATTGGATGAGCTTTAAAGTACCTTCCATCTCTAAGTCTATGAACTTGTGAAATAAATACAAAACAATTTGAAGAAGCAGAGAATACTAACAACAAAGAGACTTGGAAAAGGTTTTGTATAGGAGGTACTTGATACCTGAGATTAGTATTGAAAGAAGCCAAGTGGAGGTGAGGAGACAAGAGAGTTCCTCATATGAAGTATATAGCTCATGCAAAGACATGAAACCAGAAGATAGAATGCCAAATTTATAAAGGAACTCTCAGTCCAATATGACTAGAATGTAATATGGGTAAAAGGGAATAATATGAAAAAAGGATGGCAAGGTATATTGGAACCAAATTATTGAGGGAATTTCATACCAAAAAAGATAGTTTGTATTTGATCCTAAAAGCAATAAGGAGCCTCTATACTTTATTTATTTGTTTATTCATTTGAGCAAGGAAGGATTCTAATCAGATTTGCACTTAGGAAAATTATTTTGGCAGATAGGGAGACCTTGAATTGGAATAACTATATACAAGAAACCTATACATAGGAAGACCAATTAGATATGTATATTTACATTTCCTATTTAATCAGGATTATGGTAATAATATCTTATATTTATCTTATTTCTCCATCTGTACTTGCCACAATGTAGAATGCTAGATACTGAATAAACTCTGGAGGCCATTCTTTGCCTCACTTACTACCTAGTCTTAATCACTGAATGGATGTGGCTTCAAATTGAGACCTGTTGAAGACTAGCTTAAAAAGCCCAAGGTCTCCCTTTGCATCCAGGACTGTTTCCATTCATTCTGATCTATATCTGGCCACTGGACGCAGATCCATGTGGAGGAGAAAATAAGGCTGGTGATCTTGCACAACCTTCCCTTCCTTAAATCCAATTCACTTGCCTGTCATGGCATTATCTCCCTTTGGTCATCTTTGAGAAAGAAGGACAAAAAACAGTTCAGTACTAGTTTTAAGTGACAGTATTAAGGTTTTCAACTAGGGTAAGAATTTGCCTTCCCATTCCAACCACAGCCTGCAGTTTGCCCATCTGCATCTTCACAAGTTTCCCATGCCTTCTTCCAGCAACCCAATAGTGCAGAATCAGTGATGACTTCTGGTGGGCCCATCACTTAACCCACTTAGTCTGATCTCCACTGGTTTCCACTCAGCATTGTTGCACAGAGCCCAAGGGCACTGCTGGTCAAAGTTGCAGAATTATTCCAACTACTCTATACTTCTGTCTAGAGTCTTCAAAGAGGAGGAGGGATGCCAAAAATAATGGAGGTAGTCACAGGATTGTACTGGAGCCAGTTTAAACTGGCTAGTGAGAGTCAATTGTTACATTTTCATTGTGAGTATTTGCATCTTGGAAATAAGAAAAGACCAAAAATCAGAGTTTGATTTATTATTTTGTTTTAGACTTAAGAAAGTGATTGAGAATGTTAATAATGAAGTTTAAACTCAAAAGTGGGTCATGAACACTTCTATTTTGCAAGCCAATTATTAAATATTTATCAGCACATTCCTGGTAGTGCAATTAACAAAACTTAGCACCTTGGTGGGTAGGAAGGTTGAGGGAGAGGTAGGAAGGTAATGATCCAACGTAACTAGAAGAATCTGATGGATCAGTAGAGGAGGAAAACTGTAGCCACATAAAGAGAACATTTACAGAGTGAAATTCAGTGAGATAAATGTACAGAGGGGAACACATATAGGGAGCCTGTATCCAGTCAACATATATGGGATGATATATACAATATGATTCAATTAACATTTATTAGGAAACCAGTGTGATCAGGACACATGTATAAAAAAGAAACTCATGACTTATGGGGACCGTAGATTTAGAGTTAAAATGGACTTCAGAGGATATTAGTCCAACTCTCCTTCATTTTACAAATAGGGAAACTGAGGCTGAAAGGGCTTAAAAGACTTGCCCAAGATCCAAGAGTGGTAAGTATCAAAGGGAGGGTTTCATCTCAAATCTTCTGATTCTACTTTGACACTGTTTTCTATTCTAATACTAGAAGATTACCAATGTTTTCTGGCTCCACTACTCTGCTTACTTCTGGTGTTTGCCAGCCATTTAGATTGTGAAATTCTTTTTTGCTTGTTCCCACCTTTCCATAATGCCACAATATATTTGTGCAATTGATTCCTTGAACCAAATCACAAAACTTTACATTTATCTCCATTAAATTTTTTGATCCAATCTGTCATTATAAACTTTCTAAGTACTTTTAGAATCCAATTCTGTTTCAGTTCAAATCTCGTCGTCTTTAAGAGATCTTCCTCAACCTTTCTCCATCCTACTCATGTTCCTCTGACTCTTGCTTATACCTTCTCTCTGAGATTCCCTTCCATTTACACCATATAATTTGTACATCTACAGTTATTTGTATCTTGTCTCTCCCACTGGAATGTGAGCTCCTTGAAGGAAGGAATTATGTCTGCCTTCCTTTGTATTCCTAGGAATTTAGCACAATGCCTGGCACTAGTAAATAAATACTTGTTGACTGACTGTTATTCCTTCTATTAGTCATCCTTACCAATTTAATGTATTTGTAAAGAAATTATTCTTCCCTGGAACTTTGGAAGGATTTGGCCAAATGCTGTCATATAGTAAGATGAAATAATCCTGACTATTGCTCAGTTGGGCAATTATGTAGGTGGAACAAATTAATGGGGCATAGTCATGGTCATTGGATGTTTTACAAATCATTCATGCATCTATTAGATAGAGACAGACAGACACAGAGACAGACAGACACAGACAGAGAGACAGAGAAAGAGAGTCAGAGAGATACAATGAAACGATGGCCAAGACAAAAAGATGTCCTTTGGGTTTGGGTCAGGTAGGGGAGGTTCCTCTCGATGATCTGATTTTCTAACAAAAAAGGCCACTCTATCACATACACTCCAAATGGGAACATGGCAGTTTTATTGCCTTGTGCAGTGAATGGCAAAAAAAAAAAAAAACCCAAAAAACAAACACTAAATTAGGAGTCAGGAAATATGGATTAGAGCCTTGGGTTAGCCATTTAGTAAGTAAATATTGAAACCAAAGATTATGTGGTATAATATTCAGTTCAGCAAACCATAATCAAGAACCAAATTAGACTTTCAGTGTATTTTTCTACAACCCCAAGAGTTAAAAAAAATGATGTCACATTTTTAAATGTAATAAAACTTTATTTTAAAAAACATTATTTGTGGACCCTACAAAAACAAGCCTACAGGATTTAGTCCTCAGGAGGTAGTTTAACAACCCTCTGTATAAAACATTATCACATTTTTTTCTTTTATTTATTAATATTTTTCCCCAGTTAAATTCAAAACAATTTTTTTTATATTTGTTTTTAAATTTTTTGAGTTTTAGGTTATCTCCTTTATCCCCACTCACAAATAAGAAACCACTTGTGAAGTTAGACAAAAACATTTTCATAAAAGTCAAATTGTGAAAAAAAAATTGCATTGCCCACCCTAATGAAAATTAAAACCCTCAAGAAAAACTAAGTTAAAAAGAGAGAAAGAGAACAAGAGAGAGAATGTTTCAATCTGTCTTCAGACTCAATTAGTTCCTTCTCTGAGCATGGATAAGATTTTTCATAATAAATCCTTCAGAGTAGTCATGCATGATTGTACTACTGAAAATAGCAAAGTCATTCACAGCTGGTCATCCCAAAACATTGCTATTACTTTGAAGACAGTACAATTCGCTTTGCTTGAGTTCATGGAGGACTTTCCAGGTGGTTTTTTTTTTTTTTTCTGAGAGAATTCTGCTCATCATTTCCCACAGAATAATAATAGTCCATCATAAGCACATACCACAGCTTATCATGTCACTATCCCAAATGATGGGCACCCCCTCAATTTCCTCTTTTTTTTTTTTTTTGTCTTGAAAAGAGTTATTATGAATATCTTTTGTACCTATAGGCCATTTTCTTTTTTTTTTTTTTAATCTCTTTTTTTTCAGGCCAAGTAGTGGTATTGTTAGGTCAAAGAATATGCATGAATTTATAACCCTTTGGGTATAAATCATATCTTTTGATCATTTAGCAATTGGGGCATGGCTCTTATATTTTATAAATTTGACTCAATTTCCTTTATTTTGAGAAATAAGAACTTAACAGAGAAACTTGCTTTGAGATTCTTTTTACAATTGCTGTTTCTAACTGTATTCCCCCCTCTCGAGTTATTCTCTCTTTCTCTCCTCTCTGTCCCTCCTCAAAAGTGTTTTGGTACCTATCACTCTCCCCCCCCCATAAGCTGTCTCTTTTTATCCCCTTCCCCCTTTCCCATATTCCATTCCTCTGCTATTTTCCTGCAGGATAAGATAGATTTTTATACTCCTACTAAGTATGTATATTATTTCCTCTTTGAGCCAATTCTAATGAGAGTAAGATTCACTCTCTCAAACTCTCCTCTCCTCTTCCCCTCCATTGTAACAGCATTTTTGTGCCTCTTTTTTTATGGCAGATAATTTGCGCCATTCTACTTCTCCCTTTCCCTTTCCAAACAACATTCCTCTCTCACCCCTTAATTTTATTTTTTTTAGATATTATCCCTTCATATTCAACATACATGCCCTCTGTCTATATACACTCCTTCTAACTCATAATATGAGAAAGTTCTGATGAGTTATAAGTATCACTTTCATGTAAGAATGCAAACAGATAAACCTTATTAAGTCACTTATGATATCATTTTCCTGGTTACTTCTTTATGCTTCTCCAGAGTCATGTTTTTGAAAATCAAATGTTCCATTCAGCTCCGGTCTGAATGTTTGAAAATCCTCTATTTCACTGAATGACCACCTTTTCCTCTGAAGGATTATACTCAGTTTTGCTCGGTAGGTGATTCTTGGTTGTAATTCTAGTTCCATTGCTCTCTGGAATATCATAGAGGTCCCACCCTGGCTCCAGGTCTGGGCTGTGCCAGGGCTATGCTGGTGCAGCCTGAGCAAAGCTCCCACTTGGGTTCCACAGACTTTTTCTGCTCAGCTTCTAGGTCCTTGTTAGTGTCTCTGGCCTAAGAGGTCTGAAAGCTACCAGTACTGATGTTGATTCAGAAGTCTGTCTCGGGCCAGATCTGGGTCTGAGGCTGGGGTCTGAGCTATGCTGCTCTGGTATTGCTTGCACTAGCAATAGATTCCTACTCTTATGTCACAGACCTTTTCTACTGACCTTCTAAGTTGCCTTCAGCTTGAAAATGTTCTACTCCATACTTTGGGATGTTCTGATGCTCTAAAAATTTGTTCAAAGTCATTATTTAATTTGGAGTGGTTTTAGGGGAGAGGTTGGGTGAGATCCTGACTTTACTTCTCCATCTTTGCTTCACCTCCACTGTAACAATTTTTAGTGCATCTGGAATCAGAGGACATTGATTCAAAACCTGACTCTCGTACAAACCTTAAACAAGTCACTTAATTCCTCTGGATCTCAGTTTCCTCAGTTGTAAAACAAGAGGGTCATATTAGATCATTTTTAACATCCTTTCCAGCTTCATATACTATGATCTTTATGAAATCTCACTTCTGTGCCCTATTATGGAAGCATACTGGATTTACAAAATATGATACACAAAGACTATGAGATTTAATTAAACTAATGTGTAAGAAATCAAAGTATTTCTTCCTGAACCAGGACAGAGCAACAAATATTGCTGTATTTTGGCTACGAGCCTCCCACTAAATTCTCCCAGCCCACAGACTTCTGCGGTCCTGGGTCTCCCTGCATTGTGCTGTGTTGGGCTGGGCTGCAACTGCACAGTGCTGCAACCCTGTCCCTCTCCATTATCCTACTGAGACAGACCTTTCTTGAAGTTCTTCCAAAATATCTTTTGCTGGAAATTTGTTACACTCCAAATATTTGTGGATTCTGACATTCCAAAACCCATTTAGAGCCTTGATCTGGTATTGATTTGAGGAAAACCAGGCAGAGATCAAAGACCTTTCTAACTCTCCACCATCTTGACTTCCCCCCCCAAAAAAAAATTATCTTTTTCCTGAGGACCAGTCTAGTTAAGTATAGAAAGACACCAGGAGGCTGGTAAGTAGGCAATGAGTTCTTTGACCATGGTGATGTAAATTTTTATTAATCAATTTAAATGAAGAATAGAGAGAAGTCTTCGGATAAGGTATCTTGCCTTCATAATACAATGTGCCTATTGTTAACACTCTTTGAGTTAAAGGCAATTAATGCCATGGAAAATACAACCTCTTGTTTCCATATTAAAGGAACAACAGGTTGTTTGCTGAAGCAAGACTCATTTAATAACAAGTTACACAGAAAGGTTGGGGATCAGTCAGTTGAGGAAGGGTATTAGACCAAAGCAAAAATGGGGAAAGTCCAGGCAAGATCAATCATGTCTCCTTTCATGCTAAGAGCTTCATTTTCTCCCATTCCTAATGATAGCTGATATGCTAAATTGAAAGCTACACTATGTCAAGTCAGCCCTAGATGCCATATCATGTTCTACATATAATTTGACTATCTTGGCTAGCTATTTGCCATTTGCTCTGCTTCATTTTCATCTGAATCAGCAGGCCTCCTGAAAGCACACCTTGGGCGATTTCATCCATTCAGTTTTGACCTACTGTTCAAAATGAGCATAGGCACAGGACCATGTGCTGAATGGGGAGTCAGACTGTACAGCCCCCAGGGCATGCTTCATATCCCACCCAGTGGTCCACTCCAGCCCTCTCCTCAGCATCTGGCCTGCCAGTGTTGCTTCATCACCAGTGTCCCCACATCTATTCCATTAAGCTTTGAACTCCTGCCAGGAGGTCATATGGCCCTGACTAGGGAGAGCCTATTATATTTGTCCAGTTCCAGACTCTTAACACAATGCTTCTCAGACATTTTCTTGACATGTGTATACATTCTTCACTCCTCCTTGCCCCAGCTTTCTCTTATTCTAGGTAATTAAATCAATCCTGCTATTGTTTTTAGAAAACAGTGAGTCAATTGATTATTCTTTGGCCCTCTTGACCATACCTGTGATTTCATAAACTAAAACACTCTTCCCTATAAATAAAACACCTCTTTATATGTGAATTCCTTTAGAGTAAGGACTATTTTGACTTTCTCAGAATCCCCAAAGCTCAGCACAGTGCCTAACATACAATAAATGGTTGTTGGCTAACTGATTGATATATTTCCCTCTTCTATTAAGCTTCTTGATGTCAGGAACTTTCTTATACTTATAGTTGTATCCCCAGCATTTAGAATGTGAAAATTCATTTAATAAATAATTTTTATTAGCATAATATAATGAAGTGTTGGAATCCTTACAAAGTGTTAAGTCATTAGAATTGATAGAGACAATAATTATCTAATTTAGCATGGTTCAGTATGATTGATCCGATCCTACGAGGAGATGTTATGGGCCAGAATTTGAAACAAGGTACTAAGTGGAATTGAGGAGGCAATGTTTAAATCTAGTTTAGCACTGATTTAATCACACAACAAATAATGGCTTCCCAGTGATATGATTGGTGTGTACTCAGTGAACAGCATATAAGCAAGTAGCTCTCAGGGCCAAAGAGCACTCTGGGAGGAAGCCCACAAGCCCACTCTCGGAGGTGGAGTCAGATTCATTCCATCTTCCACATTTGTGCTGGCTGGAGGCTGAATAAAGCAGAGGTAGAAGCAAAGGACAAGCTGCAAGAGGTCTTGGAATCAAGGAAGGAGAAAATAAACGTTTGGATTTTATCAGCTGGTTGTATTTGCAGTGATTATTACTCTGAACTGAAACTAAGGTTGCCTCCAGAAAACCTCCCCAAGAAACCTGCTCCCACAGAGAACCATCATATATTATATAAAAGAGAACACCACAATGAAGCACTTGGACTTAAAGTCAGAACACTTGGATTTATTTTTGGTTTTGTTAGTAGAATTTATTTTTGATAGTAACTTGTTTTTTCCAATTACATGTAAAGACAACTTTTGACATTCATTTTTTATAAAATTTTGAGCTCCAAATTTTCTCTTTCCTTTTTTTTCTTCCACTTTTCCTAGGTAGGAAACAATTGGATATAAGTTATATATGAGAGCACCTAGATTTGAATTCCAGATCTGCCATTAGGCAACTCTCTGAGTCTCATTTTCTTTCAGGTTCCTTATAATTCTATATTATTTGATTTCTCTCTTTAAAATTTCAAAAGGTAAAATATTTATTGGTTTATATGTAAAATTTTGACCAGCAGAGGGTGAAGGAAGGAACTCATTTTTGCTTCTTTTCTGTTCTCTTCTTATTCTCTGCACTTTCCTCCCTGTCTTCCTACCTTAGTCCAGTTTGGGGCTGCCTGTGCTACAGCTATGAGGGGGGAGGAAGCTCTAAGACTTTTAATTCAGTCATTAGCATAGAACCCAGATTTTCCAAGAGCAGATGTTGGAGCTAAAATACCCCACTTAAGTAATTATTTTATTTTGTCTCCCTGGTGCCAGAGCTAATTGACCAGAACCTCTTTTTAAATTTTACAGATGCTTTATGCACATCTCTACACTAACTCTCTTGTGTTTCCCTCTCTCTTTCTCTCTCCTCAGAGGATTTCAGGCCTTGACCCATCTATTCAAAGCAAATATTGGCACAGGTCTTCTGGGGCTGCCTCTAGCCATGAAGAATGCAGGCATCATAGTAAGTGGGGGGTTTATAAAAATTGGGCTTAGTATCACCCATTTGGCAGGAGATGAGAGGGTTTTCAAACTATTAAATTATTTAAAAATTGGAAGGCTTTGGGGGACTATGTTTTGCCAGATCAACTTTGTTTATTAAAATAATAATCAAGAGGAATACTTAATAGCTTCCCAACAATGCCATATTTTTCCAGTGCCACATTGTGATGTGGAGGTAATCCTGAGCTCTCAAATCTCTAGTGGACCATAAACTCTATACTATAAATCCTACAGCTTGGAAGAAACATTTTGAATTTAGGCAAGGTAATGAACCTTTGTCAATTGGAGGAGGATCTGCTTAGTTAAGTTGGAGAAGTTCATCATTTTGGCTGGCTGACATAGCAACTCTTAAAGATGCTAAGAGATCAAAAGATTAAGATTTTCCTTCCTAAAAAGGATAGACACACTGATGAAATCACAGATTCTTCCAATTTTCAAGCAAATAACACTTTTTGTAACAAAACACTTTTATATTTACCACTTCATTTTGTCCTCAGAAAAACTTTGAGGATGGTGGTTGTCAGTGTGATTTTTCCCATTTTATAAATATGAGAATTAAGGCTCAGAGAGTAGAAGGAACTCGATGAATGTTAGAGTGAGGTAGTGTCAAAGTCAGGAATCCAAGGCCAGGACTTTTCCCATTCTATCATTCTGCTACCCTATCCCAGCTTGGAGCCTATATATAGCACTGTAGAATTCAAAAGTACTTTCACCATAGTACATAAAGTACACATGGAAAAAAAGCCATTACCCTCATTTTGGAGAGAATTTATTCATTTTTTTAAAATTTAAAATACTGGAATACTTCAAGGATGCATGATTTTATTAATGCGGACTTATTTTACTCTTATTCAATTCAATTCAATATAGTTATTAAATGTCTGTTATGTGCTAATGGGCAGGTAGAGAGTGGGAAGGCTCATCTTCCTGAGTTCAAATGTAGCCTCAGACACTTCATAGCTGTGTAACCCTGGGCAAGACTTGACCCTGTTTGCCTCAGTTCTTCATTTGTAAAAGGAGTCAGAGAAGGAAATGGCAAACCACTTCAATATCTTTGCCAAAGAAAACCAACATTATATGCTAAATATGATGCTAAGAGCTAAGAGTCAAAACTTTTGGAGTCTTTGGCCTCAAACAATTTACATTATATATTCAGAGAAGGAAGTTCCTCTGTCTATTGACAGCTTGATCTTTATTAATTGCGAAAGTCAAATAACAACAATAATAATGATGATGATGATCATTTCGTGGCTAACCTTAGAATGAACTGCCTTGCCTTTAACTAATTTTGCTCTTAGAACAGAGACAAGGGCTCCTCTCTAGACAACAGACACAGCCCATCCCTGAATTTGTACTCAAAACAATGGTACAATCTTCCAGAACTTGCATTTCATGGCTGATCTTTGAGAATCTAAGGCCATGGTAAGGCACCAGAGCAGGATTTTATATATAGTATCAAGACCTGAAGTCCTCTGAGGATATATAGAGAGAAATACAAGAGAATGTTACTGTGGAGATGTATTCAGATCACTTTTAAATAAGATGTCTTGATCTTTAAATATACATTAATTATTTCTTTTGTTTCAATGACAAATACATTTAAATTTCGTTTCCTGCTCACTGAGGTTTCTTTTTCCTTTTTTGATCCTCTTAGTATAGGGAATTTTTCAGTGAGGAAACTTCTACCAATGTAGATTAACTTGCTCTTCAAGTACCAATTATATCCTTGGAAAGTTGTATGGCACTCTTGAGAGGTTATGTGACTTGCCCAAAGTCATACAGCCAATATGAATAAAAAGCAGGATTTGAATTTTAAGTCTTCCTCCTTCCATAGAATTCTATGTTGTTATTCACTGTATCACACAATACCCTTGTAGTAAGTACATTTATTCACTAGATAATGACTAGTTTTGATCATAAAAATCCTTAAAGAACTGTCTGCTAAGCCATGGAAAGGTCACAAACTAATGAAATCACAGATTTTCTTATGTGTGATTTATTGCTTTGGGATCCCTAGGTACTTAGTTAATTTCTTTATTTAAGTTACTTAATTTCTCAGTATTCTAGATAACTGTATAAAACTGAGTGCAGGTACTGATCTGCTCTTGCAAAAGGAATTTGCTCACTTAAGAGATTCCATATACCAGTGAAATCAAAGACCATGTATGTGCTTGCATGCACATGTACATATATGTAATGGATCTCTCTAATTTTTAGCAATGGAAAGGTTTTGGTTTGGGAAACACTCAGTTGACTCATCAAACTTATGTGTCAAGTTAGTATCAGAGCCAGACAAAAGGAAGATTTTTTTCAACTCAATCCAGGGTTCTTTTCACCCACATTGAGCTGTTTCTCATAATTTTAACAGTCCCATTTATTGATCGGTTTCAAACATACAAAATCCCAATGGCCAAAGAAGTTTGGGCACAACCTTATGATAGCCACCACTGACTCTGACGGATGGGAGTCCTTAGGACAGAATCCTCTCTCTTTCACTTGTTTGAAATGGATCCTTTTGGTTATCAAATTTGTCATTGTTTTCTAGGACATTAAATAGGATTAGGAATATTCAATCAATTAGCATTAGTACCTGCTATGTTACTAGTCCTTTGTCTGTGATGCTGGAGAAACTGAGGGAAGATAAAGATTAGAGTTTTTAATATTTTATTTGAAAGAGAGAGATTTCCTGGGGCCAAATGGATCCATGGTTTGGTCCCAGGACTGAATGAGACTATTGTCTCCAAGAATCCAGCAATGTGAGTTCTCAATGACTATGTGTATATATATATATATATATATATACACACACACACACACACACACACACATGTGGCTCAGATACAGGGGTAAGCCGAGGCAGGGGTGGAGTCAGAGTACTGAGAGCGGGAACACGAGACTAACAATCTACTTCTGACAAGGTCAGGGAAGGCATGGGGGACATCTGATAAATTGGGATTACAGAATGGGGAGAGGCACCCAACATTCTGGTGATGTCTAAGAAGATCTTTCTCCTTATCTGGATCATCATGATTAGGAGGGAGGGACGGTGTTGCAGTATTGACCAGAGGCAGAACAATTTAGGGAAACTGAGTCAGGATAATTAGGGAAACTGAGTCAGGATAATAAAAGAGAACTATGGCACAACAGCCAAAGACTAAAGATACAAAGAAAGGCAAAAAGAGTCCTTATTTCTCAAAGATCTCAATCTAATAGAGGAGAAAAACATTCTAACAACTATGTACAAACAAATTACATATCTCATATGTGTGTATGTATGTATGTATGTATGTATATATATATGCATATGTGTGTATACATACATATATATATACCTCCTCGTGTATATATAAATATCCTCCATGTATATGTGTGTGTAATTCCAATTTATCATATGGAAGTATGTGTTATGTGTGTATGTATTTTTATATACACACTAAAAAATAAATTGGAGATAGTCTCAGAGAGAAGACACTAAAATTAAGACACTAAGATGCTTCCAGAAGATAAAACTTGAACTGAGACTTCGAGTCTAGAGAAGACAAGAGGAGTGAAGATGAGAAGGGAAAGAATTCCAGCTATGGAGAACAGTCAGTGAAAAGACAGGGTCAGGAGAAGGTATGTTGGGTTTGAGGAGCAATAAGAAAGGAGGCCATGTTACTGGATGACAAAATTGTGAACGGAGTAAGGTATAAGGAGACTGGAAAAGTAGGTGGTGGCCATGTTTTGGCTTTAAATGCCAAATAGAAAAGTCCTATATTTAATCTGGAGCTAATTAGGAACTATTGAAGTTTATTGAAGTGGGGTGTGATATGGTCAGCCTTGTGTTTTAGGAAGATTCATTTAATAAGTGAGTGACGGATGGATTTGGAGTAGGGTGAAATTTCAACTATTAGACTATTATAAAAATCCAGGTGTAAGGTGATAAGGGCCTGGCACCAGACTAGTGGCAATTTCAGAAAAGAGGAGGCATATTTGAGATATTATTATGAAGGTAGAAATGACCAGTCATTGGATATAGGAGTAAAGAGTGAGAATGAAGAGTCAATGATGACCCTTTCATTGTGAGCCTCAATCAGAGAGGATGGTGATGCCTTCAACAATAATAGAGAAGGAAGAAAGAAATCCTAAGGGGAAAGATAAATTTAGTAATTCAGAGCTTTTTCCATCTTCACTACCTCTCTATTGCCATGTCTCCTTCCCTAGGGTTATATTTTAAGCCTTTGTTCCTCAACAGCCTTAGCTGGATTTTGATAATTTACAAATGAGATCTCTCCTTTCTTTCCCATCCTTTTTCCCCAGGTGGGTCCTCTCAGTTTGCTGATGTTAGGTGTCATGATTGTACACTGTATGGGCATCCTGGTGAAGTGTGCTCACCACTTCTGCCACAGGTAAATCCTGTTTATCCTTGTTTTTATATGAAAGTAAGAATATAGAAAATCACATCTTCAAGGAATTTTGGAGCTAAACTGTCCATAACTTTTGACACAGAGATAGCTAGATATGAAACCTAAGGGAGTCAGTGATAAAAAGAACGGTTTCATATAAATCAAAATAGCTACAACAGCACTCTTTGTACTGCAATTGGAAATATAGTAAATTCCCATGGATTAGGGAATAGTTTAGCAAATTATAATATATCAATATTATGTAATAGTTCTGTTATAAGAAATGACAAATGAATACAAGGAAGGATGGAAATGTGCCTATGAACTAATGCATTGTGAAGCAAGCAGAGCCAGGAAAACAATTTATGCGATGACTACAACAATGTAGATAGAACAACAAAACAATAGAAATGGAAGGTTGTGAAAATTCAGTTGATTGGGGCAGCCAGGTGGCTCAATGGATAGAGCACCAGCCCTGAAATCAGGAAGACCTGAGTTCAAATTTGACCTCAGACACTTAACATTTCCTAGCTATGTGACCCTGGGCAAGTCACTGAACCCTAATTGTTTCAACAACAACAAAAAAAAAAGAAAAGAAAGAAAAGAAAAGGAAAGAAAAGAAAGAAAGAAAGAAAGGAAAGGAAAGGAAAAGAAAAAAAGAAAGAAATTCCAATTGACCAACGCTGGTTCCAAAAGGGAACCTGTTTTCTTTGTTGGAGGCAGGAGTGGGGTAGTCAATGGGTTTGAAATGCTGCATAAAATATCAGACTTTTTCAATGTTTTGTTGAACTGCAGTCTAATTATGAGTGAATAAATGGTTTGCTCCCTGGGTTTGCTTATCATTAATTGATTAACTTATCACTAACTTATTAAAATGGCTACTCATTTAGTCTGCACTCACTCCTACAGGATAATCCGATTGATGGAAAACTCCCTCAAGAGGCCCAGAGTTAATAACACACTACATTCTCCTAAGTACCTTCTAAACATTTCCCTTTTAATATCCATCTCTCTAAATTGATTTGATGCCACTGGACAAAGAAATCTATTTTCTTCATAACACCTAGTATATTGAAAAAAAAATGTATTTGTAGATGGTGTTTTGCTAGAGACATAGACTTAGTAAATATCCAAAGCAGGATTCAAACTCAAGGTGTCCAACACTCTATGCATTCTGCCAATTAATTCCTCAATTTTGGAAAATTTCCAGTTGTGATTATATGTTGCATTTGCCAGGGATACTATAGAAAGGATTCTTGCTTGAGTCAGAGTTGGGCTGGAAGAACTTTCAAGGTCCTCCCTAGTTCCAAGATTCCATGGTCCTTACAAGTCCAGGGCTATAGAGATCTAAATGTATGCTCTTTCTCCCCTGATTTACAGGCTCTGACTAAAGTAGCTGACAGCTAATGTCTATTTATGTCTCTTTCCAGATTGCAAAAACCCTTTGTGGATTATGGAGATACTGTGATGTATGGGCTAGAAGCCAGTCCTTTCCTCTGGCTTCGGTCCCACTCCTTGTGGGCAAGGTAATATCTTGTCTCCTCACCTGTAAAAGGATAACATGCATTAAAGCCCCACTGAGAGCCCTCCTTAGCTCCTTGATCTAAGGAAGGAGAAAAGCATGAACATCATTGGTGTCTATGATGACCATGATGATGATGGTGAGATGGTGAGATAGTGATCTGGACTTTTTGTCCTGGGAAGCCTTTCAGTTTTCTGGGATGAACTATTGTCTTTGTCTTATCATACCATCAAGGGGTTGTTTTCCCATATATAAACTAAGCAAATTGAAAACCTCAAAGAAGTATTTCATATAACAAATAATAACTATTATTACTAAGAAGATGGACGATGGTATTAATAATACTTGTATATGTACCAAAATCCATTTTTAAGATTTTGACAATAACGGATATAAAAACAATGCCAATTATTATTAATATTAATGTCAGGGCATCATGTAATAACTGGAAAGAGCACTGCATTTGGTTTCATAACTCTGCTCTGCTACTTAAAGTAACCTGTGTGACCTTGGACTTTCCTCTTGTGGGTCTCAGTTTCCTCCTCTCTAAAATGAAAAGATGAAATTAAATAATTCTTTAAGTCCTTTCCTTTTCTAAATTTTGTGATTTTGTATTTATAATAATAACAAATTAATAAATGGACACATTTAATTAAAAAGTATCCAAGTAAAACCCAGTGAAATATTAAGAAAACATAAGAACATCCCTCCAAGGCAACTCTAGAAAGATAAACATTTATCTAGAAAGATAAACAAAAAATAAGGGAATCGATGGATGTTCTAAGAGCTCAAGACAAACATGTAAAAAAGTTAAATTGATATTTTGGAAAGAAATAGATGTAGCTTTACAGAACAAAAGTAAAACAGTAAAAAACAAAACAAAACAAAAAAACATTATTTTATTGCTATTCAATTATTTCAGTCATATTCTACTCCTCATGACCCCATTTGGGATTTTCCTGGCAAAGATCTGGAGTAATTTGCCATTTTCTTCTTCAGCTCGCTTTACACATGAAGAAACAAACTGAGGCAAACAGGGTTAGGTGACTTGCTTAAAATCACATAGCTAGTAAGTGTCTGAGGCCACATTTGAAAACAGGAAGATGAGACTTTGTGACTCCAGGCTCAGCACTCTTATCCATTAAGTCAAATCTAGGCCAACACCCCACACTATTGGATTTATTGAATTTAATTGAAAGTCATTTACCCATAGAGAGAAAGAGCCTATGAAATGGTTAATATTCATCCTTCCTGGTGGATCCACATTAAATCAATTTACAACATGTAACAAATGGCTGAATCACAGAGATTTGCTTGCAGAGAGGTTTAGAGTGGTGATTCAAAAAGCGGTGTTGGACACTAGACATTATAGAAAAAAATATCTTTAAGGAGCCTGGATTTATCATTGGAGACATATTATGCCTCAGCATATTATGCACAAAAGAAACTATGCCACAGATCACTGCAGGCTGCAGTTTAGCCCCTACTCAATGTCCTAGAAGACATAATTAGGTGGTCCAAATTATGCAACAGATGCCTGCTATCTTTCATAAGCTAACAAAGAGCAAATCCTCATATTATAAATACCCCAAAATATGCTGGAGAATTTAACCAATAAACTGTAGGGGATATAGAACATCATGATAAGTGAAACCATTGTCCACAATTGTCCCCACCTACCATTGATCAATAAAAATATAAGGCTATTGTCTACAGCAAACACTCCCAACTCCAAAAAACTTTCAAAATATAAAGATTTAGTGGAAGAAACCAAAACTATCTGGGAATAAACTAGAGTACATGTCATTCTTTTCATCCTGTCTATCACTCAAATTATCCTGACAATGCTTTCAGTGAAGCTGAGCTTACCTGCTAGGATTTTTCATTCTTTAAAAAAAAAAAAAAGTCATCCTATGCATTGGTGCAATAACTGACAGAACATTTTATGTAAAATAATAACAGGATAACAATTTGTCCAAGGATAATTTCTATCTGAATTCTATCAGGACTGAACATCATCATCATGATCATCAATAATGACAATAAACTGTACTTTAAGGCTCATAGAAGGATGTTCCTCACCTTAACCTTGGGAGATAATTAATGCAATAAGTGTTCTTGCCATTTCAGAGAGTTGTACCAACTTGTCCAGTTACACAATTAGTATGTGATGGAATTAGGCTTTGAGTCTAGATACTTAATTTGCAGCTGGAACACTTTCCTCATCAGCTACAATGCAAACTCAGTTCTGACTCCAAACTCAAAGCTTTGCCATTGTCCAGAACTTGAACTCGGGTCTTTTTTCCACTCTGCCAAATGGATCCTCCCAGATTAGGAGTATTTCTTTTTCTTTGGAATTTTGCTGAATTAATAGTTTTAGTTCAGGAATCAACAAAAGTCAACAAACTCTAGTACTGGCTGATTTAAAGGGAAGGAATCAGAGCCATGACAATCCCATAGCCACTGCTGATTCCCTGGGGGAGCTGTATCCTGGGCTGTCTGGGCTCTCCTTGGATAAGCATTCCACATGGGCAGAACAAGTCTTTTGGATCTCCTATCTCTTAGTGGTTTCATCTCATCAACAGCCCTATGATAGCCCCTGATACTGAGCACACTGTGAGAGCATGTGCCAAAGTTGGTCAATGCACCAGAGTAGGTACCATGAAAAAACACAGTAATGATATGATTATTGAGCTGTTTGCTTCAAATTCCATTTCATTTGTAAACACTAAATACATATAAGGACAGCTATATGGCACAGTGGCAAGAGCACCGGCCAGGAAGTCAGGAGGACCTGAGTTAAAATCTGGCCTCAGACACTTATATACTTCCTAGTTGTGTGACCCTGGGCAAGTCACTTAACTCCAATTGCCTCAGCAAAACACACACAGACACACAGACCACATACACACACACACACACACACACACAGACACACACAGACACACACACACCATACTATGTAAATAAGAATTAAAAGCAGGTAGCAAGAAACTTTGGATAAAAGTTTGGATTTTGAGACTTGGGTTCAAGTCCTGTGACACACCTGTATCTGTGGGCAAACCACATAAACTTCTTGGTACCCAAGCTAGTTCTCTAAGGTTTGCATCATACGAGGGAAGAAAGTGCTAGGTTTGGAGTCCAAGGATGTGGGATCGGATCCTGACAATGCCATTTATTACCTATGTGATCTTGAACAAATGTGCTTCTCTGGGCCTCCGTTTCCTCATAGGAAAAATGAGGGGGATCCTTCCAGTTCTGAATCTGTGATCCTATAACCCATAAATTAGCGATTAATTAATAGAGAAATTATCTAACACCAGTGGTTTCTACACAATAGAAATCACAACTTCAGACTCCTAAATTAATTAATGTGCATTTTATTATTATTTCTACAATATATTAACCATATCAATATTTAATATATATTATATTAATATTTTATTATTTTGTATATTTAATATATTGTATTATATATTAATATTAATGTTAATAGTTATTATATATAACACATAAGTATTCTATAAGCATATATTAAGTATGTTAAATTATATTCCACAAAAGGAAAGACATTAAAACACAAGCATAATTTTGAGGATAACTTTTTTTCTTCCTCTTTTCAGGGTATCTTAATATTAGAAGAACCTCTAAGGTCCCCCACACTCACTTCCTGCTTTTCTTTAAGTGTTGATCTTTTAGGTTATATGACAAGATAACCAGGCTGCTCCCTGGACTTAATGGTTCCTAATCAGAACAGAGCTTTTGATCTTGGATATTCTTTAAAGACTTTTTCCTGCATTGTAGGACTTCTAATAGCCTCCATGGAACTTGTGAACATGAGGTTTGAAAGTGATTCTGGAACTTCATGCATGTAATCCTCAAGAAGAAAAGACTTTTATCATCAAATGAGATAATATTTTCAAAATGTTTAGCAAGTGCCTGACATGTAGAGGCACTTAATAAATGCTTATTTCTTCTCTCACTTCCAAATCCAGAAATTCTCTTTTTGGCTATGAGATAGGAAAGAGTGAGAACAAGCAACCTGGAGAGAATCATAGAGAGGCCTGATGAAATGTGCATCAGAGCTCAATTTAGAGCTGATTAGGAGTGCCCAAAAAAGGTTTTGATCTGATGGATCCAGCTTGTTATGAAGTTAGGGCTTTAGGAGGATCTGGGAGCTCCATTTGGACATCACTATAATACAACTGACATAACCCTTTTGGTTAGTCAAGAGTCTTCTGATCACAAGACACCCCAATAATCTTTTTTTTTTTATGTAAGGGAATGTTATGGGAATAAGAAGCCCAATCACATCCTCCATCCTTGTTTCACCTTGCTGCTCACTGATGGAAGCTGGAAGAAGATCTAAAAAGCAGGAGGATTTTTAATAGACCAAATACACAAAACTTCATTTTCCAAGGAGGAAACTGAAGCATAGGAAATGACTTGCCTGAAGATGCTTCTAGTGAATATGAGGGAAAGGAATGTGAAGGTGTGAGGAGAAGAGAGGAAGCTTAATTGGGAATCTAAAAGCATATGGGGGGAAAAATTGTGCAAATAAGAAGGCTCTAAACTGATAAAGCCTCTAAAATTTCCTCTTCAAAAACAGCAGGGGAAATGTTTGTTCTCTTGTCTGTTCCTTCCCTCTCCCAGGCACCTCGTGAGATCCTTGCTAATCATTACTCAGCTGGGTTTCTGCAGTGTATATTTTTTGTTTCTGGCTGACAACTTCAAGCAGGTAAAGCTATGACAGAGGAGAAAGGGAGGGTGGTGGGGTACAAAGAGATCTTCTCTTATGCACGTCTTCTTTCAAATGGAGCAAAGGTGAAAACAGGCAAAACTGGGATTAGGACCAGAAAGGTGACTTGCCTAGAATGTAAAGTAACATAACTGACTTGTTATAAATACTTATCTTTCTTATCCCAGAAATCACCAAAGCCAAAAGAGATTTCTTAGGATGAGATGACTTAGAAAACTAAGTCAACTTGCATATATTACAGGGAAGGCTCAAAACCTGGGACAGTTACACAGAGTTGAGGAATGTTCCACCTCAGCCCTAGTTCTAGCGAGTGAAAGGACCCAGAATTGGGCATTTGTAGCACTTTTCACCCCATTACCATCTTGGAGCAGTAACAGAGATGCCTGAAGGATGGCACACTTGGGATATCTGAATATTGCCCTATCTCTAGATGAGATTGTAAGGAAATCTTCCACAGATCCACCAAATGCCTTTTATAACAATCCCTCAAGGAAATCCCACGCTAATTTTTTTTTAGTTTTGCCTTTTTTAGACTAAAAGCCAAGATTTGTTTTATTTTTTCACATCTACCCTATATCCTTTTGTTGTCATTTGCATTTTCTTCTATGAGATATGTTTTTCTCTTTTTTCTTCTCCCCGATTTAGGTGGCAGAAACTGCTTCCATCAGCAACAGGTGCCTGCAAAATGAGACAACTATGGGAATGCTGCCTTCTCTTAATCTGCACCTCTACATGCTCACGTTCCTACCCTTTGTGATCCTTCTGGTATTTTTCCACAACCTCCTGATGCTGACCATCTTCTCCACTGTAGGCAACATTGCCATCTTGGGGAGTGTGGCCTTGATCTTCAGTTATATTACACAGGTGCTTTCTCTAGGCCTCTTTTAGGAGAGAACAAGTCAGGTGGGCTAGAAGTCACAAATAAACATTACTCATTATATAGGATGGATCTCTGGGAGTGGAAAGGGAGAAAATGATGAGGGGAAGAAAAAGTAGATAATATAAAACCAAAATATATTAATATGAATTTTCAGGAAGAATCATGATTGGGATATGTAGCAATATTCTTATGAGCAGTTGGGGGAAACCAAAGAATTATGGAGTTAAAACCAGAAGTCATCTTAGAATAGAGACTACATATACTACATGCATGGACATGTATGTATGTATTACATACATGCATATATACATTTAGATGTACAAACACACAGATTTAGGTGTCACCCTCATAAAATGAGTTTTTCAAGTTTTTTTGTATGTTCTCAACCTCTTTGACAGTCTGATGAAACCTAAGGATCCCTTCTCAGAATAATCTTTTCAAATGATTAAAAGAAAATAAATTAGATTAAAAGAAAAGCAATTTCTTTGAAAGGCAAAATGTCAAAATATTTTGTAAAAAACAAGCCTCTATCCAGTTCATGAACTCCTATCAGAGGGAATAGCTAGATGGTGCAGCAGACAGAATACTGGCTCTGAAGTTAAGAGGACCTGAGTTCAAATTCAACTTTAACACTTTGTAGCTGTGTGATCTGGGCAAGTCAATTAATCCTAATTGTCTCACACCTCACCCCCCCTCAAAAAAAGCTCCTATCATAGAAATTCTTTCAGTTGTAAAATAAAGGGATTGGACTAGATGTTCCCTAAGGCATTTTCCAACTCTAAAATCCTGTTTTGATCCTAAGAGTATAGAGCTAGAGATAGGCAAAATTTCAGAAATTTCCTCACTTTGTAGTTGTGGAAACTGAGACCTAGGGAAATTAAGCAGTATTGCAACACAATTGATAACCTCTTAACTCAAGTATCTGCCTTAAATCTTTCTCCATCTTAATCCAACCTCCAAGTAACTATCAAAATGATTTTGTTAATTTACCTGCCTGACCTTGTCAATCCTTTCTATTCAATCAATTCTAATAGCTCACTATTTACCTGTAAGATCAAACATAAACACTTCTGTTTGATGATTAAAGTCCTGAATATGACTGCATTCAACCTTGCCATGCTTATTACACAATTAGGTTTCATGCACATTGATCAACCAAACTGATCTTCTCTTGTTTCTCATGCATAGTCCCATCTCCAAAGCTTAGCATTAACTTTCTCCCATGTCTAGAATTTGTTTGTCTCATTTCTACCACTGAAAACCTTCAAAGTTTAATGAAAGTACTACCTTTTACACAGCTAATCCTCCCAACTGTTGGTAACTCCCGAAACTCCAATTATCTTGTAATTATTAGAGTTAAATGTGTCTGTCTGTCTTTCTGTCTGCCTGCCTATACCTGTGTCTGTCTATAAATGTCTGTCCACCTATCTACTTGTCTGTCAATCTATTTGTCCATATGCCTGTCTGTCTATATCTGCCTTGTCTATTTGTCTTTTTGTCTATATGTGTTTATCTGTTTTCCTATCTGTCTGTCTATCTGTTGGTCTATGTGTACATACACACACACACACACACACACACACATACACACACATATATATTCATGACATTCCAATTAGATTGCAATTGGAAGGCATTCTCACTTTTGACTTTGAATCCTTAGTTTCTAGCACTAGTAGGTATTTAATATATACTTTTTGATTGTTGATTGACTTGCCCAATTGATTACTTAAATGATAATAAGCTGAAGTTTGACTTAACATTTCCCAATATCTTCCGTTACCAACCCCCCCCAAAAAAAAAACCTTAAATTTATATTCTGATGTAATAGAGCAACTTGTCATAATCTGTTCCTTTTTTTTTTTTTTTTTTGGTAGGACATACCAAATCCTAAGAACCTTCCTTGGTCAGCAAATTGGCAGACGTATAGCTTGTTCTTTGGTACAGCCATATTTTCACTTGAAGGCATTGGTGTGGTAAGGTTTAAACTAGAATTGGAATTGATTGTTCAATCATATATATATCCTCCTTTGAGGAATTCAACGTTTCAGAGCCTAAATAGGCCTATTATCGGAAATGTTAAATAAATGTATATGTAAAATATGTATCATATACACATACGTGTATATTATAAATATTGTATTGATAAATTTATACATACTCTAAATTTACATAACAGGTAAAAAGATATAATTATGTAGTTGGTATAATTTTACTTTATATGATATTTATCTTTTTTATATATTTGATAGCAAAGAAATGAAAACAAAGTGGTTGCTCATTAATTAGGGAATGGCTGAACAAGCTGTGGTATAAATATTACTGTAAAATAACAAATAATGAATCTGAGAAATTCTGACACATAGGGACTAATATATGATTGTATTGTGAGCGTGAAATATAGAAATGTCTTCTCATGTTAGAAGATTGATGCATTAGGATGATGTCAGAACTGCACAAGTTAATAGTGATTTTGTTGGTACTCCTGAATTGTAATTAGGGGTCAATTAAAAATCCTTCTTAGAGTTCTTTGACATTTCCAGCTTAATATTTTCCCCCATAAGAATCTGGCACTGCCTAAAAACTCCCTTGGTCTCTCTAGAAGGCTGGAAACTAGAGTTCTCTGAGAAATCAGTATTGTCTAGGAAATCCCACCCTCTGGTTTCTCTACCCTCAGCCCTATGGCTGTCTCCCTCAATGGCCACCATATTCTTGGGCTAAGAAATTATACTAAAGCTGTAACCCTAAAATCAGGTTCTCTGAACTATCTTGGAGTTGTAAAGTTCTACCATTGCCTTATGCTGCCATCTGTTGGCCTATGGAGATAAGAGACTGTGGGACTGCGATGTGTTTTTGTTCCAAGGTAGCCATTAGTGGAACCCAAAGGGAAGGGAATAAGGGAAGAAATTAAGCACCTACGTTGGCAAAGTATCTTTGCCAAGAAAACCTAAATGTAACCCTAAATGGGTTATAAAGAGTTGGACATGACTGAACAATTATATACCAGGTACACTCTGTTACACACTTTACAAATATTATCTCATTTGATCTTCCCTGTGAGATAAGTGCTGTTATTATCCCCATTTTACAGTTGGGGAAGTTGATGCTGGAAAATGGTTAAATGACATGCTCAGAGTCATACAGCTCTTATTAATCCCATTTTACAGCAAGGAAACTAAGGCAACCAATAAACTGACTTGCTCAGAGTTATATAAGCTAGCAAGCATTTGACTTCGTTTGATCTGAACTTCCAGATTCCAGTGCAAGATTTTATCCCCTATCACTTAACTGCCTAGCAAAGGCTGGGCACATGCTCTCTGATCCCAAGGCTGCCCCTAGCTCTCTTTGTCTCAGATCTGTGATCCACTCTCTTAGGGTCTCTCTTGGGGCAGCTAGCTGGCTCAATGTTAGAGTACTAACCCTGAAATCAGGAAAACCTAAGGTCAAATCTGACCTCAGACACTGAACACTTCCTGGACAAATCTCTTAACCCCAATTGCCTCATCAAAAACAAACAAAAAATTTAGCATCTATCTGAAAGAGAGAAAGATACCATAGAAAACCATGGAGAACCTTCAGTCTATCAATTAACCCCCATATAATAGCTTAAAGAAATGCCTGTTCTCTGAAAGGGGCTCCAGCAAATAGCCCCATACTCTCATTTACATTCTCAATGGCTACCCTCTCCTGGTTTTCCTATCTGACCTCTTATTCTGTCTCCTTTGCTAGAATCTTTTCCAGACTAGGTCCACTAACAACAGGTATACCATAGGATTCCTTTCTTTATCATATATATTATTTTACTTGATGCTCTCATCAGCAAGTAATTAGATTTAATGACCATCTCAAATCTACTTTTCCTGCTCCAGTCTTTCTGCTGACTTCTAATCTTGCATCTCCAACTGCCTTTCAGATATCTCAAATTAAATGTCCTGTAGAAATCTTATATTTATTATATTCAAAGCAGATCTCGTGTCTCCCCCTAAGTCTCCATACCCCCTAACTTACTATGCATCTTATTAATATGGAAGGCAACACTATTCTCACTCACTCAGGTTTGATACCTAGAAGTCATCCTGACATCTTTTCTTCCTCTCTGCCCCCTTTCATGCAAACTCACGCAAAAACTCATGCAAACCTGTTGGTTTTACCTTTACGGATTTCACTCTCTCAAACTCCTTGGGCACTGGTCTCTTTTAAGTACAGGCTCCCATCTCCTCATATCTAGATTACTGCAAAAGGTTTCTAGTGGCTCTTCTTGCCTCAAATATCTCCTCATTCCAATCCATTCTCCATTCAGAGACTAAAGTGAGTTTTTTAAAGTGCATATCTGATTATGACATCCATTATTTGATAGATTCCAGTGATTTTGGAGTATCCTCCAAGAGCATAAAATCCTCTGTTTGGCATTCAAAACACTTCATAAGAATTGCACATGTTTAACCTACATTAACCTAACCCAATGTAGGGGAATATAGAGATGGGGAAGGAAGGAGAAAAATTTGGAACACAAGGTTTTACAAGGGTGAATGTTGAAAACAACCTTTGCATGTATTTTGAAAAATAAAAAGGTAAAATGAAGTGAGTAGAACCAAGAGAACATTGCACATAGCACCAACAAGATTATGTCATGATCCACTGTGATGGACCTGGCTCTTCTCAATGAGGTGATTCAGGCCAGTTCCAACAGACTTGTGATGGAGAGAGCCATCTGCATCCAGAGAGAGGGCTATGAGGACTGAATGTGGATCACAATAGAGTATTTTTACCTTTTTTGTGGTTTGTTTGCTTTGTTATTTTTCATTTTTTTCCCCTTTTGATCTGATTTTTCTTGTACAGCATGATAATTGTGGAAATATGTATAGAAGAATTGCACATGTTTAACATATTAGATTATTTCCTTCCTCCTAGAAAAAATTGGAACACAAGGTTTTTTCAAGGGTAAATGTTGAAAATTATCTTGGTATGCATTTTGAAAATAAAAAGCTATTATTATTTTAAAAAATAAAAAGCCCTTCACAAACTAGCCCACTTCTGTCTTTTCAATCTTCAATACCCATTTTTGATTCAGTGACACTGGCTTCCTGACTGCTCCATGTACAGGACACTCCAACTCTAGCCATTCCCTTTGTCTGCAGCCCATCTGTCCCCATTCCTCAAATGTTCTTTCTCCTTCACTCCTACTACTTACTTTCCTGGCTTCCTTTAGGTCCCAACTAACATTCTATCTTTTATAAAAAGCCTTCCCTAAAACTCCTCCATTTTGTTTTTTGCTTACCAGTTTTTTTTTCTCAATAGTATTTCATTTTTCAAAATACATGAAAACAAGCATAGTTTTCAACATTTATTTTTGTAACACTTCATGTTTTGGACAGCTAGATGGCACAGTGGATAGAGTACCAACTCTGATTTCAGGAGGATCTGAGTTCAAAACCAACTTCAGATATTTAATACTTTCTAGCTTAACCCCAATTGCCTCAAAACAAAAAAAAAAAATTCATATTTCAATTTTTTTTCCTCCCTATCTCCCCACTCCCCAAGATAGTAAGCAATCTGATATAAGTCAAACATGTGCATTCCATTATTGTTCTATAAGAAATGATCAGCAGGATGATTTCAAAGAGGCTAGGAGAGACTTACATGAACTGATGCTAAGTGAAATAAGCAGAACCAGGAGATCATTAACATTATTAACATTAACATAAATATAACAAGATTATCAACTCTGATGGATGCGGCTCTCTTCAACAATGAGATGATTCAAACCAGTTCCAATTGTTCAATAAAGAAGAGAGCCATCTACACCTAGAGAGAGAATTATATGAAATGAATGTGGACCACAACATAGCATTTCCACTCTTTCTGTTATTGTTTGCTTGCATTTGTTTTCCTTCCCAAGTTTTTTTCTTTCTTTCTAGATCCAATTTTTCTTGTGCAGCAAGATAACTGTATAAATATGTATACATATATTGGATTTACCATATATTTTAACATATTTAACATGTATTAGACTACTTGCCATTTGGGGGGGGGGGTGAAGGGGGGAAAAAGTTGGAACAGAGGATTTTGCAAGGGTCAGAGTTGAAAAATTGCCCATGCATATGTTTTGTAAATAAAAAGCTATAATAATAAACTAAAAAAATAAAAAAATGTGTATTCCTTTTAAACATACTTCCATATTTGTCTTGTTGTACAAGAAAAAATTATACCAAAAGGGGAAAAAAGCCATGAGAAAGAAAAAGCAAATGAATAAACAAAAAAGGTGAAAATACTATGCTTGACACACATTCAGTCTCCATAGTTCTCTCTCTCTCTGGATAGAGATGGTATCTTCCATCCCAAGTTTATTGGAATTGTCTTGGATCACTCCATTGTTGAGAAGAGCCATCCATGTCTGTCATAATTGATCATCACATAATCTTGCTGTTACTGTGTACAATGTTCTGCAGGTTCTGCTAACTTCACTTAGTATCACTTCATGTAACTCTCCAGGCCTTTCTGAAATCAGCTTGCTCCTCATTTCTTATAGAACAATAATATTCCATTACATTCTTATACCATATCTTATTCAGTCATTCCCCAATTGAGGTGTATCTACTCAGTTTCCAGTTCCTTGCCACTACAAAAAGAGCTGCTAGAAACATTTTTACATATGGGTCCTTCTCCCTCTCCTAAATCTTCTTAATTCTGGTGTTTTCCCTTTTTTAATTATTTCCTATTTATCCTGCAAATAGCTTGCTTCTTATTTGTTTCTATGTTGTCTCCCTTTTAGATTGTAAGCTCCTTGAGGGCAGGGACTGTCTGTTGCCTCTTTCTGTGTCCCCAGTGATTAGCACAATACTGGCATAGAACAAGTGTTTAATGTTTATTGATTATTTTAGTAATATCTACATCTTCCACTAGAAGATAAAAAAGATTCACCACCTGATAGAATTATCAAACCTATAGGTTTCCTAAGTCACCTCCCTGAGTAATCACTTACATAAGGAAATATGTAAAGTCCTTAATGAAGTTGTGGGTGGGAAAAATACAAACAGAAAAACAGACTACATACTTGACCATATGAGGAAAATAAATAGACAAAAAATACTGATAGATGCTTGGAGTGCATCAATAAGCATTTAAGTGCTTATTACATGCTATGACACTGCATGGGATGGATTTCATTTTTTAACTCTAGACAGTTGCAAAATGAGCTTAATTGGCTATATTGATATTCAGTATTTCTCAAAAAATATTTTTTAATGATTATAGAGATAGAATGGGCAGCTAGGTGGCACAGCGGATAGAGTGCTTGGACTGGTTAGGAAGACTCATTTTCCTGAATTCAAATCTGATTTCACTTACTAGCTGTGTGAACCTCTGCAAGTCTCTTAGTCCTGTTTGCCTCAGTTTACTTATCTGTAAACTGAACTGGAAAAGGAAATGGTAAACCACACCAATATCTGTGCCAAGAAAACTCCAAATGGGATTACAAAAGTCAGACATGACTGAAAATGTGTAAGCAGGAAGAAGTAGAATATTCAGCTGTATTTGACACTGTATCTGGATCATCCTGTAAGCAAAACTTAAGTCATATACTTTTACAGTTTGAGAGAGCTAGGCGTCTGTGACCTTAGTGAATGGAACTATATCATGGTGCAGTACAAGGAAGACGGTTGGTGCTAAAGAATAGGTAGGTACAATTACCTTGACGTTCTCCAGACCCAAGTGACTAGAGTTTTTGCTTTTATTAGTTAAAAAAAACTCAAGCCTTTTCCAAGTATTTGCTAAGTATAATAAGCAGGAAGTACAAGTCCAGTAACTCAAAATTTCAATTATCCATCTTGAAGCTTATAAAAATAGAAAACTGGCAAATGCTGGCAAGAAACAAAAGTATCTGTAACCCTGCATGTATAAATTTTTTCCTGAATTACAGCATTGTTGTGAATGCTAAAATGTTTCATCTCAGGGTGACTATCTCATATCACAGAATAGAAATATCATCTGAGGAAGAAGTAGTTTTTAATCTAGACAAAATATCCACTGTATTTGTAGAATGTAACCTTTGTCCCCCTTAATCCTCCCTCTTTTCTTAAAACATCTTTCTCCTTTCTCCTAACCCCATCCTCTCCTATTTACCTACTAGTAACTTACAATTCTATACACAACTGAATGTGTATACATTTAAATTCTTCCTTCTTTGAACCAATTCCAATCAGTGAGCTTCAAGCAATGCTGTAATGTTGTGATCTAAAATCACTCCCCTCATCACTTCTTATAGCACAATAGTATTCCATCACAATCATATGCCACAACTTATTCAATCATTCTCCAGTTAATAAACATGTTTTCAATATCAATTGTTTGCCACCTCAAAAATTTGTGTACAGTAGGTCTTTTTCCTTTTCCTTTGATCCCTTTGGGATACAGACCTAGTAGTACTATTGCTGGTTCCACTGGCATGCACAATTTTATAGCCCTTTGGACATAGTTTCAAATTGTTCCCAAGAATGCTTAAAACAATTCAAAACTCCATCAATAATTCAGTAATTTTTTCTATTTTTCCCTCATCTCCTCTAGCATTTGTCATTTTGATAGGTGCAAGATGATACCTCAGAGTTGTTTTAATTTGCATTTCTCTAATCAAGAGAGATTAAGAGCATTTTTTCATAATTATAAATAGCTTTGATTTCTTCTTCTGAAAATTACCTATTCATATCTTCTAACCATTTGTCAATTGGGGTATAGATCTTATTTTTATAAATTTGATTCAGTTCTATATTCAGTATATATTTCAGAAATGAGATATTTATCAGAGAAACTTGCTCTAAAATTTTTTTTAATTACTTCAATGTCTTTGGTAACTTTTAGTAAAATGTCAGACATGACTGAAAAATGACAAGAAGTTTCTCAGGATTATCTCTTTCACTAAGTATATTTTTGCTTTTATTATATCAGAAGTCATGATTACAACCTGTCTTATTTTACTTCAGCTGAAGCTTGTTAGATTCTGTTCCACCCCTTTATTTTTACTGTGTGTCTTGTGTGTTACAATGCCTGTGACATTGAGAATATGCTTATCAGTTTTACTCTGTATATCTTTCTGTTTCAAATGTGTCTCTTATAAACAACATATTGTTGGATTCTGGTTTCTAATCTTTCTGCTCTCTGCTTTCACTTTTAGAGAGCTTATCCCATTCCCATCCCATGATTAGTAACTATTTCTCCCCATCTCATTTTCTTCTGTTTCTTCCCTTCTCTTTTATCCTGTCCCTCCTCAAAAGTCTATTTTGCTTCTAGCCATTATCCCCCTTAATCCTCCCGCCTCTTTAACCTCCTTCCCCCTTTCTCTTAACCCCATCTTCTCCTATTTCCCTATTGGTAAATTACATTTCTATACATACCTGAGTGTGTGTTTATATTCTTCCTTCTTTGAACTAATCCCAATGGTAGTATGGTTCTAGCAATGCCTGTCACCTCCTCTCCCTTTTATTTTCCCCTCTATTATAAAAGTTCTTTCTTGTGCACCTCTTTTATGTGAGAAAAATTTCTCCATTTTACCCCTCCCTCCTTTTCCCAGTGGATCCCTCTAAAATATCATGGAATCACAGTCAGGATCAAGCAAGATTTGATGGCTTTCACATTAAAGGAGTAAAAGACTTAGACTATCATATTCAAAAGGTAAGGAGCTAGGATTACAACCAAAAATCAACTACCAACAAAATTGAGTACAAACCATAGAAAAAATGAGTATAGTCCATTCAGAAAAAAATGAATATTTAATGAAATAAAGGACTTTTGAACAATTCTGATGAAAAGACTAAAACCAAATGGAAAATCTGACATTCAAACAGAAGACAAATTAGAAGCATAAAAAGGTAAACATGAAGAAACATAATGTCTTAATAAAGTTAAACTATTTATATTCCTATATAAGAAGAGATCCATGTAACTCTATCATTATTAGGACAGTTAACAGGAATTTACATAAACAAAGGGCACAAGTGTGAGTCAGTTATGTTGGAATGATTTCGAAAAAAATAATTTAACAACCGAATCGACTATGGTGGCAGGGAAGACAGACATAAACTCAGAAAAGGACAACAATGTGAAAACTGCCCAAAAGAGATAATGCCTAAAAGAACCCTGTCCCCTAACTATGACTTCAGCATAGGACCTAAGGAATAACCCAAGGTGTGGCAGTATTGGAATTTGCTATCCCAAACTCCTGTTAAGGGAGTCATATCCCAAAGAGAACAAGCACTTCAACAACAGGGGTCTAGACCATCTAGCCAGTGGCTAAGTTAACTTATAACGTATGGTGATAATTAATGATATGATACAGAGAGTAAACAGGTACCTATAGGTACCATAGTGTATATGGGAGAAGACCATAAATTAATTATAATATATGCATGAATACAACTTTTGTATAAATTAATAATCTTCGTTGGTAAATGGAATTTACCATTTAGACCACAGGTCTAAGCAAAAATTAGTTTATTGTGTTCAAATTTACATTTATACTGTATTGATATTTTCTATTCATGAGAATATAGTTTGTATAAACATACACTATTTGGAATAATCTATAGGAATATAAATTTTCTAACTGGTGCAAATTCCATGAAGTATTGGAATATTTCTCTTAATCTTTTTGAGTAAGTGGAGGACATTCAACTCAAGAGCTAGGCTTGGTGATAGGGCTGTTATTGGGAAAGCAAAGGAGAGCAAAAACTTGAAGGGCTAACACAACATAGTGCTCTAGTTTTCTTTCCCTTACTCTGGGGAAATGGCATCAAAAATACCTGGAGTCTTTAGAAACCCAGTCTAATTTGAAACAACTGATAAAATGAACAGAAGCAGTAAGTTAGAAAAAAAATAGAAAAAGAATATACTCTCCTACCAATTTCCTACTCCCTTCAAATCACAAGAATGAGGCAAGAAACAGTGTGGCAAGAAACAGGAGCCTCTACCAAAAATCTTCAACAGTAATATCTTTAACAGTAAAAGTTCAACAGTAAAAATCTTCAACTCAAGTCTGGGAGTTTCTATACATCTTTTAGGAATGGTTCTGAAAAACTGCATGAAATAGGAGATGTTGATCTTGAAACCAAGACCACGTGGATTGAAATCCCATCTTTGACATATAATGACTATATGATCTTGATCAAGTCAATCTCAGGTAACTTTCTTAGACTCATGCGTTGAAGAAAAAGTGCTGACATGCATTGATAGAAGGAATTTCCTCACTTGGGAGTTCCCTATACCAGTGAAATCACAGGTTTAGTTCTTAACCAATTTCTCTAGAACTGGTTATTCATTCAAGAATTAATTTCTCTCTTTTTAATAAAGCTTTTTTCTCTTAACATTGTAACTGCATACTCACAAATTGGGAATCTATGCCAGTAGAGTATGAATTACTGAGATATGAACATACATACATGTGTATATGTGTATGTATATACAGGTTTCTTAGCTGGGAACTATGTATGACTGAAGAAAGTAATAAAATGTCCCAATTATACTCAGGCCCTTTCCATCATGAGGGTTATAAATCTGTATTATTTCTTTCAAGGTTTTTTATAGCTCTAAAACTGAAATTTCATGATTCAAGTGACCTTATATTTCTTTTACCCTTTTCTGTCCACCTTTATGCAGATTCTCCCTCTTGAAAATCAAATGAAGTATCCTGGTCACTATACTCTGATCCTGTATATGGTGATGCCCATCATCATTATTCTTTATGTCAGCCTGGGAACCCTGGGCTACATGAAATTTGGAGAAAACATTCAAGCCAGCATAACCCTCAACCTGCCCAATTGCTGGTATGTCCTAGGATAGGAAAGGGGGAAAACTATAAGAATGAAGTCAAGTAGTGTGTTCTGTGTTGCAGTTGGGTTTTTCTCACTGAAAAAAAGAAGAATTCATTGACCAACTAAAAATCAATACAGGACCCTGAACAGAACATGTCTAGGTCTCAGTTTCCTCAAATGTAAAGTGAGAGAATTGGACCAGATGATTCCCAAGGTTCCTTCTGGCTCTAAATCTATGATTTTATAGATTGATGTCAGCCTAAAAAGAAATCAATAAGTCCACAGGTCCACTTCTAGTCAATATTTTACAAATACCTGAATAAAGACAAAGGTAGAATGCTTGTCACACTTTAGATGGTACAAATAAAAATTACACAACAGAATTGGGATCCAAACTAGATCTTAACAGAACTCCATTTGGTGTCTAGTGAAAAATGGATTATAGTAGATACAAGAAAGGGAGACCAATTAAGAGACCATTGTAATAATAAAGATGAGAGTTGGTAATGGTCTGAACTAACATAGAACTATGGGAATAGCGAGAAGAGAATAAATAAGATGATGTTGCAGTAGAAATGATAAAATTTGGAAACTGAATGAATATGTGGGATTAGTGAGAGTGAGGAGTCAAGAAGAATATCATGTTCAGTGTGAGCATGAGAAAATGATTTGCTCTATAGAATTAGAGAAGTAGTATGGTTAAGTTCAAAGGGAAAGATTGTTTTAAATATATTGAGTTTGATATGTATTTCAAAATGGTGAAGTAGGACTGGAGCTCAGGAGAGAGACTGGGATTAGATATATCTCCTTTAGGAATAATCTGAATATAAATGATAATGAAAGGCATGGGAGTTGATGAGATTACCAGGTAAATATAAAAAGAGGGCTTAGAACATAACTTTGAAGTACACCCAAAGATAAGAGAAATGGTACTGATGTGGATGGAGCTAGCAAAGGAGAGTGAAAAGGAATAGTCAAACAGGGAGGAGTATCATAAAAAGCCAAGGAAGAATGAGTACCCAGAATAGTGTGGGCAACAAAGTCATATGCTTTAGAGAGGTTAAAAAAGCGGAGCACAAGAGTAGAGATGATCAGATTTGATAACCAATAGATATTGTTGATTTTGAAGAAAGCAATTGCATTTGAGATAAGGTTAAAAGCCAGCTTGCAACACATTTTTCTAGGAGTTTGGCTAAAAATAGAGGAAAGGTATATAATGATAATTTGAGGGGATGACAGGGTCCAGTAAAGGTTTTTTAAAATGTTAGAAACTGTACAGCTAGGTGATACAGTGGCGAGAGCACCAGCCCTAAAGTCAGGAGGACCCAAGTTTATTTTTTTTTTTATTATTTTATTTTATTTAATAGCCTTTTATTTACAGGTTATATGCATGAGTAACTTTACAGCATTAACAATTGCCAAACCTCTTGTTCCAATTTTTCACCTCTTACCCCCTCCCCCAGATGGCAGGATGACCAGTAGATGTTAAAGATATTAAAATATAAATTAGATACACAATAAGTATACATGACCAAACCATTATTTTGCTGTACAAAAAGAATCAGACTCTGAAATATTGTACAATTAGCTTGTGAAGGAAATCAAAAATGCAGGTAAGCATAAATATAGGGATTGGGAATTCAATGTAAAGGTTTTTAGTCATCACCCAGAGTTCTTTCTCTGGGCGTAGCTGTTTCAGTTCATTACTGCTCCATTGGAAATGATTTGGTTGATCTCATTGCTGAGGATGGCCAGGTCCATCAGAACTGGTCGTCATATAGTATTTTTGTTGAAGTATATAATGATCTCCTGGTCCTGCTCATTTCACTCAGCATCAGTTCGTGTAAGTCTCTCCAGGCCTTTCTGAAATCATCCTGTTCTTACAGGACAATAATATTCCATAACATTCATATACCACAATTTATTCAGCCATTCTCCAACTGATGGGCATCCACTCAGTTTCCAGTTTCTAGCCACTACAAAAAGGGCTGCCACAAACATTCGTGCATATACAGGGAGGACCCAAGTTTAAATCTGGCCTCAGACACTTAACACTTCTTAGCTGTGGGAACCTGGGCAAGTCACCTAATCCCAACTGCCTCAGGAAAAACAAACAAACAAAAAATCCCCAAAATATTAGAAACTTAAATATGCACATAAGCAACAAGTGTGGAGGAGATTGCAAATAGGGAAAGAATGAAGATTAGAGAAAGGGGGAATAACTGAGAGGCGAATCTTCTGGAAAAGAAATAAAAGAATGGGATCAAGGACATAGAGAGAGAGGTCTATCTTGAAAAGCTGAAGGATGATCCTATTATAAAAGACTGAATTAAAGGAGGAAACAGTAGAGTAAAACAAGAGCTTTGAAGGAGGAGAAATTCATTGTAAATGGTTTTTGTCTCAATAAAGTATGAGGCAAGTCACTCAGCTGAGAGGTGATGGGGTAGGAGTAAGGAAGGGGTATGGGTGGTCTGAGGAAGGAAAGTTTGTAGCATTATCTGTGGGGAGTGGGATAGATGATCAGTCAGTGAAAGGATTGCTTTGCTGTTCTGAGGCCCTCCTTGAGATCAGATAATGTAAATTTGTAGTGAAACTGGGTGAGCAAAATTATCTGACTTCCTTTGGTTCTATTCAATCTATTCCAAAATTTGGGATGGAGAAAGATTGATAGAAATAATCCAAGAATAAGTGTGATAAGAAGAACATAGGAGTAAAGGAAGGAGAGGAAATGGCTAATTGTAAGGTTTACATTGATAAAGAAAGTGAAGTCAGATCAGGGTCATGAACTGAGAAAGTGCAAAGGTATGGAAGGATTGAAAAGGAAAATGAGGTTAAGCAATAGATTTGAGAAGGTGTAAGGCATTAAGATGGAAAGATAGGAGGTTATGCCCAGATAGAAGAATGATAGAAGTTTGTTGTTTTTAAATATGAAAATAAATAAGAAACACTTGTGGCAAGATCTAGGGGCTAATCAGTTTAGGCTTTTTTTGCTTGGTGATTTCAGAATGGGGTAGGACTATGAAAAATATTTATTGGGAGTTAGATCACCCCCTTTACTCTGTGTTTCACTCCTAGTTCCGGGTTCTTTCTATGCTACCATCAACATCTTCCTGGAAAGTTAACACAACTAACATTTATCTCAATCTAGATCATGGAAGCCATTTTTTCTAGCTCCCATGTCATGCTATCTGTCTTTCTCAGGGAGTTCAGTACCCAGATCCTCCCCACCTCTCCAACTGCCAGCATTATTTATTGTATTAACTTGCCAAGTAACCCTGCCCCATTCTGAAATCACCAAACAGGCCTAAGCTGTCTAGCATGGGAGAAGTTTTTAGATAAGAATTATATGTTTAGATATGTGTTCCCTGTCTTCTCCTCATTGCTATTCCTACATTTGCTCCTTTTATGACACATTCAATTTGTGACCTTCCTTTTATGGTTAGCTTGCTCTGGACACACTTTAGGCTGTTGGTGCTTAAAATGTGATGCCCAGAACTGGATACAGTGCTCCCATCACTGATCTGATCAGCTTTTGGTCGTTGGGACTAGCCTATCTCTTGCTTGGGATAGTAAAACTCCTATTTATTCAGCCTGAAAAGACTTACACGAACTGATGTTGAATGAAGTGAGCAGAACAAAGAGAATATTGTACACAGTAACAACAAGATTGTATGATGACAAACTGTGATGAATTTGTCTTTTCAACATTGAGAATCATTCAAAGCGATTCCAATAGACTTGTGATGGAAAGTGCCATCCGCATCCAGAGAAAGAACTATGGAGACTGAATGTGGATCAAAGCATAGTATTTTCATCTCTTCTTCTGGTTATTATTGTTTGTATATGGGTTTTTTTCGCATGTTTTTTCCCTTTTAACCCAATTTTTCTTGTGCAGCATGACAAATATGGAAATATGTTTACAAGAATTTCACTTGTTTAATCTACATTGGATTGCTTTTGCAATCTTGAAGAAGTGGGGAGCAAAAGAGAGAAAGGGAGAAAAATTTGGAACATAAAATTTTGCAAAAGTGAATGTTGGAAACTATCTTTGGGGACAGCTAGGTGGCGCACTGATAGAGCACCAGCCCTAAAGTCAGGAGGATCTGAGTTCAAATGAACTCAAACACTTAACACTTTCTGGCTGTGTGACCTGAGCAAGTTACTTAACTTGAATTGCTTTGGCCAAAAAAAAAAAAAAAAAAGATAGAAAGAAAGAAAGAAGGAAAGAAAGGAGGAAAGGAAGAAAGAAAGAAAATTATCCTTGCATGGAAATTTTGGAAAAATAAAATATAAAAAAAGAAAAATTAGAAGCTAGATCTCCTGACTCCTAATCTACTAAGATGTCTGAAAAGCTTTTCTATTTTTCCAAGGCCATTAATGATACTAATAATTCCATTGATACACCATATTGACTTCAGTCTATATGAGCCTTTACAATCCTTTAGGGCTAATATGTTAGGATCTTAGGAGGATTTTCTGAAACAAGATATCTGGATTCTATTTTCAGGTTATATCAATCTGTCAAGATGCTCTACTCCATTGGGATTTTTTTCACCTATGCCCTGCAGTTCTACATTCCTGCAGAGATTATCATCCCTCATGTCATCTCCTGGGTACCAGAACAGTGGGAATTGTTGGTTGACTTGTCTGTCCGTGGAATCATGGTTTGTATGACATGTGAGTACAAAACAGGATGCTTTTAATAAAGCGATTGCTTCACATCAGCTGAGTATTAGTTTCATCTGTAAAATGAGAGGACTAGACTATAATATGACTCCAAAGCTCCTACCAGCAAAAGTATATTCTATAGTTTTGATATTTGTATGAATATTAGATTGGAAAGTGATAGTATGACCATTTAGGAAACAAGTGCAATAATTTATGGAAGTACTCTGGGGGCAAGGAGATGGTGGTGGGAGACAAGAAACTAAACTGTAGTATAGTGAGGCTTGAGAAAAGAAATTCGAAGAAATTTGTGGATCTGGAATCAACGTGATATAGCAATGAAACTAGAAAGACCTAATAATTAATTTGTAGGATTGAAATTCAGGAGGTAAAGTAGGAATGGACATAAATTTAATAATGTCTGCATAAAGATAAAGAAGTGTGGCAAAAGAAAAAAGAAATGAGTTCAAGACATCCTCAGAAGCCTTGTTTTGTTGTTGGTGTTCAGTCATTTCAGCCCTGTCCAACTCTTTATGATCTCATCAGGAATTTTCCTTTTTCCTCGATAATCTTTAAAATATATCAAGGTGAACCTTTGTTTTCTCACTTAGGCAGCTAACTGTTGCAAATCTGAGTTCATTTGGTCACAAATACTTTCTAGCTGTAGTGTTGTTTTTCGGTCATTTTTCAGATGTCTGAATCTGTTACACCTTTTGGGGGTTTGTTGGCAGAGATATCAACACAGCTGTTTGGGAGCACTTGATCACTGGTGTCAAAATTTGGAAAGAGATCAGAGTCTGAAGATTATTAAAAAAAAAAAAAAAAAAGGCCACTTAATTCAGCAGTCATGGAAACCTGTAAGAAAGTAGTTTCAAGGACTTATGATGAAAAAATATTATCCATACCCAGAGAAAGAACTATGGTGTCAGAATACAGACTGAAGCATTCTTTTAAACTTTTTTTGAGGTTTTTTTTTTTTTTTTTGGGGGGGGGGAGAATCTGTTTCCTTTTGCAACATAACTTTTATGGAAATATTTTGTATCAGAAAGTAGTTTCATTTGAGTGAGCCACATTAGAAAACTGATTACAAGAAGCTGAAGAGTAGGTAATAAGTAAATTGAGTCAGTAAATGTAGATGGTACTTTCTATTAACTTGATGGTGAAAGGGAGGAGAGATATAGTATGATAGCTTGATAAGTGGGTTAAGTTGAATGAAATTTTTATTTTTAAGACTAGGAAGACTTGAGCATGTTTATAGGGACTGGGGAAGCAGTTGAAGGGAAGAGATTGAAAGTAGAAATAGTAAGACTAGTAGTAAGACTATATGATGATCAATTCTGATGGACGTGGGTCTCTTCAGCAATGATATAATTCAAACCAGTTCCAATTGTTCGGTGACAAAGAAAGCCCTATACATCCAAAGAGAGGAAAGTGTGGAAACAGAGTGGACCCCAACATAGCATTTTTACTCTTTTTGTTGATATTTGCTTGCATTTTGTTTTCTTATGCAGTTTTTTTCCTTCCTTCTTGATCTGATTTTTCTTGTGCAGCAAGAAAACTGAATAAATATGCATACATATTTTGGATTTAACATTTAATGTATTGGACTACCTTCCATCTAGGGGAGGGGGTGGAGGGAAGGAGGGGAAATTTGGGAAAGAAGGTTCTGCAAGGGTCAATGTTGAAAAACTACCCATGCATACGTTTTGTAAATAAAAAGCTTTAATTAAAAAAAAAAAAAGTAGAGGCAGTGACCTTTTTTGCAAATTGAACTCTTAAATCCATGTAGTGGATTATAGAGATCATTGTTGCAGGGACCAGAAAGCACTTGCCTTTTCTTTATTTCCCTTTTCTGTTAGCTCTCCCAAGTAGAGCAAATAGAAAGGATGGCATTAGATCAATCTGTTTAGTTCTTAATCAATAGAAAAGTTAGTGTAATGCATACATATGATTTAGAATTAGAAACCCACTCCAGGTTCTGTAGTAGTCCCTAGAAGAGCGATAGATATTAAATGGAAAAGAAATGACAAGGGGCAAAAATATGATTTCTTCCTACTTATGGGCTAATTTAACTTTAGAGAAGCTCATAGCTGTTAGAGCTGGGAGTGACTATTAGAACATAAACTATAAAATACCAGAGCTGGTAGAATTCTTAAAAGAGACTAACAGAATTACCACTTTCAGGTGGGGTTTAAGAGCAATTTAATTTTGGTCCCCTAGTCAAGCAGCACAAAAGCTTTTAAAATCAACCTTTTAATTCAGGATGCAAAAATAACACAAGGAAGCACAGCAAACTCAGCTGAGTAAAAGGGGAATCAGTTATGTTAGTGGCTCACAGAATAATGTTATTTTCAGTGTTATGAATCAACGAACTCTTCTTGTTAACTGGTTGTTTCTCTTAAAACTAAGTTGTTTCTGATGAATAAGTAAGTGCATGTGTTTAAGTTTTGTGGTCTCTAAATTAATACCTTGGACCAAAGCACTAATTGCTCCACCCAAGGTTTAGCTCTGCAGTGAACTATATGGTTAACTGTCTGGGAGTACATTTATCTCTGTTCCACTTGTTGAAGGAGTCTTCCCCTTAAGGATTCTCATCTGATTTGTGGAATGGAATACAATATCCTGTCTTCCTTTAAAAAAAAAAAAAAGCACAATTTCTTTTCCTATTGAATGAGTCTGAATACTTTTCAATGCCAAGAAATAGGTGTGAGGAAGATTGTGCAATTCTTATGCCTTTTCAAGCCCAGCTTTTAGATGATGACTTTAGGTAGTTTTATTATGTACTGGGATAATCTCTGCAATTTTCCTCTTACAGATATATTTGCCATGATGATTCCCCAAATGGAGCTGATTATTGCACTACTGGGTTCTGCAAGTTGTTGTGTCCTGGCTCTAATCATCCCACCACTTCTAGAGATCTGTACCTATTACATGGATGGTTTAAGCTCCTTCACCGTTATTAAGGATGTCTTTATCAGTACCATGGGCATTCTTGGGTGTATAATGGGAACCTACCAAGCTTTCTATGAAATAATCGACCAGACCTTTTTCAGTTCTTCACAAAATTCCACCAGGGTCTTTGTATAACTATCTACTTTTAATTGAACATCTCTCTATACTATGATTTTAAGTGTTATTATACACACCTCACTCTTAAATTCCTGCTGTGTCAGTGTTTTTTCCTCTTCTAGATCAAGCTTAAAACTTAAGACACAATAATGAGAGATAAAGCAATAGAACAATGGGAGTATGAAGCCTATAACAATTGATGCCTAATCTTAAGTGAGGTATCTACTTCCTCCTACTCTGAGGATACCTTCATTTACAATACATAAGTAGAGATTCTTAGTCATGCTCTAGGTCCCAGTATGGTTTGTAACCCCATATGCAGTCTTGTAACTGAATGTGGAGTCATAACATTTTGATTTATTATCAGTAAATGTCTGATGTGTATACCTTCTTTAGATACCTATATACCCAAGGTTGCATAAAAATTTCTTGGGCAAAAAGGGGTTGCGAGTAGAAAAAGTTTAAGAAGCTCTGCTCTAGATGATATTCTGAATGGGCATTCCTTAACTGGTCCTTTTTTTAAAACATTATTTTATTTTTCCAAATTCATGCAAAGATAATTTTCAACATTCATCTTTGCAAAACCTTATGTTCAAATGTTTCTCTCTTCCTCTCCTATCTTCCCCCTTCCCAACAGAGGAAGCAATCTGATATAGATTAAACATGTGCAATTCTTCTAAACATATTTATTTCCATACTCTCATGCAATGCAAAAAAAAAAATCAAAAGTGTGGAAAAAACACAAGAAAGAAAAAAAAACATACAAACAATAACTACTAAGATGAAAATACTATGCTTTGATCCACATTCAGTCTCCATAGGTCTCTCTGAATGAGGATGATATTTTGCATTCCAAGTCTATTAGTCACCTCTCTTGACAGAAAAGAGAAAACAAGTCAGACAAGTCTTTGTGTCAGAGAGTAAGGGTGATTTCTGGATGACTTTTCCTGAGCATCTATGTTTGTATACCCCTAGGAAAGTTTTATACTATGCTGAAAGCTGCTCGAGATCTTAGGAATAAACTATGACAAAGGCATGCATAACTATCATGTGGGTGATGACATCTGCATCATTAAAAATCATTTCTGAGTCCTTCCCCTTTTTTTCTTAAGTATGTATATAATAGACACCAGAGGACCTTAGCACTCACAAGGGCTGTTAGCAAGAGGTCAAGCTCCAGGAAATCCTATCAAGACTTTAGTGCAGGCTTGTGTTACCCGAGGTCCAACCCAGCTATTTCACAGATCATCACCAGAAGATTGGCCACAGGGAAGATTAGCTTAAATGACTATAGTCATGAAAGACTGAGGTCTGTTAAAGTTTGGAAGATTTGGAATCTTCATGGGTGAAGAAAATACAAAGTGATAAAATCACATGAGTCTCCGAAAAAGGATATGTTGAAGTAATATCAATCTTCAGGATGTTGAGGAATCTAGGTGGCTTATTGTATTAGCATTGGACTTGGAGTATAGAAAACCTGAATTCAAATCTCTTGTAACTTTGGGCAAGTGATTTAACCTCCGTCTGCTTCAGTTTCCTCAACTGAATAATATAGGAGATGAGCACCTTCCTTGCAGGATTGTTCTGGAGATCAAATGAACTAATGTTTGTAAAGCACTTAGCACATTCCTGGTACAAAATCAGTGCTATATTAATGCTATTAACATTGCTATGTGCTTAAGAGTCTCATTCTTCCCACCACCCACCCTGCAACCTCCAATATCTCCTCACCTGAGTAAGAAGCTATATGCATAATATGCCCAAGACACAAAGGAGAAAGACACAAATGAGCTAGGAAGAAAAATCCAGAACTTCTAGATTTAAAAATACAAGTAGCGAGAAAGAATCCAAGTACCAAAGAGCCACAGGATCACATTCTACTTAGGAGCCACCACTATAAAGATATTTAAGAAGGCAAAAGATAGACTTAGACAAAAATAACTTATGTAATGAAACTGAAAAGGATCCTTTTATGGGGGGAAAAAACCCTTTAATTAAAAGTGGGTTTTCCAAGCATTCCTGATGAAAATACCAAAGCTTCATAGAAACTTTGAAGTTCAACAGAAGTTAAGGAGAAACATATGAATGAGCAATGATAAAATAAGGATAAACTGCTTACATTTAAATATGGAAAGAAGATGGCAGAGTAAAGGCAGGGATTCACCCAAGCTCTCCCCCAAACCCCTTTAAATAAGATTCCAAACAAATTTTAGAGCTCCAGGACACACAAAAAGATGGAGAACAATAATTTTTCAGTCAAAGATAACTTAGATCTGCTGGCACTAGGGTGGGAGTCCAGTGCATAGTTCCAGTGCCCACATCAATGTAGCTCTGACCCCAGCCCAGGAGCGAGTAAAGCAGTTGTTTCTGAATCATGGCAGCACTGGCAGTTTCCATTTCTCTCAGACCAAAGAAAATTTGGAAGGTCAGCATGAAAACTTAGTTTCACTAGGATGAGAAGGCTTTGGAAAATCATTAGCAGTGGCAATCAGGTAGTGCCGGCAGTCTCAGAAAGTTCAGCCCGGATATGACAAAGGGTCAAGGAGTAGGTCAGCAAGAGATCTTTTGTTGCTTTAGCAAACTAGAACTTAAAGCCACAGGGGAGCAGGGACTTTTCTCACAGTGAAGAGGAAAACACTGGGATAAAAAAAGGATGAAAAAGGAAGATTTGGGAAGTTTATCTCACATTATCAATATACAAGTAGACATCTGTACAAATAAATGAGACAGGGAATACCTACCATTTCAACCTCACTCTCTTGCACTGATCAAAGATGGCAAGAATATGCATATACAAACATAAGCAATGAAGTGAAAAACTGGATTTCACTCAAAAAGGAAATAGGATAGAAGGAAGGGAAGACAGAATGGAAAATTAGAGGAATAGAATAAGAGGATTAGACCTAAGCAAAAAAAACTATTAAGAATGTGTAATAGTGTAGCTTTTTGAGGTGGCAAAGAATGGGAGAGGGTAGGTGCCCATAAATTGGGAAATGACTATATTATGGTACATGTGATGAACTGCTAGTGTGCTAGAAGAAATTAAGGGAATAATTTCAACGACATCTAGGAAGATTTTTATGACCATATAATGCAAACTATGAATAAAACTAGAATGATAAAATGCTAAAGATAAAGTTTTGACAGGTTTGTTAACTCTGATTCCAGACTAATCATTTTTTGGACACAACCAATGAATAAATTTGTTTTGCTTGCCCAGGATCACACAGCTAGGAAGCGTCTGAGACCAAATTTGAACTCAGGTTCTCCTGACTTCAGGGCTGGTATACTATCCACTGTACCACCTAGCTCCCTCATTTTGCTTGACTCTCTATGCTTCTACAATGTTTGTTTTTCTTTCATTCTTTCTTGGTGTAAGGGGAGGAGCATACAGAGAGGAAGAAAAAGGTTTTTGATGACTGAAAAAAAAATTTTTAAAGCAAAACTATGTACCATGCACATAGTACATTTTCTGCACTGACACACTATGATACAAAGAAAGGTAAAATATACATTCTAATGCAGGAAACATAAATATCCAGGCATATGTAAGATATACACAGTATAGATAATGAGACCAGGAAAAGGTTTCTACAAGATAGGATCAAACTGAATCCTAAAGACAGGGATATTAACAGACAATGGTGAAGAGGTAAATCAAGAATTCTTAAACATGGGATGCATTGACTCTGAACTATGTATTTCCACATAATTCATTTCCTTGTAATTACACATCTTATTTTGTACATTTTAAACATTATTCTGAGAAGGGCTTCAGATTACCAAGAGTCCAGGGAACAAAAATAGTTAAGAATCTCATAAGTAGAACATTGTAGACATAGCATCAGTGCCACACAGTCATCTCTTATTCATCCCTGCCTCCCCAACACCTTAAAAAAGCACCCACCACCTAGCTTTGCAATAACACAAATCCAAACTAGCACACCTCCTCCCAAACTCCTGCATAACCTGTAGGGGCCTTGTGATCTTGAGATCTGAATTTATAGGTGTATTAGCATATTACAAAACTATTTTTTAGTTTGAGAAATGGGCTAAGAAACTAATTTCTCATCTGGTTTTGGGCCCAAGTTTCATTCCTATCAGTGACTCAACCAGTACAAACTTGTATTAGAAATTGTTTATGAAGCAGTCGTTTTCTCATTCAGTCATGTCTTAACTCTGTAACCCCATTTGGGGTTTTCTTGGCAGAATGCTGGAGTAATTTGCCGTTTCTTTCTTTAGCTCACTTTACAGATGAGAAAACTGAAGCAGAGTTAAGTGACTTGTCAAGGTCATACGGCTAGTAAATGTCTGGGGCCAGATTTGAATTTGAGAAGAGGAAACCCTAAAGTTGGAAAAACAATTGATGCTGATGAAAGCACAGCACCTCAGGGGGTGGTGAAGGCCTGCTACAGCCTCACAGAAGACACAGAAGGGGAAGGTCTGTTGCTGTTTCCTGAAGGTCAAGTAGGGGAGGGCATTACTGTTGGACTGGGAGATGAAGCCCTAGCAGCTATGTCCAGGAGCAGTGGAGTTAGTGGGAGTTATGGGGGCATGAGGAGCCCCATACCAGGGATCTCCCCAGTGATCCCACTGAAGAATAACAAGTGTACCAAATTCCCAGAAGTGTTTCAAGGTGTGGAAAAACTTGTGTTCCACATGAGAGCCCAGCACTTCATCTTTATATGCCCTCAATGTGGGAAGCAGTTCAACCATAGCAGCAACCTCAACCATCACATGAATGTCCCACCGAATGTCAAATCCCACTCCTGTGGTATTTGTGGCAAATGCTTCACCCAGAAGCCTACCCTACATGACCATCTCAATCTTCACTCTGGGACTAGGCCCTACCGTTGTTCTTACTGTGATGTGCGATTTGCCCATAAACCCGCCATTCGAAGCCACCTTAAGGAGCAGCATGGAAAGACTACAGCAGAGAATGTCCTTGATGCTAGTATGTCAGAGCTCAATCAATGCTCTCTCCTTCACTAGCTGAAGGAGGGATAACTAGGGAAGGGTATTGGGTGAAGTCAGGAGATTGCTGATAAAAAGGGGTAGTGAAAGAGCCTCTCCTTAAGGGGTGGAAATATGAAGGAGGAAAAGGGCTTTTCTGTTTCCAGGAGAAACCTGGAGTTGAAGGCTGAGACATTACAAAAAAAAAAAAAAAAATCAGATCTTCCTAAGGGAATAAGAAGGGGTTAGACATTGCTAAGGGGATTAACAAACCTTTACTTGGGATGATGAGGAAAGAAAAGATTCCTGTATTCTATAATAAAAGGGCCCAGGAAAGAGGGGAGACTCTTTTCTGGAAGTAAATTACCAGCTTGAGGATGTTGTTCATAATGTAAGTAGTAAAAAGGGGAATATAGAAGATGGTTTTATTATAAACTAAGAAAGCTATAGAGAAGGCAATTCAGTTAGGGTAGGGCAGTTGGGAATTGGGAGGGAATCTTACCAAAGCTACACTTGTCCTGGGTGGGAATAGAGCAGGCAAAACCTCTTAAATTCTTGGGAGAGCAACTGTTATGAGGACAAGGTTATCAAATCCCAAGGAGAGAGGGTAGAGGTGGGGGTTTTTTTGTTTGTTTTTTCCATACTGGGTAGGGAGATGGAAGAGGGACAAGATGGGCTTTTGTTTCAAGCAAAAAGTGACAAATGTGTCAGAAAATGAAAAGGGAATAGAAGAAAGGAGGAAAATAAAGTTAGTAAGGATTGGGTAGAGGATGTGGGGGAAAGAGGAATATACTTAGAAAAGGGCTCTTGGGGAGGGAAGAGAGAGGGAGGGAAACAAAAAGGGAGGGAAAAGGAAGGTGTGATAGAGATGGGGATTATTTTTTAAGGAAACATTTTTCAAGAATTTTCTGGAATCTGAGGTCTGTTTCTGCTTTTATTTACCACAAAATAAAAAAAAAAAAAAAGGTTTTTTCTTTAAAAAAAAAAATAGTATTATATTTTTCCAAATACATGTAAAGATAATTTCCAATATTTTTATAAAAGTCTTGTTCACTTTTTCTTCCCTCCCCAAGACAACAAGCAATCTGATAAATAAGTGTGATCTTTTCAAACATTTTTATATTGAAAGTTTTCTTTATAATTTCCCATGTTCATAGTCTTTAGGGCTAAAAGAAACTTTAGAGGTCACCTGGTCCAAACTCTTATTGTACAAATGAGCAAACAGACCAGAAAGAGGAAGTATCATCCCACATTTACTGTAATTATTAGCACATCTAGGATGAAAATCAATGACAGTAGTATTTTAGACTCTCAAACTGGTCAAAATCTTAACAATAACTTAAAAGGATGTGGTTAACATTAAATCTTAAGAAAAATTTGGCCTACAAGTAATCTTGAAGCCAGCAAGAACTAGGTTCAAGTTCTACCTAACTCACACTGGCTTAGTGACTATTCACAAATCACAATCTGTCTTTCCGTTCTCTAAAAACAGAAATTGATTTGCATGGGAGTTTCCACACCAAGATCTTCCCAAACTGATTCAGATCTCCACCCACCCATTTAAAAAAAAATCCACAAAAAAAGGACAAGTTTATACCAGCTTTCTCCAAGCTACACTTGGCAACAGTATTTTAATTAAAAATCTACAAAAAAAAATTTACCTTTAAATCATAGTGTGTTGTGACAATGAGCCAGATCTGAGACTGGTTTTATAGGGAGGGTGAGCTAACAAAGGGTGATAGCCTAAACCATGATGGAGAGTCCCAAAAGGCAATTTCCAATTACTACAAAGGATCCTAAAATAAAGAAGTGGGTGAGCACATGTTGCACAAATGGCACCTTGGTTAAGCAAAGTCCAATGCCGATTCTTCTCTCCAACCAGACTAGGAATCCTTGTAGACTCAGACCTTGCCTCCCCCTTTATCCCCAGAGAATACTCAATACTCAAGAATTATTTAGTGGATTTATGATCCAGTACTAAGCTTCAGGCCATGCTATAATATACAAATAATCAGCCCAGATAATGGGTATAGTATGGGAGAAGCTTTGACTTTGGAGAGAAGGGGACTCGAGTTCAAATCCCACCTGACTAGTGCCTATATGACCTCCCTCTTTCCAATTTCAGAGACCCTAGCCTGGCTCCATGCTGCAGAAATTTGCTCAGGCCTCAGACAGACAGCTTGGACATGTCCCTTAAAGAGTAAAAACCTGATCATCTCAACAATGAGATGATTCAAACCAGTTCCACTTGTGCAGTGCCAAGAGAACCATCTATACCCAGAGAGAGAACCATGGGAACAGAGTGTGGAACACAACATAGCATTCTCACTCTCTGCTGTTATTTGCTTGCATTTTGTTTTCTCAGTTTTTCCTTTTTCTTCTTGATCTGCTTTTTCTTGTGCAACAAGATAACTATATAAATATGTATACATATATTGGATCCAATATGTATTTCAACATATTCATTTTCAACATATATTGGACTACCTGCCAACTAGGGGAGGGGATGGGGGAAGAAGGGGAAAATTTGCAACAAAAGGTTATGCAAGGGTCAATGTTGGAAAAATTATCCATGCATATGTTTTGTAAATAAAAAGCTTTTATTAAAAAAAAAAAGAGTAAAAGCCTACCAGGATGTGACAAGCTGGAAGCACCCTAGTTGCAAAGCTCTATAAAAAAAACAAAAGTAGTACAGATTGCCAGTGGATATCCTCCGTGTAGCACTCTACCAAGGCTGAGAGAAAGTGTAGCAACCAGGTGGGGCCATTTTGACCCCCAAAGTCAGTTGAGGCAGAATCTAAACAAGTGAACTATGAATGCTCAATATTTATATTGGGAGGAAGTGAGATACTTTTGAGATCTAGTCCCCAAGGAAATTAGAGGGGAAGAAATCAGGAAGTAAGTGATAAAGAAAATAACAGGGGTAGGGTTTGAAAGTACCACAAAGATTTCAAGAGAGATCTCAACAAACTTAAAAACAGATAAATGAACAGGAAAAACAGTACAGGAAAAGGCCAAAAGGCAATATGGCATTTAGATCTAATGAGTTCTGATATCTATAAATAGACATAAGGAAGAAAAATGATCCAACACTTGATGAGAGGACCTTATGGAATGAGAACAAGGAACCATAATATGCTGTTTTTTTAGTGGTTTAAAAGAGAAATTGAGAAATATGAACAGCACAGAAAAACTTGACCTTTTGCAATGGCAAGTCTCACCAAAGAAACAAAAATAGAGGGGAAGTGCCCAAATTTCTAAATACAAAAAATGAAATTCCAAACTTAACAATTCTGTAAGTCATCAGGAGAAAAACTAAATACAAAGGCAAAGATATTCAAATAATATATCCATTAGAAAAAGAAATGGAACATGTTCTCATAAAGTACTGGAACTCAATGTAACCTGGAGTTGCCTATACTGGAAATAACTATAAACTGGACAAAAGATGGGACATTCAATAAGAATTTGAAACATTTTCTTAGAAAATGAACTGCAGAAAAAAGATTACAGAAAACCATCCCTAGAAAATACACCATGACCAATTAAAATTTATACCAAAAATGCAGGGCTGGTTCAATATTAGAAAAACTATTAACATAATTGACTATATCAATAACCAAATTAACAAAATACATATGATCATCTCAATAGATGCAGAAAATGCATTTGATAAAATGCCATTTCTATTAAATACCCATTTCTATTAAATACACTAGAGAGTATAGGAATAAATGGATTTTTCCTTAAAATAGTCAGGAGCATCTATTTAAAACCATCAGTAAGCAACATATGTAATGGTGATAAACTGGAACCATTCCCAATAAAATCAGGAATGAAACAAGGTTGCCCACTATCACCATTACTACTCAATATTGTATTAGAAATGCTAGCTTCAGCAATAAGATATGAAAAAAAGATTAAAGGAATTAGAGTAAGTAATGAGGAAACCAAATCATCATTCTTTGCAGATGATATGGTACACTAGAGAACCCCAGAAAATCTTCTAAAAAGCTATTAGAAGTAATCCACAAGCTTAGCAAAGTTACAGAATATAAAATAAATCCACATAAATCGTCAGCTTTTTTATACATCACTAACAAAATCCAACAGCAAGAGATACAAAGAGAAATTCCATTTAAAATAACTGTCAATAGTATAAAATATTTAGGAATCTATCTGCTAAGGGAAAGTCAGGAACCATATGAACAAAACTACAAAACACTTTCCATACAAATAAAGTCATACTTAATTTGGAAAAATATTAAGTGCTCTTGAATAGGCCAAGCGAATAAAGATGACAATACTACCTAATCTATTTATTTAGTGCTATACCAATCAGACTCCAAGAAACTATTTTAATGACCTAGAAAAAAATAACAACAAAATTCACATGAAAGAACAAAAGGCCAAGAATTTCAAAGGAACTAATGAAAAAAAATCAAATGAAGGTGGCCTAGCTGTAGTTGATCTAAAACTATTATAAAGCAGCGATCACCAAAACCATTTGGTATTGACTAAATGGAATAGGTTAGGTTCACAGGACAAAATAGTCAATAACTATAGCAATCCCATGTTTGATAAATCCAAAGACCCCAACTTTTGGAATAAGATTCACTATTTGACAAAAACTGCTGGGAAAATTGGAAATTAGTATGGCAGAAACTAGGCATGGACGCACACTTAATACCATACCAAGATAAGATCAAAATGGGTTCATGACTCAGGCATAAAAATTGAGATTATAAATAAATTATAACATAAGATAGTTTACCTCTTAGATCTGTGAAAAAGGAATTTGTGACCACAGAACTAGAGATCATTATTAATTACAAAATAGAAAATTTTGATTATATCAAATAAAAAAACTTTTGTACAAACAAAACTAATGCAAACAAGATTAGAAGGGAAGCAATAAACTGGGAAAACATTCTTAGAGTTAAAGGTTCTGATAAAGGCCTCATTTCCACAATATATAGAGAATTGACTCCAATTTATGAGAAATCAAGCCATTCTCCAATTGATAAATGGTCAAAGGATATGAACAATTTTCAGATGATGAAATTGAAACGATTTCTACTCATATGAAAGGGAATTCCAAATCACTATTGATCAGAGAAATGCTAATTAAAACAACTCTAAGATACCACTACACACCTGTCAGATTGGTGATGATAGGAAAAGATAATGACAAATGTTGGAGGGGATGTGGGACACTGATACATTGTTGATGGAGTTGTGAATGAATACAACCCATTCTGGAGAGCAATTTGGAACTTTATTCAAAAAGTCATAAAACTGTGCATACCCTTTGATCCAGTAGTGTTATTACTGGGCTTATATTCCCAAAAAGACATTAAAGGGAAAGGGATGTATGTGCAAAAATGTTTGTGGCAGCCCTTTTTGTAGTGCTTAGAAACTAAAAATTGAATGGATGACCATCATTGGAGATTGACTGGGTTAATATTGTGTTATGGAATACTATTGTTTTGTAAGAAATGACCAGCAGAAAGTTTAGTGAAATGAATATTGACGAGGTATGAGTTAGAAGTTCCTGGATTAAATCTTGCTCCTATCACTTAAAACTATGATAATCTTGGGCAAAGTCCTTAACATCTCTGGATTTTATTTTCCGCATGTGTAAAATGGGGGCCAGAGGAAGAAAGAGAATAGGTTCTTTACTTTCTCATGTCCGTTTGATCTATAAATATGCTTTTTTTCCTAACTTTATCCTCCCTATTTGATGAACCCTAAACCAATTGATCTATTTTCTCATTTAAAAAAAATAAAATAAAAATCAACAAAAAAAAGAAAAAAAAAAGAAATGACCAGCAGGATGAATACAAAGAGGATTGGAGAGATTAACATGAACTGATGCTGAGTAGAACTAGGAGATTATTATACACTTAATCTGATACACAAGACAGAAAAGAGGACTTGAAGTAATCCTACAAGGCAATGGCAAAAAGTACAAGAGAGCAGAGTCTTGAATGGATTATCTTGGAAGCTTAGATTGTGAACACAGGAGAAAAGGAGATCATAGGAGTCATGAATCAGACAGTGAGTATATTGAAAAAGACAGAGGAGGAAGATTTAAGAAATCCTTTTTTTGGAAAGAGGTGCAGAAAAATGAAATAAAAAATTTAAGGCTAATTGAAGGGGGAGAAAATCCAACCAGATAAAAGCAGGAGAGATATTAACAAAAATCTAAATGAAAAACAAGAGGATAAGGTAGGAGTTGGGGGGGTACAGGAGAATCAATGGGAACAAGATTTTTTTAAACAAGTAAAATAACTGGAGGAACTAAAACAGTATTGTTTATAGAGGGACTAGGCATAACTTCAGAGGCAGCAGTAACTCTTGCTGAGGAGTGATGGATTGGGGCAATTTGAAGCTGGGTGGCTCTCCTTCCTCCTGGCACACCTGACCATTCAAGAAAGGAAGACAAGTAGAACTATATAATTGGAATAGGCTAGGAGTAGGACCGAAGGGAAAAAAATTATCCAGAATTCAAACCCAACCCTAAAATATCTCTTTAGCCAATTGAGAAAAATATAGAAATACAAATACAACAAATTGTAGAAGAGCAAATATAGATTTACTTTTAGTCCAGGTTTAGTTTATTGTGAACCTCTTGGGGGTCCACCCATTGGTCCTTCTGCACCTTGCCTAAAAGTAGACTAGGACTGAGCCATTCCCCCTTCTCAGGCCCCCAACCCCCATTCCTTAAAAGGAAATATGGTAGACTCCTTAGCTGAGGAGCTTTGGCAAATTTTCTCAGGATCCTGATCCTAGGCCACTGACTTCAATTACAAAAAAGTGGCTAGTTATTGCTACTAGGGTCTTCTGGCTGGCTTACCAATTTAGGCACTTTCAAAATGAGCTAAGGTTAAGCCAAGGAATATTGAGGCCCGAAGGATACCCTCCAAAAGAGGTCTGAGGGACCTGTTGTGTACTGTTGGATGCCGCTTTCCATAAAGCACTGGAATAAATTCACAAGTTCTTTGTTCTGCTCTCCCCACCATGACCCTTCCAGAGTGGGGAAAACTACAAGTGGCACTGATGGGAGGAGCTAAGGGTAGCTTGTCTAGGAGGATCATTAAAATGAGAAAATATATATATATATAAAGACCATTGCAAATTATGTAAATATTAGCTACTATTACTTTAAAAGATCCTATGCTAAAATTAAGAAATAATACTCTTAGGAAGGTGTTTCTCAACACTATAGGCCAGTTCTTTGGATGGGTTTTTCCCATGGGAGAAGAATCCTGGAAACTGCTCATAGATCCTAGGCCTGGGGAGGAAGCCGGAGAGGTCTGGGATGTGTAGGAAGACAGAAGAACAGAGGTAGTTTTCCTGGAATTGAAGAAACTGGGGAGCTCCAATTCCAGGGGAATGATCCCCTGGCTGAGGCTGGAGGACATGGGGCTGAAAACTTCTCCCCTTTCGGGGAGAAGTGATTGAGGGACTGAGAATGGTGGGAAGGAAGAGCAGCTCTATCCAGGCCTGGAGGATGGCCTCATTTCTCCTTGAGGGAGACCTGGATCTTGAAACAGCCCAGACGAGTGTTGTTATTGCTTAGAATGATCCGAGTGCGGTAGTTGCCACTGCCCAGAGAAGGTGGCAGCTTCACAGGAGGTATTTCGAAGGTGGTCTTGGGCAGGGAGTATGTACCCTATAGAGAGATGAAATGAGCACAAATGAGGGAGAAACTTTTCTAGTGATCTTCTCTCCCTCTGAAAGCTCCAGAACAGTAAAATCTCCTCCCAATCCCCAGAAACAGGCAAGTACAGGAAATATTTTTCTGCAATGCTAACATGTACACAACTAGAGGTACATGAAGGTTTCATCTCAATGGTGGCTCACTTCCCTTATCAACTACATCTTTTTTCTACTTTTTCTACTAGGCTTCCCTTTTCACAAATCCTCAAAATTGCCTGTTCTCATAAGGGCCCAGAAAAAGGGAATAATAGCAAATGGTAGTTTTTAGAATTCAATGGACTTTAGAAGGTCAATAGGTTCCAAAATGGAGAAATGCCTTGTTTTTTCCACCTTACCTACCATGCTCAAGGTGTTGCTCACAATTCTTTCCTACAACACTGCTTACAAGTGGGGCTCCATGTCTCCATCCCAAACTAGGATAGGGCAATTTCTCTTTAATTTCTCAACCAGTTCCTGAATTCCCATGTCACAAGTGGCCCTTGGGGCAATTGAGATCTGCCCCACTAATAACAACAGGGGCCCATGTCTCCTCCCCAAAGTAAGATAGGGCAACTTAGGGGAATCACTTTAATTTCTCTACCAGCTCCTGAATTCCCAGATGGTGACAGGGGGCCCCTCAGGACAATTGAGATGGCACTCACAGGTGGTAGAAGAAGAAAGACAGAGTGACTCAGACTTGAGGACTACCCAACACTACCTTCTCATAAAAAGGGTACAAAGGGACCTTCCCGATGACTTACCGTCTTAAAGGGGCAGTGACAGGGTAGGCCATAGGTATGGAGAGGCTCAGGGCAGGGCTCCCCAGCTGGAATGAAGGAGTCAATTGTCTCACATATATCTCGATAGGTACAGCTTCCAATATTTTTGATACATGGGATCAGCAACCAGAATCCAGGAGCCACTTCTTTCTCCAAAGTTACCACTACCTTTTAAGAAAAAAGATATAGTTCATGAGGAAAGTAGGGCCTGGACGTAGAAAGAATCCATCCACTTAGTCCTCAAATGTCCCTTAGGAGGGTGGGTATCTTTTACCTTACATTTACAGATGATTAAACACAAAGATCAAAGGATCTCATGGTCACACAGTGTCAGGAACTAGGAATAGAAACCAATTCTCCTGTCTTTGAGACAGGGCTGTTTCCACAAATACAAATGTGGTTTGAGCAGAAAATGTATATTGAACATTTCCCCTTAACCCCTAGTTTGAACGGAAACAAAATGAACTTGTAATCGTAAGAGTCCATGGTTGACTTCAAAGGGCTTTTCTGTGTATTTTACAACAAAAATAACTTTTCAAACAAAAAGACCCCACACTAAAACAGATAACAATGAGGAGAAAAATTATTCTTCTTAAGTGTCTAATCTATATGGTATGGCCTGAGAACCGAGTATTTTTCCTGCATTCTCTAGGCACCCACACCAATGTCTTTTTTTCTTAAGGTTCTTTGCTTTCAATCTCAGATCCTCTCTTCAAACAAGGAAAACAATATTTGGCATTTCAGTGTAATGGAAGGAGGTCTCTAATAAAATGCTATGATCTTAATCCTACTCCATTTTCATCAAAAAGTAGAATGATCTGAAGGAAAAGCTAGCATCTATATAGACTTAGCTAAGTGCTTTATAAACATTATCTCATTGGAACTTCACAACAACTCTATGACATAATACTGTTAATTTCCTGATATTACACTTTAGGAAAGTGAGTGGTTAACTGGCTCTCCTAAGATCAAACAGTTACTAAGTATTGAGGTCAGATTCTAGTGAGGTAAAATTTAAAATCCAATACTTGAAAAATTCTAATAAAGAAAATCAACCATACAAATGTAGAATAGTGTAAAAGATGGCTTTTGGCAGTAGTTTGTGTTAAAATGACAAGGATTTTTAGCAGAGAACAATACAGATCAGCAAGGCAGCCCAAAAAAGGCTGTAGCACAATTTTAAATTCTGTAACTAAAAGCATGATGCCTAGGATGAAGAGCTATGAAAATAAATGCATGGTGCATTGGACTACCTGCCATCTAGGGGAAGGGGAAGGGAGAAAGGGGGAAATTTTGGAACAAAAGGTTTTGCAAAGGTCAGTGTTGAAAAATTACCCATGCATATGTTTTGTAAACAAAAAGCTATAATAATAAAGAAAATAAAGGCATAGTAACCCTCTATATTGATCGGATACTATTTGCATTATTGTGTCTACTTCTAGCTGCCCCATTTTAAGAGACATCAATATACTGGAGCACAAAGGAGGGTATCAAGATTTGAAATATGCCATGAAAAGAACCATTTGAAAGAAATGAGGATATTTATCTTGGAGAACAAACTTACATGGAAATTTGAATCCTGTGTTTAAATATATGAATAACTGACATGAAGATTCAATTTCATCTGTTTGACAGCACCAAACAGAATGAAGACAATTGACACACTTGGAATAATTATAATGAGGAATAATCCCACTATTCGATAGGGGAGTGTATTAGTTGTTTGACCATATGCAAGTCTACAAAATGTCAATAATAATACTCACAATTCTCATCTGAAAGATTGTGAAACTTAAATCAAGAGTTTGATTTACAGTATCTTTACAAATTTGTAAACTTTACAAATAATAATCTGTTTTGATCAAAATAAAGGAAAATTCTTATGATGAAAGGTCCTCAAGTCTAATGGCCAACATCTGGTGGAAGGGATGGGGGAAAGGAGAGGAAAAATTGGAAAAGTTTTGGCAATTGTCAATGCTATAAAATTACCCATGCATATAACTTGTAAATAAAAAGCTATAATAAAATAAAAACAAACAGAGAAGTCTAATGGTTAACACTTACCCTAAACTCAGAAGACATGAGCAAAGACACTGGAAAGTCTATTGACCATTCTGGAATTTAATTAACTCATTTAATTCATTAACCTTAAGTGGTCCTAAGTTTCCATGGCAACATGGAGATGACCCAGAACTACCTTCCTACCTTCAGTTGTACTTTGTCCTCTTTCACACTGCCCCTCATATAGTTTGTTCCCAACCCTCCAATCAAACTATCTCCTCTCATTTGTTACCAGCAGGAATACAATAATTCCATTCTTGTTTCGCTGGGTTACTTCAGCTTCATTGTTTTTTACATAAATTCTGGTTAGTCTTTAATTTACCCTGGAGTCCAGAAGGGTTATGATTCCCTATACCCTGACGGCTTAAAAAAAAAAATTCAGGCAGCCTCCTAGTCATGACTCATTTCTAACTAATAACCAGAAGCAAAACAAAACAAAACAAAAAGTGGCAGGGAGGAACAGGAGAAAAACAACAGATATTTAGTTGAGCCTTCTTTATTTTTTTTTTTTTGCCTTCTTTATTTCTTGAATAAACTATCTTTCCTTTGACATTTGTATCGACTACAGTATTCATCTTAACTACTTACCTCCTGAATGAAGCTGTCCTCCCCAATTCTACCCTCACTGGTTTAATCAATCACTACTGCCTTCTGCATAGTCATTACTAAACAAGACTAGGATGAAAAGGAAGAATTGCCAAAACCATATCACAGCTGACTCCATATACTAACACAAACTCGTTCAAACAAGTATCACGTCCTAGATTCTGTAAAAAAGCACTTTTTGTTCCCTGGTCCTTCGGTTTCTCTGCCAATCTAGGTTTTGGAAAACAGAGGAACTTGCTTGGGTTTCAACCCAAGCTCTGCCATTTACCATCTACGTGACTTTGGGTATATCATTTTATTTTTGTTGGCTTTAGTTTCTGCATCTATAAAAGTGATTTAAGTTACTCTTCTAGTTCTAATTTTATGATTCTAGTCACAAGAATAGCTCACATTCCTCCACTACCTTACAAAATATTTTCCTCACAATAAATCTAGGGTACTCTCACCTATAAAAAGAAAATGATGAGGAAATAGAATTTGAGTTTGTAACTTAATAATTACCACCGACATTTACAGTGACTTTAATTTAGGTTCATATACTCTTGATTTAAGTTTCACAATCTTTCAGATGAGAATTGTGAGTATTATTATTGGCATTTTGTAAACTTGCATATGGTCAAACAACTAAGTGGAATTTGAATTCACATCTTGATGACTTCAAGTCTAGCTCTCTTTTAACTATGCCATGTGATTAGTCACAACTTGAGTGGCTGAAATCATTCTATGATTCAAACCTAAGTCTGCTGATTCCAAATCCCATGATTTCTACTGTACATGTATTTCTGAAGCAAAGCTTTTAATTATTCTGAGACTGAAAATACATCCCATGTAGGGAACTGACATGGACTTATAACACCAAGGACAATTCCTTAATGGACAAATGGACAAAAGATAAAGGGAAATTAATTCAAGAGAACAATAACTACTAAGGTTACCTACCCTATGAATTTTGGAATGCTTTATCTGAAAATTTGGAATGCTTTACCACCCATAATGAGAAACACAAATCAAAATGAATCAGATTCTTCCTCATGTGCTCCTTTAATAAAGATGACAAGAACTGGAAATAGACAATTTTGCAAGAAAATGGGGAAATGGACATGCCAATACATTGGAGTTTTAAACTGTTTCATCTATTTTGAATATCAATTTGCAATTAATGCAAAAAGTGACCAAACTCTTTGATCTAACCCACCACCATATATCCCAGAGAAATCAAAGATAGAAACAGATGTAACATAGACCAAAACATCCACATCACTCTTAGAGACAGCAAAAAATGATAAAACAAGAGGAGAGGAAATAGAAAGAATACCTATTAGTGGGGAAACAGGTGGGATAAAACTTTGACTTACTGTGAGAATGTAAAACTATTATTTTGTATAAGTTATTTATAATCCAGATAAATATGTAAAGATGTTTGAACTGACACAGTATACTAAGCAGAACCAAGAAGATACTTAATGACAACAAAAATATAAAATAAAAAATCACTAAAGAGAAACCCACGTATAAATGAGAGAAAAACCAATTATATTCCTAAGTGTAATTAAGGAAAAACTTGAATGTTCCACAAAAAGAGATACTGAAATATATGTATTGATACTCCTTTAAAAGCAAGAGCAGGGAGCAAAGACTAATAGAAAACAGAATATGGTATCTATATCAGCTGTTTCTGCTTAATTGTATCTGTCACAAGGGAATATGTATAATGGGAAGTGATTGATTTCTTCCATCTTTACACCAATCACTCATTGACACACTTATTGATTTTTTCCATCTTTACACCAATAAGTTATATAATTTTTTAAAAGATTAACTTGTTGTTACCCATGCATATAACCTGTAAATAAAAGGCTATTAAATTAAAAAGATTAACTTGTTAGTAAAACAAAATTATAAAAACAAAATATTGTTTTCTCTTTCCCTAAGGAAGCACATAGAATAAGAGAGCAATACAATCTGGCATTCATTCAAGTTCCTGGATAGAAACCTTAGCTGATTATTGATAGAGAAAAGCTAGATGTTTCTGCTTAATTTTCTCTGCATCATTTCACATAAATCTTCCCAGTTTTCTCTGAATTCTTCCTTCATAATGTCATGTTGTAAATAGTTCTATTTTATATGTGAAAAAGCTGAGATGTAGATAGATTTGAAAAACAAAATCAAAAAATTGCCAAGGATTCAAATTCAGATTCTATGTATGACTTTGAGAATATCATTTTTTTTTCCTATGATAGAGATAATGGCTTAGTCTTGGCAGATCTATCAATGTTACCAAAGTTCTTGGGTTCCGTTCTGTACCAGTAGTCTACCCTAGATTGTGTCTAGATTGTTTTTTTATACCTGGAAAGAACACCAGAATTGAAATTAGGGGTTCAAGGTTCTAGTCCTGGCTGTTGGCAAACTGCTTTTGTTCTCTGGGGGTCCCAGGATGATTATAAATCCAGTGCTGGAAGGAAAGTCATCTAGTCCAACCCTCCTTTTCCCCCATATTATGGATAAGAAAAATAACATTTATTTAAGTGACTTGCCGAAGATTACAAAAACAATTGAGTGTCAGAGACAGGATATTGATTTAGATCCTCTGACAACAGTGTACTTTCCACTGTACCATACCGTCTTCTTACAAAAACAATAATTTCTATTCTATCTTAAAGTTTGCAGAATTTATAAATACCTCATTTGATTCTCACACTAATTATAGGAAGTGTTATTGTTTCCATTTTTGAGATAAACAAACTGAGCTAAATGGCATTGCCTATTTAGTATCAAATTGTGTCAGACATAGGATTCAAACTTAGGTTTTCCAGACACCAAGTTTAGTACTCTCCCTACTCTATACTCTAGTCCTATGAAAGGGGGATAATTTCTGCCCTGCTGACTTGTCTCTCCTGAGGTGTCAGGAGGATGAAATGAAAGCTATGAGAACATTATATAATTAAGCACAGGAGGTGATTATTACATTTAGTACAATTTGGACTTTAGATATTGGCTAAGATTCCTTCTAGTTCTCATTCTCTAGGGCTTCCCTTTAGGGGTCTATTTGTCAAGTGTTCCCCCCCATGTTGAGGTTGGAAAGGGACCTCAAAAGGTTAGAATCACAAACCAGTTCACAATCAAGGAGACAAATATATCCAGTTCTTCATGTCATTGATATGCTAATTTTTTGGCCTAGAGGTAGAACTGAAGAATGATCTCAGGAATTTGGTTATCACTGACCAGCAGATTATGTATCTGCTAGTCAGAAGACTAGAATCATTAACAGATGGATTGTTAAATCAGAGGGCCTCAGAATTCCTAATATATCTTCCCTAAAGTCTAAGGGAAGAAATACTATATCCCTAGGCCGGATGATTTTTACAATCAATCACAGGACAGATTGTTAGAAAAGAAGCACTCTAAGGTCAGGGAACTTTAAAATTATTATTATATTTCCCTTAGAAGCTGTACACCAAAACTAGCTCTGGTAATAGCCTTTTGTCTTATTCCACTTTCAGGACATACCTTCAGAGGAGACGTGAGAGGTACAGCAGTCTTGGTCTCTAAGCCAATGGTTACTTTTCCAGGGACGTTGATAGGAATTGGTTTTACTTCCAGGCTAGTGATCAATACTGGGTCATGTTCACCATCGCAGTTTTCCCAAGAAAAATCATCGACCTAAAATATAATTAAAGCATTTGGTGAAAAGTTAAGCAAGAAAATTATATAACTTCCAATCAATCATTTTCAACTATCCAATCACCTCTGAAACCAAGCTTTATCTAGCATCCAAAGGCTTTTGTGATCTATTCCCTTTTCCTCACTCTTGTATTTGAGGTATACAAGATTTTCTCATCTCTTAAATATATACCCCCTACAACTGTTAGGCTAGATTTTCTTCTTAAATAGCTCCCACAGCTATTTAAATGATTTCTTCAATAACTCTCTAGGTCTATCTACTACTCTTCAAAGCAGATCTCGATTTCTCCCTACCCCAAGTCTTTCCCATAGACAATGAAGCAGTGAGTATCTTATAGCACCACAATTTATGCTAGATAAAACTTGAGAAGGAAAACAAAATGCAAGAAAACAAAGAGTCAAAATGTTGTGATCCACAATCAGTTCCCACAGTCCTCTCTGAGTGAAGATGACTCTCTTAATCACATCATTGAAACTGGCATCAGTCATCTCATTGTTGTAAAGAGTCACGTTCATCAGAATTGATCACTGTAGAGTCTTGTTGTTGCCACATATAACCATCTTCTGATTATACTCATTTCACTTAGCATCAGTTCATTCAAGTCTCTCCAGACCTCTCTAAAATCACCTCCTGATCATTTCTTATAGAATAATAATATTCCATAACATTCATATACCATAACTTATTCAGCCATTCTCCAATTGATGGACTCAGTTTCTAGTTTCTTGCCACTACAAAGAGGGCTGCCACAAACATTTTGCACATGTGAGTCCCTTTCCCTCCTTTAAGAATCTTTTTGGGATATAAGCTTAGTAGCAACACTGCTGGATGAAAGAATGTGTATAGTTTGATAATTTTGGGGCATACTTACAAAATTGCTCTCCAGAATAGCTAGATCAGTTCACAACTCCACCAACAATGTATTGGTGTCCCAGTTTTCCCACATCCCCTCCAACATTCCTCACTATCTTTTCCTGTCATCTTAGCCAATCTGAGAGGTGTGTAGTAGTATTTCAGAGCTGTCCCAATTTGGATTTCTCTGATCAATACCGATTTAAAGCACCTTTTCATATAACTAGAAATGGTTTTTAATTTCTTTATCTGAAAATTGTTCATAATCTTTAACCATTTATCAATTGGAGAATGGCTTATAAATTTGAGTCAATTCTCTGTATTTTAGAAATGAGGCCTTTATCAGAACTTTGAAATGTAAAAATGTTTTCCCATTTATTACTTCCCTTCTAATTTTGACTGCATTAGTTTTGTTTGTTCAAAAACTTTTTAACTTAATAATCAAAATTATCTATTTGGTGCTTAACAAATTCCAGTTCTTCTTTGTGAATTTGTCACAAATTTCTTCCTTCTCCAAAGATGTGAGAGGTAAATTATACTATGCTCTTCTAATTTGCTTATAATATCACTCTTTATGTGTAAATCATGAACCCATGAACCCTTAATTTGGTATAAGGTGGTAGGTATGGGTCAATGCCTAGTTTCTGCCACACTAGTTTCCAATTTTCCCAGCAGTTTTGTCAAATAGTGATTTCTATTCCCAAAGCTGGGGTCCTTGGATTTGCCAAATACTAGATTGCTATAATTATTGACTATCTTGTCCTGTGAACCTAACTTATTCCACTGATCAACTATGACTGCTGCTCTATAATATAGTTTTAGGTCTGGCACAGCTAGGCCATGAAGGTACTATTTTTATAAACATTTGCCAGCTAAGGAAACAGAGGCAGACAGAAGTGATTTGTTCAGTATCATGCAGTCAGGAAGGGGTAGTTAGATGGTACCACAGAGGGCCAGGACTGCAGCTAGGAAGACTTATCTTCCTGAATTAAAATCTGGTATCAGACTGTGTGACCTTAAGTAAAGGACCTAGGTAAGTCAGTTTTTCTTTATATGTAAAATGATCTGGAGAAGGAAATGGCAAACCATTCTAGTATCTTTGCCAAGAAACGTGACCAAAACAATATACAGCCAGAAAGTATCTGTGGCTGAACTTGAACTCAAATCTTCTTGACTATGTTTCAGCTACTGCAATAACTTAGATACCTAAGTGAGAAAATTTATGTGGATTTAAATACGCATGGGAAAAAGGAAAGGACTTAGCTTACATAGTGGAAAAAGCAGCTGTCTCTGGACATTGTCTCAGGAATTGGATGTGGCCTCTGAGGTCCATTTCTAGATTCAGCTATGGATCTAGAATAATATAAACCTTACCTCTTCTTGGCGTAAAGAACAGAACTAGGAACTATAGCAGGCAGAGGCTGCAGAAAGACAAAATTTAGCTCAAAATAAGGAAACATTTGTTAATAAGAAAATTGGGTTATCTCAAAAAAGAAAAGTTCCTCATCATGAAAAGTTTTCAAGAAAGGATAACTTGTCAAGAACATTGATGAGGGGGTTCCTACTCATCATTGAGTCAGGCTACATATTTCTTAGCTCCCTTAATGGGAAAGACTGGGCTTAGTTCCTGTAGTGATTTCAATTAGTGGCGAAGACTTTTCTAGGGCCTCTCCCCCAGGGCTTCTCTCCAACTAAAGCTTCCTTCCCCTCCCCCTCCCAACTGAAGACCTCAGAAGCACATGATAAGTGTCAGCTTGGGGCCAAGATGCTGATAGTTCTCTTGGGGAAGGAAATAAAGCATGATTAAGTGGGAAGTGACTCTTGCCTTTGCAAGGGTGCTGGGGTTTCTGTCCTGCAGATGGTTCCTTGGAATACGGTCTCATGAAGAAACAAAGCATCTCATGAGCCTTTCCTAGACCCAAGTGGAAGGTTAGTGGAAAACCTGTTGGACTGGGGAATGAAAACTAGCTTCAAATCTTGGTCTCCAAACTCAAAGTTTTCTATAAAATGGGCAAAGATATCTACAGTATCTATCTCCCAAGGTAATTGTACAGATCAAATGCAAACATTTTTGTATACCAACTATTATTATTACAAAGAGTTCCAATTGTGTGACTTTTCTAGGTCCAGATTATTATTTCAAGATTATCCCCTTTCTAACAAGGCACCATAAAATTTACCCTTTCCACTACACCAATCTGCCTTCCTGCTTTGGGCAGATTTGGCTTAAGCATCCTGTCTTATTTGAGAATGGAATATTAGGGGCAGTTAGGTGGCACAGTAGATAGGGTACTGATCCTGGAATCAAGAGGACATTTAACTAGCCTGTATGTGATCTTTGGCAAGTCACTTAACCCCATTGCCTTCTCTTCCCTTCCAGAGAAAGAGTACTCTGACTATAAATGGAATTTCTGTGATGCTTTAAGATATATATTTCCTCATGATGACTTTGTGGAAAAGGTATGCCCATTTTATAGATGAAGAAACAAGCTCAGAAAGTTACCATAATTTATCCAAGGTTACATAATTAAATGAACACATGTCAGAGATAGGATTGGACTCCCAAGTCCAGAGCTTTTCTTATCACATACTGTTTTTCTCAGCACTATGAAAAGCCACCAACTAGGAAGAGTAGGAAGATGAATGACCTTTCCACCCACCCCATCCCCATCACATAGTTACAGCTTCAGGATAACAGGTAAAAGAGATTAGTTAATTATTGGGCAAAAAAAAAAAAAAAAAAAAAAAAGGCATCCAGTACTAATATCATTCAGAGATTTGTGACTCTTTCCCCTGAAAAAATATGAAAAGTACACATAGGGGTGTATTCACTTTTCAAAGATTTAATTACCATAGAAAAGTTAAGGGGCTACTCTGACAGAAATCTGACAGAACAGAACTTTTATGTTTTTTCCCCTTACCAGAAATGAAAAACCCAGCTATTCACAGCATAGTACAGGTTAAAGAAAATTGATCTGGCAGAAAAGATTGGTTTTTTTTTTCCTGGCCTTGGCTATGTACGACTGTGGATAAGTCATTCATTACCCTTCTTTGAACTGAAACTCCTCTCAGTTTTAAAATTCCATGGCTCTCCATCCCATGATCAGAAGGCAAAGGACTGTTTGGGAAGAAGTTGGGGAGAACTTATAGGGGGATAAGGAAGGGAGGAAAGGAAGTTATCTTCACCAAGGAATGGGGAACTGTCTGGGTTTTCATTCCTGCTGCCCTTCCCTTTATGCATCATAATCTTGGGGCTTTCCAGAGTCCCCCAAAAAAGAAACGGAGGACTCATATTGGCCACCTTTGGAAAGTCTGAAATCCCAAAGCAAACTATTGAGCTTATAGGAAAGATCCCTAGCTCCTCGGTAAATGTCAGTCAACAATAAGTGCAATTTAGTATAAAGTACAGGACTGATCTAGGAGCCACGAACAGTAAAATCGACCAGATGAGGCTACTTTTCTGTTTGGCCCTAGGCACTTCATAGGATTCAGGGCTGATAGGATCTCAATGACCATCTTCCAAGAATCCTGTTTCACTGACGAAGGAAACGGATCTCCAGAAACCTTAAGCGACTTGACCAAAGTCAACAGCACATTTCCTCTTCTGTTAAATGAGAGGGTGAGTATACCACCTCTGAGATCCCTTTCAACTCCATGATCTTTAGTAAGTATACTTCGGCACAGATTTTAACTTGGCCTGGGGCAAGGGGTAGGAAAGGTTGTGAAAAGATGCTGGAGATGGAAATTCTATATCTATTAACCCACCTTTGAATCAGCACTAGGGGCGACCCTCCCCGTTTCCCTCCACTTGTCTCCTGCAATCAGAGACGCCTTCCCCCATAATCCAGTCTCCTGGAGGGAGCGGGAAGCAGCTGCGCGAAGAAAGGGTGAAATAAGAAAGGGGCGCCCACATTCGATAACTCACCATACCCAGGCGGAACAGACCCTTCCTGGCGGGAGCAGGCCTGGCGAAAGATACAACCAAAAGCACAAGTAGAGAAAGGGACTTCATGGTGTCTGTCAGTCAGCAGATGCAGGTAGCAGCATTTGGAGATGCGCCTTTAAGGATTGAAGAGGACAGGCAAATATACGCTCCGCCCAACACCACGCCTCCCGGACCGGATTGCTACAATCCAGTGGCGTGGGGCTGTTCGCATCAGGGCTTACGTCCTGTCAGCTCCACCCGCTTCCCCTCCCTTACTCTAGACACTGAGGCCACTGGGCCGAGGCGGAGAGATCGAGAGATTGTAATCGCCAACTTCTGGGACACTACCTTGATACTTAGAAGGGAAGGAGCGATCTGCATCTATTATATCACTTTTGGCCTACCTAGCCAGCCCGATGGGGGTAGGTCCCGGCCGATTAATTACTTTTCCCCATCTTACAGATCAGGAAATTCCTATTAGATGGCTTGTCTCGTGGTTAATAAAAGGCATAGCACTTAGATCACGTTATTTTCCAATACTTTTAAATTATCATCTCTAACAATCTTAGGCGGCGTTATCAGATTCTACGTACTTTTTTAGGAGGAGTGAGAAAAGAGAAAGGAAATGAAAAGGATCGATGGGTAAATGATGAAAACTGATTATCTGTGGCATTGGCTGTTTTGACCAGCTTAGGTCAATGTATTTCTTGTTTTTCCTTACCAGCCATACACACGTGCCTTAAAGTCCACTGTTCCGTGACCTTGACCCACAAATTCATAGAGAGCGACAAAGCTTCCCTTAAGGCAATTTGAATAATTCCCTGAAAGCTAGGTGGGACCAAAGTTAACGATCCCCAGTGGCAAAGCACTTCTCTTTGGAAAAACTACACACCGACCAAAGAAGCCTGGGATCTAATGACAGTTGAGAAATGGTCCTAAGAAATCTAGAACTGGAAAAGAAAACACTGAAATAAAATAGTGAGATAGGTAGAAACTGAGACTTAGAGAAGGAAAAGAATATTATCGACATCTAAATATATTTTTCTTCAATTTTCGAAGAATTTTTCCTATACTCTTTTCAGAGGCAGCTGTAGGAGAGTGGCTTGAGTACTCAGCTTAGAGTCGATGAGATTCAAACCTACCCCGACACCATTAGTAAGGCTTTGGACAAATCATTTAACTCCAGAATTTGTTTCCAGGCATTATTGGAGTTAAGTGAATAGAGAGCTGGTCTCAGAACCAGGAAACCTAGGTTCATGTTTTACATAGTAGCTGTGTGAACCTGAGAAAGTCATTAACTACCCCTGAACCTCAGTTTCTTCATCTGTCAAACAAGAGTTTGTTAAACTGTGGCTCATACCCAAAAAGTTATCAAACTGTGCATACCCTTTCATCCTGCAGTGCTACTACTGGGTTTATATCCCAAAGAGATATTAAATAAGGGAAAGGGACCTGTATGTGCCAAAATGTTTGTGGCAGCCCTCTTTGTTGTGGCTAGAAACTGGAAAATGAATGGACGCCCATCAATTGGAGAATGGTTGGGTAAATTGTGGTATATGAATGTTATGGAATATTATTGTTCTGTAAGAAATGACCAGCAGGATGAATACAGAGAGGCTTGGAGAGACTTACATGAACTGATGCTAAGTGAAATGATCAGAACCAGGAGATCATTATATACATCAACATCAATACATCAACAATGATACTGTATGAGGACGTATTCTGATAGAAGTGGATTTCTTTGACAAAGAGAAGATCTAATTCAGTTTCAATTGATAATGATGGACAGAAGCAGCTACATCCAAAGAAAGAACACTGGGAAATGAATGTAAACTGTTTGCATTTTTGTTTTTCTTCCCTGGTTATTTTTACCTTCTGAATCCAATTCTTCCTGTGCAACAAGAAAACTGTTCGGTTCTGTACACATATATTGTATCTAGGATATACTGTGACATATTTAACATGTATAGGACTGCTTGCCATCTGGGGGAGGGGATGGAGGGAAGGAGGGAGGGGAAAAATCGGAACAGAAGTGAGTGCAAGGAATAATGTAAAAAATTACCCTGGCATGGGTTCTGTCAATAAAAAGTCATAATTATAAAAAATAATAATAATAAAAATTTAAAAAATAAACTGTGGCTCAAGATCCAACATGGGGTTGAAAGAGTATAGATTCTAGGGGGCTTTAGAATCACTAACACTTTGTTAGAATAGAAGCACTCTAAGGTAGGAGAGGGAACCTCCTTAGTGCTATCTCCCCTACAAGCTATAGTCATTCAGGGTCTTGTAACTGAATGTGAAGGTTCCAAAAAATGTGGAAACAGGAAAAGATTTCTGAGCACAACAGCCAAAAATTAATTCACAATCAAATATGCAATGTATCCAAGGTTTTTTTTGACAGTGCTTGCTCTTGTTGCATAACTAGACTTCACTGCAACCTTGGTTCTGAACATACAACATGAACACTTTTGCACTAACCATGCACAAGTATTGCCAGAAAGATCTTGGCTCAGATTAGAGATGGGGTTGCATAAAAATTTCTCAAGTGAAAAGAAATCGGGACTGGAAAAAGTTTAAGAAGCCCTTATCTAGATGATCCCTGTGGATCTATAATCATTAATTGAAAAATGGGAATGATATTTACATTATGTATTATTTCACAGGGTTGTGGTGACCCAGGTACTTTGCAGAACCTCAGAGCACTTGAAATGGAATTCAGTGACATAAAAGCCTTGTGAGGTTCTTTGAGTAGATATTATTACTGTCATTCTGTTGTGCCAAAGTTTCCTTTTAATGTCGTGATCCAGTTTCTCCAATTGTCCTATTTAATTATTCTGCCTCAGGTTATAACTCTTCCCTCTTAATGTTTGATGAGATAAAGGTCTACCTCAGTTGCTCTGCCCCCAAACTCCAAGGCTATAATCATTCCCTCTTAAATGGTTGATCAGATGAAGGTTTTATATCTTTAGGTTATAGACATTCCTTCTTAAGGTCTATTAAGGTTTATCCATTTTAAATGTCATTAGAATATCAGTAACCTCCCTCCAATGTGTCATCCTAGGGGCCTCCCCAACCATTAGGTTATCCCCACCCAGGTACCTCCCCTATTATGTCATTGTTCTTGTTATCCTATAAAAAAGCTTACTGTCCCAATACTCAGGGCTGGACTCTTTGAGATTATAATTTTTCCAGCCTTGGGACCAAGATCCATTTGGTCCCAGTATTTCTCTCCATTTAATAAACTATTGAATTGGTCTCTAACCTCTGTCTTGTTCAGTTTCTTTGGCATTGCAATTTCATAACTGAAGTAACTGAGGCCCAGAGAAATCATGTTGTAGTTCAAAGAGCACTGAATTTGCTATTTCTCCAAGCCTTGGATTCTCCGTCTGCCAAATGAGGTGATTGTAAAATTCCCTTCTATGATATATGATCTATGGCTTGTCCAAGATCATATGACAGCACTAGGAGGGGGAAGGAGTAGACAGTTGAAGCTCTGACCTAGCTCCTGAACATTACCCTGAAGGCTTGATTTCTTGGAGATGGGACTAGCAGTCCTGAGCCTGAGGAAGAAGGTAATTTACTTAAACCACTTTTCCCTTGGCCTCAAAATCATGTGTTGCATTCTTTTCTGGAAGGCTGACTCCTATTTGCCTCATGTCCGGAGATCTTAAAGGTAATCTCAAATCAACCCTTGATATTAATGAGGGCGATTCCAAAATCCCACTTCCTCTCATTTGAAATAACAGGATTAAGTTTAATGAGATAATTATTTAAAAGCCATTGAGACTCAGGAAATGTATTACAATCAAAAGACCAAGAACCAACTATCAACCAGAACTGGATCAATTTACTCCTCCCTGGCTCTAGTCTACTTTTTCAGGTTTATTTCATAATATTTTCCTTTGCCCACTGTTCTGTACAATCAAAATGGTCTCTTGCTATTCCTTTTTTTTTTTTTTTTTTTAATAGCCTTTTATTTACAGGTTATATGCATGGGTAACTTTACAGCATTAACAATTGCCAAACCTCTTGTTCCAATTCTTCACCTCCTACCCGCCCCCCCCATGGCAGGATGACCAGTAGATGTTAAATACATTAAAATATAAATTAGATACACAATAAGTATACATGACCAAAACGTTATTTTGCTGTACAAAAAGAATCAGACTCTGAAATATTATACAATTAGCTTGTGAAGGAAATAAAAAATGCAGGTGGGCATAAATATAGGGATTGGGAATTCAATGTGATGGTTTTTAGTCATCTCCCAGAGTTCTTTCTCTGGGCGTAGCTGGTTCAGTTCATTACTGCTCCATTGGAAATGATTTGGTTGATCTCATTGCTGAGTATGGCCAGGTACATCAGAACTGGTCATCATATAGTATTGTTGAAGTATATAATGATCTCCTGGTCCTGCTCATTTCACTCAGCATCAGTTCATGTAAGTCTCTCCAGGCCTTTCTGAAATCATCCTGTTGGTCATTATTTTGTACAGAACAGTATTATTCCATAATAATCATATACCACAATTTATTCAGCCATTCTCCAACTGATGGACATCCATTCAGTTTCCAGTTTCTAGCCACTACAAAAAGGGCTGCCACAAACATTCGTGGACATACAGGTACCTTTCCCTTCTTTATAATCTCTTTGGGATATAAGCCCAGTTTGCTATTCCTCATACCCAATATCCTGCCTCTCCTATCCAGGTAGATTGTACCCCATTTCAGGAATATACTTCCTCTTTATCTCCACCCCCAGGTTCCCCATTGTTGTTTTTTAGTCACATCTGAATCTTTGTGACCCCATTAATGGTGTGGTTTGCCATTTCCTTCTCCAGCTCATTTTACAGATGAGGAAACTGAAGCAAACAGGGTTAACTAAGTTGCCCAGAATCATATAGCTATTAAGTGTCTGAGGCCAGAGCTTTGTTGTTATCGAATCATTTGACTTTCCATAACCCCCATTTGGGGTTTTCTTGGCAAAGATATTGGACTGGCTCATTTAACAGGTGAGAAAACTGAGGCAAAGTGACTTGCCCAAAGTCACAGACTTGAACTTAAGAAATTAAGTCTTCCTGATTCCAAACCCAGTAATCTGTCCACTGCACCACCTAACTGCCCCCTAGAATCCCCTAACTTCTTTCAAAATCAGCTCCAGTGGTGTTTTCAATAGGAATCCCACCTGGGATCCCACCAGTTACTGTTGCCCTCTAGGCCAGAAATTACTTTGTGTCTACTTTATTTTGCTGTTGTGAATTTTCACTTTCCCACCTCAATCTCCAGTTTATTAGAATGTAACTGTTTTTGTCTTTGTATGCATTGTGCCTGGCTTGAAATTCAGGTGATTGTGGACTTGAATGGATGAATGACACAAATTCCTAGGTCTGATTTGGAGACCTAGGCCTGGCTAGGGGCTGGGGCCTTTGATTCCACAAAAAATAATAAAACAAACAAAAACAGAATCCTTTCTTTCCTGGCCCGTCTTCCAAACAAGCAAATTTCATCCTCCTGATCTCTCTGAGGTCACTGCCACACTATTAGACTCACATCATTGAGGATTCAAGCTCCATGACCAAAGGCTCTTTCTTAAATTTCAGTTTCTTGAGTTTAAGAAGCTACCATCCTGCATAATTATGGGAGTGGGGAAAGAAGAAGGTAGAGAGAAACCGTGGAAAAAAACAAGCATGAGGCTGTGTAATGTATTGACCAATGCAGATTCCTGCAAAACTCCTTTGTCTGAGAATCAATTTCTGACTAGGAATAAGAGGACTGGATTATACAGTCTACAACAACTCTTCCCGCTCAATTGTTTCTATGATTTATATTTAGAGATACTATACAGCTCTGATATTTTAGGTTCAATTCTACAATGCACCTACTCTATGTACTTCCTGCCTTTACTGTGCCATCTTGGCTCCATCCAGTGCCTATTATATGTAATGAACTATGTTCAGTATTGGGGAATAAAAAATGAAAAATGGCATAATCCTTGCTTCAGAAAGTCTAAACTATGATGAAGAATATGGCACATTACACCTATAAGTATAATTCAAGATAAAAAAAATAACAAAGGTAAAAGAAAAGATCAGACAAAACATAAGGAACATTTGAAAGGGAGGCTTCCAACCTACTTCTGAAGCAGCCACAGCAAGAGCACAACCCAACTGAAGTTCTCTATCTCTGGGCATGAGTTTCTAGCCTTCCTAACAATTTAAATGAAGTATCTGAAAGTAAGAAAGGTGAAAGACTGCCACCAAAATGATCCTACTAAGCCCATCCACCTGGATTTCCTGGACACATTAGAAAGTAAATATGCCTGCTCCCAAGTGAACAAATAGGAAGCACTTATTGTTGAGATGTTCCTTGTGTTCATTTTGGGCGTAGTGGGACCCACACACATGTACTATGTTAAGTTTTCTATGATGAGGTATGGGAGAGCAATTACTGATTTGAAAGGAGAAATTCATAGTTTGTGACAAATTCACAATGGGTGTTCTCTCTGCCAAAAGTCACCTTTATTCATGAGAAAAGGTCACAGATAAAATCCAAAGATGATTTTGTGATATGCAATTCTTCTTCCACATAATATCCCTTTAATATATGAAGTCTGATATTTTGTCAACCTCTATAGCTTTTCATCTCTCCATGGTAAATATTTTTAGTTCCTTCAAATAATCAATTTATGATTTAGTTCCTAGTCCTCTTACTTATGTTGGTTGCTATCATATAGAGATAATCTAGAGATAATTCAGTGGCCCAGTGCTTAAAGTGCTGGACTAGAGTTAGAAAATTTTGAGTTTGATTCATCTTGAAACACTTACTGTGACTTTGGGTAAGCCAACTAACCTCTGTCTCAGTTTCCTCATTTATAAAGTGGGGATTTATTGTTGCTCAGTTATATCTGACTCTTCACTACCCCATTTGGAGTTTTCTTGGCAAAGACACTGGAGTGGCTTGCCATTTTCTTCTCCTGGTCATTTTACAGATAGAGAAAATGAGGCAAGCAAGTTAAATGACTTGCCCAGGATCACACAGCTAACACGTATTAGGGTTAGATCTGAACTCAAATCTTTCTTACTCCTGTACCAATCCAAAATAGCGATAATATTTCTTAAGATTATAAGAATCAAACAGATATTTGTAAAGCACTTTGCAAACCTGAAAGTGTTATGTAAATGCTAGCTATGATAATGACAATGACACTTATCAGTGTCCTCTTTAAAATGTAATACCTAAGGTGATCACTTCCTTCTAAAGTTCCTATCTTTTCTGCTTCCACAACTGATGCCTACTAATTATAATTAATTATAGAATAGTAACACCCCTTGTTTTTCTTTTTATGTTTTGGAGGTTGGAAGAATGTAGTATTATTAAGGCATGTGTAGAATTTACAACTTTTCTGTTTTTGACATTGATAGAACGTAGCTAAGTGATAGAATGGATAAAACACTAGCCCTAGAATCAGGAGGACCTGAGTTCAAATCTAGCGTCTAACATTTAGTAGCTGTATAACTCTGGGTAAGTCATTTAACCCTTTGCCTCAGTTTCCTCATCTGTAAATGAGTTAGAGAAGGAAATGGCAAACTACTCCAGTATCTTTGCCAAGAAAACCCCAAATGAGGTCACAGTTAGACATAACTGAAATGACTCAACAAAGAATCATAACAGATGAAATCTACCATTTCTACTAATATTAAGCCTTAATTGCCAAGTTTGTGATCACTTTCCTTCTTTCTTAAAACTTTGGATATAGTTTATTCCCATGGTGATACCACTTTACTTTCTCCATCCATTGGTCCCCACTCTTGCTTTTCTCTTCCAGTTCCTGGATTTTATCATCCTTTTGATCCATCCTATTCTCTTTGAATAAAAGATAACCTCCCAAAGTCTTATTTATTGTAGGTATGAACTCCATTGCCCTATTAAAGACAATGTAAGTATTACAATGGATAGAGCACTGGGACTTGAATAAGGAGGACCTGAGTTCAAATATGACTTCAGGCACTAGTAGTGTGACACTAGTGGGCATATCACTTAAAACTTCTGTTTGCCTCAGTTTCCTCAACTGTAGGAGGAAAGAAGGGAGAAAGAAAAAAAAAGAAGGGAAGGAAGGAAAGAAAAAGGGAGGAAGGAAGACCTTGGTTTTGACCATTACCTCTTATCCTGAGTGTTGTCTTTTGTGAATTAATGGGCCTTTCTACACACTATTTCTATGCTCTGTTTGTACAATCTATCTTCCACTCCTTGCAGTATCTGCCAGATCTTTCTCCTCCACCATTTTTTTCTTTTTTTTCTTTTTCTTTCTTTTTTTTTTTTTTTATTATAACTTTTTATTGATAGAGCCCATGCCTGGGTAACCCTCTCTCTCCCTTCACCTCTTCCCCCAGATGGCAAGCAGTCCTATAAAAGTTAAATATGTCACAGTATATCCTAGATACAATATATGTGTGCAGAACCGAACAGTTCTCTTGTTGCACAGGAAGAATTGGATTCAGAAGGTAAAAATAACCTGGGAAGAAAAACAAAAATGCAAACAGTTTACATTCATTTCCCAATGTTCTTTCTTTGGGTGTAGCTGCTTCTGTCCATCCTTGATTAATTGAAACTGAGTTAGATCTCTTTGTTGAAGAAATCCACTTCTATCAGAATACATCCTCATACAGTATCGTTGTTAAGGTATATAATGATCTCCCTCCTCCACCATTTTTAAAACTTACTGGATCAGATCCACAAAAGTCCAAGAAAATAATATGTTTATTGATCTTTAGTTAGGCACCCTCAGTCTCTCAGTGCACCGTGTCTATATTTTGAAGACTCTGACACTTTGTGCTCTACATTAAAGAACCACTTTCAGCTGTAACATTCTGTGATTCTATGTCAGCTATAGTCAGACTCCAGATCTGAAGGGAGGGAAGGCTGCCCTGGGGAGATCAAAGAACAGCTATATGCCTGCTCCCATTCCCCAGAGAAAGGCGCTCTTTCAGCTTAGACAGGGGAGAGGGCTAGAGCTAAAAGGAACTGGCCAAATGCCTATTCTCTTGAAGGGGAGGAGGTCCTGAGGGGTCAGTTAGGTTGTTGAGCCTGATTGTGGCTCACACTTCAGGGACAGGAGTTTATTTTTAGCTGCCTAAGAAGGAATGTGGCACTCCATCCTTATTTAGTCATCAGAAGAGCTTGTGAGCTAGAGAAAGGGGGCAGGCAGCTGGCTGGGAAGGAGATGGGGCACACAGATTGCCCCTTTCTGTAACTTGTGGCTTCTCTTCTTACTGCTTCCACATCTCACTCTCAGCTCAGGGACCAGTGATCTACAGCAGCAGACCCAGAAAGAGAATATTGCCCAATTCAGATAAATTTTCTCTCTTTTCTTGAAGCTACTCTTTTACTCTTCCCCATAGTGTTTTCTTTTAGATCTGTGAAGACATTAATGATAACCTCTGTACTTTTTGCAGTTTTATAGCACCATTCCATAATTCAAACTTAAATTATAACCTAGTTGGGTAAATAGATAAGGCAGAGATAACTATCACTCTTTTCAAAAGTGAAGAAACAATAAGATGACTTGGCCAAAGTCATACTTGAGTCTGGCAGATCCTGGACTAGTCCCAGATCTTGTGACTTTCAGTTCAAGTCTCTTTCTACTATAACAGGCTCTCTTTCTAGGGAAAGAAGGCTAAGAGGAACGAATGTCCCAGCCTCTCACTTATAAATTATGTGACCTTCATAGATTGAAGCATACTTTTTTAGATTTTATTTTTCTTGAGAGTATTATAGTTCTTGAGAGGGGAATAGAAATCTGTCTTCTTTCACAACGTGACTTTTGTGGAAATGTTTTGCATGACTTTACGTGTGCATTCTCAATTGGGGAGGAAGAAAGGGAGAGACACTATAACTCAAAAGTTTTTAAAAAAATGTAAAAAATTGTTTTACATGTAACTGGGGAAAATTAAAATATTAAATCACAAGTTATATGACCTTGACCAACTGACTTTTCTCTATATCTCATTTTCCTCATCTATAAAATGACGATAATAATCCTTGAATTATGAAAACATACATATAATATTTAATAAAAAGTGAGATAGTACATATAAAGTGCTTAATAATTGAAAACTACTGCATTAGCATGACTTTTTTTTTTTTAATGTGTTCTTAAAGAAGAGGGGAGGACAGAGATCTTTGTTGATCTCACCCATAGGCAATAATTCAGAGTTAGAAGTACAAATATACTAGTCAATTTAAACATCTTGCTTAGGGTCTGAGCAATGTAGGATACAGTTTATGTTTAATCTTTGTTACTAACATAGTCTCCATCATCTTCTTAAGTCTAGACAACTAACAAAATCCCCAAATTAAACCCTGACATGTAATTTGCTGAGAAGGGGGAATGAAAGAGAGGACAGAGATAGAGACAGAAACAGAGACAGATTCCGAGGGGGGGAGGGAGTATAGGAAGAGAGAAATTTGCTGAATGTCATACAACTAGTTAGTCATTAGTAGAGCTGGAAATCCAACAGTGAAGTGTGCAATGAGTTTGAGGTCAGAGAAGTTAGATTCAAATTGCAGTCCTACCTTGACAATCTATGTAACCATAGGCAAATTATTTCACATCTTAGCTTTACTTTCCTTTTTCTAGGCAGTGAGAGTGGATAGAGCCTGTACTTGATATCAGGAAGATCTTATTCAAATTTGGTCTCTGTTACTTGATAACTGTGTGATCTTAAGAAGTCATTTAATCTTAGTTTACCTCAGTTTCCTTACCTGTAAAATGGGGATAATAATAACACTATTTCCCAGGGTTATGAAGATCAATATTGATCTTCATATGAAGATCAATATGAAGATAATATTTTTAAAGCACTTAACACAGTGCCTGGCACATAATAAGCATTAACAAAGCTATATAATATAGCTACATATAAGCTATTCTAAAGTTATATTATCATTATCATCATCATCATCATCATCATCATCATTATCTAAGTGTAAGGATTTGGATCTCTAAGATTCCTTTTAGTTTTCAACTCTAAATCTATAACTATGTTCATGACTGGCCTTACCAAATTGAAGGCCAGCATTAAAATCAAGACCTGGGTTCAAATCTTGCTTTTGACATATAATAGCTATATGATTATGAATAAATAATTTAACTTCTCAGTGTCTTATGCAGTTATCTATAACTGTAAGTGTCTGTCAGCTGAAATGTGTGAGAATTATGGTTCATAGTTTGAAAGAATTCAGAGATTCTTTTATAGTCACAAAAGAGTTTATTTATACCAAATCTAACATACTAGTCTCTAAGAGAGTCAAGCAATTAGAGGAAATTTTGGAGAGTTTTTTATCCTGAAAATTTTGGGCCTACCTAGTAGGCTAACCACCTTTAAGATTATAAATTGTAAAAGAGAAATAAAGAAGGAGACAGTATCTTTTGGCAAGGTACTATCAATCAGACAGGATGGGGTCCTTTTTGCAGAGGACAAATTAGGAGCAATAGATAAGAGGTTTTATTGCTCCCCATTCCTCAACTAGATATTCAGTTTTTAATAGACACTGGACTCTGACCTATCACCTCCCCATTTCTGCTTTTTTGGGGAGAAGAAATTGTGGGGATCCAGGACTGAGGATCCATCATTGTCCTAAGTCCGTGAGCCTACAATCCTCAGTGGCAAATATATTCCAGTTGCCAATCTGCAGGAGGGAGTTTGCCCACCAGAAGTTCCCTACCCTAATGAACTCACAAGTCTTGCCACCTCCCCACTATGTCTGCCATGGCATATGAACTCCTTATGGGCAGTCAGTAATATTACAACTCAGTACTTTAATTTTGCTGCCCTTCAGGTCAGGGCTGGGCAAAAGAAGCAGTGATGGTACTATTTGGGGAAGACATCCCATTGCTGTTGCACCTCTAGCCAAAGGGAATCCTATTATCTCAGGCTGCTTAAGGGCAAAGAGAACCCATTTAAAGGTACAACTTTGGACTGTTGTCTTAAGTACTCTTTCCCCTTCCTGAAGCACTGGCATAGCTACCTGGAGAGAAGTAAATTGTCCAAAATTGTACAACAGGACAGTGAAAGCTGGACTAGACCCCAAGTCTTTTGACTCTCTCTGAAGAATTCTTTTTATATCTCTAGAGGCCTACTTGCAAAAAATACAGAAATAGAAGGTCAGTGAATTGGCCTTGCAACTAAAAAAACTAGAAAAGGAACAAATTAAAAACCCCCAGTCAAACACTAAATTTGAAATTCTAAAAATAAAAGGAGAGATTAAAAAAATTGAAAGTAAAAAACTATTGAATTAATAAATAAAATTAAGAGTTGGTTTTATGAAAAAACCAATAAAATGGATAAACCCTTAGTAAATCTGATTAAAAAAAGGAAAGAGGAAAATTAAATTGTGAGTCTTAAAAATGAGAAGGGAAAACTCACCACTAATGAAGAGGAAATTAGAGCAATAATTAGGAGTTACTTTGCCCAACTTTACGCCAATAAAGTCAATAACTTAAATGAAAAGGAAGAATATCCTCAAAAATATAGCTTGCCCAGGTTAACAGAGGAAGCAGTAAATTGGTTAAACAGTCCCATATTAGAAAAAGAAATAGAACAAGTTATTAATCAACTCTCTAAGAAAAAATCCCTAGCACCAGATGGACTTACATGTGAATTCTACCAAACATTTAAAGGAACAATTAACTCCAATGCTATATAAACTATTTGAAAAAATAGGGAATGAAGGAGTCCTACAAAATTCCTTTTATGACACAGAAATGGTACTGATACCTAAACTAGGTAGGTTGAAAACAGAGAAAGAAAATTATAGACCAATCTCCCTAATGAATATTGATGCAAAAATCTTAAATAAAATATTAGCAAAAAGATTACAGAAAGATTACATCCTCAGGATAATATACTATGACCAAGTAGGATATATATACCAGGAATGCAGGGCTGATTCAATATTAGGAAAACTATTAGCATAATTAGCTGTATTAATAACCAAATTAACAAAACACATATGACCATCTCAATAGATGCAGAAAATGCATTTGATAAAATCCAGCATCCATTCCTAATAAAAGCACTTGAGAGTATAGGAATAAATGGACTTTTCCTTAAAATAGTCAGGAGCATCTATTTAAAACTATCAGTAAGCCTCATAGGTAATGGGGATAAACTGGAACCATTCCCAGTAAGATCAGGAGTGAAACAAGGTTGCCCACTATCACCATTATTCAATATTGTATTAGAAATGCTAGCTTCAGCAATAAGAGTTGAGAAAGAGATCAAAGAAATTAGAGTAGGTAATGAGGAAACCAAATTATCACTCTTTGCAGATGATATGATAGTATGCTTAGAGCACTACAGAGATTCTACTAAAAAGCTATTAGAAATAATCCACAACTCTATCAAAGTTGCAGGATACAAAATAAATCCACATAAATCCTCAGAATTTGGACATCACTAACAATATCCAATAGCAAGAGATACTAAGAGAAATTCTATTCACAATAACTCTCAATAGCATAAAATATTTGGGAATCTATCTACCAAAGGAAAGTCAGGAATTACATGAGCAAAATTACAAAATTAGAAAACATTACATTCCACACAAATAAAATCAGATTTAAACAATTGGAAAAATATTAAGTGCTCTTGGATAGGCCAAGCAAATAAAATAAAGATGACAATACTTCCTTACTAATCTATTTATTTAGTGCTATACCGATCAGACTTCCAAGAAACTATTTTATTGATCTAGAAAAAATAACAACAAAATTCATATGGAAGAATAAAAGGTCAAGAATTTCAAGGGAACTAATGAAAAAAAAATCAAATGAAGGTGGCCTAGCTGTACCTGATCTAAAACTATATTATAAAGCAGCGGTCACAAAAACCATTTGGTATTGGCTAAGAAATAGACTAGTTGATCAGTGGAATAGGTTAGGGTCACAGGACAAAATAGTCAATAACTACAGCAATCTAGTGTTTGACAAACCCAAAGATCCCAACTTTTGGGATAAGAATTCACTATTTGACAAAAACTGCTGGGAAAATTGGAAATTAGTATGGCAGAAACTAGGCATGGACCCACACTTAACCCCGTACACCAAGATAAGATCAAAATAGGTTCATGATTTAGGCATAAAGAACGAGGATAAATAAATTAGAGGAACTCAGGATAGTTTACTTCTCAGACTTGTGGAGGAGGAAGGAATTTGTGACCAAAAAAGAACTAGAGATCATTATTGATCACAAAATAGAAAATTTTTATTATATCAAATGAAACAGCTTTTGTACAAACAAAACTAATGCAAACAAGATTAGAAGGGAAGCAATAAACTGGGAAAACATTTTTAGAGTTAAAGGTTCTGATAAAGGCCTCATTTCCAAAATATATAGAGAATTAACTCTAATTTATAAGAAATCAAGCCATTCTCCAATTGATAAGTGGTCAAAGGATATGAACAGATAATTTTCAGATGATGAAATTGAAATTATTTCTACTCATATGAAAGGGTGTTCCAAATCACTATTGATCAGAAAAATGCAAATTAAGACAACTCTGAGATACCACCATATACCTGTCAGATTGGCTATGATGATAGGAAAAGATAATGACGAATATTGGAGGGGATGTGGGAAAACTGGGACATTAATGCATTGTTGGTGAAGTTGTGAACAGATCCAACCATTCTGGTGAGCAATTTGGAATTATGCCCCAAAAGTTATCAAACTGTGCATACCCTTTGATCCAGCAGTGTTACTACTGGGCTTATAACCCAAAAAGATCTTAAAGGAGGAAAAGGGACCTGTATGTGCCAAAAATGTTTGTGGCAGCCATTTTTTATAGTGGCTAGAGACTGGAAATTGAATGGATGCCCATCAATTGGAGAATGGTTGGGTAAATTGTGGTATATGAATGTTATGGAATATTATTGTTCTGTAAGAAATGACCAACAGGAAGACTACAGAGAGGCTTGGAGAGATTTACATTTACTGATGCTGAGTGAAATGAGAAAAACCAGGAGATCATTATACACTTCAACAACAATATTATATGAGGATGTATTCTGATGGAAGTGGATATCTTTGACAAAGAAAAGATCCAATTCAGCCCCAATTGATCAATGATGAACAGAATCAGCTATACCCAGAGAAGAAACACTGGGAAATGAATGTGGACTACTTGCATTTTTGTTTTTCTTCCCAGGTTATACCTTAAGAATCCAATTTTTCTTGTGCAACAAGAGAACTGTACGGATTCACACACATATATTGTATCTAAGATATACTTTAACATGTTTAACATGTATGACTGCCTGCCATCTAGGGGAGGGGATGGATGGAAGGAAGGGAAAAGTTGGAACAGAAGCAAGTGTAAGGGACAATATTGTAAAAATTACCCATGTATATATTCTATCGATAAAAAGCTATAATTAAAAAAAAAAAAAAGAATTCTTTCTCCTACATTATGCTGACTGAAGCAAGATCATAACAGATAAGAACTAGAATGAGAATAGACCTTTGAAATATTCTAACCTGGGGTAGCTAGGTGGTGCAGTGGATAGAGCACCAGCCCTAAAGTTAGGAGAACCTAAATTAAAATCTGATCTCAGACAATGCAGTCCTAGCTGTGTGACCCTGGGCAAGTCACTTAACCCCAATTGCCTCAGCAGAAAGAAAGAAAGAAAGAAAGAAATATTCTACCCCAAGGAGTCTTGATTGATGCAGGTTCTGTGGGTTCTTTTAAAAATTGTTTTAATAACTGTGTTTCAAATGCTAAAAATCATTTTTATGTAATTGGGGGGAAATAAAATATTAAATAAATATACACAACTGTATTTAAATATAATTGGTTACCTTTATAATTTTATGCATTTAAAAAATATTTTTCTAAGAAGCAATCGACTAGTTTTACCAAACTGGAGATAACACACAAATGAGTTTAATCCAACCTTCACATTTTATAGGGGAGGAAATTCAGGCCCAGGAAGGTAGTGATGTCTCCAAAATCAGTAGAGTTGGGATTTAAACCCAAGACATTTAACTCCAAATTCAGTATTTAAGATTGAGCTTTAAAGTTAAGCAGATAAGTGATACAATTTAGAATGTAGAGGAGTGAAACTGATTTAAAAAAAAATTCTACTCACATAAAATATTCAGTTATTTCTTTTTCTTTTTTTTAAAAAAAATTTCAATAGTATTTAATTATTTAATTTCCCAATTACATGTAGAGATCATTTTCAACATTAATTTTGTAAGATTTTGAGTTTCAGATTTTTTTCTCCCTCCCCAAGATAGCAAGCAATCTGATATAGGTTATATATGTACGACCATTTTAAACATATTTCCGTATTAGTCATGTTGTGAGAAAAAAAAATCAGAACAAAAAAGGAAAATAGTATGCTTCCATCTGCATTCAGTCTCCATGGATGAGGATGGCAATAAAATGTCCATTATCACCTCTTTAGTTAAAGCCACGGAGCCTTAAAAAAAAAAAAAAAAAAAAAAAAAACCTCCATTATGACTGAAGTATTAATTCAGTCATTAATGTTTAAGTAATAAGGGGAGTTTTGAGGGGGAAGATCGTGACATCTAGAGGCTAGGGGGAGGTGTGTGTGGAAATCTGAGGAGGAGTCAAAGGACTGGGTGGGTAGCACTAAACACTACAAATCCTTAGATCTGTTGGAGCTGTCACAACTTGACATGCACATGAAGAGTGCGAGTCTGTACTTGCTCTCTGCCCCTTTAAGAAAAGAGTTGGGGTGTGGTGAGGGAAATAGCCTACTGCAGTTACTGGAGCCAATCCAGGGCCCCGGTTTAAAAGGTAGTAAGACTGAATTTTAAAAACAAACGTGTTATAACCCCAGGCATTGGTAACCACAACACTGCCTGCCCCAGGCTGTCTCTGAGTCAGAGAGCATAGGAAGCTGCTCTCCAGCTCCTGCCCTATCAATTCAGAGACCGCAGTCATCGCGTTATCGTATTACACCAGTTGATGGGTCACACCAGGCTTGCAGACCAGACTTTCTTCTGATCTGTGTGGCTTAAATTGTCATGTCAAATAGGACTAAGCGAGGCCAGGTCCACTGAAGGAGCTCATAGGACTCAGAACCAGAAGAGGCAATAGAACGTACGTAGAACATATCTAAAATATCGGATCAAATGCGAGCATTTGGCAACCACTAGACATTATCTAATACATTTCTCTTATTTTACAGATGGGGAAACTGAGACCCAGAAAAGAGAAGCAATTTGCCCAAGATTATTTAATGACTTCATGGTAAAGAAAACAAGTGGTGCTCCTGACCTTCAGGGCATCTGATTTTTTTCATTCTTCCTCATAAGACTGATGAGGACAATACAGCCTCGTCCAGAAGAGCATCTGCATTCCCTGGGAAAGACTCTCTTCCCACACCCTATCTCAAGTATGTTCCTTTCGGATGCAAAACCCAAATTGTATTGTTTCTATATATAAATAAGCCCTGAGAAAATGTCTCTTTGCAATTCTTTGACATTGCCCACTAAGAGAATATCTTGGTGTCTCTCTCTTTAATAAAGTGCCTTTTCTTATCACAGCCTTTTGTGTAGCATTTCTCGCTGAGAACTGGCCCTAAATTGGTGTTTTGGAGAACTAGGAGACCAACCCATATTCCTGCCACGATCCTTACCTCTTCAAGACCATTTAAAATTCACAATTCCTTAGCATAAAAAAAATTCAGTCTACCTTCATCCAATCTCACATTTGCCTCATGCTCTGCCCCTATTCTCCATAGTCCCTGTAGTTTTTTCCCTCCCTCCATCCTCTCAAGAATAAAAACCCAAAGCTTCATGGATCTCAGAGATTCCTGAAAAAAGGAATGGGTGGGTGGATGGATGAATGAATGAATGTGTGAAAAACTTTTTTGATGGGAATATAAATAAAAAAGCAAGATAGTCCCTGCTTTTAAGGAACTCACTTTCAAAGGGGGAAAAGACACTTAGGAGAGGCAGAGAGTTAAGGCCTAGAAAGTCACTAAGATGATATTGAATAGAGGTATAAGAAAGGAATTTTCCAGAGGTGATAGTGTAGTATACATTGGACTACAGTTCTCAAAGCAAGAAGTGAAAAGGAGAAGGGGAAAGAAGAGGAGAAAAGAGAAGGGGAAAAGTTGGGGGAAGAAGAGTGGGAAATTTTGTTGTAATGAAGAGCTTCCTAGAAGGTATCAACTTGAAGTCGTCATTCCTCCAATTTTTTAAATATACCTGCTTGTGGTCATCAAAACCATTTGGTACTGGTTAAGAAATAAAGTAATTGATCAGTGGAATTAGGTTAGGTTCATAAGATACAATAGTCAATGACTATAGTAATCCAGTGTTTAATAAACCCAAAATCTTCAGCTTCTGGGATAAGAACTCTCTATTTGACAAAAATTGTTGGGAATATTGGAAAATAGTATGGCAGAAACTAGCCATTGACTCACACCTACCATCCTGTACAAAGATAAGGTCAAAATGAGTTCATAATTCAGATATAAAACATGATACTATAAGCTAATTAGGAGAACAAGGGATAATCTAAATTTCAGATCTGCAGAGAAGGAAGGAATTTATGGCTAAAGAAGAACTAGAGAACGTTGTGAAATACAAAATGGATAATTTTGATTAATCAAATTTTAAAAGGTTTTGTACAAACAAAACCAGTGCAGCCAAGATTAGAAAAGTGGGGAAAATTTTATGTCCAAGAGCTCTGATAAAGGCCTCATTTCTAAAATATATACAGAATTGACTCAAATTTATAAGAATAAAAGCTGTTCTCCAGTTGATAAATGGTCAATGGATATGAATAATTTTCAGATGAAGAAATTAAAGCCATTTCTAGTCATGAAAAAATGCTCTAAATCACTATTGATCAGAGACAGGCAAATTTAGACAACTCTAAGGTACACATTTCTCAGATTGGCTAAGATGACAGAAAAAGATAAAGATAAATGTTGACATGGATGTGGGAAAAGTAGTACATTGTTGGTGGAGTAGTGAAGTGATCAAACCATTTTGGAGATCTATTTGGAAGTATGCCCAAAGAGCTATCAAATTGTTCATACCTTTTGATCCATCAGTGTCTACCGGGTCTGTATCCCAAAGTGATCATAAAAAAGGGGAAAGGACCCACATGTGCAAAAATGTTTGTAGCAGTCCTTTTTGTAGTGACAAGGAACTGGAAACTGAGTAGATGTCCATCATGTGAGGAATGGCTGAATAAGTTATAATCTATGAATGTAATGAAGTATTATTGTTCTATGAGAAATGATCAGCAGATTGGTTTCAGAAAGGCCTGGAGAGACTTGCAAGAACTGAAGAAAAGTGCAATGAATAAACTCAAGAGAACATTATACAAGATAATAACAAGATTATGTGAAGATCAACTGTGATGGAATTGGCTCTTTTCAATAATGAGGCGATTCAGGCCAATTCCAATAGATATGTGATGGTAAGAGCCCTCTGCATCCAGAAAGAGGACTACAGGGACTGAATGTGGATCAAAATATAGTAATTTTGCCTTGCTTGCTTGTTGTTTTTTTCTTTCTCACTTTTTTCCCTTTTTGATATGATTTCTTTTGCACCATGATAAATGTTGCAATATGTTCAGAAGAATTAATTGCACATGTATTGGATTACTTGCTGTCTAAGGGAGAGGGGAAGGGAAAGGGAAGGAGAAAAAATTGGAACCCAAGGTTTTGAAAGGGTGAATGTTGAAAACTATTTTTGCATGTATTTTGAAAATAAAAAGCTATTATTTTTTAAAAATAAGCTACTGAAAAAAATAAATATACCTGCTTGGTGGCATCTATTTTTATACTGCCAAAATTTCTTCCACTTTTCTCTTCCCCTTCCAGAGGGTCATCTATACAACAAATAATATTTTTTAAAGAAAAAAATAACAAAACTGATCAATCAATTCATTGAAAAAGTTAAAAAATATTAGCAGAGCTCCACATATGGACCTCCCACTTTTACAAAGAAATAGAGTGGGAGAATCTTCTCATATCTCTTCTTTGTGGCCATATTTCTGGGAAATTTTGTAACATTTATTTTTGATTGTTTTGTGGTGGTTCTTTATATCATGTCATTTTTTGGTTCTTTTTTAGTTTATTTCATTGACTTTATTCATGTAAGTAAGAATTATGGAAACATGCTTCTCAGTATTCATCATATTCTTCATTTCCTTCAGTACAGTGATATTCTATTATATCCATGTACCACAATTTATTTTTAGCTATTTTCCCAAGTGATGAGTATATACTTTGTTTCCAGTTCTTTGCTACAACAAAAAGCACTTCCTATTAGTTGAATCTCTGTGCTAGTCACTTTATTTGCATAATTCTAAATTGCTTTCCAAAATGGTTATGTTGATTCTCAGTTTCATGATTAATTCAATGGTGAATCTATGAGTTTGGGTACAACTTAAAGAGCCTATATGCACTATGAATTTATCTCAAGGAGGGCAATGGCAAAGAAAAAACTCATATACACTAAAATATTTATAGCAGCACTTTGTTGCAAAGATGTCTACTGGTTGGGAAATTACTAAACCAATTGTGGTACTTAAATAAAACAGAATACTATTATGCTATAGGAAACATTAATGTTGCTTACAGAGAAATATGCTAGATTCTAAGGAACTGATACAAAGGAAACAAGTAGGATCAAAAAAATACAATCGTTACACTAATGGAAACAAAGAATCAGAATATCAATTTAGCAATTTTTTTTTATACAATGATGATATTGTAAAAACAAATAACTGAACACTGTAAGAACTATGACTAATATAAAGATCATTCATGATTCCAGAAGATCAATGATGAAACATACTATAGATAATATAGAGAGATGATGGATTTGGTATGTGAAATGTGTTACCTATATTATGTGTCACAGTCATTAGCAATGATTTTTAAAAAATGTTGTACACATATATTGGTCAACCTGCCATCAGGGGGAGAGATTGGGGGGAAGGAGGGGAAAAAGTGGAACAAAGGTTTGGCAATTGTCAATGCTGTAAAATTACCCATGAATATAACTTGTAAATAAAAAGCTATTTAAAAAAAAAAAAAGAATGTTGTACAAAATTATGTGATGATCAACTCAGATGGACTTGGCTCTTTTCAACAATGAGATGATTCAGGCCAACTTCAACAGATTTGTGAGGGGAAAAGCCATCTACATCCAGAAAGAGGACAGTGGGGCCTTAATGTGGTTCATGACATAGTATTTTGAAGGGGGAGGGGAACTGTTCCCTTTAAGATTATCATTCTGAGATTGTGTCTCCTTTGATCAGGATCTCCCAGGATCCAAGGAATGAGACAGAGCCAAACCTTTCAGGAAATTCTAAATTATCATTCAATTGAGAAATCCTGATCTGTTTTGTCCCAGCCCCGACCTAGTCTGATCTCCTCTGGCTTTCCCAGCCCCCATCAAGATACCCAATATAACAGCTTCCTTCAACTAAGGTCTTTGCAGATGGACCTAGATAGCTCACCCAGTTGCCAGAACCATTCTGCCCATTGAGAAAGCATTCTCAGCAACAAAACTCCATTTCCCACTAGAAATTGATTTCTATCCAACAATAAGCTTTCATTTTGCAACTAATAATTCAGGAATTAGTGAATTCGTTCACTCTTAAAACCTGCAGCTAATTTAAAAGATATGTCTTTTTTTTTTAATTGCTTAAGCAATTGGGGTTAAATGACTAGGAAGCATTTAGTGTCTGAGATATGGGATTTGAACTCCAGTCCTCCTGAATTCAGAGCTGGTGCTCTATCCACTACATCACCTAGCTGCCCCTTTAAAGGGTATTCTTAACAACTCTCTTATTGTCACTAACCTCTTGACAACCAGGAATTGAAATCACTCAAATCACATCATTTTCACCTTTTTTTTTGATGTTGCTTGCTTGTTTTTTTTTTCTTTCTCACTTTTTAGCCTTTATGATCTGATTTTTCTTGTGTAGCATGATAAATATGGAAATATGTTTAGAAGAATTGCACATTTAACCTATATTGGGTTACTTGCTGTCTAGAGGAAGGGGGAAGAGAGAAATTTAGAATACAATTTGCAACAGTGAATGTTGAAAACTATCTTTGCATGTATTTTGAAAATAAAGAGCTATTATTAAAAATTTTTTTAAATTAAAAAAAGTTGTAAAATTATTATGAGCATGATTGGCCCCCCAAAATAGATATTATATATATATATATACACATAAAATGATGATAGTCAGGAGAACAATTCCTGATTCAAAAGGTGAAGCATAAAGCACATGTGAAAAAGTCACAGTGGTGTTCTTTTTGCCAAAGAGGCCCTTATTTTATTTATTTATTTTTTTATAGTTTTGCATTAAATACTTTTTTAAAAAAATAATTATAACTTTTTATTGACAAAGCTGATGTCTGGGTAATTTTTTACAGCCTTCTCCCTTGCACTCACTTCTGTTCTGACTTTTCTCCTCCCTCCCTCCACCCTCTCTCCAATTCCATTAGAATACATCTTCATACAGTATCGTTATATAATGATCTCCTGGTTCTGCTCATTTCACTTAGCATCAGTTCATGTAAATCTCTCCAAGCCTCTCTGTATTCATTCTGCTGGTCATTTCTTACAGAACAATAATATTCCATAACATTCATATACCACAATTTACCCAACCAATCTCCAATTAATAGGCAGCCATTCATTTTCCAGTTTCTAGCCACTACAAACAGGGGCTGCCACAAACATTTTGGCACATACAGGTCCCTTTCCCTTCTATAGAATCTCTTTGGGGTATAAGCCCAGTAGTAACATGCTGGATCACAAGATATGCACAGTTTGATAACTTTTGGGGCATAATTCCAGATTGCTCCCCAGAATGTTTGGATTCATTCACAACTCCACCAACAATGCATCAGTGTCCCAGTTTTCCCACATCCCCTCCAACATTTCACATTATCTTTCCCTGTCATTCTAGCCAATCTGACAGGGGTGTAGTGGTATCTCAGAGTCTTCTTAATTTGCATTTCTCTGATCAATAGTGATTTGTAACACCCTTTCATATGAGTAGAAATAGTTTCAATTTCTTCATCTGAGAATTGTCTGTTCATATCTTTTGACCATTTATCAATTGGAGAATGGCTTGATTTCTTATACATTAGAGTCAATTCTCTATATATTTTGAAAATGAGGCCTTTATTAGAACCTTTAACTGTGAAAATGTTTTCCCAGTTTGTTGCTTCCCTTCTAATCTTGTTTGCATTAGTTTTGTTTGTACAAAGGCTTTTTAATTTGATGTAATCAAATTTTTCTATTTTGTGATCAATAATGATCTCTAGTTCATCTTTGGTCACAAATTTCTTTCTCCTCCACAAGTCTGAAAGATAAACTATCCTATGTTCCTCTAATTTATTTATAATCTCGTTCTTTATGCCTAAATCATGGACCCATTTTGATCTTATCTTGGTATATGGTGTTAAGTGTGGGTCCATGGAGGACCTTATTTTAGAGATGATTTTGTGACATGCTTTAGCAGGGAATGAGGGAGTTAAAGGCTGGATCTAGGGAGTGCCTAAAATGTATATTAAGATATTGAGACTATCATAAAGATAGTCTGGAAAAACTTGATTCCCTTCACAATTGTCTCAAAAATTGAAGATGCTAAATAGACAGTCTCAGAGGTGGGAATTCTAGGCAATAGAGCCTGATAAAGAGTTTCAGTCTTATAGTATTCTATACAAACAAGAACTAGCTTCCTTTTTTATACCCTTTTGTGTATTTGATTATGGCTGATAATAGAAGTATGGGCTTCCCCCAGAATTCTAATAAGGGAAGAGAATTAGCTGGTTTCAGAGTCCATATCAATAAATATAATAGCCCTTAATAAGCAAGCAATTGGAGCAGTTAAGTGGCACAGTGGATAGATTGCTGGGCCTGGAATCAGGAAGATTCAGCTTCTGGGTTCAAATATGGTTTCATATACTTATCACCTGTATGACTCTGAGTAAATCACTCAACTCTATTTGCCTCCTTTTTCTCATCTGTAAAATGAGCTGGAGAAGGACATGGCTATCCACTCTAGTATCTTTGCCCAGAAAACACAACTCTATGAAGGCTTCCCTGATCCTTCCCAGCATGATCGATGGGGGCACAAAAAGTCTGATACAATTGAACAACAAATCCATGAATATCATTAACAGACTTATCTATAACCCAAAGAGGTCAAAGAAGAAAATAATCCATGAGTTATATGAGTGTGTATCATCATTTTTTGTTGCAATAAAGAACTGAAATTGTCATCAAATGGGAATGACTGAATAAACTGTGATATATTGATGTGATGGAATATTACTGAACTATAAGAAATAAGGAATTCAGAGATGCTTTGGAAGACTTCATAAGAACTAATGCAGAGTGGAATGAATGGAATCAGGAGAAGAAAATTTTAAAAATTACACTAGTCATGGAAAATATTTTTTAAAACTCAGAACTCTGATCATTGGATGCAGTGATTAATTATGACTTCAGAAAGCTGATACTTATGAAATGTGTCTCCAACTTCCTGAGAGATGACTAACTAGAGATATAGGATGAAATATATATTTTCTTTTTTAAATAAATTTATTAAAATGAAATTGATACTGAAAGTCTTTAACAAGCATGATTATCTTCATAATCAAATTATGTAACCAAAAGTGCTGCCTTTGGGTACCAAAAAGCATTGACTACTCATGTCTTTTAACTCTTTTTTTCTATTGGATAATGGCATGACCTACATTTAAAAAATAACCATGTTAATTTCTTTTGTATGACTATTTATGTGTTAAAAGAGAGGGCTTACTTCTATGGGAGAAGAAAGAAGTGTTCAGGTAAATGAGTTAATGGGAAATGATAGAAATGAAAAAAGACAGAAAAGGGCATAAATAAAACAAAAATATGAAGACAGCAAAGTTAAGAAAAAAACAGGTCAATTTTGTTAACTATTTTGTTCAATATAATATGTAAAAGTTGGGGTAACTGATGGTTCAGGGCAAGAATGCAGGGTTGAAGTCAAGAAGGCTCATCTTCCTGAGTTTAAATCTGGCCTCAGACACTAGCTGTGTGATCTGGGACAAGTTACTTAACTCTGTTTGCCTCAGTTTCCTCATCTGTAAAATGAATTGGAGAGGGAAATGGCAAATAATTCCGGTATTCTTGCCAAGGAAACCCCATAAGATAACAAGGAGTCAGACATTACTGAACAACAAACATTTAACAAAAGTTCCTGGATTCATATTCAAACTTCTTTTTATTATTCTTTGGATATTGCAATATTTATGTTAGGCAGTGATAGATTCATCAAGAAAAAGAAAAAAATTATGTTAGCAGACCAAAAATTATTCAGAGGAAAAATCAGATGTTTTCCATCTGTAACATCAAAGAGATTGCCAACAGCCTTCTTGTGAAGATCAAATGAGGTAAAATACATAAGAAGCTTTGTAGACCTTAAAATGCTATATAAGTGCTGGTCAGCATCATTGGCATCATTATCAATCTGCTTAGAAAACGTCTAAATGTGAAAAGTCTTATTTCAAAGAAGAAACATTAAATAATTAATATTGAATCACATGCAAAGCAGTTTCCAATGATTTCAAGTTATAGTAACTATTCTTGTACTATAGAATGATATATTTAGAATTGGAAAACACTTTAGAAGTCATTCAGTTCAATCTCCTTTTCTTACATTTAAGGAAACTGAGACCTCAAATGTTTCTACTTATAAATATTGTGCAGGGAAAGAGTTGTTTAAATAACTAAAATTATCAAATAATATACATAAGAATCATTGATATAAATAGCTAACATTTATATAGTGTTGTGATGTTTATAATATGTTTTATCTTATTTGATCTTTACAATAATCCATGCCTCTTGTTTATCCTTTGTTTTCAAATTATTGTTGTTGTTGTTGTTTTACAAGTGAGATAACTAGGGCTATGACAGAATATGGGACTTCCTGAGGTCACAAAGTTAAGTATCTGAGGCCAAATTTAAACTTTTATCTTCCTGAGTGCAAGTCCAGTGTTCTGTACACCACCCCATCACTGCCACCATCACCACCACTCCCTTTATGTCTATAGACCTTTGTGCATAGTTAATTGAAAAACAAACATCTTCCTATTTTGTATTGTGATTAACCAACAAATATAAGGAAACCCTTTTAATTACATGTTGAAATTGATGCCAAGAAAGTTTTGCTATTTTATAAAGCTATTAGTAATAATGTTGCATCAAGAAAGATTTGCATATAATTTTTGAATTTTTAATAAAAAGAACATGTGGCAATTATATTTGATTTTTCAGCTCGATTGAAATCAGGACAAAATTAAAAATGTGGATCTGCTGACAAATTTGAAATGTTCCATGTTTCACAAATGTTAGTATCAAAAAACATATATGAAGAATTACAAAAAGTTTTTCATGTAACCCAAAACATGTCTGAACAGGAAGGCCTTCTTGACCATCCTTGACCAACAGTTATTTAAGAAGGATCTAGACTGATGCTAAGTGAAATGAGTACCACCAAGAGAACATTGTACACTGCAAGAAGATTATATGATGATCAATGATCAATTCTGATGGACGTGGCTCTTTTCAACAATAAGATGATTCAGGCCATTTCCAATAGATTGTAATGAAGAGAGCCATCTACATCCAGAAAGAGGACTATGGAGACTGAATGTGGATCACAACACAGTTTTTCATCATTTTTGTTATTGTTTGTTTGCTTTTTTCTTTCTCATTTTTCCCTTTTTTTTCTTGTGCAGCATGATAAATGTGGAAATATGTTTAAAAGAATTGCAAATGTTTAATCTATATTCGATTATTTGCTATATGGGAAGGGAAGGAGAAGAATTTAGAACACAAGGTTTTGCAAGGGTGAATGCTGAAAACTATCTTTTCATGTATTTTAAAAATGAAAAGTTATTCTTTGAAAATAAAAAGTTATTATTAATTTTTTAAAAAAAGGATCTAGGTGGTATATAGTGCTGGATTGGGAGTCAAGAAGATGAGTTCAAATCCTGCCTCAGATACTCCATAACTATGTGAACCTAGTTATTTATCCTCCACCTCAATTATCTCACCTACAAAATGGGGATAATAGCATTGTTATTAGATTGTGAACTCCTTGAATATAAGAACTACCTTTTACCTTCCTTTGTGTCCCCAGCACTTAGCACAGTGTTTGGTATATATTAGGCACTTAATAAATGTTTATTGACTGACTACTTCCTGAGTTGTGAAGATCAAGTGAAGTAGCAGAATAACACATAAATAATTGTGCAAACCTTAATGACAACGCCGATGACGATGATGACTTCTATTAACTGTAACACTTTCTCTAGAAATCCCTGTCTGATCAGCCTGATTTCTCCCTCAGTTGATCTCTGATTGCCATAGTAACCAATACATCACAAAGTACTAAATTATATGCCAATTTTATGATTCTCTATTTTTATCATTATTATTATCATAACATTTCAATATTTCAACAATTTACCAGACAGTATTATAACCCCTCCATGCCATTATGGAAGGGAGAGAGGGGATAAATGGAGGCCCAGATATAATAAGTTCTCACTGACTAGTTCAGTATGATTCCAGAGTAGGTTCTAAAGCTGAATGCCTTAACTCTGTAAGATAACTTTTAGCACTGATTTGTGCAAGATCTCAAAGCACTTAACTAGCACATACCACTGGGGAAAAGAAAATCAGGAAGTTGGATCTTGTTTCCCAGGGAGGTTAAAAGCAACTGAATGAAAAATCTTCCTGAGACATGGAGATGCCAAGAATAGACTGCCTCTGTCATTCCACCCACTAATAAATTACCCATTGGATTAGCTACTTTTTTCCACTGAACTAGTATTGAATACTGTTTTGCACATCCAAATTCTGAGGGGATCCCAAAGATCCAGCTATGACAGACTGTGATGAGATTGAGTGCTTTGAGCCTCTCTTAGCCATGTCCCATGAGTTATGTCATGTTACATTATATGTTACGTTATGTTATACAGAGGATAGTTTCACTATTGATGTTGATATTAGTTGAAGGGACATATTGTGCTTTATATTTTAAAATACTTTCACAGACATCTCATTTGATTCTCACAGTATCTTCCCCATTTTTCAATATTTCAAAGGACTTATGACATCACAAACTTTCCTTTCCCTCTCACTCTGGGGGGATTCTTCTCCATGTCTTTCTAAAAATACTTCATAGAGTATGTATCCAAAATGTTAGAGGCCCTCCCTATGGGTTCTTTTAATATTGGATGGATACCAACACAATACAGGTCACACTTTGTTATCTCTCCTCCCTATGTGATTGACCCATCTCCCTTTCCAGATAGAGTATTTGTGATGATACCATGTTTCCAAATGCATCTCATGATGGCTAACACTTCAGCCTGCAAAGGCTTCCACCTCTTGGGGCACCTGATCTCATAATATTCTATGATTCTCAGTTGTAGAGCATCACTAAAAAAATATTGATGCACAACAAACAAAAGCAAGTTTTTGAGACATCTTATTAGATGAAGCAGTAAGGGGTGAAGAGGCTTGCCTCAGAATAGAGTCTGTAAGTGTTAGAATGTCAGATGTATCATACTGGTTCAAGATCCAGGGATCTTTCTATTATATCATATACAAATCTCTTGATTGCCAGTATTTTTCAATTTTCATATCTTTTGCTTACCCGTACTTCCTGGGTGTTGACTAGATGGCACAGTAGATTGGGCCTGAAGTCAGGAAGATTTGAGTTGAAATCCAGTCTCAGATGTTTGACAGCTATAAATTGCTATCTGCCTTAGTTTCCTCAAATGTAAAATGAAGATAATATTAGCAACTACTTCCCAGTTTTGTTGTGAAGATCAATTTTTATTAAGTACCTGACACATGGTAGGTACCTGATAAATGCTCATTTTCTTCCTTCCCTTATTCAACACGAAGGGAAATAAATTCTGCTTTTTATCACAACAATAAGGAATATGATAAAATGAGTGATTATTATTATTTTGCTGAGGCAATTGGGATTAAGTGACTTGCCCAGGGTCACACAGCCAGGACGAGTTAAATATTCAGGGCTGGTGCTCTATCCACTACACCAACTAGCTGCTCCCATTAAACAATTTTTTAAAAAAGTATTTGTGTGTAACAATTTTCTTTTTCTTTTTTTAATAGTATTTATTTTTCCAAATACATGCAAAGATAGTTTTTAATATTCATCTTTGCAAAATCTTGTGTTCCAGATTGTTCTCCTCCTCCTTCCTCTCTCTCCCTCTCCAAGACAGAGAGCAATCCAATATAGGTTAACTATGTGCAATTCTTTGAAACATATTGGTCATGCTGTGCAAAAAAACCAAATCAGGTCAAAAGGGAAAAACATAAGTGGGGGGAGGAAGCAACAATTACAACAAAGTGAAAATATTATGCTTTAATCCACATTCAGTCTTCTTAGTTCTCTCTCTGTTTGCAGATGGCACTTTCCAGCCCAAGTCTATTACAATTACCTTGAATCACCTAATTGCTGAAAAGAGCCAAGTCCATCAGGGTTGATCATCACATAATCTTCTTGTTACTATGTATATTATTCTCTTGACTTTGCTTATTTCATTCAGCATCAGTTCATGCAATTCTTTCCAGACTTTTCTAAAATCAATCTGTTCATCATTTCTTATAGATGTGTAATAACTTTTTAAAGTATCATAAAGTTGTTTAAATATTTACCAAAACACAGTCAATTAAATTAGTGAGACCTTCTAGGGATACAAAGAGCTCAGGTTTGTAGCTGCCATCCTTTTGCAAACTATAAATGATTCAATTGACAAAACCAGTATAGGAGAATGGAAAAAACCTCAACTGGGAACCCAAGCACTTGGGTCTGAAGCCTGAAAATTAAGGAATCCCAAAGTCCGTGTCTATTCTCCTAGAAGACCTCTTCTTGACCGGGTCTCAGCAGGGAGTTGTTAGGGAGCCTCGCAGCAATTCTGATCACCTGCCTCAGGCACCAGCCACTCTTCGCTTTTGTGAGGCCCTTCTCTTTGGACATTTACGGCAGTCACTGCCAGTGAGTAAGTTCAAGTCGGCTGCTTTCTGGTTCAGTTTCGGGGTCTTAGAGGCAGCCTCCGGGAGTCCCGCAAGGAGAATCTGATCTTCTCCCCCTCTACCCCTTCAGCCTGGAGTTTGGAGACTTTTCCCGGGAGACCCTCCCAAGAGGAGGATGGGCGGCAGAGGCAGCAAATTAAACTGCTACAAATCCTCCAACAAGGTAAAGAAAACAGCGTTGAAGTTTGGTCCTCAGAAGTGCTGTCTTTGACTCGGGCTTTGCCAGGAGGGACCGATAGGTTCTGGTCCACCGGGGTCCCGGGGTCGGGGGGGGGGTGTGTCTGAGTCTGTTCTGAGCCCCCAGTCCCAACTGCGCTCCAGCTGGCCCCTGGCCACTAGACACCGGTTTGTGTTGGTGAGATTAACATGGAATCAGCCAGTGGAGGAGGCAGCTCTCTGTGCGTGGGTTTGCCTTGCACCAGCCCTGCCCCGGGACGGAGCTATCCTAGTACAGCTTAGCCCAGCCCTCCCTAGGAGTTCACTAGCACAGTCCCAGGCAACAGTGGCGGAGTATGTCGAAGGGGTATTGAAATTAGTACTGTACGGGGCACTTTGGTAAGATGGAGCCTTGTAGAGGTGGGGCTGCGGAGGAACTGGGGATCTGGGATGTCCTAGCCAGGACCCCATGAATGAGCTCCCCTCTTTCCTTCCCCTCTCAGATTTCTAAAATCTGGGACTCACTTGGGATTGATTACTATGAGGGAGCCCTTCCTTTCCCTGGACTTGTTGAGCTTGTTGAGGTCAAGGGTGGGGGTGGGGGAGAGGTACTTGCTACTGGGACTCTCAAGTTACTTTGCTATGGGGCCACCTGCCCCTCTGGAGCTGAAAGTCATAGAATATTAGCACTCAAAGGGCTCTTTTAACATAGACTTTCTGAACTGCAAGGGACTCTGGAGGTCATCTTGTCTGACCCCCTCATTTTACAAATGAGGAATGTCAGCGCTAGAAGGAGTCTTAATACCGAGATCATGAAGCTGAATGTTAAAGCTGAAAGGGATCTTACGACAATGTTATTCTCATTTTATAGATGTTAGCTGCCTGACATTAGATAAATCACTCCCCACCTTTGTGCCTCAGTTCCCTCAACTATAAAATAGTGAATCCACCCCAGAATGGGCTGGATAATTCTAACTGCTTCATGTTCCTGTGGCTGATCAGAAACCCAGCTTTACTGTGTTGTGTGTATGACACATCCTGCCTTGCTGGTCCTTTTCTCCCATGTTTCACATCTGTCAGAAGGCAGGTTCTTTGTTTACAAAAGTGGGATATTGGGAAAAGAGATGTTTTCTCAGACCAAGCCTCCAAGAGGGAGTCAGGTGGCTGCAGCTTCTCCTTGGTGTTCCTAGAAGAATGGGCCACATAGGAAGATGGCCATTCTTTCAATGAATGTTTAATAAATATGTAAGGCCCTTATGTAGGATATGTAAAGGATCTGTGATCTTCCTGGTGAGGAACTCTATTTCACCAACATTATGATTTAGTATTTAAGTCTTAGGTAGCTTCCTGAGGTACTGAGATTTTAAATGACTCAAAAATAAAAAAGTCCAAGGCAGAATCTGAATCCAGATTTTCCTGCCCCTAATGCCAGTTCCACAGCCTTTGTTTCTGGGGAGACATAAGTAAATGAGGCCTTTATCTTCAATGAGCTCATAATCAAGAAGCTATGGGGGAAATAAGTCTTAGACAGAAATGTTTTTAAATACAAAGTACAGTGTGATTAGTGCCTAAGAGGAATGCTATGAGATCAGATGAGAGAGACTTTACTACTGACTAGGGAAGACTTCCTGGAGTAGGTAACTTTTGAAGTAGGGCTTGAGTAAGCAATAATGAGGAGAATGGGACGAGAAAGGCATCGGGATAATGGGGGGGAGGGGAAGCAGTGCCTCCTGGGGAGGGTCCTCCATTTGAGATATAAGGAGATATTCTAAACAAACTGGATCTAGATTATAGGAGGGAATGGCTTGCTTTGTTCACAATGGGGGTACTTAGTGAATGTTAATTAATTTGAAGTAGGCTAGAAAGGTAGTGTGGAACTAGCTTCCTTAAATTCAAGCTAAGGAATTTCTACTACTTTAATAGAAATTGGAGAGCCTCAGAAGATATTTGAGGAGAGAAGTGATGTGTTTTAGTCAGATTATTCTGGCAGTGTTGAGATAGATTGGAAGGAAAAAGACTGAATGAAGGTAAGAAAATCAGTAAGGTGAATTTTCTTGGAATCAGAAGGGACAGAGGAGACATCTGTGGCCAGAACCCTATGAACAGAATTCTGCCCTGGCGAGTGGCCAGGCTGATATGAAGAAGGTATGTCTCTCAGACAGGGAACTGACTAGACCCTCTTACCCAAGAAGATATCTAGGCAGCCTGGGTAATCACTGATTGCAAAGCCTTTTGGCACAGAAACCCTCACTCATCCTGGTTCCAAATGAGTATGCTGGTGTTTCTCCTCTGCCCACACTGACTGCTAGTGCCCAGCCCATGCCCTTACATGGCAGGATGGACTGGTTTCTTTTTTGTTGTTTAAAGTTCAGTTCGTCTCCCATCTCACTGATGTCGAGCAAGTTCCTCCTCCAGGTGCCAGCCTTTGGCGGATAGCCTGAGGTCCTGAGACAGTTCTCTTTGGCATCTGCCCCTACCCCAATAGAGACCAGATAGTTCCCTGCCCCTGAGCCCTGAGAGGTCCTGTTGTTCCCCCAGAACCCGATCCAGGATTGCTGAGGATGGGATGAGAAGAAATTGGTTAAAATTACAGGAGAAGGATTAAAGGTCTAAAAACTGATAATGAAACCTCATTGAGTTGTAAACAGGAAAGCACATAGAAACATGAGCTGCTGTTATTTAATGATAGGCACAACGGTGAAGAAGGCAGCATGGCATAGTGGATAGAGTTAGCCCAAGAGTCAGAAAGATCTGGATTCAAGTCTCACCTTATCAGTTACAGGCTTTGTGGCTTTGGTCAAGTTATTTAACATTTCAGTGGCCCAGGTCTCACTTTAAGGCTAAATTATAGAGCCAGGTTGTTCCCTAAACCAATGAAATCACAAATCTAGGCAAAATTATTATCAATAATAACATCTCAAGAGGTCATGATAACAGGAATGTGGGCACTCCATACATACAGCTTTCAACTCACCATGCTTTAGCAGACACCCTATGAATGGGGATCAAAATAATTTATCTGATGATAGATCGCTTGCTCTCAGCTAGACATTTTTGTACAACCTTCACCACACATACATTGTCCAGTACATATAAAAAGACTTTTGAGCTTGATAAGACCTGCCAGACCTTCCTTATGTTTCAATGTTAATTGGAGGAGATTAGTTTTCAATATTAGTATTAATCATGCTAATATATAAAGAAAAGAAAAAAGAAAAAACCTCTGTATAATATTGGTTGGGATCAAACTCAAATAGAAACAGATTCCCTACAGGTTAGCATATTGACTTAGAAAAATATTAATTAACTATCTATGGTGTATTGTATTTTTGTTTGTTTTGTTAAACATTTCTCAGTTATGTTGTAGTCTTGTCCTGGTTGCACTTGGGAGTTTTATAGGGCCCTTGTGGTAGAGGCTGTGAATTTGACACCACTGGCATGGGAATCATTCTTAGAAATGGGGAGCTGACCTCCACGACATTTTCAGTTCTAACATACCAGAATTCTAAGACTTGATGGTGTTCCAAATCTTTCACTCTTCTACACTCTTGAGACCCCAGAATGTCCTGACTAGGAAGAATCCTTTTAGCCTTTGTTTGGAATAGGTAAAAAGCATAATAATAACAGTGATAATAATTACATTTGTATAATACTTAACATATCTCATTTGGTCCTCATAATAACTCTAAGAATGGGAAAGAACATGCTGGAACCAGCTTCTGCCGCTTGGGAAGAGCTAACCAAACTGAGACTTGATTTAGTGTTTTATTGATTATCTAGATTAGACAGATATCAAATAGAAACAGGAGCCACTAAACCTTACATAAAAGTCCCTATAAAATATAGTCCCTTAGAAAACCAAATATTAATATTATCTCTGTTGTGTCTTTATTTATTTTGTTAAAGATTTTCCAATAACATTTTAATCTGGTTCCTAACCACACTTGGGAGTATTAGTCATGCAGATTAAATTTTAAAAGTGGGTCATGAATGCATATTTTGGGGGGATGAGCCAGGTGTTAACATTTTTCAATATGCTCCTGCCTAGGAATGAGGTGCTATTAAAATCTCTATTTTTACATATGAGTAAACTGAGGCTGACAGATTAAGTGACTTACCTAGCATCACACAGTAGCAAATGTCTGAAGTAGAATTTTAACTTCTTCCTCTCTACAAGTCCAACCCTCTAACTACTGTACCACTTAATTTCCCCACTTATCTTTGTCATCATCTCCCCAGAGGGCTGAGACTAGACAAGCAAGATTGAAGGTTGAAGATAGCTGGCCTGCCATTGACACATAATGTCTATCTCTGGCAGAAGGCTGGAGTTCTCCAGTCTTCTTTGCCCCATTACACTGAGGCAGTCAGGACCTACCAGTTGGTTCTCCACATCAGCATATGCTGACTAAGAGATCTGACTAAGCTATTACACACTTAGAAAAGATTGAGCACTCACTCTCCAGGACAATTCTTCTATTGTTAATAAACTTGCTTGTAGAAAAATAATCAAAAAAAAAAAAAAAAAAAAAGAAAAAGAAAAAAAAAAGAAAAATAATCATTGATAAAATATTGATAAGAGAAATCATGGAATTTTTGAATACTAGAGAGAGAAGATAACCAGAGGGTCTGGTTATCCAGGCTAGCACCTTTGCCCAGTGCAGGAATCCTTTCTACAGATAAATAGCGTGATATAGTGGCAATTGTCCAGGCCATGTCTCAGTTTTATAATTCATTGAGTATCTGACCTTTGGCAAAGTACTATCCTTTTATGCATCTGTTATTCTACCAAATAAGACAATTGAACTAGATGGTGCCTTTTTTTCCCCCCCAGATCTAAATCCAATGAAAGTAAAGAATTTAGGATTTCAAAGCTTAGTGGTTATCTAATGCAACCCTTTTATTTTAAAAATGGGGAAACTGAGATCCAGACATGGGGAAGGGATTTGTTCAAAATCACAGAACTAATATGTAGCAGGACTTGGATTTAAACTTAGGTTTATATTTGGGTTCTCTAACTCCAAATCCAGGGCTACTTCTAATGTCTGTTGTTTATTTGTTTCCATCATGTCCTACTTTTCATGACCCTGTTTTGGGTTTTCTTGGCAAAGATCTTGAAGGCTTTGCTCTTTCCTTCCCCAGCTTATTTTACAGATGAGGAAACTGAGGCAAACAAGGTTTAAATGGTTTGTCCAGCTAGTATGTTTAAAACTGAATTTGAACCCCGTTCTTCCCGACTCTGAGTCTCACATTCTACCTACTGTGTTACCTAACTGAACTTACAAATGCCTAAAATTAGAATAACCGAATTTCTATGATTTTCTGATCTACTTTTGAGTCACTATCATCAGTTATTAAGCCTATGCAATCATTTCTGAGACATTTCCAGCTTTCGATGAATCCCCAAGATGGGGGGGTGGGGGAAGTTGTTGATAGGAAGAACCTTCTTCCAGACATCTTGGACTACCTCTAGGAGCCCTAATCAGGGAGCAAGTAGCAGCAAAAAGACCACAAGTCTGTTGGATAGCTATCACTTGAAGTGATCCATTATTTAGGCACCCCTATGCTACTTAGGCATCTCTGTAGAAGGAGGCCTGCCCCAACAAGGGTGTTTGTAAGTAGTTTTGTGCTAAAGGAAAAGGAAGTTTTGTGGGAAGTTCAGGATGTAAAGTAGTCATCCTCCTCCCTATCCCAAAGCATACTCCTGCCGGTTTATCTATCTTCCATTAGTAATGATGAAATTCTTAGATCTTTGAATCAGAGGAGTCCAAATATGCATTTTACAAATTGGGAAACAGAGGTCTCTTTAGTATCTGGCAACAATGATTTTCTTTCCCTCTGAACTTCTCTAATCTGGTTGTATACACAATAATCTCTCTGCAGCTTTGGGTTTCCGTCCTGCCCCTCCCCCTTCTTCCCCAGGAGGCCCTCTGGGCCTCCGGCCTCTGCCTCCTTCCTGCCCCTCCCCAACTCTGTGGTGGTAGATTTCAGATTCTATACCTCATTTTTTCAGAAATCTGTCACTAGAGGACCTAGACGCTACAAAGGAAGATGTTCCTTAGGGCAGAGTCCATCTAGAACTAGGGACACATACTGGCCCTCTGGATACCTTCCTCTTGGATACCTTCCCAGTCTAGCAGAGTGTGGAGGAATCTCAATTTATAGTGAGATTAATTTATCCCATTTTTTTTTTTTTTTACTCCAGTTCAATTTCAGATACAATAGGGGATCAAAGCTTTTCCAAGTGTGAATTGTCAAAATTCAAAGGGACCTCAAAGAGATAACATGGTTGTGGATTTAGAGCCCATAAGTCTCAGAGATAGAAACTGAAGCCAGCTCTTCCTGACTTCAAATAGGAGTCTTTCTCCAGTACACATCGTTCAGTATGTACCTGAGCAGGGAGAGCTCATTCTCTATCATCCTTGACAATTGCTCGCCCAGCTTCTGCTTGAAGTCCTCCAGTGATGGGAAAATTAATCAGTTTTGATGTGACCTGTTTCTATTTTGAGACAACTCTTAAGTGTTTAGATCTCCTTTCTATTGAGCCTTATATTGCCTCAGATCAGTACCTCCATCAATGTCTTCTCTTTGGATTCCCTGAAGCTCTTAAAAAGGAAGAGGTATAGGGTTTGAAGCTTTGTACTTCCTTAACACAGGATCACCCAGTGACTAACTAATGATTTCATCAGAACATTTTCCTAGTATTGGGATACAGAAATTCCTCTAAATGAACTGCTTTCCATGGGAAGCCTAGGGTCCTGAAATGCTTAATTGTCTTGCCTGAAGACAGTACCTACAGAGTCTCTAGATTATGGCTTACATGAACTGTGAATCACCAGTTATATACTTCTTGTTTTACAAGAGCCCATTATTGCTGGACAGCTAGAATAAAGATACTTAAATCAATTTTTGTCAGATCTCTGATCTCCTTAATATGAAAGCTCTCATCAAAGAGACAAATTGCTTCCCATTCATACCTTCATACATAAATGCCTATGAAACTTGTCTTTCTTCCCCTAAATACTAAGAAGCACTTATTATATTATACACAACTGTCAGGAGAGTTTCCTCCAGGTCTTTTGGCATTATGTGGCTACAAATGCATTACCAGGGCTCTCTGGAATCCCTTGCAGTCATTATAGGATTAGCTCACCTCTTTTTTGCATATACTTTTCTCTGATAATCTCTTTCTTTATTGCTCATGAATGTGTTGGTTGGGAAGGGGACTCCAAAAGTTTGGGTCCTAAGATGTTTCAAAAGAATGTGCAGGCTTAAACTTAAGCATTTCCTAGTCAAGGGGCAAAGTTTATTGTAATTGTAACAACATTACAAGCAGACTAAATTCCAAAAGAAATTAGCAAAGTCCTAAGAGAGAGGAGATCCCTTTATCCAGCTTTCTATCATTGACATGCTAATTCTATGGCCCAGAGGAGTGGTCTCTGGAACTTGATTATCACTGACCAACAGATTATCCATCTGACAATCAGCAATGAACTGAGGAGTAACTTTGGAACTTGGTGCCCATTGACAAGATTATCAGTCAGCAGTGAATTAAGGAGTGGTCTATTCAGAATCAGACAGATTGGGCATGGGAGTTTCCTGAGGCAGATTCCAAAACCAGAAGATTTAGGATTTACTGACTTATTGTTAGAACAGAAGCCCTCCTAAAATCAGGAGACCACAAAATCATTGCTATATTATTACATTAAGTACAATTAATTGTTCATAATATGCTTCACTCTTTCTCCACCTACCTTTTGTCTCTCCATTGTCTTTTAAATAACTCACAGTTTTACATTCGGGAAAGATTCTTGGAATTGCTACCCAATAGCATTGCTAGAAGAGTATTAAAAAGAGATAGACTTTAATTTCAAAAAACTGCATGAGGTCATTGAAAACAATACATCATTTCCCAAATGCAATTCAGTCCTTTCTTCTCTTCATTATTAATTTTGAGTTTAGTTCATTGATCATTTATAATGTCTGGCTAAGATAGGTGTCCTGATGGGGCCAATTCATGTCAGGTCATAGACATCTTCATCCACTTGGCTTTTTTTTTTCCTTTGTGAATAGTTAGACCAAATTCTTTTGGACAACTGGAGACATCATTTAGGAATATTTGCAGTGTTCTGTGTCTTGATGCAATTCAGGACATCAGCTGCAAAGGTCAGCATCTGGAGGACCTTATTGTCTTATGTGAAATCCCTCTTTCACTCAGGTTTCATGTGGAACTTCTGCCATGTAGAACTTCTGCCAGAACCGTGGTACACACTATTTGGGAAGCATATTTCCCTTTTTATACTAAAGGATAATCAGATAAAGCTATCTCTGATATTCCTTTTTCTTTTTTTTCTCCCTATTTCTTATGTTAAGGAATCTTAGATGTTCTGAGCATATGCATGGAAAATACATGAAGCAACAACAATAATACTTAGCATTTGTGTAACATTTAAGAATTTAATAAGTACTTTACATTATTCCATTTGTTCTTTATAACTACTCTGAAGTTAATAGGGCAAGTATTTTTGTTTGTTTTACAGATGAGTAGACTGAGGTTGGTGGGGTAGTTAACTGACTTATTTGAAGTCAAATAACTAGTGACAGGTAAATCTAGAACTCTCTAACTTGCATTTCAGTGATCTTTTCACAATATATTGAAATACTACAAGACAGAATAGAACAAAAGCCTCAGTTAAGCACTATAGAAGAATAGAAAAGGAAAATATTATTGCTGGCTGGGGTTAGTCAGGAAGGACTTTCTGAGGGAAGCAGATCTGGAGACAGATGTTGAATAGACTTTGGATTATTCAGGAAGATCTAGAAGATGATAGCAGTATGAACATTGAAAGCAATAAGCATGGCAAGTGTGCAGAGGGAATAATACCAAAAAAATCCAAAATAACAACAACAAAAACCCCTAAAATAAAAATACAATCAATCTTGCTTTTCTGTCTCTTTTTTGCTCCCTGCCTCTACAGGGTGTCCTTTTCCTCCTCCCTTTCCTCCTCCCCTAGCCTTAGTCACAGAGGAGGTATCTAAATCAGACAGGAGTTAAAGGTATTGAAGCTGAATGTTTCTTTGTAGTACCCCAGATCCTATAAGGACTTAAATCTGAAGAGTCTATTTAAGTGAAGGAGGGAAAAGTAGCACCTACTGTTTGCCAGGAGATAATATGTATGTACATGTGTATATATATTTGTAATTATTACTTCATTTGATCTACGCCACAACCTTGTGAGGCATGTGTTTTTATTCCTATTTTACAATTGAGGAACTGAAGCAAATAATATTAAGTGACTTACCTTGGATCACACAGCTTCTGTCTCAGAGGCCAGATTTGAACTCACATCTTCCTGATTCCTACTCCAGTGCGTTATCCATTTTGGCATCTGGCTGCTCCAAATGAATTTAAGGGAAAAAGAGAGAGAGTTCATATATTCAAAGAGAGTATCTCCTACCCCTCCCACCGGGGAAAAGGATTTGGACAAAGATTTAGAAAAGTCATAGAAAATGAGATGATATGAATGGGTTGCGTTCTATATACCACTGGGTGGTATGAGTGTGGGGTATAACTCCTTAGAAAGACTGGACTAGCCCTTGAAGGCAAATGCCCCTGAAAGTTTAGGCCAGATTAGGAAGTAGGATAGATTGAAAGGCCTAACAATGAAGAGATTTACATGAACTGATGCTAAGTGAAGTGAGCAGAACCCAGATTCTGTTGTCCTCAGTAACAGCAAGATCATTTGAAGATCAATTTTGATGGACGAGGCTCTTTTCAACAATGAGGTGATTCAGGCCAATTCCAACAAATTTGTGATGGAGAGAACCATCTGCATCCAGAGAGAGGGACTGAATGTTGATCATAACATAGTATTTTCACCTTTTTTGTTGTTTTTTGCTTTATCATTTTTTCCCTTTTTTGATCTGATTTTTCTTGTGCAGCATGATAAATGTGGAAATGTGTATGATAAAATGAAGATGGGGGTGGAGGAAACAGACAGCAATCTAAGGGAAAGGCCAATTAGCTAAGCACTAACTGACCAGGATTATGCAATGAAACACCCCTGAGGGATTTAATCACTGTTAGACAGTAATGATTCTGGAAAAAGTCAAGTAAGAGTTCACTAATTCTCTCCATTTTAAAGTTTTCTTGGGCTTGCCTTCCCTGCCCTCTGGCAGGACTTAGGTTCTGGTCTTTCACCCTCATCAGTTTCATCATTTGTGTTTATTGCCACTTGGTCATATTTGTTTTTGTTTTTTTTCCAGAGGCACCGAGAGGTAGGAAAGCTACCAAGACTTGAGCCCATAGAACTGGGCCCCCTGCAAGAAGACAAAGGTGAGAAGTTCTTCCTCGACATTTCTACAACTGGAACAGCTCAATCCTTTTGAGTTGTAACTGGTCCATTTTGTCTGTACCTTGTCATTGACATCTGCTTCTTTGCTTGCTGGGCCCTTGATTAAAATGCTGGTTGAGGGAGTTCCAGTCAGGACCATGTTTCTAAAATTGCATTTCAGGTGAATGACTCTTTCATCAGTATGGTATTGACTCTGGCTGGGGTCACAGAACCAAAGAATCCTGGAGTTGGAAAGGACCTTAAACCTATACCTGAACAATATTCCCCCCTCCATAATATTCATAACTATACCAATATGGTATCATCCGGCATGTGCCCAAAGACCTCAAGAGGAAGTACCTACTTCCATTTGAGGCAACACACTCCACTGTAAAGTAATTATAATTCTTAGGAAGCTTTCCCTCTCAGCAAGATTAAATCTGCCTCTTTGCAACTTCCTTCCCCTATTTTTCTCTTTTCCTTTCCTTCTCTACTCTTTCCTTAATCCTACTCATTGAGACCAAGCACAAACCAAATGCTTCTTCCATATATAGCCTGTGAAATATCCAACTAGCTAAATATCCATCGGTCTTTTAACCAGTCCTTATTTTAGCATGATCTCAAGCATTTTGAACATCCTTGTTGCTTTTCTCTGAACAACTTTTTCGCCCTCCCCTTTTTTTTCATTTAGGAACTATTTTCTCTCCCTCCCACACCACCTCCAATTGGAAAATAAAACAGAACAGAACAAAATGCTTGTATTAAATTAACATAGCCAAAGCAAACAAATTCCTGCATTGTCTGTGTCCACAAATGTGTGTTTCATTCTGAATGTTGTATCTGAAACTTCTTTGACAGAAGGTGGGGAGCATGCTTCAGCATCAGTTTTTTGGAATCTTGGTTAGTGATTGCCTTGCTCGGTATTCTGAAATTTTCCAAAATTGTTTCACTTTATTTAGATGGTAATTGTTGTTTTACAACTTTTTCTCTGGGTCTTGTTCACTTTATTCTGTATCAGTTCACACAAATCACCCCAGGTTTCTCTGAAACTATCCTTTTAAAAATTAGCTTTTTATTCAAAATATATGCAAAGATAGTTTTCAGCATTCACCCTTGCAAAACTTGTGTTCTAAATTTTTCTCCCTCTCTTCCCTTTACCCCCTCCCATAGAGAGCAAGTAATCCATTATATGTTAAACATGTACAATTCTTTTATACATATTTCCATATTTATCATGCTGCACAAGAAAAATCATATCAAAAGAGAAGGAAAAATGAGAACAAAAACAAAAAGCAATTAAACAACAACAAAAAAGTGAAAATACTATGTTGTGATCCACATTCAGTCCCCATAGTCCTCTCTCTGGATGCAAATGGTTTTCTCTCTCACAAGTCTATTGGAATTGACTTGAATCGCCTCATTGTTGAGAAGAGCCAAGTTCATCAGAGTTTATCATCACATAATGTTTTTGTTACTGTGTACAATCTTCACTTGGTTCTACTCATTTCACTTAGCATCAGTTCATGTAAGTCTCTCCAGATCTTTCTGAAATCATGCTGCTAAGTGTTTCTTATAGAACAATAATGTTCTATCACATTCATATACCATAACTTATTCATCAATGATTCACTTAATTTCCAGTTTCTTGCTACACCCACAAACATTTTTGCACATGTGGGTACTTTTTCCTTTTTTATGATCTCTTTGGGATACAGGCCCAGTGGAGACACAGCTAGATCAAAGGATATTCACAGTTTGGTAGCCCTTTGGGCATAGTTCCAAATTGCTCTTCAGTATGGTTGGATCGGTTCACAATTCTGCCAACAAGGTATTAGTGTCCCAGTTTTCCCCCATTCCCTCCAACATTTATCTTTATCTTTTTCTATCATCTTAGCCAATCTGAAGGTGTGTGGTGATAACTCAGAGTTGTCTTAATTTGCCTTTCTCTGTTCAATGGTGATTTAGAGCATTTTTTTTTCATATGACTAGAAATGGTTTTAATTTCTTCATCTGAAAATTGTCTGTTCATATACTTTGGCCATTTATCAATTGGAGAATGGCTTTAATTCTTATAAATTTGAATCAGTTATGTATTTTAGAAATTAGACCTTTATCAGAATGCTTGGATGTAAATTTTTTTTCCACAGTTTTTTGCTTCCCTTCTAATCTTCTCTGCATTTATTTTGTTTTTAAAACCCTTTTAATTTAATATAATAAAAATTATTCATTTTTGCATTTTGTAACATACTCTCGTTCTTCTTTGGCCATAAATTCCTTCCTTCTTCACAGATTTGAGAGGTAGACTCTATTATCTTCATGTACCAAAATTTGTTCAATTATTCCTCAATTGATGAGTGCCTCCTTAGTTTCTAGTTCTTTGCCACAATGAAAAGAAGTACTATACATATTTTTTGTGCTTACATCTCTGGACACTTTTTAGCTTCTCAGTGTTCCTCCTTCTCAAATGTGGTGTTGAGTATACTAAACTAATTGTAAAATTGGGCAAATCCCTTCTCCCATACAGGCCCCAATTTCTTTATAAAATTAGAGTGTTAAACAAAGTGGTCTCTAAATTACATTCTAATTCCCTTTCAACTGTACTATGTCTTTTATCATGAATCTCAAAGTTGACCCACTGGTTGAAAGCTAGACTGTAGCAGTGTATGGGCCTTCTCAGGGAAGGGGAAAAAATGTCCCTGGTTCTTACCTTCAATGTTCAGTTTACATGGGAAAAATTAAATTCTCCCCCAGCAGCCCACAGCAAATTCCCTTCCCTCCAGGCCACTGGGCCCAAAGGGAAGTTCTTCCCCATCCTATCCCAGACCCTTGAAGTGCTAATAAGTCAGGTTTACCCCATTCCTAGGTCCTCCTCCGCATAAACTTTTCATAAGGGACAGCTGCAGCATTTCAAGAAGTAAAGGCATACACGTTAGCCTCATAAAGGTCACATGAGAGAGGCAAAAAGCTCTATAAAGAGAGATCACTGTTCTTTGAGTAAGCAAAGACATGACTGCCCTTTTTGGAAAATACGATTTATAGGGTGTGATTTGGGAGTGACTGAGATTGAGCTAAAATCTTTCCTTTGGAAGGCTTAATCCAGTGGGCAAAATCTCGGTGCTGAAGCTCTTCTCTGTGAGGACCTTCTACTAAGCCTTTATCAGTCACTAATACTTCAGTGAAAAGGAATTCTGCTGGTATTTTGCCCAGGGTTTGTTAGGCAGAAATAAACCCAGAGGGTGAAGGAGACTAGACCTTTGGACAAAGTGAGCAAGCCATGTGGGAATATTGAAATGTTTTCACCAGCACAGGTTAATATTAATTTTATTTTTAATTTAATTTATATAATACATATATAAAGAATTTAATATTAACATTATTAATAGTGTTTTTAGGTTTACAAAATGCTTTACATACGTTATATCACTTGATCTTCATAGGTTGTTGTTTGAGGAAAGCAGAAGAGAAGAGCTGCATTGCCCAACAGGAACTAGCCAGTTGGGTGCCCAGAGGAGCAGCTCATATACTCATAGGTTGTTGTTTGTACTTTGTTCTCAAAGAGGACCATGACATTAGGAAGGTGATGCCGTGACATGGAAGTTAATTGGATTGAAGTGAGGGAGGGCTGTGCAAAGTCACCAGCTTCACCTTCTCTGAGCCGTCTGGATCCAGTGGCAAGATATAAATTGAAATGACTGGAGATGGCCCCCAATTCTCACATCAAAACTGTATAGTCTGACAATGTCCAGATCAGTCTAATCTATTTAAAGTCTTTTCCGGCCTCCAGGCTTACATCATCAATTACCTTTTGGGTACCTTAAACTGGAGGTCCTGTAAGCCTCTCAAACTCAGTGTGAACAAAACAGAACACTTTTCATTCAAAACCTCCCCTCTTTCAAATGTCCCTGTTTTTGTTGAAGGCTCCACCATCCTTCCAACCAAGCAGGCTCGAAACCTCTATGTTATTCTCAGCTCTTCTCTCATCCTCATTACATGTCAGTCTGTTTTCCAAGTCCTATCATTTCTACCTTGGCAATATTTCTTTCATCTTTCTTTCTAGAAAAGCTACTACCATGGTGCAGACTTTTACATTTTACACCTGGATTATTACAATAGCTTCCCTGGTCTCCCTGCCTCACATCTATCTTCACTACAGTTCATCAGCTGCCAAAGTGATTTTCCTGAAACATAAAGGGCCTATTGCCTGTCGTCCTGACTTGCTACTGGATTCTAAATGACTCTGTAGGGGAGACTGGAGACTTTGCACTGCCCTGCCTCATTCAAACCTAATTCATTTGCAAGTAAAGACATCATCCTCCTGATGTCTGGTTCTCTTTGGCAACAACCACAACTACAATAAAGTACCGATCTGACCATGTTTTATTCTCAAACACATATCTCTAATTAAAGAAATTCCAACAGTTCCTTGTTACCTCTGAGATGAAACATAAAATCCTCTCTGATATTTAAAGCACTTCCAATCTTTTTAGTCTTCTTTCAGTTTCCTCTTTTCCATGTATTCTCCAAGCCAGCAATAAATGCCTTCTGCTGGTCTTTGCACAGGATACTTCCCTTCTTAGCCCAGTACCTTTTCACTTGCTTATTCTTTAAGCTCTCCTTCTTGACCACTACCTTCAAAGCTCATCTCAAATAACTCCTCTGCAGGAGGCTTTTCGCAGTTTGCCCCACCTCTACCTCACTAGCAGTGCCTTCCCTCTGAGATTTCTTTTTACCTACAGTTAAAAGTGCAGTTGTTTGCATGTGGTCTCCCTCATTAGAATATGACTTCCTTGAGGACAAAGAACAACTTTTTTTTGTCTTTTTTTAGTTTCCCAGGGTTTAGCACAGTGTCTGCTTAGCATAAAGCTATTGCTTAATGCATGCTTATGATACTACAGATATTATCCCCATGTTACAGATGAAGAAACTGAGGCTCAAAGAATGGAAGTGACTTGCTGTTGTTCTCATCTCCCTAACTATCCCTATTCCTTTTTAGTAAATATAGTAAATAAGTTTGTTAAGTAGCCAATAAAAAAAATAAGATTACAAAGTGTAACCTGGAAATTGCATACAAACCATTCCAACTATTAAAGGAGAATAATTCACAAAGTGTATCATATATTAACCAAAATTCGTGTTCTGATAATGTGTTGAACCAGGAGAACCCATTTAGGTGCTACTTGTCAAAGTTTCTTTTCCATAAATTCGAGAAAAAAAATCCAGACCTCCATAGCTCCAGACTAGCAGAACATCAAAAAATGCTGACAATTTTGAAATAATGTGGACATGTTAACCTTTAAAGTTTTACCAATAACTTTGGATAATTTGGATATCTTAATGACCCAATCCCAAGATGGCACAGATAGGAGTCAGTTTGTCTCCCTAAAAAAATGAGACTTGAAATTCTTGCTCCCAACCCCATTCTAGCAGTTTTCCTTCTCCTTTCAGTCCATGCTCACTAGGACTTTCAGTCCCCAAATTCATGACTTCCTGAGTGACCATATTCTCTACCTCTTTCCCCTTCCCCTCCATCTTTTCGCATTACTTCCCTTCACTATTCCATTCCCCTGTCCCCATGTCTCCATGTGCCTTTTTATCACTTTTTGCCTCTTGTCTCCATCTTATTAAAGTGTTATAGCTATGTTTCTTACTGTCAATCACAGACTTTCTTAGTAAGTACCAAAAAATAGATGTACTTACTCCCCTTTCATCATTTCATAAGTTAATTTTCAATTCATGCCCACAGTTAAGGGATATCAGAAGGGATGTGATTCAGAGTCAGGTGTTTCTTAACTGTCATCCAGTATTCTTTCCATTGTATTATGCTGCCCTTTTACTGGACTGTATTTTCTTTCTTCATAAAAATTAATGTTTGGAGGGGCAGGGTGACATAATGAATAGGGCTCTGAAGACCAGAAGACCTTCACTCACATTCTGTTTATGGAACATACTGATTGTGTGATCCTGGGCAAGGCATTGAACTTGTCAATGTCCCAGGCAACTTTCCAAAATATGTTTTTTAAAATTTTTTTCAATTAATATTCATTTATTTTTTCCCTCTCTCACCCTCTTCTGTTTAAACAAAACAAAACAAAATCCTTGTAGTAAATATGTATTTGTAAAATTGTCAAAGAAGGTGGCAGGCTGTATTGATAGAGGATGGTCCCCTTATTAAGAATTCTGTGGATTAATGAAATACATCTGGCAAAAGTTAATCAGTAGTAAATAAATGAATGTTGAAAACTATCTTTACATGTATTTGGAAAAATAAAATACTATTGGAAATAAAATTAGTCAGGCTTTGATGTTTCCTAATTATATTTGGGCCAGCATCCTCCAGTTAACTCTACTGTCCTCCTACTCATGAAGATAGGGATTCTGCCAGCCATTTCTTCTGATTAGATCTTGCCCCCCAACTACCCCAATGGATCTGCTTTTCCCTTATAGACCCAAATACCCATCTCTTCCATGATGAGCAGCAGCAACTGGATATCGTCCATGTTCTCCAGAAGGATCAAGATGAGTCAGAGAAGCTGGGGCTGGAGTGTAAGACCAGAGAAGTGGAAATCCAGGTGGGTTCCCTGACCCAGTTTCCAACAGTTTTCTTAGGCTATAACCTACCATTCTGTCTAGGAGAAATTATATGGAGAAATGTGGGAGGAAAATGACTAAGGAACAATCATTCCATAATGAAAAGACTAATGTCAGTAGGCTTGGAGTTTCTTTTCCTTGATGTTTTTAAACCTCTGATTCCTAAGGGGGGGGAAATGTTCTATATAGTTCACTTTCTGAATCAACACTAAATTGACATTCAGGAGATCCAATTTCCCATCTTTACTCTTAATTCTCTGTGTGACTTTGGGTAAACACATTTCACTGCTCTGGGATTTGGTTTCTTCTTAGTAAAATAAGTGAGTCAGATTACATGATCTTTAATATCCTTGCCAGTCCTGGTATCTATGAAACTTGTTCTTGGAATTATAATGGTAGGCAACTAATTGACTCCATACTACTCTTCCCTGGATCTACCTTATTTCCAGGTGGTGATTGAACAGGAATTAGAGCTTCATGAAAAACCTGCTGAACAGCAACAAGTATTGCAAAGGGAACATGAAGAGAGCTTGCAAGGTAAGGGTAGGAGCAGCCCCTCTAAAATTCCAGACTGTGAAAGAGGAGACCCCTGTCTTCTTAGGGGAGTAACAGACCTAGCTCAGATGGTACATGAGATGCTTTTCCAAAAGGAGATCATGTTCTTGCTACACCTTCATGTGTAGGACCACCCTTTGGGTCAAAGATCCATGACTGGTGTTGGAGCCTGAAAGGGGATTTTCCAACCACTCTCTAAATTTAGGTTTGTAAATTGATTTAAGAGCTCTGGACCAAGTCAGAAGAATTGGGTTCTAGTCCTGATCTTTTTATTTAGCATGCTTTGCAAAACTAGGCAATTTATTTACCCTATCCGGACCTCTCTATTAATAAAGCATGTATCCCTATACCTCATAAGAATATTATGAGAAAAAAGTTTTGTTCTGAGAGGATTTGTTAATCGAGGTAATAAAAACCTAACATTTATATATTGCTTACCATGTGCCAAGCAATTTACTCTTATTATCTCATTTGAACCTCACAACAACCCTGAGAGGGAAGTATCATCATTACCCACATTTTATAGATGAGAAAACTGAGACAAAAGTTAGGTTATATGATTTGCCCAAAGTTACACGACTAGTACATATCTGAGGCTGGATTTGAACTCATGTCTTCCTGACTTCAGGCTAGTACTCTGTCCATTGCCCCTCTAGCTTCTCCTCTCACGGAATAATAATTACCAAGAGCTTGAAGGTGTGTCTCAGTGGCAACTAGTCTGTAGTCCTGAATCAACCAGTGCAAAGGGAATATTTTTCAGAATTAAGAGATTCTGGTATTATACTAAAATGGCAATGGATAGCCACTTGGAGCCTTACTAACCCTCTTGGCTTTGGTGACTATTTCAGTGACCTTTGGAGACTGACACTTTGAAAGATGAAAATATTCTTATATAGAATTCTGATTCTATTTTGTTTGTTTATCTTGTCCCTTTTTTCATGTGTACATGCACGTGCATGCGTGTATTTCTTATTCTACAGGAATCTTAATTTCTCCCATATTCCAGAAGAGCAGAATTCCCTTGCTAATTTGTCATTTTGTCTTCGTGTCTATGTATGGTCCTGAGAAAATCTGCATGTGGCTCCTGACCTGGTCTCCTCAGCTCAGCATGAATTGGCCAAAGCAGTGACTGGGGAAGAGAAAGAGGCAGAGGTTTTGTGACTCATAGAACCCTTTATTGGTTGAGGAAAAGCCTCACTCTTAAACTCACAGAGCTTGTTGACTGAGAATGGGAGGAAGTATTTCTGGGACTACTACTATGGGGTGAGGTTAGGGATAAACTCAAAATTTAGTATCTGGAACCCTTCCCAAGGGGTAGGAATGTCCTGACATACCTGGGGAGACGTGGTCCATCTTGCTTGAAAGCAGGTAATAGGAAGTGCCCCACCAAGGTGCCTCAAGTTGGGGAGCCACACCTTAAGATGCCTTCCCTCCCCTCAGTTCTGGAATGTACCCCTGTGCTTCCTCCTACTGAGAGTCATAGAATTATAGAATGTCAGTGAAATGAAGGGAAGTTAGGATTTAGAATATTAGGGACCTTAAAGATCAACTAAGCTAGCTCCCTTTAAATTCATCTAAGAAGAATTTAAGGTCCATGCAGTTTGACTATCCCACAATTAAAGGCAGAACAGGAATCTCAACTTCTTTTTTTTTTTCTGCTTGCAAGGTGAGGTGAGGTGAAGTGACTTTCCTGGAGTCACACAGCTGGTAAGTGTGAAATGTCTGAGGCTGGATTTGAACTCAAGTCCTCCTGACTCCAGAGTGAGTGTTCTATCCACTGTGCTATACACTCCATACTCTTTCTAAGAGAAGCAACATGGTACAGTGGAAAGAACAGTGAACGTAGAAAAATATATTTTTGGGGGGTTTATGTAGGTCCTTTTCCCTTTGTTATGATCTCTTTGGAATATAGACCTAAATGGGTTCAAATCTTATCTCTGAGATCTATCTGTGAGACCTTGGAAAAGTCATTTAACCCTATTTAGCCTTATTTTCCTCACCTACATAATAAGAGAATTAGAATATATATGGCTTCTGAAATCCGTTCTAGCCCTGGTTCCATTCCTATATGGGAATACGGAAGAAATTCTAGCTGGAATGTCTAGAACATGGCACAGCTGGTTCTGGAATCAGGAGGTTCAAATTCACCTCAGACACTTCACACTTACTAGCTGTGTGACCCTGAGCAAGTCACTTAATCCCAATGGCCTAGCCAAACAAAAAACAAATTGTCCTGTCAAATTGTTAAAAATTCTCTATTAAAGATGTGTCAGATTCTGAAAGGTGTTTTAAATCCAGACTTTAATTAAATTCAGATGTCACTTTGTTAATGCATTCCTCTAATTGAGGGAACAAGAGAAAAACATCTTCAAAAAAGACCCCAAATCCCAGGATTCTATCCTTTAATGCCAAATGAAACCAATCCAGGAAGCCTCAAACCTTGTGGGAACTAGCCATTGCTTCATACTATCCTGCTACTCCCATTCTTCTATTCTTCAGATGGGAGACTGACCTGTGATTGAGTCAGAAGCAGCTAGCTGAGTGATGCTAGACCAGAAGTCACCCTATCTGGACTTCTCTATTAACAAAATATTAGTATCCCTATACCTATAGGAATATTATGAAAAAGAAGTTTTGTGCTGAGAGGATTTGTTAATCAAGATAATAAAAATCTAACATTTATATGTTGCTTATCACGTGCCAATTAATTTACTATTATTATCTCATTTGATCCTCACAACAACCCTGAGAGGTAAGTATCATTATTATCTCTGGATAATTGAGAGTTTGTTATCTCAAAATTGTTTTTGTTTTTTAGTTTTCTATTTTCTTTCTAATCTTGGTTGTACTGGTTTTGTTTGTGTAAAACTTTTTTAATTTAATGTAATCAGATATTGTAATCCAGATATTATCTGGATCAGGATTCAGGTAAAAAAAGCTCATTTAGTAGTTTATATGATCCTGACAAATCACTTAACCTCTATCTTCATCAACTTCCTCATCTGTAAAATTGCGATAATAATAATATATACTTTCCAGAGTTGTTGTAAGGATCAAATGAGATAATATTTGTAAAGTTCTTTGTAAAGCTTAAAATTCTATCTAAATGGTATTATTTACTACCACTACTGCTGCTGCTGTTGCTGCTGGTATTACAATTACTATTTACTCTCAGCTCAGCTGAGTTACAGCTCAGCAAAAGAGCTAGGCTGGTAGAATATAGGGTCTTAATGGTACCCTCCATTATCTCATGTGATCATTATAACTGTTCTGGGAAGTAGACAGGACTTGTCATATTCAATTTACAGATGAGGAAACTGAGGTTCAGGGAAGTAAGGGTACTTCCAAGTACTTAATCCCTGTAATAATTGTAGTGACTGGTAGTGGAATAATGACTACAGCTGAGGTCTCTTTGAATTTTTTTTTACTAGATTGAGCTAAAATGTCGAAAGTGCCTAGAAATTTTTATTTCTCAGTTATTTCTTAGTTGTCTGACTGAGTTTCAGATCGTTCAGGCATCTAGTAGGAACTGATACTTTTTTGGCCAGGGGTAAGGCTTTTGGTAGCTAAGCTAATCATGGTGCTCTTTCCCTGCAGCACTTAAGGCCTCACATGAAAAGGAGAAAATAGACCTCATGAATTCCTTACAGGTGGCCAACACAGCCCTGCAGGTGAGCAGAGGGGTAAGAGAAATACACCGGCAGATCTGGTGTGGGCATCAGCTGTGTGGGACAGACTTTTCCTGGGCGGGTGGTTAATCCCCAAACTTGTCTCAAGCTGGTTTTGCCTCACAGTACCCAAGAAGTTATCCTAGTTGGTCTTCTATGCCCTATATCTTTCATTCTCTAAGGGGAATAATCCCTTTTTATGGAGCAAAGAGTCCAACATATTCTTGCTAAAGTGCTGAAGACTATTTTAATGGCTTGATATATCACGCTGTCAGGGGACTCTGCACTTTAAATTAAGAGTCTAAAAAAGATATTACTCAATCTCAAGGAATAAAATTCTAATAGTCAAACTTTAGACGCTAATGCAATCAAGGAACTATTAGCTTTTGTCTTGTTTTACACTTAATAGTATTTAATTTTTTCTAATTACAAGTAATAATAGTTTTCAACATTCATTTTTGTAAGATTTTGAGTTCCAAAATTTTCTCCCTCCTTTCCTTTTCTTCTCTCTCCCTAAGACAGCAAGCAATCTGATATAGGTTAGACATATACAATCATATTAGTCATGTTGTGAAAGAACTAGAACAGCAAGGAAAAAAAATCACCAGAAAGAAAAAAACAACAAAAAGTGAAAATAATATGCTTCAATATGCATTCAGATTCCATAGTTCTTTCCCTGGATTAGATACCATTGTCCAACATGAATCTTGGAATTGTCTTGGTTCACTGTATTGCTGAAAAGAGCTAAATCTGTCATAGTTGATCATTACACAATGTTACTGCTACAATGTTCTCCTGGTCCTGTTCACTTCACTCAGCATCAATTTGTAAGTCTTTCTAGGTTTTTCTGAAATCCATCTGCTTATCTTTTCTTATAGAACAATATATTTCATTATATTCATATGCCACAAACTTGTTCAGCTATTTCCCAATTGATGGGCATTCCCTCAGTTTCCCATTCTTTGCCATTACAAGAAAGAAATATTTTTGTAGTAGGTCCTTTCCCCTTTTTTATGAAATTCAGACTTAACAGTGGTATTGTTGGATCAAAGGGTATGCACAATTTTATAGCCCTTTGGGCATAGTTTGAAGTTGCTCTCCAGATTGGTTCAATCAGTGCACAATTCTACCAACAGTGCATTAAAGTTCCAACTTTCCCACATCTTCTTCAACATTTATAATTTTTCTTTTCTGTCATATTAGCCAATCTGATAGGAGTGAGGTTGTCTCTGAGAATTGTTTTTATTTGTTTTTCAGTTTTCTGTTTTCTTTGGTTGCACTGGTTTTTTTTATATAAAACTTTTTAAATTTAATGTAATCAAAATTATTTCTTTTGCAATTCATACTATAAATTTGTTTTCTATCTTTTTTTTGTATAAATTCTTCCTTTCCCCATAGGTCTGACAGGTAAACTGTTGCTTTCCTAATTAGCTTATGGTATCACCTTCTATGTCGAAATCATGTACCCATTCAAAACTGGAACACCAATATATTGCTGGTGGAGTTGTGAAATGATCCAACCATCCTGGAGAGCAATTTGGAACCATGCCCAAAGAGCTATAACACTGTTCATACACTTTAATTAGAGATAATAAAAAGGGGAAAGAACTCACATATGCAAAAATGTTTGCAGCAGCTTCAAATGTGGCTTTAGACACTTAACATTAGCTGGGTGACCCTGAGCAAGTTACTTAACCCCAGTTACCTTGCAAACCACCACTCCCTCCCCCACAAAAAAGAAATGATGAGTAGATTGATTTCAGAAAAACCTTGGAAAGACTGACATGAACTGATGCTAAGTGAAGTGAGCAGAACCAGGAGAACATTGTGCACAGTAACAACAAGATTACGGGGTAATCATTTGTGATGGACTTGGCTTTTCTCAACAATGCAGTGATTCAAGGCAGTTCCAGTAAACTTGGGGTGAAAAATGCCAATCACATCCAGAGAGAGAACTATGGAGACTAAATATGGATTGTAGTGTAGTATTTTCACCTTTTTCTTTGTTTCTTTGTTTTGTTTTGTTTTTTGTCTCATAGTTTCTCCCCCCCCCCCCCCTTCTCCTTTTGGTCTGATTTTTCTTGTACAACATGACAAATATGGAAATATATATTTAAAAGAATATAATGTATTTAATCTATATCAGATTGCCAGCTATGCTGGGAGGGAATGGTGAGAAAGATAGGGAAAAAAATTTGAAACACAAAGTTTTTCAAAAAAATGAAAGTTGAAAACTATCTTTACATGTATTTGGAAAAATAAAATACTTTGGGGGGGAGAAATCATGTACTAATTTTGATCTTATCTTGGTATAGGGTGTGAGATATTGCTCTATACCTAGTTTCTGTCATACTATTTTCTAGTTTTCCCACTAGTTTTTTGTCAAATAGTGACTTCTTATCCCAGAAGCAGGAGTCTTTGGGTTTATCAAACTTTAGATTACTATAATCATTTACTAATGTGTTTTATGTACCTAAACCATTGCACTGATCTACCACATTCTTTCTCAGCCAGTATAAAATATGATTGCCACTTTATAATGTAATTTTAGATCTAACCAGGCCACTTTCCTTTACATTTTTAAAAATTAATTCCCTTGATATTCTTGACCTTTTGTTCTTCCAGGTAAATTTTGTTACTTTTTCTAGTCTTGGTAGTTTGATTGGTATGATACTGAATAAATAAATTAATTTAGGTAAAATTGTCATTTTTATTATATTGAGTTGTGAGCTTTAAAAAATTTTTATTTCAAAATTTTTAGTATTTAAAATTTTTTATTTCAAAGATCAATGATTCTAGCAATGAGGGATTCTTTCACTGTCACAGATCACCATCCCTCTATATTTTAATACAGGTCCTATTATGCCACAAAAGTAGCATCAGTGATTCCTTAATTGCCTCTGGGATAAAATACCAAGACATGACTTTAGTATTTGGAATCTTTCACAATCAGGCTCTGATGTAGCTTCCCAGATTGATTTCCCATTACCACCCACCTCCCATGCACTAAAAATTCCAGCCAGATTGGTCTACTCTTATTGTTCCCTATGTGTGACATTGCATTTCCTGTCTCTGTGACCTCTGTACAGGTTTACTCCTTGTATGATTCTCCCAGGCCAGACTTGGAGTCAAAAAGACATGAGTTCAAATTTGAACTAAGATGCTTTACTAGCCATTTGATTCTGGGAAAGTCACTTAAAGTCTATTTGTCTCAGTTTCTTCCACTATAAAATGTGAATTATAACAGCACTTTCCTCACAGGGTTGTTCAAATGAAATAATATTTGTCAAGAACTTAACACTTTGTCTGGCACATAGTAGGTATTATATACACGTTTATTTCCTTCCTTCCTTTCCCTTCTCCCTCAATAGCTCTACTTTTTGAAGTCCCCAGTGCCCTTCAAGATTCGAGGGAATTACTTGCTATCTCTTGCCTGAAGCTTTTCTAGATTCTCCCTCCTTTCAAACTCTTTGTATACATTTTATTTAAATTTTGGATTGTGTAGGTTGCCACTTCAGCCTTGTACAATGTAAGCTCTCTGAGGGAAGGAGTTGTTTCATTCCTGCCATTGTATGCATAAGTACCTAGCATAGGGCCCCTGTGCATAACAGATCCTTACTCAACACTTGCTGAACTAAGTGAAATTGAATTTGTGAGTTGTCAGGACCAAAATCTTAGTCATTCTTGTACTCTTGGTGAGGATGTTTTCTGAATTTAATTAGACTATGCCTATAAAAATAAACACCAAGTCTGTTACAAGGCCCATCCTCTCTTTTAAAAAAATTTTTTTTTTATTTAAAAATTTTTTTCTGGTTATACATGTATGTGTATTAATTTTTTTTTTTTTTTTATTTAATAGCCTTTAATTTACAGGATATATATACATGGGTAACTTTACAGCATTAACAATTGCCAAACCTCTTGTTCCAATTTTTCACCTCTTACCCCCCCACCCCCTCCCCTAGATGGCAGGATGACCAGTAGATGTTAAATATATTAAAATATAACTTAGATACACAATAAGTATACATGACCAAAACATTATTTTGCTGTACAAAAAGAATCAGACTCTGAATTATTGTACAATTAGCTTGTGAAGGAAATCAAAAATGCAGGTGTGCATAAATATAGGGATTGGGAATTCAATGTAATGGTTTTTAGTCATCTCCCAGAGTTCTTTTTCTGGGTATAAGCTAGTCCAGTTCATCACTGCTCCATTAGAAATGATTCGGTTGATCTCGTTGCTGAGGATGGCCTGATCCATCAGGACTGGTCATCATCTAGTATTGTTGTTGAAGTATATAATGATCTCCTGGTCCTGCTCATTTCACTTAGCATCAGTTCGTGTAAGTCTCTCCAGGCCTTTCTGAAATCATCCTGTTTGTCATTTCTTACAGAACAGTAATATTCCATAATTTTCATATACCACAATTTATTCAGCCATTCTCCAACTGATGGACATCCATTCAGTTTCCAGTTTCTAGCCACTACAAAAAGGGCTGCCACAAACATTCGTGCACATACAGGTCCCTTTCCCTTCTTTATAATCTCTTTGGGATATAATCCCAGTAGTAACACTGCTGGATCAAAGGGTATGCACAGTTTGATAGTATGTTAATTTTTTAATACACATTTCTTTATGAATCATGTTGGGAGAGGAAATTAGTACAAAAGGGGGGAAAATGAACATAGCATGTATCGATTTACATCCAATTTCCATAGTTCTCTTTGTTTGATACAGATGACATTTTCTTTTCAAAAAGTTTGTTGGGATTGTCTCAGATTGTTAAACCACTAAGAAGAACCAAGTCTTTCATAACTGATCATTGCACATTCCTGCTGTTATTGTGTACAATGTGTTCCTGATTCTGGTTGTTTTGCTCATCTTCAGTTCATGTAAATCTTTCCAGGCCTTTCTAAAATCAGCTTGTTTATCTTTTTTTATAGAACAATAATATTCCATTACTTCCATATACCATAACTTATTTAGCCATTCCCCAGTTGATGGGCATCTACTTATTTTCCAATTCTTTGCTACCACAAATAGAACTACTTCAAACATTTCTGCACATGTGGGGTTTCCTTTCCCTCCTTTATGATTTCACTGGGATACAGTAATAGCACTGCTGGATCAAAAGGTATGTACAGTTTTTAGCCCTTTGGGCATAGTTCCAGATTGCTCTCCAGGTTGGATCATTTCACAATTCTACCAACAATGTGTTTGTGTTCCAGTTTTCTCACATCCCCTCCAACATTTATCATTATCTTTTCCTGTCATTTTAGTCACACCTGAGAGGTGTGAGGTAATACCTCAGAATTATATTAATTTGCATTTCTTTAATCAAGAGTGATTTAGAGCTTTTTTTCCCAAATGGCTATAGATGGCTTTAATTTCATCATCTGAAAATTGTCTTTTCATATCCCTTAACTCTTTATGAACTGGAGAATGACTTGTATTCTTATAAATTTGACACAGTTCTTTATATATTTAGAAATGAGACCTTTATCAGAAACACTGGCTCTAAATTTTTTTTCCAGCTTTGTGCTTCTCTTTTAATCTTGTTTGTGTTGGTTGTGTTTGTGCAAAATCTTTTGAATTTAATGTAATCAAAATTATCCATTCTGCATTTTATAATGTTCTCTAGATCTTCTTTGGTCATAAATTCTTTACTTCTCCAAAGATCTGATCAATAAACTATCCCTTGCTCTCCTAATTTGCTTATGATATCACCCTTTATGCCCAAATCATGGACCCATTTTGACCTTAATTTTGGTATGGAGTGTAAAATGTAGATCTATGCTGAGTTTCTGATATATTATTTTCCAGTTTATTCAGCATTTTTTTATGAAATAGTGAGTTCTTATCCCAGAAGCTGGGGTTTGGGGGGTTTATCAAATATTAGATAATGATAGTCATTGATTATTATGTCATGTATATTTAACCTTTTCCATTGATTTAGCACTTTATTATTTCTTAGCCAGTACCAAATGGTTTTGATGACTGCTACTTTATAATAGAGCTTTAGATCTGGTACTGTTGGGCCATCTTTTGTATTTTTTTCATTAATTCCCTTGATAGTTTTGCCCTTTTGTTCTTCCAGATGAATTCTGTTATTATTTTCTCTAGCTTTATAAATAATTTTTGGCAGTTTGGATGATATGGTACTAAACAAGTAGACCAATTTAGGCAGAATTAAAATTTTTTAATATAATAATTTTTATTATATTAGTGTGGCTTATCCATAAACAAACTGATATTTTTCCACTGATTTAGATTTGACTTTATTTATATGAGAATACCAGGCTCATTCTCAAGTTTGTATTTTAAACTAGTGTTAAATTTTGCATCTTCCTTCCCCTCTCTCTGCTTGATATTGCATAAGAAGATAGTTTGGAGGTTCTCTTGGCCTCTTCATTGTAGTAACTAAGCTTCAGTGAAAATGTTGGTAATCAAGATTAATATTTTTTCATTTCCCATTTTTTGGCATCAAGAGTCATGAATAAGTTAGGTCAAAGTTGCAATATTTCACGATTTCTTCTTTATGCTTTTCTTTTAATTTGATGTTGATTTTGACCTTTGACAATCTATACAGACACAATTCTAATATGACTTCCACATGAGAAACTAGTATTTTCCTAGTAAGATATAGTTGCATGTTTCATGGAACTATAGGATACTTGATGGTATCCAGTACTTTTTAACTCTCTCCTGAAAAAAAAAAAAATGAATTTTTAAATTTTAGTACCTTCTGTCTTCTTTCCTACTATTTTATTTGAAGGAGTGTAAGTAGGCCCACATAAGACTAGGGGCTATTTTAAAATTTGCCTTTGTCTCATCGTTGCCATGGCCAAAGAATTAATGATCTGGTGGTCTTTTCGTTGTTCGGGTCATTTTCAGTCATATCCAACTTTTTGTGACCCATTTGGGGTTTTCTTGGCAAAGATCCTAGAGTGGTTAGCCTTTTTTTTTCCGGCTCATTTTACAGATGAGAAACTAAGCCAAAGAGTGTGGCTTGCCCAAGGTCACATAATTAATGTGTGTCAGAGACCAGATTTGATCTCACAAAAAAGGTATCTTCCTGACTCTGGGCCTGGCACTAAAATCACTGTACCATATTTAAAGTCATTCTAGTATAGTATAGCCTGCTGAAGCTTGGGACTAGAATAACCAAGGTCACTTCCTTATCATGATAAGGCATTAGGGTATGCCTTTATGAAACCTTCCCAAATTAGTATAGCTAATAGTGATATCATTCTTTTAGTATTTCCTCTATTACTTTGTCTAGGTCTTTCCTTCTTGTTTAATATTGTATCATATTAACATGTTTATGTGTCATTTCCCTGATTCAATTATAAACTTCTCTTAGAGCAAGATATATAGGTTGTTGGATTTTTTCCACCTTTGTCTCCCCAGTGCCATGCACAGACCCACTCATAGGATGGGCACTTATGAAATGCTTGTTGAAATGTGACTTCTTTTCTTCTACCATTCATCTCTAATGCTTTGTTTGTAATGTAATGTTGTTACAAGATCATAGTATCCTATAATTGGTATTCTTCAGTTTGCCCAGAAGAATTCTGATGTTTGAAAAATAAATGTTTGCTATAGGGAGCAGTTTGGGTCATGATTAGAAAACAAAATAGTAGATGGCTTACAGTTAGTTAGCATGAATGACTTGAGAAATCACATGATTGAAATCACACATTTTTCAAAATGTTAATAATAAAATAATTGAATTAAAGTTTTGTGCATTTTCTTTAAATGTGAGGTAAGTTTTCTATGCATTATTATTCTAATTAAAGAGATAAAAATTACAATAAAAAAAAGAACATATTAAAACAGGTCCAACATAATCCATTTAAACAAACTCTTGTTGTTCACCAAAATGTAAAATGACCTGCTCATTAACTGTTTTAACTCTCACTATTTCTTTAGGAAGTTTAACCACTTAACCTCTTAACCAGAGGTCAAAAGAACTTCACGTAGTAAATACTGATTTCTTTGTCAAGAAGAGAGAACTGATAGTAAAGAACGGTATTGGTTTCAAATGTAACTCATTTGTAAAATGGATTGGAAGAGGCTTGAGGCTAATTGTACAATAATTCAGAGTCTGATTCTTTTTGTACAGCAAAATAATGTTTTGGTCATGTATACTTATTGTGTATCTAAGTTATATTTTAATATATTTAACATCTACTGGTCATCCTGCCATTTAGGGGAGGGGGGGGGTAAGAGGTGAAAAATTGGAACAAGAGGTTTGGCAATTGTTAATGCTGTAAAGTTACCCATGTATATATCCTGTAAATAAAAGGCTATTAAATATAAAAAATAAAAAAAAAAAAAAGGAAGAGGCTTGAGGAAGATTATCAAAACAATTACCAGTAAAACAGCAAAAAGTGGTGGGAAGAAAATTAGTTTATAGAAAACTTGTTATCTTGAGGGCATTAAAGAATGAAATTTGAGGGACAACAAATACAACATAAGTGGTACAGATCTGTTAAGATTTCTACAGTAAATTATCTCTTCCCAAAAAAAGGAGGGGAGCCTCAGTAACTTCATGATATCTAGCATGAAGAGGTAAAAATAACTTTTTAAAAATAGTATTTTATTTTTCTAAGTACATGTAAAGATATTTTTCAACATGCATTTTTGTAAAACTTTGTGTTCTAAATTTTTTTTTCTTTCTCCCTTACCTCCTCCAAGACAGCAGGGCAATATGATATAGGTTAAATATGTACAATCCTTTTTAATATATTTCCATATTTGCTATGTTGTACAAGAAAAATAAGGAAGTAAAAATTACTTTAAAGTAAACAAAAATAGAAAGAATGGTTGGAACAGACTAAGTATATAGATAGAGTCTAACATGACATTTTCTAGGCCACTGAAGGATTGATTTGCCTGACATACAAAAGAAGAAAATGTCATACTTCATTGTTAGTACACAGAAGTCACAGCTGGCCACCTCACGAGTTACAATTCTGTTGTCTTTCTATATTGTACTCCTTCACTTTGATGTGGTCTTTATATGACACTAATCAATGTCAAGAGATTTAGAGACACTAATCAATGTAACCTCCTAACAAGTTACATAGAGTCCCAGTGAAACATTTATAAAGAACATAATAAAAATATGTGGATGGAATCTGCATTATAGGAGGGTTTACCTGCATTAATGAAATCATAGGGTTATTCATAAATGAAGAAACAGACTTACTACTGATGTTTTAGTTTCTGTTATAATTTTAAAAGATGTTTTAATTTCTGACTGAAAACAGATACTTTGGAATCAGTTATATGGCATAAATCATTCTGTCAGAGAAACCTAACCCAGCTATGGGTTACAAAATAATTCGTATCTGCAACTCCCCAGGAATTTGAAAGTATTCCACTATTATTTTTTTATATTTTATTTTATTAAAGTTTTTTATTTTACCAAATTCATGTAAAGATAATTTTCGACATTCACCTTTGCAAAAGTTTGTGTTCCAACTTTTTCTCCCTCTCCACCCACCCATTCCCATAGCTAGCAAGCAATTCAATATAGGTTAAACGTGTGCAATTCTTCTAAACATATTTCCATATTCGTCATGCTGCACAAGAAAAATCAGATCAAAAGATGAAAGAAAAAAAATAAACTACAACAAAAATAAGTCCGTTATTATTCTTAATGGTGACCGGGGTAAAACTAAGATCTCCCAAAGTTCTCTGGAGATCATAAAAGATCTGTGTCTTTAGGAAAATTCTATAATTTTGAAATTGGAAGATTGCTTGACACATTTTAATCTCAGCATGCTTTAAAAAAATATGGGTGAAAATGTTTGTTAATCCTTTTACCAGTTCATAGATATGAAGATTGGGAACAAATGTTATTGAATTGTTGAACAAGAAGTTGAGATTCGATATCACTGTAAAGTGTAGTTGAGTAAAACGGAATTTTGAGAACTGATGAAACTTTTGTAGACCTAAAAGAATTTTCTGAGTTTACCTGTTTAGAAATGTATTATACTTCTTTCTCCCTCTTCAAGTTATCTTGCATTTGTTCATCTATATATTTGCTCATGTGTACATTTTACTTTTCTCAGGAGAATATAAATATAGTCATATATAAGGGTTTTTAATCTCCAGTGCCTAGCATAGTGCTTGGCAGATTGAGAATATATATTTGAAAAAAATGTTTATTAGATTGGATAGAAGTGGTCAGAGTCGAAGAGCTAAGACTGGAATTAACTTTAAGTCCCTTGCTCTGGCCAGTACAACTACATTGTCTCTTCCTCAAGGAATCAACTAGGGAGAAAGGACAAACATAACTCTTAGGGAACAATACAATACTTTATGCCATACAATCCTAACCTTAATTAGACTGAATGTTTGTGCTAAAGAAGTCTGGGGGAAGAAGTAGTCACTGAAGGCTAGAATAAACAGAGCAGCTTTCTAGAAGTGGGAAGAGTTCAATTGGGGCTTAATGGATGAGTAGGGAGAAGTGGGAAGAAAATTCTAGGGGACAGATAATCAAGCAATAGAATTAAGTGTATCATACAGTTGGAAACAAAGGTTAAAGTGCAGAGTACTTGCAGAAGAGATTAAAGAGAAAAGTCAGAATAGCAAATTCTGGATTGAAGAGTTTGGACTTTATTCTGTAGTCCATGGGAAGTCGTGTAAAGGCCTTAAGCAGGAAAATGAAAGAGTCAAAAGTGTGCTTTTTCAAGTTGAACTTAACAGCCTGTGAAGAGTGAACTGGAATAAGAGATGACATTTCCCTCTTCCATCCATCCATTGATCACTGTGGAACCTTCAATTACATTTCTTCTTGGTTTCCTTCTTTACAATCCATTTCTTTTCTCACCCTCCAGAAAACCATAGATGAACTAAATTCTCAATTGAAGGTCTTCCAGTCCAAGATGAAGAGAGTAGAAGAATCTATCCTGAGCAGAGATTATAAGAAGCATATTCAGGTAGGATCCTTTGAATGCAGTAGTCTTAATCCTTAGTGTATTTGGGTTTTAGAAAATCCAAAAATGTCCCAGACAAGAGAAATGATTATTTATCATAGCCACATCTTAAAGCTAAAGTATAGTGTCCAGTTCTGGGTACCACATTTTAGGAAGGACATTAACTAGCTGCATTAACAATGTAAGAACTTAAAACCATGCTATGCAAGGATTGGTTGAAGAAATTGAGGATGCTTAGTCTGAGAAAGAGAATACTTGGGGAAAACATGCTAGCTTGGGAACTAGGAATCCTGAATAAAAGTAGCAGAGAGGCAGTTTTTGGCTCAAAAATTATTAAATGTTTCCAAATAATTATAATTACACATAACTATAAATATAATTAATTCAATTATAGTTTTGTTTAATCTACTACATGTGTACTTGTAGTTAACAAAAGATGTTATATATATTTTGAAATTTAATGTACATTAATAATAACAATGAATCCTAATAATAGCTCCCCTAAAGTATAATGAGTTGTCTTGGAGGGTAATGAATTCTTCCTTCCCTGGAAGTCTTCAAAAAGAGGAATGTGAATGGATGAATTTGTCAGAGAATCAGTCAGAAAGAACTGATTTTTACCGAAGTAAAGACTGAACTAGATGAGATTCCTTCCAATTCTTAAAGAGCCTGAAATTTTGAGATTCTGTGATTCAAGGCAATAAGGAGGGATTTTGCAGATAGCCAAGGCAGGCCCAATGTGTTACTCCTTTATGAGTGGGGGGGCCCCCCAAAATTATTGGTAGTGAACAAGACCTGGATGACTGATCTCTCAATTTTATTGATGAGGAAACCAAAGTCCAGAAAGGTTAAGTTATTTGCCCAAAAGCATAATGACAAGTCCTAGACCTGGTAAGTGAAGAAATATGTAAGTAGACTTTATGCTTCTCTGTCTAGGATTATGGGAGCCTCAGCCAATTTTGGGAGCAGGAGTTGGAAAGTCTGCACTTTGTCATAGAAATGAAGAATGAACGTATCCATGAATTGGACAGGAAGCTGCTCCAAATGGAAACAATGGTAGGAAAAGGGCTTCTCTGTCTTATCTTTATTCTTCCCTTTCCTCAGCAATTCTTCATATCACTACCTTCTCACCCCTGTCCCTCTGCCACAGGGGCTTTTCTCTCTGACAGAGCTCACTGACTTTGAGGATTGAAAGGGATCTTACAGATCATGTAATCCAGTTCCTTTCTTATATGAATTAGAAAATTGATGTCATAGAAGAGAAATGACTTCCAAAAGTTATATAGTGAGTTATTGGCCAATTCCAAGAATGGAACCGTGGCCTTCTGACTCCCAAGTCATAGCTCCACCATGGCAAGAAGGAGCCTAGAGGGTTGTGGGGAAACTCTGTCTCTGGAGGAGACCAAAACAAAAATACCCTTTCTTTCCATATCAAGTATGAACTCTTGAACAGATGGGATGCTGAAACAAATAAATAAGTAAAATTTTTAAAAAGATCTTCTTGTTCAAATAGAAATCAAACTGTATTTTTTTTCCTTGAAGTCCTTCTGTCTCTGAAAGTCTAGTATTCTATGTTTTGGTGACTCTAGGTAAAACAGCCTATATCTGCTAGCCACTTCAGTGACAGATTTTATGAGACAGAGGATGAACTTTTTTGCCTAAAACAAATTTTAAAAAATCATTTAATTTCTTACTATTCATTCAACCGTTATTGCAAATACTAGAGAGTTGGCTGCCTTCATTTAGATATGTATTTAATTGAGCCATCATTTAACTCCTCTGGTGTCTGTTCCCTTTCTTTTTGATGCTTCCCAGAAAGAGAAGTACCTCTCATTAGAAGAGAAAATTACAATACTGCAGCAAGAGAATGAGGATCTTCAGGTCCAGGGACAGAATCACCAACGGGTGTCCAGGTAACTACACTCCTACTTTTGAATTCCCATCTTCCCTCTCTAAATAGCAATTTTATGTGTGAGAGTCTGGCAATTAGGTGGATGTAGTCAAGATCAGGAGGCATCTCCAGTGGCTATGTGATTTGCCAGCTGTCCTGGGAAAGTCTCAAAATTGGAATATCTGGTCTTTCTCAGCCCACCCTTGCCTCTGCCAGTCAGTACCCTGGATTTGTCTTCTTTATCTTGACTTTGCCAAATTCTCTCTGACAAACAAGCATGTGATCATAGATAAAAAGTATTTCCCCCTTCTAGGGCTCAGTTTTCCCATCTATAAAAGTTTCAGGGGTTAAACTAAATAATTTCCAAAATCTCTTTACTTCTGACATATTGTGAGTCTGTGAGTGAGCAGAACTTTATCTGGTGGGAGGAGGAAGAGGACAGGTTAGAATCTAGAGGAAGGAGAAGGGGTATGTGTATGTGTGTGCATGTATATACATTGGTAAGAAAATTATAAAATCACTCTTCAAAGAGTGATACATAATTCCATGCTGAAACATCTTTAGAGCACACTGGGCCAATTAGGGACTGGTTCCTTGGAGAAGAGGACTTTAAAAATTGGGGTGGGGTTTTGGTTTTTTCGGTTTTGTTTGTTTTGTTTTAAGCAAAGAAACTTTTAATCTTTTTATTTTTTCAGTTCTAAATTCTCTCTCTCCTCCCCTCCCCCATCCTTTGAGAAAGCAAGAAAAACAAAACCCCATTACAAATATGTATAGTCAAACAAATTTCCACATTAGCCATGTTGAAAAATAAAAGGAAGCAAAAGAAAGGAAAAAAACATCCTTCAATCTTTATTCTGAGTCCATCAGTTCTCTACTTGAAAGTGAATAGCATTTTTCATGATGAATCCTTTGGAATTGTGGTGGGTCATTGTATTGATTAGAGTTACTAAATATTTTACAATGGATTACCTTTACCCTATTGCTGTTACTATATAAATTATTCTCCTAGGTCTGCTCACTTCATTTTGCATCAATTCAAATAAATATTCCCAACTATCCCTTTCATTATTTCTTTCCACCACATTCATATACTCTAACTTGTTCAGTCATAGGAAATTGAGGTGATTTTTAATGAAAGGGAGGAAATGAGGGATTGACTGAGAGAGTTAATGAGTCCTTTTCTTGTGTCTTGGGTTCCCAGCTACTCAAATAGGACAACTAGCTGTAGGGCAGACCGCCATATCTGTATCTGACTCTGGTGTCTGTGTCCTACAGGCAGCTCTCAGAGGATCTTTATCTTGTCCGAGAGGCCCTGGAGAAAGAGTCACAGCTGCGTCAACAGATCCAGCAAGAGAAAGAGGAGCTGTTATATCGGCTTGTCACCAGTGATTCCCCAGCAGCCTTTCCGCTGACCTCTACTAAAGTGTCCTACCTTGCCACGTAGACCTGGGAACTCCAGCTGTGGGGATGTTGAAGTAGGACCAGTGGACAGAAGACAAGGAAAAGTCAAGAAGATCTCCCTTCTTCATGCCATTGGCCCCTCTAGCTGCTGTCATGAGCTGTTCTCTGCCATTACAGGCAGCCCAGGGACTTCCCCCGAAGCCAGACTAAACTTTTCCCGATGGACAATAGCAGGCAGGAAGGGAAGCCTTTATTCATAGGCAAGAGCACGGAGCTGACTCCTGGGTTCCTGTCCTGGCTCAGCCCCAGACTCACTGTATGACCTCAAACAAGTGATTGTCCCTCTCTTAGGTCAAGTGAAAATGAAGGAGTTAGATGGGAGGATAGCCACGTGCTGTTCTTGTGACATTCTACAAGTTCTTTGCCACCTAATTCAGGGCAAAGAGAGGACTGGAGTTTTTTTTTCTCCCCAGATCTTTGGAGGTTAAGGGCACCTATTCTGTTTGCAGATATATTATATCTGCTTTTTCCTGTCAAAATCCCCCTTTCCCCAAGGGGAAATAGAGAAACAAGGGTAGTAGGTGGAACTGGCCCTCTGAATCCCAGAGGCTAGATCCATTTTAGGACAATTCCTTGTTTTAGGGCTCAGGTCACTGTTGTACCCTCCCTCCCCAGAGAGCAAGATGCTCAGTGGTCCCCACCATGGCCTGTAGCCTCTTTGGTCTGGATATACCCAGCATATCTTGATAGCAAGTTCTCCAACCCAACTTCTCTTTCCCAGTCATCTAGGGGTGATCCTGAAGTACTGCAGCATTCTCCAGCTCCTAGATCATTTCTATTTGTCTGGATACCCCAAATAGATGCAGAACCCTGGATTAGGAGAATCCTCCTGCCAAGTCTTCAGTCATCCACCTGCCCTTCCTTAATCCTCCTCAGCTGAATTGATACAGGTCCAAAAAGCAAGATTAGGGTTACAGGTGTGAGAGAAACTAAAGGAGACCCAATCCTTTTCCTGGCCCATCCCCTCCCCTTGTACCTTGCCTTCTCCTGGGCTTCCTGCTTTCTCCATTCCTGCTGGGGCTCAGTTGGGAGCCCCAACTGAGAAAGATGAAATACCAGGCTGTCCCTTGGAGATTAGCACTTTTATTGGCAGCTGGAGATTCCTTTTCCTTTGAAACTGAGGAAAATTGGGACCTTCTTTCCTGATGCTCCTCCCTTTTTTGACTTGGCTTCCTTTCTGAGTCAGTAAATTTAAGAACATCAAGTGTTATCTCTGCTATTTGCTCACTGTGTCATTTTGGGCAAACAGCTTAGATTCAAAGCCAGAGCTCAAGTTTTATGATTTTATATAATTCTTTGACTAGATGATCTCTCAGGTCCCTTCCACATCTAATCTCCTTGGGGGTCTACATTCTTTGATCCACTCCTCTATGAACCTACAGTGTTACTCAGATATAATCTGGGTCCTAGAGGGAAAAAGGAGACACTTAAGCACTTTGCAAGGAGAGTACCTTGGAAAGGGGTCAAGGTAGTGAGCCATGGCCCCAGATCCTGATCTGAATCCTACACTTCCCTTCAGGTAGCACTCCTATGTGTGTGAATGGTGTGTGTGAGTATGTGTATGTATGCTTGTGAAAGGTGTGTATGCATGCAAGTGAATCAGTGCGTGTAGTAAAGGCTACAGTGAGCCATTGATGCAAGCCAAGATTTTGAAATAAAAAAGATTGTGTAGCATCTTTATTTGGCCTCCACCTTTATCTTGGGGAGGGGGAGGTGTGGAAGGGGGTAGCTTGTTGCTATAGGATCAACTTGAACAGTGAGGGCTCAGCTCCTGAGCTTCATTCCCACAGATCTGTTGAGGCTGTGATGGGGTTAAATATTTGCTAGCTGGGGGAGAAGGGATTAATAATAATGGAAGGGGAAAGGGAATTCATGGTTCCAGACAGAAAAAAAAAAGGATGGGGGCTGGAATTTAGGATCTAAAGCAGATATTGGAGGGGTTGAGGATTGGGAGCTTGGGTCAAGTGGCTAGAGTAATGGTTATTTATAACAAATTTAGATGAACAACACTATTGGAGTAAAGAAAAATCTATCCTCTGACTAGGGTAATTGAATTGGACCACCTACACTGGGATGTATCACTTACTCTCCAGGTGCCCTCAGGTCAAGGTCCTGCAGTATAACAGTTTAATGGTCACCAGCCTTGTCTGTTGAAACTAGGATCCTGGAGGGCTGGAGAATTCGAATCCGGGTGCTGGCTGTCGAGGTACCCTGCAGGTTTGTGGCTCGACAGGTATAGATGCCTTGATCTTTGACCCGCGCCTCCTCTATATATAAGATGCTCTCCCATTCTTGCTGTACCTGTCCAGCTCTGCGCACCACACTAGAACATTCACTGACATAGGGTGGCCGACCTACCTGTGTGGGAAGAGAGGGTATAGATTAGCATCAATCAGAAATCTTTCCTTTTGCATGCCCAATATTATCCCCAGCAGCTATCTTTATTGCTGTCCCTTTCATCTCCATGGGACTTCTCCCATCCTTGATGTCATGTTTAATGAAATCATTTAATGGAAAGATCCATGATTTCTGGTCCCTATTCTGGTTCTGTTGCTGACTATGCAATCTTGAGAAAACTATTTTCCTTCTCTGGGTCCAACACTCCTGTACGTATGGAGATTTAAAAAGATACTAAAATTATTCCTAGCTCTTTAGTGCTATTTTGAGATCATGAATATGAATGTTCTATTCAAAGTGAAGGACACCACTAGTGAAAACTAGGTGGTACAGTGTATAGAACTCAGGGTGTGGAGTCAGAAAAATCTAGAGTTCAAATTCAGCTTCAGACACTTATGGCTGTGTGACCCTGGGCAAGTCACTTAACCTTTTTTGCTTTAGTTTCCCTATCTAAAATTAGCTGGGGAAGGAAATGGCAAACCACTCCTGCATTTTTGCCAAGAAAACCCCAAATGGGGTTATGAAGAGTTGGTACACTGAAACAACTGAATAACAACAACAAAAATAGAAACTCTGTAAACATTCTGAATCTCCCTTATAGTCACATACCATAACTTATTCAGCCATTACCCAACTGATGAACATCTACCCAGTTTCCAGGTCCTTGCCATTATAAAAAAAGGCTATGATGCTTGGCTTTTAAGAACACAAGGGCATAAAGCATTTAAATAAAACTAGCATTTATTTATACAGTTCTTTAAGATTTGCAAAGCACTTTATATATTTTTGCATATGATCCTCATAACAATCCTATGAAGCAAATGCTATCATTGCCTTCTTTTTACTGAAGTAAATGCAAAAAAAAAAAAAAAAAAAAAAAGATTTGCCAAGGGTCACACTATAAGAGGCAGGATTTGAACTTAAGTCCTGGTTCTTAAGAGCAACACTACCCAGTGGGATTCTTAGCTGTCTAAAGCAATGGAAAAAAATTCCATAAAAGTGGGTATGATAATGAACCACATTTTCTCCTCTTCAAGTTGTTGGGTTATAAATTTGAAATATAGAAAGAGTTATGATTTTTTCCAATGTAGGACAGTGGTTCTCTTTTTTTTTTTTTTTTTTTTTTGTTTTATTTGACTGATTCTTGATGTCTCATTGAGTCATTCACTTCTATTCATTCACTTCCATTTATCTAATTCTAATTTTTAGTGAATTATTTTCTTCAGTTAAGTTTTTTACCCTCCTTTTGCATTTGGCCAAATGAACTTTTAAAGGAGCTATTTTGTTCATTGAATTTTTTCCCATTTCATCAATTCTATTGTTTTCTTTTTCCATTTTGCCAAACCTAATTTTTTAAGAAGTGGTTTTTTTCAATATATATATTTTTCCATTTCACCAAATGTATTTTTAAGGAATTGTTTTCTTCAGACAATTTCTATGTTTTCTTTTCCAAACTCCTGCAAAACTCTCATTTCCTTTCTCCATTTTTCTTCCAACTTTTAAAATCCTCTTTGAATTCTTCCAAGAGAGCCTTTTGAGTTGAATAGCAGTTTATATTTCCCTTTGAGTCTTCATCTAGAGATGTTTTGACTTTAGTATCCTCAGGTTTAAGATCTCTCCTATCTCCAAAATAGCTATCTATTATCAGAGCTCTTTTTTGCTTTTTTGATCATTTTTAAAGGTTGAAATCTGTTCCTAGGATACAAGACAGATTGTCCCAAGCTTCTTCTACAGGGTGACTGGGGTTTTAACAGTGTAAAACTAGAGCCAGTACTGCTGGCTTCCTCCTCACCCTGAGTGAGTCTGGCCAAGTTCCGCTTATTATGCTGCAATTGAGGGGCTCACTGTTTGCCTTCTGTAGTTACGTTGGAGGTCTCACAGCCAGTCTGTTGATTCACTGGCTTCTGAACCAGGATAGAGTAGCCAATACTGCTATATTTTGGCTAAGAGGCTCCTATTAGATTCCCTGTACAGGCCCTCTCTGTCCTGGAACTACTTGTGTCATGTCTGCACTGGGCCAAGTCCTCTCCTGCCTGATTAAGGCAGACCTTTTATGAAGTCTTTTCAAGAAATCTTCTATTGGAAATGTGTTACACTCCCAATATTTGTGGGTTCTGTCACTCCAAAATCTGTTCAAAAGCTTGATCTTATATTAATTCTGAGGGAAGCCAAGGAGAACTCAGGCAAAGTCCTGTCTAATCTTGGCTCTGAAGGGCAGTGGTTCTCAAAGTGTGGTCTTTGACCACTGGGGTTTTTCTTATTAAAAACTCTTTTCATAATAAGATTATGATATCATTTATTTATTTATTTGTTCCATTCCAACTACATATCTGCAAGGCCAGATTTTTTTCATATTCTTCAACCAAAGCAAATGCATCATAACAGATTAAGCATAAAAGGGAAGGAAAGAGAATCCAGCTGTCTTCCACCAAGCCAGACACTAAATAGATTTCAAAAGTAAGCAAAACAATGGTGTTTTTCTCATTAATTTTAAAAAAATATATAATTATTGGTTGAAAAAAAGATATTTTTGTTAAGCAATGGGTTTACTTATTTTTAATGAATTAGTAAATATTTTTAAATGTTATCAGTTTTTATTTCAAGTGCAGTCAGTATCAATAGATGCAACATAAAATTTTTTTGGAATCTTCATAAAACTTTTAAGAATATAAAGATATTTTTGACACCAAAAAGTCTGAAAACTGGTGATGTAGAATATTTGCAGATTATAACTGTATAACTTATTATAACAACTGAACAGGTTGTTCAGTGGATAGGCAAAGTGCCAATCAAGAAGACCTGAGTTCAAATTTGGCCTCAGAATTACCAGCTGTGTGATCCTGAGCAAGTGGTTGATCCATTTTGTCTCCGTTTCCTTATTTGCAAAATGAGCTAGAGAAGAAAATGGCAAACCACTCCACTATCTTTTCCAAGAACCCTCCCCAAAAAAAGTATCAAAAAGAGTCAGACAAGACTGAAGTAACTAAACAACAACAAACTTATCTTTTACTTAAAGTCCTAAAAAATTGCCTGAATTACATCACAGTTAAGGGACTTATACAGAGTTAAATAGTGAGTAGAAATCAGAACACAGGTCTTTGATTTTAAGTCGAACAGTCTAATCACTGCATCATGCTGCTTTTAAAGCTTTGAATCAGAATAGTAATCCCCCTTTTCCCATTTATTTAGCAGTGTATGCTTTTCATAACTGATCTCATTTCTGAAGTTCAGTGGTCACCTAGTCAGGTTTCTGGCCTCTTTCCTTCTGGTCCAACTTGCATAAACTGTCCAAATCATCCTCCATTTACATAGATCTCTGTGGACTCCTCATTTTCTCAGAATAGAATACAAACTCTTCAGCCTGGAATTTAAGGCTCCACCTTAGGTATCTACACTTGTCCCCAGAACTGTCCCTACATGGTTTCTCTATTTTAGTCAAGGTGATCTCTTCCGTGTCTATGTATTCCCTGCTTATTGCCACTTTCCTGCCTGCTCAGGTTTCCTGATTTGTTTCTACTTAGCTTGTCCAAATCTTTTCCAGTCCCAGATTAAGCCCTTCTTTTTCTAGGGAACTCTCTGGATTCTCCATTCTACTTTCTCTGATAACCTATACCATTCATAACTCTGGGTTAACTTTCGCTTTTCTTTTCTCCCTCTTCTCCTCCTTTCTCTTTTCTCCAATCCCCTGGCTCTATCCTCCCATTTTCTCCTCAAATTCTACTTCTCTTTATCTTTCCCTCTTTTTTCCCCACTTTCTTTCCCTCCTATCCCCCCTCTTCCTATTACAAATGTTAGCTCTATTTCTTTAGCTAGAGAGTAAGCTTCTCTCTCCCTCCCTCCTTTCCCTTTCCCCTTCCATTCTCCCATGTGTGTTAAATACATTTCCTCAATTTAAGATTGTTTCTCTCCCTTTATCCTTCTTCCTTTCCCCTTCACCTCCTCTTGCTTATGAGTGCTAGCTATATTTCTTCTGCTAGAGAGAGCAAACTCCTTTCTCTCTCTCTCTCTCTCTCTCTCTCTCTCTCTCTCTCTCTCTCTCTCTCTCTCTGTCTCTCTCTTTCTCTCTCTGTCTCTGTCTCTCTTTCTCTTTTTCTCTCTCTCTCTCTTCCTCTCCTCTCTGTCTCTCTCTCTCTCTCTCTGTCTCTGTCTCTGTCTCTGTTTCTCTCTCTCTCTCTCTCTCTCTCTCTCTCTCTCTCTCTCTCTCTGTCTCTCTGTTTCTCTCTCTGTCTCTGTCTCTCTTTCTCTTTTCTCTCTCTCTCTCTCTCTCTCTCTCTCTCTCTCTCTCTCTCTCTCTCTCTCTCTGTCTCTCTCTTTCTCTCTCTGTCTCTGTCTCTCTTTCTCTTTTTCTCTCTCTCTCTCTTCCTCTCTCTCTGTCTCTCTCTCTCTCTCTTTCTCACACACACACACACTCACACACACAAACTATTTCTCCCCCCCCCCACACCTAGTAGAGGATGCTATAAACACATAGCAGGTGCTCAATAGACATTTGTTGATTGGCTAATTGATACCCCTCTGAGATAACTAGGGCAAGCTATTATGTTACTCTATTCCCATTTCCCAGATGAAGAGCTCACACTGTGAGTTAGCAGTGGCAGAACCAACACTAGGATCCATGTGTCCTAGCAAACCCTAGTTGCTCCTCCCGACCTCGTTGCCCAGATCTCATTCTGCCTCCTTCATCTTCATCCCCATGTTGAATGCCTCAGAGCTTCCACTAGGGCTTCCCTGGCTACCCTGGCTTCTCAGCATTGCCCTCTTGCATTCTTCCACTTACCAGCTGCCCTGGATACTCCCAGGTGAAGTCTACAGTGATCTCAGGTTCTCCCAGAGCAGTGCAGGTCACATTGAAATTTTCTCCCAAGGAAACAGAGTTTGTTGAAGCTTTAATGGTAGGTTTGGGAGAGGATGATGGGTCTGCAGGGGGCAGCAGAGGGGAGAAAAGGAGTCTGTTTTACTTCTAGGCAGACAAAAAACACAATGTATCATGGTTGACCAATAAATATTGATGGGCAGGTAGGGCTGAGAAATCAACAGACTGACAGGCATCCATGTGTGAGGACTTTAGAGAGAATCAAAATGAGCAAGAAGAGGAAAGGGATCCAAATAGTTTGAAAGGTCTAGAGACAGAGGATTGGACTAGATGACCTCTGAAGCTTCCTCTCTAGCTCCAATTGTCAAGAACAGCCTCCTCTGAGTCTTATTCCCAAGAGAGGACAGGGTGTGTAGTGGGCTTGGAGTCAGGACCCCTGAGTTCAAGTCTTAGCTTTTACCATTAACTATATAATCATTGATAAGCTACTTAGCCTCTTGGTGTCTCAGAGATCCTCAAACTTACAGGGTCTAGATTATCATAGCACTGGGTAAATTGTACAATACCATTGAAATGAAAGAAGCTATTGGGTTCATTTGCATCTTTCAGATCCACCTCCCCAAGCAGCTGCAATGGGATAAAAGCTAGAATAGCAAACTATTTCAGCTGCCAGTTAACTGAGCCTAGCCTTCTGTTACTGCCAACACCTCCCAAGTGTCTTCTTTGATTCCTGACTCTATGCTTAAGTCCTGAGTTCCTCCCCCTTGTGACCTTCAGTTTGCTCCCTCCCTCCCCTAGCTTAGAGCCTGTGGCTGGATATGTCATTACTACTCCAGCTGCTGTTATCTTCCTCCCCTTCACCCCAAGGCTTAAGGCTGTGTTAGAGTTTTAAGCTTAGAATCCTCTTCCTCGGAACCTTCCTTGCTGGATCCCTAACTGTAGTGATAATCAGCTTGGGACAATATTATACTTTCAGCCTTGGTCTTCAGAGAGAATAAAAAATGAAAATAACACAACTACAAATAATTTGCAGGTTAGATAGCATTAGGATCAAAGAACAGACATGAAGTCCAGTTTTATTCAGACCAAAAGAACAATCTGATTGAGATCCCTGAATCTAGTTTACCACATTCTTTTTTAATTTTTAATTTTTTTTCTTGTATTCTTCATTCTAAAGTCTCAAAGTTGGCAGAAACCTCAGAGAGTACCTAGTCCAACCCATCCTTTCCACACCCCAGAAGAGTTGTTCATCTACACTCTGCTTAAAGACCTCTAATGATAAGGAAACTCACTATATATGAGTTCATTCTACTCTTGGACAGATTTGATAGGAAAATTTTCCTTTATGGTGAGCTGAAATCTCTTTTCAAAAATTGGTACTCATTGTTCCAACTCTATCCTCTGGAAAGAGGCAAAATATTTGCCAATATCATGACCTGCTAAAGACTTCTCCAATAATAATATCTAGCATTTAAGTTTAGCCAAGCACTTTACATATATTAACCCATTCGATCCTTATAAAACCATATAAGCCATATGCTTTTATTATCCCCATTTTACAGATGGAAATTGAGTCTAAGAAAGATTAAGTGACATGCCCACAATCCCTTAACTAGTAAATGTCTGAGGAAGGGTTTGAATTCTGGTTTTCCTGACCCTGAGTTCTGATCTTCTCTCCCCCTCCCCTTAACACTACCATATCTTCAAATCAATCTTCTTGTGGCATAGTTTCAAGGTCTCCCCAACCTGGTTACCTCCCCTGGATGTGTTCTATCTTCTCAATTTCTCTCAAAATAGAAGCCCAGAAGGGACACAATGCTTCAATAGTAGAGTGCTAGATTTGGATTCAGGAAGACAAATCCTACCTCAGAAACTTAAAAGCTCTGTGACTTGGGACAAGTGACAACTCCCTGGGCCTCAGTTCCTCATCTATAAAATTAGATATTGGATTTAATCACTTTCAAGGTCTCTAGCTCTAATAAATGATCCCATGTGATCTGACCAGAAGAAACTGATGGGGTCCTTGGTCCTTGGTAGTTAGATGGACATTGACAGGACAGAGCCTAAATTACTGTGGCTACCCTCTGAGTAGCTCCAGAAGCACAGATATGATTATCTCTTTAAGTGGACATTTTGTTTCTTAAGTAGGCCTTTTGTCCTTTGTCTACATTAACAAAATCATTATAATCCCACAATTTCTGTATCCAATCAAAAGGACAAATTATGATGTCAACTTCTATGGTTATTTTTCCCCTATAAAAGATCTACCAATACCCTAATCTCTCCCTTTTCCCCAAACTCCTTTTTTAGGTATTTAGCCCTCCTTATGGCTTCAAGGCTTCATTCCAACCCTTTGGCAGCAAGTTCATCAGGACTTAATATCCCTAATGGTGTCTTTCTCTTTGTTAATGGCTAAAACTCCATTTTGGAAATTAGCCTGCTATCATATCAGCAGCATAATAAAATTTTGCTCTTGATTCGGAGAAAGTCTAAGCCTATAAATTCTTTTGAGACATCTCACAACACTGGCCCGAGACCTTCATATATTTTTGGGTCCAAACCCCATACTCCAACATTTGGTAGATGGGGAGTCCTAGAACCCCATCAGAAACTATCACTCATATTATGCAAGATGTAATGCTTTTATTTTTCATCTGTCAAATGAAGAAGTTGGATTTAATCACCTCTAAAGTTTCTTCCTGCTCTACATCTATGAACCTATTAACATTACCTAAGACCACATGTGATACAGATTCAAGTCATGGTGATGAGAGAGAAACCAGATAGCCCTGTAAAGTTATGTAACATTACCAACCAAAAGTTATACAAACTTAAATGGTCTTACATTCTCTGGATCCAGGAAGAACCTCCAGAGAATGACTCTTTTCATATTCAAACCTAAATGGCCCTACACCTTCTGGAACCCAGAGGATGTATCTTTTCATATACAAACTCAAGTGGTTTTGTCTATTCTGTTCTATTGTTCTATTTCTGTATAAAGTGGGCCTTCAGAAAATGTCTCTGCAAAAATCTTTTCTCTCTTGAGAATAATATTGCCCGCCAAGAAACCCATTATCTTGGTGTCTTTCTAACAATAAAAGCCTTTTTATCACAGCCTTTGTGTAAGGGAATTTCCTTCACTATGAGCACCTTGGAGAACGAGGATCACCACCACCCTGCCCTCATCACTGGACTGTGGGCATAAATAGACTACAGTATGCTACAAAGAATGAACTGTGGATGAGGGATGTGTCATTTCAGAGAAAGAGCAATGGAACCTGGTTCTAGAGAACCTGGGTTCAAATCCCACCTGTGCTACTTATTATTTTTGTAAGTCATTAGGCAAATCATTTGATCACTATAAGCCCAAATTTGATTATTTGTAAAGTGAAAGATGCTGTAAAGTTTTATAAAATCAGACATTATACTTCTAGATCTATATTCCTATGAGTATATATATCACCAAGGATGTACAAAATAGTAAGAAGGAAAAAAGGCTCACTGAACTGGGGAATGAAAGAGAAAATTTGGGCAACCTTGGGGCTATCTTGGTATCTTTGAGATTTTTAAAAGCTCAGAAAAAACTTATGGAAGGCTAATTTTAAATCTGACATCATACACAATGTAATCCTGAGCAAGTCACTTAATCTTTGTTTATCTCAATTACCTCGTCTGTAAAATGGGTTTAATAATATCACCTATCTACAAAGATTCTTGTGAGGATAAAGGAGACAATAATTGTAAGGTTAATACATGTTTTTGAATCATTTTTCAGTTATTTCTGACTCTATGACCATTTGGGGTTTTCTTGGCCAAGATGCTAAGGTGGTGTTACATAAATTATAGAGAAAGAATTATGATAACCAATATTTGGGGGAGATTCAGAGCTCTTCCTTCTTCCAAAATTCCCAGTTTCTTGAAGATCATTACTATTAATGAGATTGAATTAACTCTTCTAAAACTTGTTCGGACCCCATACAACCTTACAAGGAATTTAATATAAAGGGGGGAAAGTCCAATTGTATTCTGCTCAAACTTGGGGGAAGATAGATACATCCTTTTATCTAGATAGCCTAAGACTGGGGATGGTCTAAGAATAAATATAGTTTCTCTGTCCAAGAGTGATGTGATGTCAGTCTCAACCCCTCATTGAACTCATATCTACAAACTCTCACAGTCTAAATACTGTGAACCAATCACTATGATTGGCTTTGGTCTAAGAGATGGCCAAATGACCATACTTTTATTAATAATGTTACCCAGAAACTATCTCTCTTAAACTTTTAAAATCACAATATGTTAGCTATTATTATTATTATCATTCTGGATTGATAAAAGGACATGAATAAGAATTTAGAGAAAAAAATATGGAAGAGTTATGATATGTACCAATGAAGAAGACAAACCCATCTAAGTAGAGCATGGAACTTGGGAGTCCCAGAACCTGAATTCACATTCTGACTTTGCTTCTTACTACCTTTGTGACTTTAAGCAATCAACATAATCTTTGGGGCTAATCTGTAAAATGAATTGGATTAAGTGATATTAAAGGCTCTTTCCAATTTAAGAGGCAGTTATGAATCCCAGTGGATCAAGCAGTAGGCCTGGAGTCAGGAAAATCTGAATACAAAGTAAGTGGTTAAGAAATGCTTGTTTTCTTCTTTATAGATCTTTATAAATCTAGGTTAGTGGTTCTCAAAGTATGGTCTGGAGAATCCTGCGGATCTCTGAAACCCTTTTAGAGGGTCTACAAATTCAAAAATAGTTTTTATTTCTAATATGGTAAATGTCTATAAATATAATCCAGATAAACAAAAACTCTTTGGAGAGATCCTCAATAATTTTTAATAGGATAAAGATACTGAAAACAAAAGTTTGAGAACCACTGATCTAGGTTATCATCATGCTAGTTTCTATATCATATTCTTGATTTATATTGAGCTTAAAGGCTTCATTTTTTTTCTATATGAATTGCTACTCTTTAATCACTCATTTCCCATCCTGAAATTGTGTCTATAATGCATGTTTTGTTTTTTTTTACCCAAATGCAAATCTTTACTTTTGTTCCTGTTCTTGGGAAAAACCTGAAAATTCCCCATGTCCAGCCTCTTTTTCTCCTAATTATCCCAGTATAAAACTTAAAGTGATATAAATGAGTTGCCTATCATCAGGATCAGCCTCATTTCTCAGTTGTCTCTGTGCAGGACGAACTCATTTTCTCCTTTGGGCTCCCCCACACTCTCTCCTTGTTAGTCCTAACCTTTCTTAACTAAAACCCGTCCTTTCTGTGACTGTCCTTTTATTTCCTTCATCCCAAAAGCCTGGGCCTTCTTTCCTTGGGAAGATAAAGAAGTTTCCATTCTTTATACACAGATAGCTGACTGCCACAGTCATTTACTATGTATGCAAATAGATATCCACAAGCAATATAACCAGCATTTCTGTATACACTGAAAATAATTTATTTATAAACCACACTTAGATGAAACCAGAATTGGGGATAGGGTGCAGGAAGACAGTATATCTTAATTATATAATAATGTGTATAAAATATACAGATTAATAATAAAAAAATATACTCAACATATGTCGTAATTACAACCTATAAAAGGCTCACATTTGTTGAGTCATTTTTCAATTATGTCTGACTCTGTGACTTCATTTGGGGTTTTCTTGGCAAAGATACTAGAGTGTTTGCCATTTCCTTCTCCAGTTCATTTTACAGGTGGGGAAACTGAAGCTAAGAAGTTTAAGTTACTGGCACAGAGTCATATATCTAATAAGTATCTGAGACCAGATTTCAACTCACAAATAGGAGTCTTCCTGACTCTAAACCCAGTAATCCATCCATTATACCACCTACCTTCCCTAGAATCTCACATAGAAGGATCTCACTTAGGACAGGCTAAAAAGAATATATGACAAGTGTTGAAGTTTCATTAACTATTAGGTCCAGGAGTATGTGAGTAAATGTTTAACAAATAGCTTTTGGGGGATAAAATATACATTTTTAAGTTCATTTTCTCTATCACTTTCTTAAGTAGAGACAACAAAACAACAAATCAAACCCTGAATTGTAGCATTGGCAGATTTCCTGGTTAAGTCCCCTGAGACAGATGTTTTACTTAAGGAGCTGGGGCTAAAAAATCCAAAATTGCCCTAATTTACTGTACCATCTCAGGCCCAGGCCTCAACTCTCCCTGACTTAATCCAAGGCTCTAACCAGCCACCAACCCCCCGAGGCGAGTTCTCTTTCCCACCCCTTTCAGCCTGTATACCCCCTCTGCCCTGTCCCCTTCTCCTCAGACCACACACTCACAGTTGATGTAGATCAGTATGTACTTGGTAGAGATCTGCCGAATGCCCCCCAGGCTGGCCATGCAGAAAAGAGAGCCAGCAAAAGAGGCTCGGGGCCTGTGGATGGTGAAACCCTTCTTCGCATCAAAGGAGATGTCCACTCCATCCACAGAGACCTCCTCAGGAGGGAACTCCCTGTGCAGTGTAACCTGGGCCTCAGGACTGGTCACCTGGCAGGGCAGCAGGGTTGGCTGGTTGGTCCGAAGCTGTACCACTTCATAGTAGTCTTCAGTGGGAACAAAGAGCTCCTGGAGATCTAGAGTGGGAAGGAGAGGGAACAGAAGTCAAAGGAGAGATGCAGTCTCAGGACAAAGGAGGCTCTGTTGGTCTTTACTGCGACCACCTGAGATCCTAGATTTCCCATTCTCTGTACTCATCCTCAAGAGTATGACCCTCTTGTATTTTTTAAAAAATTATTTTATATATTTTAAATATATAATATAATAATATATAATATGTTTATTGTGTTTTATTATTAAAGCTTTTAAATTTTCAAAACATATGCATGAATAATTATTCAACATTAACCCTTGCAAAACCTTGTGTTTCAATTCCCCCCTTCTTACCCTCTTCCCTAGATGGCAAGAAATCCAATATATGTTAAAGATGGTAAAATATATATGTTAGATCCAATATATGCATACACATTTATACAATTATCTTGCTGCACTTTGTATGTTATCTTTAATTAAATTCAGAAACACCATGAAAAGGATGTTGGACTATCAGGAACCTTGGATTATAGCTCCAGCCCTGCCACTTACCATCCTCTACGTCTTGGGACAAAGAATTTCCCTTCTAAAATCCTCATATCTGTAAAGTGAGGAGACTGAACTTCATGACATAGAAGTGGAGACTAGCCATGCAGAATTGGACACAAATTTTAAGACAAAGTCAATGTGAGGATTTGTTTTTCTTGAATTCACTCCTGAGTTATAAGAAATTATTATGTTATAATGGAAGCATCTGGGTGATACAGTGAATAAAATGCTGGACCCAAAATCAGAAAGATATGAGTTTAGATGCAGCCTCAAATACTTACTCGATAAGACTAGATAACACTTACTATGACTCAGTGTATTTATCTGTAAAATGGGAATAAGTAAGAGTACCTACCTCCCAGGGTTGTTGTGAGGATTAAAATGAGATACTATTCATAAAGTGTTTTTCAAACCTTACTGAACTATATAAATGTTAGTTGTTATTACAAGGAGGGCTTTTATTTTCTTTGATGGTGGTAGGAATAGAGTTATAGGGAAGAATGGGAGAGGTAGTGATAATAATACCAAAAAAGAGAGAAAAGGGCATCAATGAAACACTTTTAGAAACACACAGAAAAGAGCAGAAAAAAGCTCTAAAGTAACACAGAAAAGCAGGAAGTGTAGTCACTACTCTTTTTAATGTATGTTTGGTATATTTTTTTAAAGTAAGTTTTGCATCACTGAGATCCATGGGATTGTATACAGGGCACTTATTCTAATCTTTGAATAAACAATGTTCCTTTTTGCTGATGGTTGTCAAGTTCATCATAACAAAAATGAAAAAAAAATTGAAAGAAGAAGAACTATTTATCCAAATATATTTATAGTACTTATAGTAGCACAAAATTTGGAACAACTAAAATGTCCAGTGGTTGAACAAATCTTGACATGTAAGAGTAATGGGATACAGGAGAGTCATTAAAAATATAAATATGAAGAATACTTGTGTAAAGAACTGTGTAAAGGCACATAGAAATATAAAATAAGGAAAATAGGATTTGAACAATGTCCATGTTAATTAGAATAATTTTTATAAAAAACTATAGTTATAGAGATTCAAATGAAAACAACACGAAGGGAATAATGGAGCAGGAATTATTAATCTGTTAAGAGTTTTTTTTCTGTAAGTACTTTTGACTACTAGTATTGTGCATAAGAGATTATATAAAGCAAAGTATGATTACATTCAAGAATTTGTCTAACTTCAAGTAAATGAGTCACAGAGGGAGAGGGAGGGGTTTACAACTAGACAATCTAAAGGTTGTATTTATGGTCATAAAATATTAAAGAGTTTAAAAGAAGACATTAGTCCATGAACTAAGGCCTCTAGGGAGATTTTATTTAGGATCTGGACAAGAGTCACAAGGAAAGATAAGACTTAATTGACTTGTAATTTGCATAAATAAAGGGAAGAGCCCTATTGATGAGATCTAGATCCATCAAACTATAAAATTACAATTAATTTGAAGTGAAAATTCATTTTTATGCCAAATTCCTAATAATTTTTTAACTAAAAATATAAAATGAAGCAATTGGATTAATGGAACTCTAAGTGCAGCTCTGATGTTCTATATTCTGTGTTCTAAGGCCCCTTCTAGCTTTAACATTTTGTGTTCTAAGGCCCCTTCTAGGTCTGACATTCTATGTTCTTGCTTTAAGACTTTTCTAGATCTGATGTTCTGTGTTCTGTTTCCTTCTAGCTCTGACATTCTATATGCCATACATACCTGTAAAGAAGACAAAGGTTTTCCCCGTACGATCCTCAACATCCTGACACTCACTGTTCCGGCAGTACCGGGACCAGCAGCTGTATTCTCCTGTATCTGCAATGGTTGAATTCATCACCAGGAGCTGGCTGTATTGGGTAAAGTGTTTGATTCTGGACAAAAAACAAACAAAAAAAAAAACAATGATAACAAAACAATGAAGGAGGGATTTCGGGAAGCCCATGAGGAAATGACCCAGGCTGTCTTTCAGTCCCTTTTCCCAGCTATATGAGGGTCACAATGGTAGCAGCTTTACCCATGAAACCCTTGCAGGCACCCATCCCTAAGTTTTAGGCTAAGCCATAGAGAACCAAGGCTCAGTGTCTTGGCACAAAACCAGTCAGGCAGTTGGCTTGGTTCAGGCAGCAACCCACACCTTTTCCTCTGAAGGGAGCCAGAGAAGGAAAGCTATTCTGCTACTTAGAGGGAGTTGCCTTCCACTGAGCTCCAGGATTCTGCTTAGGAGAGCCTGACGGTTCAGAAAATGTGTACCTTTCTTCCCTATCCCATGCCCAGTGTTATACCTGAGCCGCCCCTCTCCTTCTTCTTCCAAATAAACTGGGAATCTCCAGCGGACAGATTTCCCCCGGCATCGAAGCTCCAGAGCATTTCCTGCTTGCAGGCTCAGGGAGTCACCCACCTTCTGGAATTGTCCCTTCCCTACCACCTGGATCAAAATGTTAGGAGGTGAAGGTGTCAGGGCCCCAGGCACCTCAGTCTCCACTCCCAGTCTTATCTTTCTGCCTCTCGGTGCCTCTGGGACTTTTTGGCTGTCAGCTTGTTTGGGCTTCTTGTGACCTAGACCTTTAGAGGACTTCACCTCACTGGGGTCTGCAGGTTTAGTAATGTTCTTCCCCACGTCCTTGATAGCTCTGGTGGGCCCTTGGCTTTTTGCTGAGACAGAGACACAAAGAAAGCGAGGAAGAGGAAGAAGAAAAAGAAGAGGAGGAGGAGGAGGAAGAAGAAGAATAAGAAGAGGAAGAGAAAGAGAAGGAAGACTGTTAGCTTGAAAAAAAATTTATATTTACCACAATCTATTTTCTTTCCCTTTCTTTACTTTGACTAAGAAATAGCAGAATCTTTGGAACAAATATACCTAGTAAAGTGAAACAAATTTCTGCATTGGATTTATCCAAAAAGAAATTTTATGTCTCATTTTGCACCTTGGGCTCAAGAAAGATAAGATTTTGATTATCATTATAAGAAGCAGAGATTGATTTCAAAATTACCTTCTCAAAATTCTTTCATTCTTTAGGGAGGTAGGCAGCAGTCACTATTGGAAGAGTGTCTTTTGAAGGTGGTACTATTTTTCATGTTATATTTACAACATCTAGCATAGTTTCTTGCATAGAGTAGGTGCTTAATATATGCTTGTTGGATTGTATTGGCTATCCTTTATATGATGTTTTCGGTCTTACAAAGCATTTTATACCGATTATCTAATTTATTGCTCAAAACAAGTCAGCCTGCTGAAGGAAGATAATGCGGGGCTCAGTACTCACTAATGTGTTATAGATAACACTTAAATATTATTAAATCTATTTTACAAATCCAAGAGTGATAGTTATTGACAGGATTCAAACTTTGGTTTTCTGCCTCTAAATCCAGAGATCTTTCCACCACAGAATAATTATCACTCAGATGAGGTAAAGAAGGGTACCCAGAAAACAAAACATCCCAGAAAGGATTGGTTGGCAAGAGCAGTTTTGAAAGAGCTTACTCTGAGGTCTCCAAACAGAGGCTGTATAGGTAGATTGCTTAAAAGGGATGTGGTAAAGGGTATGTTAGTGAAATCCTTGATGCTTAAAGATAATGATAAGTTTTTGTGTACATGCTGTTATTCATGAAATCCTGCCTGGAAGATAATGCCTTCTTCCCTGCCCCCCTGGCAGGACTTACCTCCCCCCTTAGTGCCAAAGGAGGAGCTGTCTAGGTATAATCACAGGGCAGATTATACGGCCTCCAGCTGTCAGAAGACAACAAGGCACCTTCCATGCTGGGCCTCCTTCAGCACTGCTAGACTAGACAAAAGGTAGCATTGTGGGGTGGAGGGAAGTTGAATTTGGCACCTTTTTCTCACCCTTCCATGCCTTCCACCTTTCTAAAATCCATTCCTCTAGTATTCCCTTTGCCTCTCTCCATCCTCTCCCTCCATCCCTTCTCAGAAGTGGTTAGCATGTCTCCTTCTTGCCTCTTCTCATTAGTAGAAACCCAGAAGATAACCTGGCAGAGAAAAGTAGGAGTCCATCAAAAAGATTTAGAGTGACTCTCTTGGTTACCATAACATGAATTTGAAATGAATTTCTGGGCATGTTAATCAAAGCATTCAGATCCAGACCAATACTCTTATTAGGAGAGCACAAAACACTAAATCTTTTCTACGATAGTAATAATAATAAAGATAGTTATATCTATATCCATTTATATGGATGTCTATAGTGTTTTGAGGTATACAAAGTATTTTTCTGACAATGGACCTACCAAGTAGATACTACAAGAATTATGATGCCTATTTTCTTGAGAAGGCAACTGGGATTCAGTGATGTTAAATCATTTGCCTGAAGGTCAAAAGCTAGTGAAAGTCTGAGCTCACATTCCTAGCTTCAAAGCCAAGGTTTTTTGGAGCATACCACCCCACACCCAGAGACAAAAGGATAAACTTGATGACTCGCCAAGATCTCTTCCTACTCGAATTCAGTGATGGAATCTGGATCTACAACTTATTACAGACAAAAAAAAAAAAAAAATCAAGGCTCAATTCCTGTGTTCATTATTGATGGTTCTGTGCTTTGCCTTCAGAGAACCCACAGATATCTTGGGTGGAGGAGGGGATTCTAGTCCAGTCATACACCATGGAAGGATAATGGGAAGAGGTAGAAATGGAGAGGTAGAATAGATAGATCCATACCTGAGATCACACAGAAGAACAGGACAAAAGCCAAAAAGCAGACATCTCTGGGGTTCATGGTGGGAGGGGAACTGTAGGAGCTGAGATGTTGATGTGGCAAAGGCTATCCCAGTCTGGAGAAAGATTCCCCACTCTCCCCTTTCTGGCCTCTATGTAGGGAGAAGGGGAGGGAAGTGGTGAGAGGCCCCCAGTGGCCAAGGGGGACCTGGAGAGTGCCCCATTTCAAAGGCAAATCAAATCTTGACTCTGGGCCTTTCCAAATAATATTTTCCTCTTTCGAAGGGGTCGGGTTCCTCCCACTGACATGAAAGGAGCTATTCAGAACTGGACTCAAGAAAACAAGGTTGCACAGTCAATGGAGGGAAGGGGTGTTGTAATGGTGAAGAAGAAGAGATGGGAGGATGAGTGTAGGGGATGCCCCCCAGAGGTGGGGTAGGGGTGGTATCCTTGGAACAAGGAACTGATCCAATTACAGTACAACATAAGTCCCGCTTCCAGAGACATATTTTTCATCTTCATCAAGGAGAAAGAATTAATCATAGAGTCATAGAATCCCACAGCTGGAAGTGATTTCAGAGCTAATCTGGTCCAATTCCTGCTAGAAGTCTAGAATCACAGATACAGTGCTAGAAAGGACCTTGGAAGACATCCAACTCCCCTCACTTTACAGATGAGGAAACTGAGGCTGAGGGAAGTTAATTGACATTCCAAAGTTTATCATGAGTAAATAACCAAAGTAAGATTTGAATCCAGGTCCTCTGACCCCCAATACAACATACTTTCTACTAAAACCCACTACCTCTCCTACTCCACTTTTGGACAAACAATCAATTCGTAGGATTTTCTTTGCATTGATCCAAACTATGCCTCTCTTGAACTCCACAATTTCCCCCCACCCCCACACCCACTGCTCCTAGTGCTGTCCTGTGGGGCCAAACAGAACAAATCTAATCCTTATTTTGCCCTTCAGATGAAGACAGCTCTGAAGTCCTTTTATCACATCTGCTGCAAAGCAATGTTCAAGGAGGATGAATTTGGGGAAGATGCTCCGGAGGGAGGTAGATTAGGAAAAAGACTTAAGGCAGCTATTTTCTACCATCTAGAACTGACCATTGCCACAGGGAGAAGTTGTGATGTTCTTCCTTTTTTGCTAAACTTAGATTGAATTCAAAGGAAGTTGGAGGAGTAGCACAAAGCATTCATGTACTCACAGAACATATGGCATAGCAAATGGACATAAACCTGTACCAAGTTTAACCATCTGCCTTATGTGCTTCAACAGTGGACTCTTGTAGCCTGACTGGATCTCAATTCTTTTTTTTTTTTTTTTTTAATTTAATAGCCTTTTATTTACAGGATATATACATGGGTAACTTTACAGCATTAACAATTGCCAAACCTCTTGTTCCAATTTTTCACCTCTTACCCCCCCCCACCCCCTCCCCTAGATGGCAGGATGACCAGTAGATGTTAAATATATTAAAATATAACTTAGATACACAATAAGTATACATGACTAAAACATTATTTTGCTGTACAAAAAGAATCAGACTCTGAATTATTGTACAATTAGCTTGTGAAGGAAATCAAAAATGCATGTGTGCATAAATATAGGGATTGGGAATTTAATGTAATGGTTTTTAGTAATTCTTTTTTTTTCAAGGCAATCATGTTTAAGTGACTAATCCAAGGTCAGCTACTAAGTGTCATATGTCTGAGACCAGTATTCTATCCATTATGCTGCCCTTGGATCTCACATGGTAAGAAATGAAAGGATGTATCTCGATTGACAAATTTGTCTTGATTTAATTCTTCTATCAATGCTATTTTCTACCTCTGTTCCTTCAGCTCTATGATACTTATCCTGACGTTTCCTACCTACATAAGAGCTCTATATCCTTCCTTTGTCCTTCCCAAACGATAAAGCTTCATCTAGCTCCATGGAAACCATTCAGTCAAGGCCCAAATTGTCCCTAGCCTAGATCAGCTGGAAAGTTGATAATGAATGCTTACACAAAGATAGGTGCAGAAAGGATAGAAAGGAAGGGTGGAGAGGAAGCATTTCAAAAGGTGATACAGTAGGATTAGGTGACCACCTGGATATGGGGGAAGACCTAGCAAATGGGGTGAATTAAATATGACCCCAAGATTTTATTTTGTCAGGAGATGAAAAGGTGTGAGACATAATTCCTGTCTTCAAATATCTGAAAAGTTATCATGAGAAAGAGAAATTAGAATTGGTTTTCTTAACCCAGAAGAGAAAAAGCATGGAATCTTGGACAGAAAAACACTAAATTTAGTCAGAAGACCTTTCAGATCCCAGTCCCCCACATATCAACTGTGATTTTAAGCCTGTTGCTTTCCACTAAAACATACTGCCTCCCAATTTTTCTCAGCTGTAAAATGAATATAATCTCTAAGTTTGTTTTTAAACTCTAAATCATAGAATTTTTTGAACTAGAAACAATAAGTAAAAGTTACTGAAACTAAAATTTTCACTGAAAACAATGCATCCTTTGTTACTTTTTCTTTTTTTCTCAATAGTAGTTTATTTTTCAGGGAGATTCAGAGGTCTTATTCCTTATTTCCAGTTTCTGAAAATTCCATCTACACAATGGTTAAGGAGAAAATATTGGGGAAATGAGAGTACCAAGTACATAACATTTCCAAAGAAATTTAGTAGTGAAAGAGAAGAGAGAGATAGGATAGGATCAAGATAACCTAAAAAGGAAGCTTTTTTTTTCAAATGGGGAGATCAGAAAATGTTTCTAGACAGACTGGAAAAATCCAATGGAGAGGGAAAAATTAAAGATGAATGAGAAAAAAAAGAGATAGCTTCTAGAACAAGGTCCAGAAAAAGGAAGGAAGAATGGAATCACTGTAGGAAATGAAATAAAGAATTTACAAAGAATTCTACAATTCCACAATAGCAGCAAGGGCATCCATGAGATAGATGGAAATTATATACCATGAATCCATAATAGGTAAAATCAATCTGATTCCATGATTTCCCTTTGCAACACTCAACAGCATGTAAGCAAGGGTAAAGGTTAAGAAACTATGTTTTCTGGTATCATCCTATCACCATAGGTTGATAGCCAATATTTGAAATCCCCAAGTTCAGTGTTTGACACATATTATGTGTTTAATAAATGCTTGTTGTTGCCTAAGGTGGAAGATGGAATGCAGAAGAAGCCTAATTCAGATACTAAAGTTATTGAAAAAACTGGCAGAATGATGTGGTCAATAAATAACAGCAATACACGGAGGAGTGTGTACCTTCAAAAAAGAAAAGGCCATTGCAAGGTTATAACAGAGGAAGTCTAGAAGAGAATATTCAAACAAGAATATTGCCCAACCCTTCTCCAGATCCTGAGAACAGAGAAAAAGTGTCCAGTCATGGCAAGGCTTGCAAGAGGTTTGTTGTCTTCAAGAAAGAGGCAGATTTCCATTAAAGTAAGGATATAGAAGCAATATTGATTAAAAATTTGAAGGATGTTAGAAAGTTTGTAGACATTAGAACAGAAATTCCAAAAGAATGGAAAGCCAGTGGGTAAACCAGGTTGGGATGAGTCTAGAGAATTTATGAACAGGGATGTTTAGAATAGGTATGACATTTGGGAAGGAAGTAATCTGGAGCACCATTTGCTTCTAAAGCAATGAGATTGCTGAATTAAACTGGGGAGAGAGTTTAATTTTTAGAAGGTATGTTGGTATGGAATCGCCTTTAGTGGATAATTTACAGCATTATCTGCCTCCAAATTTGGAATATTGCTGTTTTGTTGTGTCCTTCCATAAGTTTTCTACCCTAGATTCTACCTTGTTCTGTCCTTTGTTTTTGAGGGAGCTGGGCTTCCAGGTGATGGGAACTGACTTTGCACGACCTACTTTTCCAGATAGGTGTCCCAGCTCTGGTCATTCTAGCACTATGTCACTTTGGGAAGTTTACTGAACCTTTGGAAGCATCAGTTTTTCCATCTGTAAAAGAAAAGGGGTTTGGGGTGGAGAAAGGAGAAGGGATAAGGGGACAGAGAAAAATAAAAGGATGTTCTTAATTCTTAATTCCAGTTCTTAATTCTTTTTTCTCACATCCAATAATTTAAATTTCCCCTGATGTAAATGGCAGTTTACTAGCCTAAGCATGGGAGACAGAGGTCATACCAGGGTAATGTAGTTCTGAACATTCATTAGAGTTAGAAGGCTATGAGTCCAGCAGCGCTGGGAGCGTATCCAGCTGGGTTGAAGCTTGGCAGGTCAGTACTCAGAGCTGGGGCTCTAGCTGACAATCCCCCCAGGGACAGAGGCTGCTAAGAAGTATCCATGTGCTCCAGATAAGCAGGGCCCCAGAGAATGCCCCATTGTGCCCTAAGAGAGCCCAATTTAGGGAAACTTGAAGCCTCCTGTTGATACAATGGAAGGAGAGATGATCTACAATGTTCCCTGTGGGGATGGTTTGAATAGTCTGGATGTAACTCAGTCCCGCTGCTCTGCTACAAGGGGAGCAGAAAGCTCCCAGCAGAAAGAAGATTCATTGCTCTGGAATAGGGGTGGGAGATAGTTTCAGATCTTGGCAAAGTAATGGAATAGGGAAAGCTTATCTTTGGTCCTTTCTCTTCCATTCCTCATTGGGTATCTGTCCCCTAACTACCCGTTAGGGAATATTTCAGGTCATAAGAAGACAGCAAAATAGAATTTAATTTCTAAACTGTTCTGGGCTTTAATTGATAAGAGCCACACATCCTTGATCTTGGGGTGGTAGGGAATTCCTGTTAGCTGTTCTGGCTCCTTTCTCTCTTTAAACGTTTTTTCGACTTTTCAATCTAAAAATAGCTTCAATTTTCTGTGGTACTTTGCATTTCACAAAGCAAATTCCTCACAAAAATCCTATGTCAGCATATGGTGAAATCATTATCTCAGTTTTATGGAGCAAAAAGCTGAGGCTCAAATTGGTAAAGTAATTTACCATTGTCACACAGTTGATAGGTGTCAGAGCCAGGAGTCAAAACAATGATTTCCAACCTATTGCTTGCTGAGGACATCTACTGGAGTGTTCCCTCCACCAAAAGCAAGCAATTTCTAGATTCTTGCCTTGTTTTCATTTCTCAAAAAAGAGGACCCAGTTGGTGATCTGACTGTTCTAGGCCAGTTTTTAACTAAAGAGGAACAGATCATTGAAATAGAAATGATGGAAATCTTGATAGAGAAGGAGGGGCATTATCTCTCCATCTTAAAGTTTGTGATAAAGAAAGAGAGGGAAGCCAGAAATAGACCACCCTAATGTGGGGAAGAATAGTTTTTTTTTGTTTTTTTTTTTTTTTTTAAGTAGCCTTTTATTTTTCCCAATACATGCTAAGATGGTTTTCAACATTAACCTTTGCAAAACCTTATGTTCCAAATATTTCTCCCTCCCTCTCCCCTACCCCCTGCCATAGACAGTAAGCAATCCAATATAGGTTATACATGTACAATTCTAAGCACATTTCCATATTCATCATGCTGCATAAGAAAAATCAGATCAAAAAGGTGAAAGAAAAATATGAGAAAAAAACAAAGCAAACAAATAACCACAAAAATAATGTGAAACTGTGCTTTGACCCATATTCAGTCTTCACAATTCTTTGGATGAGAATGGCTCTTTCCATCATAAATCTGTTGTAATTGCCTTGAATCACCTCATTGTTAAAAAGGGCCAACTCCATCACAGTTGATCATCATATAATCGTGTACAATGTTCTCTTGATTCTACTCACTTTATTCAGCATCAGTTCATGCAAGTCGTCCCATCTGACTCTTTCTGAAATCATCCTGCTAATCATTTCTTATAGAACAGTAATATTCCATTACATTCATATATCATAACTTATTCAGCCATCCCCCAAATGATGGGCATCCATTCAATTTCTAATTCCTTGTCATCACAAAAAGAACTACTACAAACATTTTTGCACATATGGGTGCTTTTCCCCTTTTTATGATTTCTTTGAGATATAGACCCAGTAGAGACACTAGGAAGAATAACACTTCAAGCTTGGTCACACGTCAGAGATGCCAAGGTCGTTACTGCATCCCTGGCCATCATCAGTTATCTTGACTTTTGTCCTGCCCCTGGACTTCAATGATTCAAGAAGAAAAAGTGAAGGTGATGACTTTGTGTGACTGTTCTACTTAAATCCAATTCATAGGCAAATCAAGATATTACTGGTTCCTTTATTTTTATTTTATTTAATAGCCTTTTATTTACAGGATATATACATGGGTAACTTTACAGCATTAACAATTGCCAAACCTCTTGTTCCAATTTTTCACCTCTTACCCCCCCACATCCTCCCCCAGATGGCAGGATGACCAGTGATGTTAAATATTTAAATATAAATTAGATAAAATAAGTATACATGACTAAATTTATTTTGTTGTACAAAAGAATGACTTGAAATATTGTACAATTAGTTTGTGAAGGAAATCAAAACGCAGGTGGGCATAAATAAGGGATTGGGAATTAATGTAAGGTTTTTGTATCTCCCAGAGTTTTTCTTTGGGTGCTGGTTCAGTTATTATGTCCATTGGAAATGATTTGATCTGTTGCTGAGGATGGCCAGGTCCATCAGAACTGGTCATCATATAGTATTGTTGTTAAGTATAAAGATCCCCTGGTCCTGCCATTTACTCAGCATCAGTTCGTAAGTCTTCCAGGCCTTCTGAAATCATCCTGTTGGTCATTTCTTTACAGAACAATAATTCATAATATTATATACCACAATTTATTCAGCCATTCTCCAATTGATGGGTCCACCAGTTTCCAGTTTCTAGCATACAAAAGGGCTGCCACAAATATTCGTACATTCAGGTCCCTTTTCCCTTTTTTTATTTTATTTTATTTTTTATTTTTATTTTTTATTTATTTTTATTTAATGCCTTTTATTTACAGGTTATATTAAATTTAAGCATTAAAATTGAAACCTCTTTTCCAATTTTTACTCTTACCCCCACCCTCCCCAGATGAAGGATGACCAGTAGATGTTAAATAATTAAAATATAAATTAGATACACAATAAGTATACATGACTAAAATGTTATTTTGTGCAAAAAGAACGACTTGAAATATTGTACAATTAGTTGTGAAAAATTGCAGGTCAAAATAGGGATTTGGGAATTCAATGTAATGGTTTTTAGTCATTCCCAGAGTTCTTTCTGGGTGTAGCTGGCAGTTCATTACTGCCCATTGGAAATGATTTGGTTGATCCATTGCTGAGGATTTGGTCCATCAAATGGTCACATAAGTATTGTTTTAATATACATTTCGGTCCTGTTTCATTTTATTAGATCAGTTCTAATCCTAGGCCTTTCTTGAAATCATCCTGTTGGTCATTTCTTAAGAACAGTAATATTCCAAATATTCAATACCACAATTTATTCAGCATTCTCCAACTGATGGACATCCATTCAGTTTCCAGTTTTTGCATAAAAAGGGCTGCCAAAAATTCTACATAAGGTCCCTTTCCCTTCTTTATAATCTCTTTGGAATATAAGCCCAGTAATTACTGGTTCTTTTAAAAAATGAAGGACATTCTCTGTTTTAGAATATTATTGTTCTGTAAGAAATGACCAGCAGGAGGATTTCAGAAAGGCCTGGAGAGACTTACATGAACTGATGCTAAGTGAAGTGAGCAGAACCAGGAGATCATTATATACTTCAACAACAATACTATATGAGGATGTGTTCTGATGGAAGTGGATATCTTCGACAAAGGAAGATCCAATTCAGTCCCAATTGATCAATGATGGACAGAATAGCTACACCCCAGAAAAGGAACACTGGGAAATAAATTGACTACTTCTTTTGTTTTTCTTCCCAAGTTAAGGAATCCAATTCGTAAAAGAGAACTGCAGATCAATATATTGTATCTAGGATATAGTTTAACATGTTTAACATGTATAAGACTGCTTGCCATCTAGGGGAAGGGGTGAAGGAAGGGAAGGGAAAAGTTGCAACAGAAGTGAGTGCAAGGGACAATGTTATAAAAAAATTACCCATGCATATGTTCTGTCAATAAAAAGCTAATTAAAAAACAAAAACAAAAACAAAAACAAGGGATGTTAATTTTTAAAAAATAAATAAATGTTTGCCAGAAAAAAAAATGAAGGACATTCTCAAGCCATAGTCATGACTCCTGCCTCACTGCCTTCCCTTCAGTACCAAGACAATGTAGTTAACCACTTCAACAATATACTGTCCTCCAACTCAAATTCTTTGATCACTGATCTTGTTGCTGCTCATGCCTTACTAAGCAAACTTCACCCACCCACCTCTTGACTTCTACCTATCATGCTGTTGAACACTGTTGAAATAAGTCTTATAAGCAAGTAAAGTGCTATCAGCTACACATTTATTGTCCAATCTCAAGTAGTTCCTTACAGAAGCAAAGTTATCTTTTTATTTGAGTCAACAAGTATTTATCAAGTTCTAGCTGTATTCTCGGCATTGTGCTAAGTACTTGGGATACAAAGAAAAAGCAAAAAAAGTTCCTTTTCTCAGAGATCTCACATTCTAGTGGGAGAGACAACATGCAAATAATTGTATACAAACAAGATCTAGGCAGAAAAACTTGAGAAAATCTCAGAGTAAAGACACTAACATTAGGAGAACTAGTAAAGATTTTTTTTTCAGAATGTAGAACTTTAGGTGGATTTTGAAGAAAATCAGGAAGCAGAAATGAAGAGCAAGATAGTCCCAGTCGTGGGGGACATCTAGTGAAAATGAATAGAGTGTAGGGAAGGAGTTGTGGGGAAAATGATTTATTATATTGTTCAGGAGGGAAATTATTATACTGTTTACATCCAACTTTATGTGATTGAAGGTTGTCCACACCCAGAATGTCTTTGACCCCAGTAACTCTTTAAGAATGCTGAAAATGGCTACAAGGTATTTTGGATTTCTTCAGGTTCTGGAACCACCCAAAGCATTCTTGTTTTGGATTACCACACCCAAAACTTGTAATGGGTTCACCCAAGCTCATATTTTGGGTTTCCTTGTGTTTTGGCTTCACCTAAACTTTATTGAATATTTACTCATGTCTATCTCAATCTCTATTGCTTAGATTCTATGTAATATAAACCTTGTAGAGTCTGGACCAGAGGAAGTCACACCTCTTTTCCGCTCATTCTCCTATGACAAATGACCTATGAAGTTTCTTCCTAAAACTATTTCAGATTTTAGGATTTGTTCTCACAAACAATAGAATGTCTCGTCCAACAAGGTTATCAAAAAGGTCAGGATGACTGAACTATGGAGGATATGGAGCGGAATAAAGTGCAAGAGGACTGGAAAGATTGGAAAGGGACAAGCTATGAAGCAAAAGCAAACTATTAAAGCAGACTATTCCCTAGCTACTCCAAACCTTTTCTTCTCTCTCTAAGCCTCTTACGCCCCAACTGGGGTCTCATAATTGAATTTGGGGGTCGTGAAATTATGATTATTGGCAATTTCTTAATTGTATACCTATTTTATATATCTATATATCTGAGATCACATAAACATTTTTTGATTGAAATGGGGTCATGAGTAGAAAAAGTTTAAGAAGCCCCGTCCTATAACGTGTGGCACTATAATTTGTTACTCTTTGAACAGAGGTCTTCATAAAATCATAGATAAGACTTTAGAAACCATCTAGTTCCACCTTCTCATTTTATGGATAAGGAAACAGGTCCAGATGTTAATTGATCTGCCTACGGTCATATAGGTTATAAGTATAGAATTTGCTTTTTTTTTTTAAATTATAAAATAAATTCATCACATTACTTTCAAAGTTGTTCTCCTTTTTGTGTTTCCTTCAGTTTTCTTCTGTACATTTTTTTATATAGTTTTTTTTTTCTGGTTATACATGTACATTAATTTTTAAAAATACACATTTCTTTATGAATCATGTTGGGAAAGAACAATTAGAACAAAAGGTAAAAGTCATGAGAGAAAAAAATAAACAGAAGAAAAAGAAAAACAAATTAACATAGCATGTGTTCTCTCTCTAGATGCAAATGGTATTTTCTATCCAAAGTTTATTGAGATTGTCTTGGATCACTGAATTGCTAAGAAGAACCAAGTCTTTCATAGTTGATCATAGCACAATCTTGTTACTATGTACAATGTATTCCTGGTTCTGCTTGTTTTGCTCAGCATCAGTTCATGTAAATCTTTCCAGACTTTTCTAAAATCAACTTTTTCATCATTTTTTAATAGAACAATAATATTCCATTACTGTTCTGTAAGAAATGACCAACAGGATGATTTCAGAAAGGCCTGGAGAGACTTACACGAACTGATGCTGAGTGAAATGAGCAGGACCTGGAGATCATTATATACTTCAACAACAATACTAGATGATGACTAGTCCTGATGGATCAGGCCATCCTCAGCAACAAGATCAACCAAATCATTTCTAATGGAGCAGTAATGAACTGAACTAACTATACCCAGAAAAAGAACTCTGGGAGATGACTAAAAACCATTACATTGAATTCCCAGTCCCTATATTTATGCACACCTGCATCTTTGATTTCCTTCACAAGCTAATTGTACAATAATTCAGAGTCTGATTCTTTTTGTACAGCAAAATAATGTTTTGGTCATGTATACTTATTGTGTATCTAAGTTATATTTTAATATATTTAACATCTACTGGTCATCCTGCCATCTAGGGGAGGGGGTGGGGGGGGGTAAGAGGTGAAAAATTGGAACAAGAGGTTTGGCAATTGTTAATGCTGTAAAGTTACCCATGTATATATCCTGTAAATTAAAGGCTATTAAATAAAAAAAAAAAAAAGAAAAAAAAAAAAAAAAAAAAAAAAAAAAAGAACAATAATATTCCATTACTTTCACATATTATCACTTATTCATCCATTCACTAAATGATAAGCATTTACTCAGTTTCCAATCTTTGCCACCATAAAAGGAGTTGCTACATTTTTGTACTTGTGGGTCCTTTTCCTTCCTTTATGATTTCCTTGGGATACAGACACAATTGTGATACTACTGAATCAAAGGCTATATAGAGTTTTATATCCCTTTGTGTATAATTCCAAATTGCTCTCCAGAATGATTGGATCATTTCACAACTCCACCAACAATGCATTAGTGTCTCAATTTTTCAACATCCCCTCCAACATTTATCATTATCTTTTCCAGGCATCTTAGCCAATTTGAGGGGTGTGAGATGGTACCTCAGAGTTGTTTTAATTTGCATTTCTCTAATTAATACTGATTTAGAGCATTTTGTCATAAGACTACAGATGGCTTTAATTTCATCATCTGAAAATTGTTCATATCCTTTAACCATTGGAATGACTTGTATTCTTATAAATCTGACAAAGTTCTTTATATATTTTAGAAATGAGGCTTTTATCAGAAATACTGGTTGCAAAAAAAATTTTCCCCAGCTTTGCACTTCCCTTTTAATCTTGTTTGTGCAAAACCTTTTTAATTTAATATAATCACACTTTTAAAAATTACAAAATAAATTCATGATGTTAATTTTCAAATCTGTCATCCTTTTTTGTGTTTCCTTCTGTTCTCTTCTGTACATGTTTTTAAATGTTTCAATGGTCATTTTTTTCTCTTTCCTTTTTTTGACAACACAGCTAAGTGGTTGTGATTGCCTCATTCACTTAGCTCATTTAACTCTCTAGAATCAATCCTATTTTTACTGTACCACAGGGTCTCCTGTGTACTTTATGAAGATAATAGAAATTGTTTGGGTGATCTCTTTCTTCTCTCCCTATTTTTAAAATTTATAAAGATTTCTTTTTGTTTATATATATTATATTTCCAGTTACATGTAAAACAATTTTTTACATTTGTTTTTAAAACTTTGAATTCCAGATTCTCTCCTTCTTCCCTTCTCAGTTATCTATTTACATTTTTTCACAATAGTATTTTATTCTTCTATACATATAAAAATAGGTTTCAACATGCATTTTTATTTCAAAATTTTCTCCCTCCCTTCCTTACTTCCCCTCTCCCCATGAGAGCAAGTAATTTGATATAAATTAAATATGTGCAATCCTTATAAACATATATCCATATTAATCATGTTATTCAAGAAAAATCAGACCAAAATGGGGAAAAACACCTCTCTCCCTATTTTTCCAAAATTACTTGGCATCATTCCCTATTCTCCTGTATTGTTAGTTAAAGATATAGCTCTTTTTACCAAGTTGATTTCTTCATATGTACCTTTGATTCCATCCCATATAGTCCAGCATGTTGCTTCCCAAATTGTTTGCTACATCTTTTTAATCTTTAATTTCTCCCTATAGAATTGTCCCTGCTTTATTGAGTCTTGTTAATCTTTATTTTTTTTCATTGTATGCAAACTCTTTACTGAAAGATCTCAAAGAGATGAAAGAAAGAAGTAAAAGACCCATATATAAAAATGTTTGTACCTCCTTTTTGTTATTGTAGCAACAAATTGGAAACAAAAGGGGATGAGGAACAGCTAAATGAATTATGGTTTGTAAATGTAATAGAATATTATTCCATAGTAAAAAGTTACTTTTAGCACAGTTTCAGAAAAACTAGAAAGACTTGTATAAACTAACTCATAGAGAAATGATGAGAACCAGAAAAAGAATTTATGCAATAATAACAAACTTATAAAGAAAATCAATTTTGAAAGAATAATGTCAAAGAACTCACGATGAAACAAATTACCTGTCTCCTAACAGAGAGATAATAGAATCAGTGTAGAATAAGATATTCTTTCAGATGTGGATATGTTTTGCATTTAGGTGACAATGATTTTTGTTTTATTTCATTTTTTTAAATTTGGCAGTGAGCATTTGGTAGAGGAGAGTAGCTACTGATTGCTGTTCAGTTCAATCCAATTCTTCATGACCCCATTTGGGGTTTTCTTGGCAAAGAAACTAGAGGAGTTTGCCATTTCCATATGCAGCTCATTTTACAGACTAGGAAACTGAGGCAAACAAAGTTAAATGATTTGCCTGGGGCCACACATTTAGAAAGGGTCTAAAAGTGGATTTGAAATAAAATCTTCCTGACTTCAGGCCCAGTTCTCCATCCTTTATGCCATCTAGCTGTGATTGCATTGCCAAAAAAAAGGAGAAAAGATAAAAAGAGCTACTGAAGCTTTTTAAATCATGTACAGAAGAGAACAGAAGGAAACACAGAAAAGGAGGACAGCTTTGAAAGTAACATATTCAATTAATGTTATAATTTTTTTTAAAGAAAGTTATACATAGTAGGGATTCATAGTTTCATACAAGATTCTCTTTTCCTGTTCTCTTTTGTGTATGAAAATATTTTCTTTTTGTGTGTGTATTTGTTAAGTTTAGAACTGGAGGTCCTGTAGAGCATAACAAATTTAGCTTATCCAAAATTGAACTCATTTTTCCCTCCAAAAGCTATCCCTCTTCTATATTTTCCTCTTTCTAGTTAGATTACCACTAGTTAAATTACTACTAGTTAGATTCCAGTTATCCAAGTTTAAAATTTCCAAGTTCTTTTCTTTCTTATAGCCAACCAGTTGCATATTTTGTACATTCTATTTGAACATATTTTGACTTCATCCCCTTCTCTTATTCACACAGTTCTGCTTTAGGTCCTTATCACCTGTCACCCCAATACAACGATATCGTCTTAATTGGTCTATTTGCTCCCAATGTCTTCTCTCTTCAATTCACTTTCCAATCATCTGCCAAATTGATATTCCTTTTTTTTTTTTTTTTTTTTTTTTAGTTTATAAAATTTTATAGAAAGTTTAAAAAAAGAGTGGTTTTAAAATAAGGAAAAAGAAAAGTTCATTGTAAAAGCAATTGATAAGATTGATAAGGGCATAAGAAGTTTCTATTGGCATTAATAGGAGTTAGGTTTGTGGGCCTGTGCTGGTGACAATGTCAAGGTGAAAAGGCCTGCATCCTTAAGATGAAATCGGGCACTTGACCCTTTCCTGGATTGTGTAAATTTTTTTGTTTTGTTTTGTTAATTTATTTCTTTTTAATACACACTGCTTTGTGAATCATGTTGAGAAAGAAAAATCAGAGCAAAAGGGAAAAACCTTGGGAGAGACAAAAAAAACAATAAAAAGAAGTGAACTTAGCATGTGTTAATTTATATTCAATTTCTATAGTTCTTTCTCTGGATGCAGATGGCATTTTCTGTCCAAAATCTATTGGGATTGCTTTAGATCACTGAATCACTGAGAAGAACCAAGTCTTCCATAGTTGATCATCTCCCATTCTTGCTGATATTGTGCACAATATATTCCTGGTTCTACTTGTTTCATTCAGTATCAGTTCATGTAAATCTTTCCAGGCTTTGCTAAAATCACTTTGTTCTTTATTTTATAGAACAATAATATTCCATTATTTTCATATACCACAACTTATTTAACCATTCCCCAGTTGATGGACATCTATTCATTTTCCACAAATTGACATTTCTAAGGCATATCTGATCATGTTACTCCTTTACTCAGGAACTTACAATGGATCCCTATTACCTACTGATGTAAGGGTAAAATACAAAAGTCTCTGTTTGACATTTTAAGCCCTTCACAGTCTGGTTCCAGCTTACTTTCCTCACTTATTAAATATTGAACTCCTCACTAGAGGCAAATGCTAGGCAATCACTTGTAGCATCTGTTATAAAGGGCTTTCTTTGTCAGATATGGGCTAGATTAGATGGTCTTTGAGTGTCTTTAATTCTTTCCTTCAATTTAATAAGCATTTACTTGTGTAAATCACAGTGTGAGGATGTAAATAAAGCCAGAATGGTCTCTGCCCTAAGGAAGTTTACATTCTACTGAGAGGAATCATGTACAGAAATAACAAAGTAAAAATGCTTGCCAAATAAACATAAAGTAATTTGGCAAGGGAGGAACACTAAGCAAAGGAAGTAATCAGGAAAGGCCCATTACCTGAAAAAGATAAACACTTAAGCTGGGCCTTTAGTGACGTCAGATTCCGAAAGAAATTCAGATCTTGGGGCTTGTTTTTGTAAAGATGAGAGATGTTATTTATGTATGGAGAACAGAAAAGAGATGAGTTTAGATAGAATGAAAAGCACATGAAGGGCATCAATGAGAAATCAGTCTGGAAGCAGAGATTGGTACCAGCCTGTGACCGGCTTTAAATACAAAATAAAGTGTATCGAATTTATATTTTAATATATTTAACATCTACTGGTCATCCTGCCATCTAGGGGAGGGGGTGGGGGGGTAAGAGGTGAAAAATTGGAACAAGAGGTTTGGCAATTGTTAATGCTGTAAAGTTACCCATGCATATATCCTATAAATAAAAGGCTATTAAATAAAAATAAATAAATAAATACAAAATAGAGAGGAAAGAGAGGGACACTGAAGTTTTTTGACCAGGGGAGTGATGAGGTAAGCCCTGTGTTTTCTCATTCCCGTGACCATATGTTGTGTAGTTCTGTTAGCTTCATTAAATGTAAGTGCCCAATTTTGTGATGTCAAGAAGTATATTTGGAACTCAGTAATGGTTTTGTGCAGCCAATCCAACTAATTACCACTACCACAAAGAGACAAAGACCCCATGAAGAGAGTATTACATAATCAAACTGCTACAGTGTATTTTTCTTAATCACCTCATAATACTAAGTCATGCTAAAAATAAAGAGTTCTGTGTTGCATAGAACTTCCAGAGTTTGAAAAATGTTTTCCTTACAACAATCCTCTCAAGGCAAGTAATACCAGTATCATTATCTCTGATTTACAGGTGACACTCATTTCTATTCTACAAACGGCTGCCTTCCTATGCTAGGAAAAGCCCTTCTGCTCTCTTTGAATGTAGTAGAAACAAGAGAGGGTTTAAAAAAAAAAAAAAGAACAAATTAAAAAAAAAACAACAACAACCCAAAAACATAGTTTTATTACATAATTAAGAGAACAAGTCTTAGAAATTAAAATTTAGTTCAAAGATGAAGTACAAGCCACAAACAGCATAGTGTTTTTAAGTTAACACTTATCAAATACCTGCAATGGTCAAAACTCTGTTGTAAGTGCTGGATTTAGAAAAACAAACAAACAAAGAAAGCCAATTTCTAACTCTCTCCTTAAATGAAGTTCACTTCCTACCCCACTGTAATCCTATTTCCTGAACTGAGGGTTAGCCCCTCATTTTGATCTAATATTCTTTTTTTGTTGCTCAGTGTTTTCAATTGTCTGACTCTTTGTGACTCCATATTTTTTTTTTTTTTTTGACAAAGATACTGGAGTTTGCCGTTTGCCATTTCTTCTCTAGTTCATTTAACAGATGAGGAAATTGAGGCAAACAGGATTACTAATTTGCCTAGGGTCATAGAGCTAATGAGTAGCTGAGGCTGGAGTTGAATTCAGGTCTTTCTCTATTCCCTGCTCCACTTAGCAGCCCTTTATGACTTTTCTTTATGTTCCTGATTTAAGAGGGAGAAAAATCTTGAAGCAATCATAATTCACACTTCTATAGAATTTTCCTTACAACAGTCCTATAGGAAAGAGAGCGCAATTATGATTAGCCCTAGTTTTATAAATAAGGAAACTGAGACTCAGCTGAAGAGTTTGAGGGCCAGTCATAAATAGCAAATTATAGAATCAGGACAGGAGCCCAAACGTCCTGCACTCATTTCCCCTACAACACACTTAAGGCTCAGGATTTTGAAATTCAATGGATGCAACAGAAGTCTAAATCCTCTAGGGGGAAACAAATATACACCAAATGCTTAATAGTTATAGAGCCACTACAGAGCATTCATTGTCCCCTCTCTCTGGGATCAACCAGTTTCTTTTCCCACTCTAATGCCTCCTTCGCCTTGCGCGCCCATCTAAAGCGCTGATTAAAGAGTTTAGCTAAACTGACTCCAGAGTTTTTTTCCTCACAAATAACTTTTTTTTTTTTTCAGAAACTTTCAGGAAACGGTGTCATCTGATCTAGAACTCTTCCAAAGAGAAGAACTCAAGAGTAAAAATGCCTAGTCAAGTAGGGCAGGGCAGAGTTGTGGCTGATTGATGGGTGGAGGGATGATCTGAATTTTAGTCTCAGATCTAGCAATGCTTTCCTATGAAATCCTTGGCATCTACTTACCCTTCCTGGAGAAATCTATAAAATGACCTCCAAGGAGGTTGGTATCTCTCTTTTCTTGGAATTCCTGGTTTCTTTCAAAACTCAGCTTGAGACACCTTCTCTAAGAGGCCTTTCTGGATGCCCTAGCTTTTCATACTTCCTCCCTCTTCAATTATCTTGTGGTAAATTTTGTATAAATTTTGTTTATATATATTTTATATATAAATATATTTCATATGTCTAATGTAGGGTCCCCAATAGAATAAATCTCTTGAGGGCAGGGACTTTGTATCACCAGCACATAGTTGACACGAAATAATTGTTGATTGACTCTCAAAAAGTTCCTTTTCAATTTTCACATTCCATGTTTCCAAATTCCCTTTGGAGTTCATTCACAAATTACAAGAATAAGTATTTATTAAGACCTGTTTACTACTTCTGCCATGCTTTTTTATTTTCCTTTGACTATTTGCATAGTTGTGCAAAGGATATTTTCTGGCACACCTTGGGGCAAGCATTACCATTGGCCCTTCTGTGGTAATGCTTACTCAGAGGTCAGAGATGACCCAAAGAGGTCACTTTTAATTTTGAACTATTTTTGTAAGATCAAAGATCATGGAGTTTCATGATTTGAAGGCATATAAATCCATAAGGAGAACACTGGTATTTAAAGATAGGCTTAGTGACAGCAGTAGATAAAATACAGACCCTGGAGGAAGGAGGAGCTGAGTTCAAATTTAACCTCAGACACTTAACAATTAGTAGGTGTGTAACTCTGAGCAAGAAACTTTTTTTTTTATTATAGCTTTTTATTTACAAGATAATATGCATCGGTAATTTTTCAGCATTGACAGTTGCCAAACCTTTTGTTCCAATTTTTCCCCTCCTTCCCCCTACCCTCTCCCCAAAATGGCAGGTTGACCAATACATGTTAAATATGTTAAAGTATAAATTACATACAATATAACTTTACATGTCCAAACAGTTATTTTGCTGTACAAAAAGAATCGGACTCTGAAATATTGTACAATTAGCCTGTGAAGGAAATAAAAAATGCAGGCAGACAAAAATAGAGGGATTGGAAATTCTGTGTAGTGGTTCATAGTCATCTCCCAGAGTTCTTTCGCTGGGTGTAGCTGGTTCAATTCATTACTGCTCCATTGAAACTGATTTGGTTCATCTCATTGCTGAAGATGGCCAGGTCCATCAGAATTGATCATCATGTAGTATTGTTGTTGAAGTGTATAATGATCTTCTGGTCCTCGAGCAAGAAACTTAATCCTAATTGCTTCACACACACACACACACACACACACACACACACACACACACACACACAAATTAGGTTTAAAGATGTTTTCAATCGATATCCTTTGTATTTTATATGACTCATGATATCCTTGTCCTGACCTCTTCCAGAGACTCCTTCCTACATTTCAGAGAAAGTTCCAATTTGCATTAAAAGAGGATCAATGAAATCCTAGATGCAGTCCTTATGCCTTAAAAGAAAGTAGAGATTTTCTGTCTTTTTTTTTTTTTTATTTTCCTGCTAGCTTTTCTTTTAAATTGCATTCATCTCACACCCAGAAAGCCCTCCCCGTAACAAAGATTTTAAAAGATAAGAGGGGAATGAACTTATCTTCTAAAGAAAAGGACTCAAGAGTAAAAATTCCTAGTCAAGTAGGGCAGGGCAGGATTGTGGCTGATTGATGGGTGGAGGGATGATCTGAATTTTAGTCATAAACTTAATTGCAACTTAATTGAAAGAGATGGAAAAAGTGAACACTGGGGGATGAAATTAGTTATAGACAACTTTCTCAAGAAAAGAGGGAAAGAGGATAATGGATGGAAGAGATTTAGATGGAGTAGTTTTAGATTGAAGAGTTCTGAATATATTTGTGGGCAAATGGGAAAGAACTAAGAATGAGAGGTGGAGATGCAGGTGCTGTATCATGGTCCTAGTAACTTTCATAGAAGAAATTTGGTTGTTCAAAGGGACAGAAAAATAACATTAATGTAAAGAAAACAACATGTCAACTTAAAGAAACATAATCTTTCAAATAAAATGTTGTAGAGAGTGATTTCTGAGGCTCTAAAAGAGGATTGTCCCCCAGATAAAGGTATAGACCTGTTTGAAGGTAGAACAGTGATTGCTGTAGTGATTGCTGCAAGGCATTATAAGCTCATTTGCATGAGACTTTTTTATGTTTTTGGAGGTTAGAACAAATGCAAATCAAATAATTGTGAACCTATAGAAAAAATGAGAAGGACTTCTGGATCATACCTGACCAATACTAGCTTTTTATTTTTACATCATAAGATCATAAGGCAGAAATGTCATCCTTATAAGGAGACAATAATTTTAAGCATTAAAAATTTATAAAGTAGTAAAACAAAATGAGAAAAAGTGAAAGCTGAGCACAAGAAGCAGGCTGTTAGAAAATTTGCTTTCATGAAGAAGCTCAGCTAGTGAATTGAGAAGAAGGCTTTACAGCTAATTGGTGGGAAACTGGACTGGTTGGAAGGGAGGTATAATTTCTTTCTTTTTTAAACAATAGCTTTTTATTTTCAAAATACATGTGAACGAGATGAAGTGAGATCTTTCAAGACAGTTGTGAAAATCGAGTAAGGCTTCATCTACTTTAGAGTTTGAGTAGGCCTGAAGGACTTTGAGCATTGATCCAAGGGCATACCTAAATCCCCTTCCTGTTATCCTCCCATGACATCAGTGTCTCCCTATTTCAGTCAAATATGGGCAACTATGTACTTATTGGTCAAGTTCAATTTCTTGGGTAGTTCCCGAGTTTAGAATGTAAGATCCTCAGTCAATAAGGATGAGGGTCAGTGGTGGGAGGGGGTATTTGCGTTAGGGATTAATAGTGTTGACCCTGCCCCCATGGGCTTCCTCCCTTGTCTCCTCAATGGGTGGGATGCCCTTCTCGTGAGAATGTATAATAAACTTTGCTTTGCTTCTAGAGATCTCTCCAGCTTTTTTTATTAAAATGGTAATCCCATTTCTGAACTACACACATGCAAAGATAGTTTTCAACATTCACCCTTGCAAAGCCTTGTGTTCCAAATTTTTCTCCCTCCCTTCTCCCATCCTCCTCCCCTAGACACCAAATAATCTAAAATATGTTGAACATGTGCATTTCTTCTAAACATATTTCCACATTTATCATGCTGCACAAGAAAAAATAGATTTAAAAAGTTTTTAAAATGAGAAAGAAAACAAAAGCAAGCAAACAACAAAAAGGTGAAAATACTATGTTGTGGTCCACATTCAGTCCCCTTACCCCTCTTTCTGGATGCAGATGGTTTTCTCCATCACTTCTATTGGAATTGACCTAAATCACCTCTTTGTTGAAAAAAGCTATGTCCATCAAAGTTGATCTTCACATTATAGGACGCATAGTTTCACCTAGACCCCAGTGGAAGAGGGATGATTACTCTTGCTGCTGTATAGAGAGCTATCTAAGCTCATTGCCCTTTAATGCCATCTCTGGCCTTGGGAAAAGGATTATCTTCTACATTGGACTCAGAAGGAGAAAAAAAAAAAAAAGCAAGGAATCAGGTTTGTATCTGTTTTGCAGTGAGAAACAGCTTGATTTTCTTGAGAGCAGATTTATACAAGAGTAGACTCCCTTGACATTTAAAGAGCTAGCTGGGGAAAAATTGAGTGGACCTATTATGATCTATAGCTTGAGAAGTATTTCCTCAGAAACCCAAAGCAGATTTGTCAGTTTCAGCAGTTCTTCAGTTTAAGGAAACTTTTATCACTGAACAAGCCTAATACTTTATTAGCATCCTACTCAAGGTGACTACATGCTAAAAGAATTTGTCACTGCTTTAGTGGCCTGAGAACAAGAGAGAATTACTTTTGCCCACTATGTGATGCATATTGCCTATTGTTCTCCAAGGAGTCAAAGGACATCAAGATAAGGTGTCCAAAGTTGTAATTTACCCTGGACACATGAATTTCCAGACTCATGCCATTCCTAGGCAAATGTAAATATGAATACACTCTCTCCTATAGATTCTCTGTGTATTGGTGGAAAAGTAAGTTTTGGGTTTATGGACCTACTATTATATTTTAGTGCTACTTTGCTTTCAGTTAAGTAAACATCATTATTTCTGCTTTTGCCTTCCATTGAGTTAAATGTTATGGTTATCCCTCCTTTTTCTTTTTAATTAGTCTTGCCTTTTTGTTAAGTAAACATTTCATAGTTTTGGGTTTTTTTTTTTTAAAGAACAGCTAAATAAAACTAATCACAGTCTGACACTGTGTTCCACCTCCATAGTTCCACCCTTCTTTGCAAAGAAAGGAGCTAGATTTATTCTTATATCTTTTATTTGAGATAACTCTTTGTCCTTACAATTATATTGAATTCAGTTTTAATTTTTGGACAATTCATTTTTTACATTGTTAGAATCATTGTGTATTCTGTTTCTTAGTTTTATTTCAGTTTTCATAAATTCTTGTCTTGAGAATGTCTTCTCATGCAAAGTTTTCTTTTTTTTCTTGTATGTATATATATATATATATATATATATATATATATTTTATGGCACAATAGCACATTACTACATTCATGTGTCATAAAAGTGATGAAGCAATTTTTTGGTCAATGGACATCTAACTTTGTTTCCTATGATTCGCTACTCCAAAACTGTTAATATTTTGGTGTATATTAGACCTTTCATTCTCTTTGAAACTAAGGATTTTATAGTTGCTTTTTTTGGTGGATTTTTGTCTTCCATCAATTTCTGGTCACCTCTGCTATAAATTTTCCTATATTGCAACTATTCTCTCTTTTTTTTTTTCTTTTATTTATTTATTTAATAGCCTTTTATTTACAGGTTATATGCATGGGTAACTTTACAGCATTAACAATTGCCAAACCTCTTGTATTGCAACTATTCTCAATAATATTTTATTCCATCGATTTATTCAGGCAGTTTTCTTTTTATTCTAAAGCTTTTTATTTTCAACACATATGCATGGATAATTTGACAACACTGACCCTTGCATAGCCTTGTGTTTCAGATTTTCTCCTCCTTCCCCTACTCCCTCCCCTAGATGGCAAGCAATCCAATATATGTTAAACATGTTAAAATATACATTAAATCCAATATGTATAAACATATTATACAATTCTTTTGCTGCACAAGAAAAATCAGATCAAAAAAAGAAAGTAAATGAGTAAGAAAAAAAATTTAAGTGAACAACAACAAAAAGAGTAAGAATGTTATGTTGTGATCCACATTCAGTTTCCATGGTCATCTCTCTGGATGTAGATGTCTCTTTTCATCACAAGATCATTGAAACTGGCTCATTGCTGGAAAGAGTCATGTTCATCAGAATTGATCATCGTATAATATTGATGTTGCTGTGCACAATGATCTCCTGGTTCTGCTCATTTAACACAGCATCAGTTCGTATAAGTCTCTCCAGACCTCTCTGAACTCATCCTTGTTGGTCATTTCTTACAGAACAATAATATTGCATATCATTCATATACTTATTCAGCCATTCTCCAACTGGTGGGTATTCACTCAGTTTCTAGTTTCTTGTCAGGCAGTTTTCTTAATTTAATGCAACAAATTTTTATTCAATGACTTTGTATTATATTTTTGACTGAACATGACTGAACAAGTGTCAGTCATGGCCGACTCTTTTTGACCCCATTTGGGTTTTCTTGGCAGAAATACTAGATATTTCCTTCTCTAGCTCATTTTTTATAAATGAGAAACTGAAGTGAAAAGGGTTAAGTAACTTGCTTAAGGTCACACATTTAGTATCTGGGGTCAGATTTGAATGTATGATGAGACTTCCTGATTCCAAAACTGATGCTCTATCTACTGTATCACTTAGCTGCCCATATTCAGTGATCAATAGAGGCAAAGACAATGCCAGACATGGGGAATTACAAAAAGAGAGAAAAAAATTGTCCTGTTGTCAAGGAGCATATATCCAGATTGGTGATCAAAAATAATCTTGTGCATTTTAGCAATTTGCTGGAACTTCACTATACTTCTGTCCTTGAGGCTCATGTTATGGAATAGAACTTTTGTATTCCATTAATAAAACTAGCTGGGATCTAAAAGGAATCCCTTTACATGAATTCTGCTCTTTTGATTTAGATTAGCAAGACTCTGTGCAAATACATTTTTATCAATCCTTGTTAAATTTGCATTCCATTTCTAGCCAAGAGATCATCATTCTGATAATTTAAGTCATGCTCCAGAAATTCAAATCCCATTGCCAAATGTCATTTTCTTAACCAAGTGATCATATTAAGAGAGTAATGAATATTAGACAGAATGAAGAAACTGGTACTAGCAGCAACAATATGAAGGGAAAAGGAGCAAAAGAAGTCATTAAAAAAAGTTTATAGGTTTTTTTTTTTTAAAGTAAGGCCCTTTAGGTATTAAAACTATTGAGTGCAAAAACTTTATTGGATACTGGTAGTTGGAAAATTCTGAACTAGATTTTGGGGTCAAAGCAAGAGAGATCTAAAAGAAGTCTGTTCCATCTCTAAAATGCTATGATTCCTAATTGGAATGGGGAAAAATAGGTTATCACTATTTATTTTCACCCTTAATATGTAATCAAGAGATTCTAAGTGTCGGATTCAAGAGGCTGGAGCAAGCACAGAGCAAAAGACATATCAAGATGTGACAGAGAAGGGGGATAATGGAGAGTCCTTGCCTTTTTTGGACATTGTGGTGAGGAGGAACCTTAAAAATCTTATTGGGGAGGTAAAATTAAAAATTTCTCATTTATTGACAAGTCCTTTCCATTCAACCTTTGGAATATCTCTCTCAAATGAGCTCTTTCCTCCTCTGATATAGTTCCCACCCAGGTGCAAGTCCTCACTCCTTCACTTTGAGATTCTTGCAATGGCCTTTTTCATGGTCTTCCTATCTCAAATTTCTCCCAAACCTAGCTCATCCTCCATTCAGCTATCAAAGTGATCTTGTCAAAGCTCAGGCCTGATCATCTCATCCCCTATTCAATAAACTTCAGTGGCTCTCTGTTCCCTCCAGGACCAAATATAAAATCATCTGTTTGGCTTTTAAAGCCCTTCATGATCTCTACCTTTGCAGCCTTCTTACAAGTTTACTCCCTTTTTACATACTCTGACCCAATGATACTGGCCCTTCCACAAAACATTCCAACATATCTGCAACTCCTTCCCAGAATTCTCTCCCTCCTTATTTCCATCTTTTAGCTTTGTCGGCTTCCTTCACATCTCAACTAAAATTCTGCTTTCTGCAAAAAAGCCTTTCTCAGTCCCCTCATAATGCTAACTAATGTCTTCTCTTTTTTCATTATTTCCAATTTATCCTGTCTAAATCGTTTTTTCACACAGTTAATTTGCATATTTTCTCTTCTATTACAAATATATTAGCTCCTTGAAGACAGGGACTGTGTGTGTATGTCTGTGTGCTTTCTTAGCACAGTGTCTGGCACATAAGTTGGTGCTTTAAAGCGTCTGTTGATTTAACTTGACTCTTAGAATGAAAAGTTTGGAAAAAATAATATTTAATGTATCTTTCAGTCTTAAAACCCTATTAATGGACTAACTCAAAAGACTTTCTGGTCAAACTTCTGTCTTAATCTGAGCAATATTTTTTTTTCATCCACCTCGTTTTTCTATTGTGTGTGGTTGTCCTGGAAGGCATTACAGTTTCCCAAAGTTCGTTGCAAGTAGGCTCCTAACTCCCGACTAGGAGAAGAATTTGGGAAACCTTGCCACAATCAAGTAATCCTTTAATTTGGGACTTTTTATGGGAGAGCCTTCATGACGCTAGGGAGTAAGTAAGTACCTCTTTGTCTTTATGTTTTATGATGCAGTTTACCAGAGGGGAAAAGAAAGAATAACGGTAACCCTGCAGCGTATGAACAAGTTAGCCTTGGCCTCTAGTCCCCTTGTGCTAGATCTCTGACAGTGAGATTTTGGGGGGGAGGGCTGAGGGTCCTGGCTGGGATTGGTTGATGCTGGAGCACGTGGCATGGGAGGAGGGGGGTCGGGAGGAGGCGGAGGCGACCAGGGAGCCAAGAGAAGGACAGCTGAGCCGCAGTCCCGGGTGGCCTCTCCTCCTCCGCTGTACCGTGCGCTGCGAAGTGTAGATTCGAGCTCGCAGGATTCCGCTCCACGCTCACGACTGGGCCGCTTGGAGAGCTCCTTTTGGCCCGCAGGACAGGTAGTTCTCGGTGAGTAAGGGGTGGCCAGACTTCCAGGTGAGGCGCTTGGGCTGGGGGAACAAAAGAGAGGAAAGGGCCATCAGAGGGAATCCAGCCACAGCTGGCTTGGGAGACCCAGACTGGAAGAACCCGCCGGGCGGGGTCGGGACACAAAACGTGTCCCCCTCGAGTTACCTGCGCATTTCTCTGCTTTCTGGAGCTTTGGGGGCTCGGGTTGGAGCCCGGAGTTTTGTGGGGGAGGGGGTGCCCAAGCAGAGGCCGGAGGACGGAGCAGTCCGAGGCCGCAGTAACTGGAGCTGGACAGGGGCCGGGACTGGGTGTGGCCCCGCCAACTCCCTACTCGCGCATTGGCGCAAATCCTCTGCTGCAGGCGAAACTGGCTATTTCAGAAGATGGAGGGTGGGGGGAGCTGAAGAGGGGCGCTGGGGTTGGGGAGATTTGGCCCTGAAGGATGCTCTTGGGTGCAGAGTGAGAAAGTCAAAAATTCAGGAACAGGAGTTGGGAAACTTGGGTCCCCTCCCCACACACCGGTTACTGGCTTCGTGATCTTGAGCTTTTCTCCCTGTGCATCCCATGTGTAGTAAGTAACTCATAATTACAAAGCACTTTGTGAAGGATCTTTTAACAAAGAACATTCTGTTCCTCTCTCCGAGGTAAGTAGCACAAGAAGGCCCATTTCCCCTATTTTACAGCTGAAATTTAAACCTAGAGACTTGCCCAGGGTCACACGGCTAATCTGCAGTAGGAGGGCACCGAATTATCTGCTCTGATAAACTAACCTTCGCTCAATAAAAAAGCATCTGGGAAGGGTGAGAGGAAAGGGGGGGAAGGAAGGCTAGGGAGTAGGAGGGACGGAAATTATACGGGTATAGGGACACTGATTCTCTGTGCTCGGTAAGAAGTGCAGGACCACAGCCTTCTCTAAACTCTGAAGCTTCAGGGATCTTCCTCTGTGCCCATTGACCTTCTGGAGATTTCCCACATTTGCCTTGTTATGTGTTTGGAAATAAGGGGCTACCTTAGTGGTAGGGAAGAATAGAGTTCAGAATTTTGCACTAGGGGGGATTTGGGAATTCCACCTTTGCTGAAAAGAAACCCGATATCTATAAGAACAGGGGCAGGAGTTGGGGGAGGCCCTCAGTTTTTTTTTTTTGTTTGTTTGTTTTTAAAGAAGCAACTGTTTCCTCCCACCTTTGCATCTAAAATCCCCTTGGCTTCCTCAAGGCCAATTCCAAATTTGGGCATATGTCTCAGTGATTTATGAAAGCTGAAATTTGGCTGGGGTTGGTTTAATCTAGAAGTCTCTCTCCACCCTTCAGCGGCTTGCTTCAGTTCCTATTAATTCAGTATATCCTGATAGCTTGATTTGTTCAAACATCATTTTCCCCAATTCGACCTGCTTTTATGGGTACTTGCCTTGGTAGGAGCCCTATATGTCCCTTGCAGCTGGGGACACAGTTGAGCTGTCTTTGTCTTACTCCCATCCTGCAGACCCATTGTAAACTCCAACAATTCATTTGACTTCTTCCATTTGTGCTCAGGCGCTTTGGCAGCTGGGAGACACATGGGAAATATTTGTGGTTTCCTGGGGAAAAGAAACAGCTGTGTGCTGGTGAGAGGGGGAGGAAAGCAGGATAGGAAATCCTATGCCTTTTCTCTCCAGGTTGATTCCTGAGTCTCCTAATTTGGGGTGGGACTTACTGCAGAGGAAAGCTTCAGTAGTCTAGGATGGGTGTTAGTAAAACAAAAACTCCTTAGGGCGGGGATTGTTTTTTATTTTGCTTTTGTGTCCCCAACATTCAGGAGCAGTTTGGTACAACAAATAAAGAACTGGCCTTGGAGCCAAGAAATGAGTTCAAATCCTTCCTCTGACTTAGTGTTATGTGATCCTGCGCAAAATGCTTAACCTCTCAATGTCAGTTCCCTAAATTGTAGAGAAGGTGCCTCCTGCTTTGATAAAGGCAATTACTTCATAACAATAAATTGTTGGATTAGTCTATGCCCCCATTCAATTCCTAGATCTATAGTTCTAGGACAAGAGGCACTAACATCAAAAGTTACTTAAATTAGATGTCCCAGGAGAAGTGAGGGAATCTTATCTCCAAATCAAGTCAATAAGCATTTATTAAGTCTTCTTTGTACCAAGCTTTGTGTTAAATGCTGGAGATAGAAAGGAAACCCGCTAAATTGACACTTGGGTTTGGGTGTGGCTGCAGTCTAAGTGACTTGCACCTTTTTTTGCCGGGTCCCTTTCCTCAATTCACAGCAAGGGAGCAAAATCAATTAAATTCCTATTATTCCTATTAAATCCTATTATTCACTAAGTACAAAGTACACCAGAACTGAAAAGTAATTTTTACTCTGAGAGTTTTTTTTTTAATAGATATAATTTGTTTTTATACTGCCATTATTCCCCCAATTTCTAGCTATTTACCAGCCTTTGTAACAGAATTTTTAAAAAGGGAATGGGAGAAGAATGTGATTCAGGAGAAACTAATAAAGACATCAGCCAAATCTGAAATTTATTATAGTATTTCACACTCAGCTCCCCACCTCTGGAAAGAAGGTAGGTTTATTTTTAGGTCTCTTCAAAGACCCTCAGATGGAATAAAGTGGGAGAACTCCAGATACAGCACTTAGACAAAAATTTGAGAGGAGGGGCATAGTTGTCTGGGAAATCTGGGAATACTGCATGGAGGACCTTGAAGGCAGATGTTTTTCATGCAGTATGACTTGGGCTTGCCTCTGAATACATAGAGGCTGGAGTATAGAGTGCAATAAAAAGGATAGGGTGAAATAAGCCTGGAAAGGTGGATTGGACCCAGATAATGGATGATCTTAAGGACTAGACCATGAACTTTGTATTTTATCCTTCCCTGCAGTGGCAATAGAATGACTGATCAAAGCTATGCTTTATGAAAATGGTTTTGACAACTGTGTAAAGAATGCATTGGAGGAGAGCCTGGAAGGACAAAGCCCAGTTAGGAATTTAAGTAAAAGTATAATGCAGTCAGTCACCAATCATTTATTAAATCTTTACTCTGTACTAGATACTCTGAATGTCCTGGGAGGTGCAAAGGAAGGAAAACAAGGTCCTTGTCATCAAGAAGCTCATATTCTAATGGAGAATACAGTGAACAAAGAAATAGTGGTGTAATGAATAGAGCACTGGACTTAAAATCAGGAAAACCTGAATTTAACTCCTGCCTCATGATCACTATATGATGCTATTCAAGTCATTTCACTACTCTATGCCTCAATTTCCTCATCTGTAAAGAAAAGATTAAATCTCTGTGGTCGCTTTTAATCTAAATCTTTGATCCTGTGAGATGTATTCAGCGAATGATAAGGACAGTCTGTATTGATAAGATTGTCCATGAAGTAGAAAGGAAATGGGAGAGACTTGAAATATGTACTTGTAGAATCTGTAGGAGTTATCAGTTGGATATAAGTTGGTTATAAGAACAGGAAGAAGGGAAGATTCAGAAATGATGTTTGGAGCCTGAATAACTGGAAAAATACTTCTGCTACCAAAATTGGGACAGGCATGTTAGGGGGTAAATATTCCATTTGGGGCATATTGAACTTGAGATATCTCTGGGGAATCTTCAGATGGAGATGGCCAGCAGCAATTGAAAAATAGGAGCTGGTGTTAAAAGGAGAGATCTAAGGTTTTCTATGGAGATCTGGAAGTCTTCTCCCAATCTTGTAAGACTTCTATTCCCCAGGAACTCAGGAATAATCATGGTGTAGGATGGAGATGACTGTGAGCTTTTCATCTTCCAAAAAAAGTCCTCTCTATATCTTTAGGGAATTCAGGTAAGGAAGCAGATCCTAACAGTGTGAAACTATATTAACTTTCTGGCTTGGGTATGGCTGGATTTTTCCATGTGTCCTAATTCCTTGGTAAGTTTGGAGTGGAAACCCCCAAACATGTCTATTTTCAATGTACTATAGAGGAGAGAGATTTATATGTGGGCAAAACATTAGTAGTAGAGTTTATTACCCTCCCATTTCTCCTCCCTCCTCCTAGAAAATGTTTTAAATACCTAGTTGCCAATATTTCCCCAAAGCTAACTATTCACTGGCTTGGGTCTGGGTAAGGAAAGCTTAATCAGGAATGATTTGTATCCTGATTTTTCTACTCTAGGCACTGGGGTCACAGTTTGACTTGGATTATTTGGCCCTTTATCCTTCCCCATTATTTGTAAATTAAGGACTCTATGTGATGGGCCTATGAGCAGGATACTAACTTACCGAGCAGAACAGGAGGCCTTTTCTCTCAAATTTTCAGACCCATATGAGGGTTGTAACTCACTTTTTAACTCATTTATTTGCCCCTCATATCTGTAACCTGAGGGAGATATTAATAGTTTATAGAAACTGAGGCCCAGGAAAAGGAAAGGTTAGCCCACACTAAGTGCCCCATTTAGCTCCACCTTTCTGTGACAACAAGCAGCCAACACTGCTCTCTAAGAAACCAGAGTGAGGCCTCTTCTCGGGGTTTCACTTGGAGGCCCTGAGCCAAGAATAGCATTGATCTGGACTTTTCAAGTGAGACGTTCCCTAAGTAATTTTTTTTTTTTTTTTTTTTTGATTCAGAGACTGTTCCGTTTGTTTGTTCTTCAGGTACTGGAGGAGATGGGGGAGGGAAGAATAAACTGGTTATGGATTCTTAATCACTTTGCCTAGCTGGTCTGTCTAAGTTCCTCTCTCTTTAAAAACAATAAGTAGTATTCCATAACACTTTTAAGATTTGTAGAATGCTTTATATGTATTCTCATTTAATCCTCACAGCCACTCTCTGAGGTCAATCAATTCATAAGTATTTATTAAATACATACATTTTAATAGGGGTATAGATATCAAAGCAAAACAATTTCTGTCTTCAAGGAGTTTGTGGATAGTATCATTCCCATTTTACATATGAGGATAGCTTGATTTAGAATCAGGAAAAATATCTCTGACAACCAGCAAGTCTTGGGTTGTCTCTGAACCACAGACCAATCTCTAAGACTTACTCTACTAACTCAGTAGTTATGACAATGTGGTTTGGGGACAGCTAGGAATCACTGAGATTGTTCAATAAAACCATTTTTCTAATATTAAGATTTTAATTTCTGAATACAATAAATACATAAGCATATTTTGGAGGGGAAGAGTCCTCAACGGTTTGTAAGCATAAAAGGGCCTTGAAACCAAAAAGTTTGAGAACTGCTCTACAGTTATAAGTTTCATCTCTATTGAGGCAATCATAAATTCTTAGTGTATTGATTTATTTTACAGATGGGGAAACTGAGGCTCAGAAAGGTTAAGTCATTTGCCCTGTACTTTCTCCTAATTGCAGGGCTGGCCATTGCTTATCAGTTTGTCACACAATAAAATGAGGAAATTAAACCAGATCATCTCTAAGGTCTCTTCCTGCCTTTGACATTCTGGGTAGTAGATTTTGAGGTCCTTTTCAGTGTCTTAGGTTCTTTAAAGGCTCCTTAAAATAATAACTTGTCCCTCTCTAGGGTTGAGAAAAGTTTTTGTTTTCTTTGTCAGTGTTCTCACTGGTTCTCACTCCTACATCTCTTAAGATTAGCTTTCTCCTATACTTTTATCCTTAGGTATCCTCTGGGTCAGCTATTCTTGGTAGAAAATCCCCTCAAGACTCTTCATCTCTCCTCCTCCTTGTCTAACCACACAGTCATTCATTCATACCCATTTACAGGATATCCCTGGTCAGTTTAAGGATGGATTGCAAGGATCAGGGTACAATGCACGTCTTTGTCTTTTAGAAAATACGATAGCATCTGGTAGAAGAGGAATTGAGATGACATGCAAATTGTGTATGGGAAATCTAGATATGAAGCCCAGTCCTCCTAAATTTTTTTTAAACATGTAGGTGAAGAGAATCACTCTGTGGAAATCTGAAGTGGGAAGAAGACAAAATCAAAAGTTTAGGGTTTTAGCAACCTAAGGATGTAAATTCAAGGCCATCAGTAGTTGTGGAAGGTGACTGCTCAGCCTTGGGTTTTCTCTAGCATAGAAAATTAATAGATAGGAGCACAAATAGCATTTCAGATGTTGATAGGAACTTTAGAGATCATTTTGTTCACTAAGATGCCCTATTCTACACATGAGGAGACAAGTCTAGAAGAGGCAGGAGTTAGTGACTCTTTTGGATGATGGTATGAGATAAATTCTTTTTGAGGAAGAAGGGAACAAACAGAAGGGAAAAGAGTTCCCCAGATGAGATGGAAGGAATGGGACTGTTTTGGAGCCTTGAGGAGTCTGCTATAAATCCATGCAGAGAAGAGGAGAATTCTGTGCCCCAGATGGGACCTGGGGGCCAGTTCTGCCTTTCAGCTTTTCCTTGGGGGGGGTCTGGGCTTTCTCATTTTGGAGGAGTAAGTCCTCTCTGCCTAACTCTAAGAGTTTATAAGTTTAGTTCATAGAAATTAGAAAGCCTGTCTCTGAGCTCTCTTTCCTCTAGAAAGGGGCTTTTACCCAGACGGCTTCATTTACTTACTCTGGACTAGGGCCATTGCTGAATTTTCCAGCTACGTGGCCAAAGGAAAGCCGATTGGGTGCTGGGCAGGCTGGGTAGACTCAGTCTCATGAAGGATCAGATGATGTCTAAGGGCTAATTCATTCTTGCCCCTCCTCTTCCCTCCCCATATGTACCAGAGCTAATTTATGCCTACCCCTACCTGCCAGCCCGGGCCTCTCTGGGGGAGGAGTTGAAGATTTGGAACTTAAAAACACTAGCGTTTTCATTTCCTCCTGGCTGTTGCTGGGGAAACAGAGCAGGGTTTTCTGGGGCTTTGGCTGCTTAGGTTCTCCCTCCCCCATTTAACCAGCACCCTCTGATTTCTGGTTTCAGCAGAGTTGAGGCCCCTGATTGGGGTAATCCAGACAATGAGGTCTATGGCAAAAATTGGGGTCCCAACAAGAAGAGTGTAGTGTTAGAGAGCTTTTCTGTACTCTACCACCAGATTTGAAACAGAATTACTATTGGTTTCAGTGAGGATCAGAATTAAATTCATCTTGAGGTAGTTGAATATGGGTCCTATCTGGATAGCCTAGAAGCAGCATGGAATTATAGAAAGAATTTTGGGCTAGAAATAAAAAAGTTTGGTCTTGCTAAATCTCTGATACTGAATGACATATAATGGTAATGAATAAGCTTTGCCCTAGAGAAGAAATGAGAGAACCCACCTTTCTCTCTTCTTTGCAGAAATGGGGAACTAAAAGTTTTAGTTTTTTATCTCAAGGTTTCTTAACTTTTTCTTTGTCATGGATTCTTTAGCCAGTCTGATGAAATCCAGAGATCCCTTCTTGGAATTAAAAAAAAAATCATAATGAAAGAAAATGCTCGATTTCAGTTAGAAGGTAGTGAATTTTTTTTCCTATCTAAATTCATGGATACCCCATCCTTTCCCCAGAACTATCCATATACTCTTTGGACATCTATGGACCCCAGGTTAAGAATCTCTGGTCAATTATGTTTTACATATAATGGATTAATTTAATTTTTTTTGAGGCAATCAAGATTAAGTGACCTGCCTAGGATTACTCAGCTAGTGTTTGAGACCAGATTTGAACTCTGGTCCTTCTGATTCCAGGACTAATTCTTTATTTATCTAAAATCTTCTAGTTTAATTAATATTAGCTTCCCCTTTATTTTTATAAGGAGTGATTTACTATGTAGAAAGTGAAGAGATTAAGTATTTTTTAAGAACCAAGTGTGCCAGGTACTGCGCTAAATACTTTGTAAATATTATCTCATTTAATCCTCACAACACACTGAGTTTGATGCCGTTTTTATCCCCATTTTACAGTTGGAAACTGAAGCAAACTGAGGTTAAAGATCTTGTCTATAGTCTTCTAGCTAGTGTCTCAAGATGGATTTGAATGCAGGTCTTCCTTACTTCATGCCTAGTGCTCTATTTACTGTGCTACTTAATTGCCTTATGTAGGGGAAAGTTGTTTAAGAAAAAAATATCACTTTTAAAAGCATTGATGTATGACCTTGGTCAAGTAATTTCCTTTTGTAACTCAGTTTCTATCTCTATACAATGGAGAGCTTAGACTAAATGACCTTGAAGGGCCCTTCTAGGCTATGACATTCAATATTGTTTTTCCTCTTTCCCCATCCCCTCTTGGAAACATGTCCTCATGGTCAGGTAGTCGAAAACAAAAATGAGATTGGGATCCCAAAGAAAGAAACTATCAGGGGAGAATTCAGAGTCCTACCATTATGGGTAATGACCTCACAGCTCAGCCTCTGATCTGTTGACTTCTCCTCTCCTGTCTTCCTCTTTTCAGGGGAAGGATGGAGAATTAGAGATGATGGATGAAAAGTGGGTTTTAATTCCTTTATTCTTTCTTTACAGCTTGTGTGCACCACCAGAAACCATGGCTAATACGGTAAGGCTCCTTTCTTTCTTCGTGGTGAACTCAACATCTTGTTTCAATGCTTGTCTCTGCCCAGGAGTGATTGAGAAGCCTTTCGGGCTTTCTTCTGTAATCTGAGAAGTTTTTCCTACCATCCTTTCCTCCCCTCTTTCCACATATGTCCCACTACCCATCCTAGGGTTTAGTCCTCTGACTGTTCTCATACTAAGAGCTCACACACAGATCCCCTGTTCATTCAACTTCAGCAATATCCCTTATGTGACAATCTTGTAACTGGGCACGTGATTCCTCTCCATCTGGCCACCATCATAGATCACGTCCTCATTACCACTTACATCAGCCACTATAAGAGCCTCCTAATTGGTCCCTATCCTTTCCTACCCATCTTCCATACAACTGCCAAAGTAATTTTCCTAAAGCGTGCATTGACTCTTGAACTTTCAGTGGCTCCCTATCACCCATTGGATAAAATACAAGGTCCCATGGCTGAAACTTGAAGCCTCTCACCAATTAGAGCCTATCTTTCTGGACTTGTTTTGCATTGCTCTCCTGCATACATTCTATTTTCTCTAAATAGTATTTTATTTTTCTAAATACATGCAAAGATAGTTTTCAGCATTCACCTTTGTAAAACCTTGGATTCCAAATTTTCTCCCTCCCTCTCCTCCTTCCCCTTCCCCAAGGGCAGCAAGCAATTTATTATAGGTTAAACATGTGTAGTTCTTCTAAACATATTTTCATATTCGTCATCATGCATTATATTTTCCTGCCAAATCAGTTTATTTACTATGCTTTGAGTCTGGCGTGTCCATTTCTTTCCTCATGCTTTGCATGGCAGCTCCTAAGACCTGGAATACATCTTTACATCCTAGAATCCTTATTAACTATGTTAATGTTATATCTCTCAGGAGAAGGTAAGCTCCTTGAGATCAGGTTCAAATTTTCTATTTTGCTTTTGAATCTGAGATGTCTGGTATGATTTCTGGCACATAGTCACGTAATAAATGCAAATAGAATTGAATTGAAATACTACATGGAAGGTTTGCTGACTAACAGGTCTCAGAGATATAATAAGCACTCTTTTTGTTTAGTATGAAAAAAGAAAAGGCAGCCAGGATAGGAGAAGGGAGGTTGAAGATCTAAGGGAGCTGAGTCTTCCCTCCAGTCTGTTCTTATTTTTCTGAGTGGATTTAAGGCAAGTCATTCAGCTCTCTAGATCCTACTTTCCTCTTTTGTATTTTGTTTTGGTTGGGGTTATCTCTGTTCTTGCCTGTATATTCCTCATTTGGATGTTTTCCTTAGTACCTAAAATATGCACAGTGACATAGGGGAGGGCAGATACATAAGACACAGTTCCTTCATTAAACCAAAGGCTAGCTGGGGAGATAAGGACACTCATATCACTTAGTAACTTTCAGTAGTAGTTTAATACCCAACAAGTTGTACAGAAATTAAGAGTGATGGGAGATAAGAGGAGGGAAGAAATCAGTATGGGCTGGGGTGGCCAGTTTTATCTTCATCTTCATCATCACTACAACAACATCACTGACTAGCATCACATAGTGTTTTTTAAAATTCATAAAGGACTTTGCAAATATTTCATGTTATCTTCCAATGATAGGTGCTATTATCTCCATTTGCAGAAAAGGAAACAAATGACTTGCCCAGGATCACACAGTTAGTTAGCAGATTTGAACTTAGATCTTTTTGACTAGTGTGTTCCCCAGCTGCCATCTCATAGAGGAGGTGGGGTCCTTTTTCTAGTATTGGGAGATATTGGTGAGAATAGTGTGACATCTTTCATATTTAAAGCTGATTCCTATGTCAGCCCCGGGGTCAGAGACCTCCTCTTTGCAGAATATCGAGATGTGCACTTTGATCTGTATCCCCATCAGGATGGGGGATGCAGGATTATTTTGGAATCTGGTCTCCATGAATAAGCAAGAGCATTCATTGCTGTGATAGCTTCTGGACTCTTCCTATGGCTGGGGCTAGGTGGTCAAGATTGATTTGGGATAGGACTGGAGAAATAGGTCAGAATGTGATGATGGGACTTTGAAACAAAACAGAGATGAGAACTCTTAAGTGACTGAAGCAACATTGTCATCTTCATTAGCCTTGTGTTTTAAACATTCATACAGTATCCTCTTATCCTGTCTTTTAGTTGGGGACACAGGGAAGGCAGACAAGCATCTCCTGAAGCTGCCTGCCTGGCTTCTATCAATAATGAACTTCATCTGCCATAGTAGCCTGGGCACAGCCTAAGCCTTCATCCTCCTGGGCACAAGTACCACTAACCATCTGGCTATAGGACCTGTTGAATATTTTAGGGTGGAAAATTGTTTTCTTTTCTCCTTATCCCATTTCCTCTGGCTAGCATGAGGCCAGCTATACAGAAAAGGCCAGGTTTGGAAGAGAGAAAAAGAACATTACTAAGTAGCTTACTTATTTGTTTCAATTCAATCTTGTTATTTTGTTGATAGAGGGAACTCCTTCTCCCAGTGCAGATATTTAACAGGTTTGAAACCTTCTATTCTAAGTTTGGGGGAAAGGGTTCATGTGGAATTTATTAAGAAGTTAAGTGATTTGCCCACAGTTAGCCAAGATGTGTTGGAGGAGGGCCTTTCTGAAGAAAGTATTATATAGTCATTATATGGCCCCCCAAAGCAAATTGAGCTGATGGCCATATAGGGGCAGAATTTTTTTTTTCTACAACAGAGATTTTTTTTTTAACCTTTAATAGTATTTTATTTTTCCAATTATATGCAAAGGTAGTTTCCAGTATTCACCTTTGCAAAACCTTGTGTTCCAAATTTTTCTCTCTCTCTTCCCTTTTCTCCCAAAATAGCAAGTAATCTGATATAGGTTAAATATGTACAATTTTTCTAAACATATTTCTATATTTATCATGCTGCTCAAGAAAAAGCAAATCAAAAGGAAAAAAGAAACACAAGAAAGAAAAAAACGAAGCAAACAAACAACAAAAAGGTGAAAATATTATGCTTTGATCCATATTCAGTCTCCATAATTCTCTCTGAATGCAGATGACTTTCCATCACAAGTCTATTGAAATTGCATTGAATTACCTGATTGTACAACAGAAATTCTTTTTTTTTATTTTTTATTTTTTATTTAATAGCCTTTTATTTACAGGATATATACATGGGTAACTTTACAGCATTAACAATTGCCAAACCTCTTGTTCCAATTTTTCACCTCTTACCCCCACCCACCCCCTCCCCTAGATGGCAGGATGACCAGTAGATGTTAAATATATTAAAATATAAATTAGATACACAATAAGTATACCTGACCAAAACGTTATTTTGCTGTAGAAAAAGAATCAGACTCTGAAATATTGTACAATTAGCTTGTGAAGGAAATCAAAAATGCAGGTGTGCATAAATATAGGGATTGGGAATTCAATGTAATGGTTTTTAGTCATCTCCCAGAGTTCTTTTTCTGGGTATAGCTAGTTCAGTTCATTACTGCTCCATTAGAAATGATTTGGTTGATCTCGTTGCTGAGGATGGCCTGATCCATCAGAACTGGTCATCATATAGTATTGTGTACAACAGAAATTCTTAACCTTTTTTGTATCACAGACCTCTTTGGCAGTCAGGTGAATATTATCCTTTTCAGGATAATCTTTTTTATTAATTTAATTTTTTCCCCAATTACATTCAGAAATTTTTTTTTATATTTGTTTTTAAGATTTTTGAGTTCTACATTCTCTCCCTTATCCCCACTCACAATTAAGAAACCATATGTAAAGTTATACAGAACATTTCCATAAAAGTCAAACTGTGAAAAAAAAAATGTAGATCTCCTAATCTAATGACAATAAAAACCCTCAAGAAAAATTAAGTTAGAGAGAGAGAGAGAGAATGCTTCTTTCAATCTGTATTCAGACACAATCAGTTCCTTCTCTGGATATAGATAGGATTTTTCATCATAAGTCCTTCAGAGTAGTTAGTCATGAATGATTGTACTACTGAGAATGGCAAAATCACAGAATAATATTTTTAAACTTATCAAAAAACATAGGAAGGCAAAGGAAACCAATTATATTAAAATGCAGTTATCAAAAAATGTTTTTATCATAAGTTCTTCAGAATAGTTATAGATGATTATGCTACTGGGAATGGCAAAATCACAGAATAATATTTTTAAACTTATCAAAAACATAGGAAGGCAAAGGAAACCAATTATATTAAAATACAGTTATCAAAATTTAAAAATTGGATCCCAAATTTAGAACCCTTATTCTAGAGATGCTTCAGTCCTAAAGTAAAATTCTCTCTGGACCTAGGTTCCAGATACTTTGGTTAGAGCCTCTCCACTAGAGTGACTACAGACTTGAGGATGCCAAGTTACTTGTCCAGGCTCATTCAGGATATAGAGTGGGATTAGAATTCATGATTCCTAATGTTTCCAGCTTGTCATGAATCCCTTGATCCAATTTGGCCATTCTCCCGCTGCAGTGAGTACATCAAAGTCTCTGGTTAGATTCTCAGTTACCTCAGTTACACTAACATTTCTCACCACTTGGGAAGACTTAGGTAAAGGGACATTCCTCAATACCCAGGAAAAAACATGAGGCTTAGAGTCAGAATAGTGAAATTCAAATCCCAGTTGTGTGATTTACTAGCTATGTGATCATGGGAAACTCCCTTTGGTTCGAGTCTAAAAACTTTTCATCTGTAAAATATATGAATTGCCTACCTAATCGAGTTATGGAAAGGAAGGAGCCTTCCAAAGGTTAAAAGTGGTAGAGATGCTATCTAGTACAGAGGAAAGAGTGTCAAATTTGGGACCAGAGACTCTGGGTTCCAGTTCAACCATTTACCAACCAGGTGGACTCAGCACTAAAATGAAATGGTGGAATTAAATGATTCTAAATGTGAGATGATGATGATAGTTCCACTGTATACCTTTGCTTACTTCTTTCTTCTCCCTGCTGATGGCCTCAGACTCTCCAGCTTCTTGCCTCCAAGTGGGACTGGGTCAAATTGAGGAAGTTGCCAAGGCTTCTATTATGCAGTATCATGCCTCTTCTTCCCTTACCCTAGAAGTTACCTCTTCATCTGGGCATCTATAATACGACATAGGTTGAGGCTGGTGAATCTCTAGGAGTTTTATCTACAATGGCCTCTGCAGATCAGGTATTCACACTATGTTCAGCACTGATATGGTGAGTCTCCAGAAGCACACACTGGTACCAAGTTGCCTATGAAGAGATGAGTGAGCAGGCTACAGTTAGTAATACAGTAAGTTAAAGCTCTAGTGAAGATGAGTAGTGGGATTAGGCCCCAGTAGCTCCTGTATCATCAGAGTAGTCAAGAGAGGGAGGTTCAGTCTTAAGAAATAGAAAAAAAAAGTTTTTTTAAAATCTTTTCTTTGACTCCCTAATGTTTGCCCCTCATCTGGTATTTAATACCAAGTACTATGAAAGATATAATCATGTATATTAATTCAAGAAACATATTAAATGAAACATAGTTGTAAAAAAAAGTATTTAGCACAATGCCTCACATATAGTAGGTGCTTTATGATTGCTTATTCTGTTCCATATGTATTCAGAATGGGCTATATGTGAGGCATTGTGCTAGGCACTAGAATTAAGAGGACCTTTATGAATTTTTCTAATCCAGAAGATTTTGATCTTTGTGTTGTGGGCTCCTTAAGTGTTGTGATGAACAGAATGTTTGTTCCCTACATTTATGCATAATCTTTTTTGTTTTCCATTCTATTGTGTTGTGGAAACATTTATTTTATTCCTCAAGTTCAGAACAAAATAAAATTTAAAAATAATGAATAAAATGCTAAATTAATAAAAATAAAGATGTAATTTTCCCTCCATCAGATTTCCCATAAATATTCTAAAGTTGGTCTGTGGAGCCCAGGTCAAGAATTCCTGATCTTCTCTAACTCCTTCAATTTATAGAAAATAAAACTGAAGCCTGGGGAGGAAAAATTAATTGCACAGGTAGAAAGTAACAGAGCTGAGATTGAAATTTAGGTCCTTGGATTCCAAAGTCACTGTTGAAGTAATTTATATTTAGTAGGACTGGAATATGAGCACTGTCATTTATACCTGTGTCACCTGAAGTCCTTAATATACCTCAGGCAGGTCATTGAAACTTGGGTTTTTTATCTATAAAACAGGTTGGACTGGATGATCTCTAGGGAACCTTATAGCTCTAAATTCTATGACCCATGACCTCCGAGGCCATTTCCAGTTCTTAAGATTCTGTGATCTCCAGCTTAGTCCAAAACTCAGTGAAGATAAAGAGTTTCTTACTTGTGCTTATCTGAATCTCCCAGCACAAGGCTGAGTGAGTATTAAGTGTTAGTAAGCATCTGTCATTTACCTTACTAGATTGTCTGTGCCTTAAGGAGCATCTGCCTTAGGCCCTGCTATTTTTCTTTTTCTTCTTTTTTTTTTAAAGCTGTGCTCATTGAATTGAGTTCCTGGTGTCTCCTCTCCCTTTCTACTCCAGCCTTCTACCAGGGTCAGGGATGGATAAGTTGTCAGTATTTCCATGAACCCTTTTGGCAAACACAATAAACAGCTCCATCTCTTGAGTACCTTAAGGAAATTGCCTGTTTATCATCATCCAGAAATGCTTCCTTTTACATCAGCTCCAGCCCTGGTCTTCATAGATGTAGGCTGTGCAAGGCTGTACATCCCAGTGTCAAATCAAGGCTGGGGAATATTTAAATAAATTGTGATATGTAAATAGAGCAGAATATGACTATGCTGTTAAAAATAAGCATGCTGATTAGAGAAAAGTATGAAAAGAATTATATGAACTGATGTAAAATGAAGTAAATACAGATAAGAAAACAACATATGCAAGGACAGGAACAAAGTAAATGGAAAGAACCACCGCAAAATAATCAAAACTGAACTGCAAAATTCAAAACAATTTGATTTCAAAGGATAGATGTGAGAAGATGCTTCCTTCTCTCTCTAACCCATTTGGCAGTGGTAGGGGTCCATGAATGTGGAACATTGTGTATAGTGTCAGGTTTTTGTTTTTTTTTTTTTGATATGTTGATTTATTTTGATATTGCTGAATTTGTTTCTCTTCTTTTTAATTTTTTAAAAAAGAGAGATAGCTTTCAGGATGGAGGAAGGATACAAGGAGAAACCAAAGATGTGATTAACGATCTATTTTTAAAAATAAGGAAGGCTAAAAAGAGAATGAAAAAGAAAGGCCAGGGGAGTGGCAACTTGGGACTCACTGGCCATCAGAGGGAAACAAATCTTTGAGGAGTAGAAGAGATACTTTTGAATGAGACAGACTTAAGATTGTGGGCCAGCATTCACCATGAAGGGAGCATTTAAGGAAAACAAGAGACTCAGAGTGATGTAGCCAGAGGAGATACATGCTGGAAATTTGCCTATTTATATATCAACCAGTGCTGTGGTTGAAGTGACTCAGAGAGGGAAAGGACCTTGCCTAGAAGGTCTTACTTAAAATAAGTTGTGTCCTGTTCAAAAGGAGTGAAAAAATAGAAGGGAACCCTAGTTCCTTTCCTTGGGAGCTAAAAGCTGTGCTGTAAATTGAATGGCAAATTTGAGGAGGTAGGGGTGGATTCCCTTTGACTTTAGTGAATAGAAATGAGTTCAGACAGTCATTAAGAGGAGCATAGAGTGCTGGCTGTGTATATGTGCCATCCTGATCCAGGAACCTTAAGCAATCTGGCACAGTGGAAAGGGTATTAACTAGTCAAAAAAATCTGACTCTAGTCCCAAGCTCAGCTGGGAAAAGCAGTACTGGAGCCTTGTGCAAGTGTCAAAGATGGTTGTCATCTTATCTGTGTGTAAGTCTGCACATGTCCATGGGCTAAAAACTTAGCTTTAGTGCCTTTTTAAGTGTTATTTTTTAAAAAAATGTTCAATAGTATTTGATTTTTCCACATACATGTAAATATAGTTTTCACCATTCATTTTTGTAAGATTTTGTGTTCCCATGTTTACCTGTATCATGCTTGCTATCTGGGGAGGAGAGAGGGGGGAAAAAAAGGACAAAAATTTGGAACCTAAGTTTTGCCAAGGTAAATGTTGAAAGCTATCTTTGCATGTATTTGGAAAAATAAAAATTTGTTTAATTTTTTCTTCCCTTCCTCCCCAAGACAGCAAGAAATCTGATATAGATCAAATATATGCAATTCTTTTCTAAACATATTTCCATATTTGCCATTTGGTGCAAGAAAGTTCAGAATAAAAGGGGGAAAAAAAACCTGAGAGAGAAAAAAAAATAAACAAACAAACAAAAGGTGAAAATACTATGTTTCCATACATATTGTCTCCACAATTTTCTCTCTGGATACAGGGATGGCCCTTTCCATCCCAAGTTTATTGGAATTGCTTTGCATCACCTCATATTGAAAAGAGCCAAATCCATCATAGTTGATTTTTGCATAATCTTGTTACTGTGTAAAATGTTTTTTTGGTTGTGCTTACTTCACTCAATAAGAAAGTCTTTACAGACTTTTCTGAAATCAATAAGTTTATCATTTCTTATAGAACAGTAATATTCCATTACATTCATATACTATAACTTATGCAGCCATTCCTCAATTGATGGGCATCCTTGACACTATAAAAAGGGTTGTGACAAACATGTGAGTACTTTTCCCTCTTTTATAATGTCTTTGGATACAGACTCCATAATGGCATCCAGTGCCTTTTGACCAGCTAGTGCTGGCCCTGGTGTTCTGTCCTGGGGACACAGAAGATAGAATATTTTATTTTGTATGTAAATCAGAAGAATTGCACATATTTAACCTATATTGGATTGTTTGCTGTTGGGAGGATTCGGGGAAGGAAGAAAAAATTTTGGAACATGTTTTCCAAAAATGAATGTTGAAAATTAACCTTGCATGTAGTTGGAAAAATAAAATACTATTTTAAAAAAGAAGACAATTTAATTCTAGGAATAGGCTTTGATGGCCAATGAAGATTCAGGCCAGCCCATAGCAGAGACAGATTGGAATTATAAAGATAGTTCTTTGGGAAACCAGGGGACCAAAGCTCCCACCAAAAACAGGCTTTGCAAAAACATGTAGTAATTGGGATCTCTGAGTTGGTCCCTGTGCTTGCTGCCTTGTACAGAAATGGACCCCTCCTGATACCTCATGCTACCCATTGAAAGTAACTTTGACCATATGTGACTTCTGTTGTATTAGTGAATTTGATGGGAGTGGTAAGAGAAAGTGCCTGTGTCCTTTATTGCTGGAGGCAAAGACCAAGAGTTTAATTGTCCTCATCACACTTCCAGTGTCCAGGGACAATTCCAAGTTCTTTGTTCTTGGAGCCCCGGGCCAGGAATTTGCCCTTTTCATGGTATTTCTGTCTGTAGAGCTCTCTGAATTATGTGTTTCTGTGCAGGGTGAGGGTTTTATTGAGGGTTAGAGGTTCCAGAAAGGGAAGTAGTACCACAAAGAAGAAGAAATCATCTTCCTTCCACTGTTGAATGACCTATAACTTGATTGCCCCTCTGGGCAACCTTCCCTGGATGGGAAGGCACATACCAATTGTCAGGCTACTTTTCAAGTTGCTCAAAAGGCATCTTTTTGCCTGACACTGATTCTATCAATGCTGGTGCACTTCCTCCTGATCATTCTGCATTGCATTATATTAGATGTGGAATGCCCCACAAGAATGGTTTTGATACCTAAAACCTTCTGCTTAGAAATGTTTTTTAGGACTGTTAGGACTACTGTCCCTCTAAGCTAGGAAGGAAGGAAGGAAGGAAGGAAGGAAGGAAGGAAATGATTATTTCTTAAGTGCCACTTGACTAGACACTTTATTGTCATTTTACATTTTACAAATATTACAAACACTGGATCACTAAATTTTAAACTCCTTGAGAGCAGGATCTGTCTTTTGCCCCTTTTTCTATCCCCCAGTGCTTAGAACAATGCCTAGCACTTAATATTTTTTGAGAAATTCTCACTACAACCTTGTAAGGTAGGTGCTCTTTTACTACCTGCATTTTGCAATTAAGGCAACTGAGGCAGACAGAGATCAAGTAGCTTGCCCAGGGTGACACAAATAGTAAGTGTCTGAGTCCAGATTTTAATTTAGATCTTCCTGACTAGAGACCCTGAACTTTATTCACTGTACCTCTTTTTGGAGTTTTGGAAGTTTGGTGTATACCAACTGCCTCTAGGAGACAAATTTAAGGAGGTAGAAATGGAGGGTGGAGGAACAGATATGTAAGGAAGAGCAAGCAGGAAGGCTGGTTTGGCAAGACTTTAGGGCAGGGGTCCTCAAACTTTTTAAATAGGCCAGTTCACTGTCCCTTAAACTGTTGGAGGGCTGGGCTATAGTAAAAACAAAAACTTTGTTTTGTGGGCCTTTAAATAAAGAAACTTCATAGCCCTGGGTGAGGGGGATAATCGTCCTCAGCTGCCGCATCTGCCCCCCTGGCCGTAGTTTGAGGACCCCTGCTTTAGGGTATGTGAAGGAGGATAATGTTTAATAAGGCTTGAAAGGAAGATTGGATCCAGAGTTTTTGAAGGGTTTTTGAAGCCCAGAGTTTGCATTTGACTCTAGCAATAATATGGAGTTGGTGTGAAAAGGTTTTATTAATCTAAAAATGTTTTTAAAATGAGTTTATTATTACAATTATGATAATAATAGCTAGCAATTACATAACACCTTAAGATTTATGAGGCACTTTACAAATATTCCCCTTTTTATTCTCACTACAACCCTAGAAGGGAGATGCTATTATTATCCCAGTTTTACACTTGAGGCAATTGAGACATATAGAAGTGACTTGCTCAGGATCATACAACTAGTATCTGAGGCAGGATTTAAACTTGGGTCTTCCTGAATCCAAGCCTAAAACTATCTCCTGTGTTGCCTATTATTTATTATCACTGTCATCATCATCATCATCATTAATATTTTCTCTGAAATATTTCTTCTTCAAACATACTAGCTGCGAGTTGGCTTTCATAAGACACTATTAGAGCAGCAGCCACAGACTATAGATACAGAACAGTGTTGAATCACAACTGGCTATTCCTGTGCTGAAGTTTTCAGCATGAGATACGACTCTGAAGTTAGGGTCAGACATACAAAGTAGATTTTAAAAAACGCACCAGCTTCTTTCCTGGAAATAAGAGATTTAGAAGTAGATGGAATCGTTAGATAAAATCTAGTCCAATCATCGTTTAAAGAAACTCAGGCCCACAGAAAAGAGTTCTTTTCCTGGTCTTGCATAGTGAGGTAGTTACAGAGAGAGCTAAGACCAGAAGCCAAGTTTCCTGACATACACTTCAGTGTTCTTCCTAATGCTGCTTGCTGTCTAGACTCTAATGCCATTAAAATGGGATCTAAACCCCATAAAATGGAACAATGGATTTTTACCATTGACCTTGCTGGGGTGATTGTAAGTAACTACCTTGGAAAGAGAGAAGAAAAAGATGACTAAAGAGGGGGAAAAAATTACTTCCCGTCATTGTTTCTTCCATCACAGCTACCAGCAGCAGTGACTGGGGAGAAATCTTCACCACTAATGGCCAAAAAAGTTACAGTATATGAATGTGATGCTATGCTATTGTAGAAATATATATGGTGTTTTAAGAGGCAGAGTACTCTGGTACAGGCAAGAACTCACCTGAACCCTCCTAAATTCCCTTCCAAACAACTTTAAAATAGCACCCCAAATTAGTTTCTGGAATGGCAGAATCAACAGAAAGACAGGGTAAAATATTTTTTTTCTACTCCAAGTTAACATAGGATGTCAGCAGGAAAAGGTCTGTTACACTGGGGTAGTCAAACCTGGAGTGCAGTGCAGACCACACCCTGACAATCCCAGCAGCAAGCCCTGGAGGTGGCTGTAGCAGTTTCATGAGCTCTCAGCCCACAGACAGGGAATGGGTCAGTCAAGACTCTGTTCCATTGCCCATATGCAGTTTCAGGTCTCAGTCCAGGGCAATGGGAAGCACTAGAACTTGTGGCTGCAGGGGAATAGCACCCTGGTCACAGTTACAAGGCAAAGAAGAGTGTAATTGCTTACGAGGGAGGAGGAGCCCTTGTCACAGTTCAGGGCAGACAGAATACTTGTGGTTGGTCACTTATAAGGGATTGGGACCTTGGTCTCAATTGCAAAGCCGAAAGGAGCCTTTGTGGCTGCAGGAGAGCAGAAGATCTGATTATAATTCTAGGCTCACTAGAAGTACAAGCTTGTAGTTACAGGAGAAACAGTGTCCCTGCTGTAAAGACCAGTGCACAGAGCAGAAGAGCAGTGATCATACCTCTCATTAGATCATACCACCTTGAAAATACTAAAAGTTTAAAGATTCCAAGAACTAGCTCTGAAAACAGTAGCACAAAAAAGCCTAAAACTTGGCATGATGCTCCCTACTATGGAGAAAGGACAGAGGGAAATATGTTGTTAATCACCATAACTGTGAAGGAAATGAACTGACGAATAAAGTGAAAGTAGATAGTATAATAGATTATAAGAAATACACTTGAAATAGGGATGCACACAGTAAAAATAAGGGATTGGATCAGAATTGATCGTGCTTCAACTGAGTAAAAAAAAAGCAGGAGTAGCAATTATGATCTCGGATAAACCAGAAACAAAATTAGACCTAATTAAAAGAGATAAGCAGAAAAACTACATTTTGCTAAAAAGTTCCTTAGCTAATGAATATCAATACTAACATATGCACCAAATGGCATAGCCTCAAAATTCTTAAAAGAAAAGTTAAATGAGTTATAGGAAAAAATAGGTAGCAGAGCTATGTTCATGAGGGACCTCAAAATTCTTAAAAGAAAAGTTAAATGAGTTATAGGAAAAAATAGGTAGCAGAGCTATGTTCATGAGGGACTTCAATTTTACCCTCTCAAAACTAGATAAATCTGGTCATAAAATAAGAAAGAGATTTTTCTGGAGAAAATTGAGTGGGAATAGAAAAGAGTATATATTTTTTCTTAGCTATACATAGCACCTGCACAAACATTGACCCTGTATTTAGGCATAAAAACCTCACAATCAGATGTAGAAAAGCAGAAGCATTAAATGCATCATTTTAAATCATTACACAATAAAATTACATTCAATAAAGAGCTATGGAAACAGTAAAAATTAATTGAAAACTAAATAACTAATCCCAAAGAATGAGAGGGTCAAAAAAAATTGTAAAAACAATAATTTAATTAATGAGAATGACAACAATGAGACAGTATATCAAACTTTATGGGATACAAAGCAGTACTTAGGGCAAAATTTATATTTTTAAATGTTTATATCAATAAAATAGAAAAAGAGCAGACCATTGAATTGGGCTTACGTGTAACTAAGAAAACTAGAAAAAGAAAAAATTTAGAATCCCCAATCATCCACCAAACTGGAAATTCTGAAAAATCAAAAGCGAGATTAATAAAATTGAAAGTAAAAAAATCATTGAAGTTATGAAGGTAGGAGCTGGTTATGTGTATGTGTGTGTGTGTGTGTTGGGGGGGGAGGGCTGGAGGAGAGAGGAAGAATAGAATAAACCATTGATTAATTTGATTTAAAAAGGAAGAAAACCAGATGATCAGGATTTAAAAAAAAAAGGATGAAAACCATTATTAGGAGCTATTTTGCCCAATTATATGCCAATAAATCTACCATCTAAGTGAAATATATGCATTTTTTTCAAAAATATAAATTGCTGCATTAACAGAAGCTGAAATAGAGTACCTTAATAGCCCTGTCTTAAAGGAAGAAATTAAATAAGTCATAAATGGCCTTTCTAAGAAAAAATTTTCAGGATGAAGGATTCACAAGTGAATTCTACCAAATATTTAAAAACAATTCCAATACTATATAAGCTGTTTAGAAAAATAGACAAATTCCTTTTATAATGGAAATATTCCTAAATCAATACGATTGAAAACTAGGATCTTGGTCTCAGTTGCAAGGCAGAAAGAAGCTCTTGTGGCTTTGGGAGAGCTGAAGATCTGATTATAATCAGAAAACTATAAATCAATTTCCTTAGTGAATATTGGCGCAAATTTTTTTAAAAATATTTTTATTTATTTATTTAATAGCTTTTTATTTACAGGATATATGCATGGGTAACTTTACAGCATTAACAATTGCCAAACCTCTTGTTCCAATTTTTCACCTCTTACCCCCCCACCCCCTCCCCTAGATGGCAGGATGACCAGTAGATGTTAAATATATTAAAATATAAATTAGATACACAATAAGTATACATGACCAAAACGTTATTTTGCTGTACAAAAAGAATCAGACTCTGAAATATTGTACAATTAGCTTGTGAAGGAAATCAAAAATGCAGGTGTGCATAAATATAGGGATTGGGAATTCAATGTAATGGTTTTTAGTCATCTCCCAGAGTTCTTTCTCTGGGCGTAGCTGGTTCAGTTCATTACTGCTCCATTGGAAATGATTTGGTTGATCTCGTTGCTGAGGATGGCCTGGTCCATCAGAACTGGTCATCATATAGTATTGTTGTTGAAGTATATAATGATCTCCTAGTCCTGCTCATTTCACTCAGCATCAGTTCGTGACACAAATTTTAAATAAAATACGAGCAAGGAGATTACAGGAATATATTGCAAGGATCATATACTATGATCAAGTGGGAGTTATACCAAGAATACAAGATTGGTTTAATATTATGAAAACTATCAGCATAATTGACATTAATAACAAATGTCAAACTAAAACAACAATAAGAATCATAGATTTTTGCATAGATGCAGAAAAGCTTTTGACAAAATACAACACTCATTCCTGTTAAAATGGAAAGCATAGGAGTAAATAAATAAATAGTATCCATCCAAAACCATTGTTTATTCAACCAATATGGGGAGGGGGGGAAATGGGATGCTAATGCATTGTTGGTGGAGTTGCAAACTTAACCAAACATTCTGGAGAATAATTTGGAATTGTGCCCAAAGGAGCATAAAACTATGCATATCCTTTGACCCAACAATACTATTACTTAGTCTATATCTCGAAGAAATAACAAAGAAATATGTCCCTATGCAAAGGGACATAGATGTACAAAAATACTGTATGTGATTGTGGTAGAGTACTACTGCGCTATAAGAAATGAGCAGGATGCTTTCAGAAAGATATTTATGAACTGATATAAAGTGAAGTAAGGAGAGCCAAAAGATACACAATAACAACAATATTGAAACACTAATCAACTGCAAATTGACAATTCTCAGCAATAGAAAGATCCAAGCCAGTTCCAAAAGACTTAGGATGGGAAATTCTGTCCACCTTTCTATATCAAGTTGCTTGCTTTCTCAGGTTTAGAGGAGGGAAGGGAGGGGAAGAATATTGAACAAAATATATTTTTTTTAATTTAAAAGTTTTATATGTAATTGAAGGGAAAAAAAGGAATATATGGTTTACTCTTGTGCTGGAATCATAAATAATGGTTTCAGAAAATCTAGGAAGGCTTTTATGAACTAATGAAGTGTGAAATAAACAAAACAAGGAGAGTATTTTATACAATAACAATAATATTGTAAGACAACTTTGAAAGAGTTAAAGAGCTCTGATCAGCATTGTGACCAACCACAATTTCAGAGGCTTCATTCTACCTGCCTTCAGACATAGAGGTTTTAGACTACTGATGTGTGTGTGTGTGTGTGTGTGTTTATGGAGAGAAGTGGTAGGGAGAGACTGGGGGTCTAAGTGAAAATAAAATTGAATTTAAAAAGAACATTATATATTACCATATTGATGTTATAGATAGGATCATTAAAGGTGGTAGATTGATGAATTATAATGAATAACTTCAGTTATTGAAGATCTAGAAGGAAGCACTTTCCATAAAGAGGTAGTAATTCTCTCTGTAGAATGCTGCATATACTGATGGATCAGGCCATCCTCAGCAACGAGATCAACCAAATAATTTCTAATGGAGCAGTAATGAACTGAACCAGCTATGCCCAGAAAAATAACTCTGGGAGATGACTAAAAACCATTACATTGAATTCCCAATCCCTATATTTATGCACACATGCATTTTTGATTTCCTTCACAAGCTAATTGTACAATAATTCAGAGCCTGATTCTTTTTGTACAGCAAAATAATGTTTTGGTCATGTATACTTATTGTGTATCTAAGTTATATTTTAATATATTTAACATCTACTGGTCATCCTGCCATCTAGGGGAGGGGGTGGGGGGGGTAAGAGGTGAAAAATTGGAACAAGAGGTTTGGCAATTGTTAATGCTGTAAAGTTACCCATGTATATATCCTGTAAATAAAAGGCTATTAAATTTAAAAAAAAAAAAAGAATGCTGCATATACTTACTATCAGCCAGTGAATTGACTTTGAGTGTTGCTGGGATGAAACAAGCAGGGAACTGAATTAAAGGGAAAACACTATGGTACAAATAAAAAAGGCAACAATAAAACATTAAAAAAAAAAGTCAATGACAAAAAAAGAAAAAGCCTCACCCTTGGTATTTGCTTCTTGTGAAAATGCTGATGTCAAATGAGAATGAGTGGGATGAGGAAGCTGAACAGCTTCTACACCCAATGCAGAAACTGCTCTTTCAGCATATAGCTGGTTACTTGTCATCCTCTGACAGCTGAAAGGATTTCTTTGTCAGTTAAGGCTTGAACAGAGATAAGTGAGCATTGTTGCTCAGAATATCTTGTGGACTGGGAAATTACCTCGGGCAAAGGCTTTCTGGAGGAGGTGCCCCTAAAAGATAAGAATTTTGACTAGGGAGAGAAGCATGGAGGGTGAATGTTCTGTCCAGGAGTGTAGTCAAAAAGGAGGATTTTGAGGAAATTGAGAAAATGTGTTTGAACTGTTCCTCAGACATTGATTGTGTTGATCCCAGATCAATCACCTGAGCTCTGTTGGTTTCAGTTTCTTCCCGTGTAAAGTAGGGATAATATTAGAATTTCTTAGGGTTATTGGGAGGATCAAATATAATAATAAACCATAAAATTTGAAAACCTTGTATGACTGTTGCAGTATTAATTTTCTCTTCTTTCCCCTTTCTTCAGTAATGCCCCTGTAACAGCCTTCTGTAGAAGGGAGCTCTACAGCAAAGAGTTTTCTCAAGCTAATGAACCCCTTCTTTTTCAAACAATTTGTTTTTCCCACTTTTACCTCACAACCATTCACCTCTCCATTTTCCCTCCTTACCCTCTATGACCCGGGCCAAGGCTCAAGGGACTACTGCCTCAAGGGGTCAGACAGAGAGAAAGGGAGAGACCTCCTCCTGGGATTTTGTTGGGGACAGTCCAGGATGGCCATTTCCCTCTCTCCATTCCAAACCTAGACATGGTACCTTTGGCCTTCCTTGCCCTACTCCCACACTCTTATCTGCTCTCTGGCATTCCCCACTGCCCATTACTTTCTTAAAGCCCTGATCCTTATCTGCACTGTCAAGCTGGTTCAAGCTTAGTGAACCAGACCCATTGTGCTTTCATACCTGGCCCATCTCAGCTACATTTCTTTGCTTCCCCTCCCCTTGTGGAATTAGCCAGCCTGTCCTCAAATATCCCAAAGTGAATAGACTCTTTTGCTCAACAGTCTGTCTGAGACAGTTACCAGTCCTTCCTTGTCTTCCTCTGGCCATTCTATGGGTGGCAAGAATATGAGGTCCAAGGATTCCAAGTAATAACCTAATACCGATGACTCCTGGGGTCACAGACTGTTAGAACAAGAAGGGGTCTCATAGGGTATCTCGTTCAGCCAGTACCTAAGCAGGAATCCCTTCTGCAACATTCCAAACAGTTGGTTACCCAGTCTCCATTTGAAAACTCCTAGTGGCTGGAGATTTGCTGCCCAGGGAGGGTAGTCCATCTTACTTTTGGACACCTCTACTCTGGAGATTTTCCTTCTGTTGTTCCAAACTCTACCTTCTGGCAGTATCTCCCCATCTCTTGCTCTCTCCTCTGAGCATATACAGAACGAGTCTAATTCTCTTCCATGGGAGGCCTCTTCAAATACTAGAAGCCAGTAATCATGCCTTCTGTAAGTTTTGTCTCCTCCAGGCTCCAGCTTCTTAAACTCTGGGTCACACTGACATAGGGGATCTTGTTACTGAATGAGGTTGCAAGATGATGATTTATTATCAGTAAATTTTTTATTTGAATACCTATTTTAGAAATATATATATTTGGGATCATGTAAAAATTTCTTAGGGTAAAAAAAAAGGGGTTGTGAGTGGATGGAATTTAAAAAACATTGCTTTAGGTTGACATCCCTAATTCCTGCAACTGACATATAACATGATCTCCAGACACCTTTATTTTCCTGTTTGTCCTTCAAATGCTCTCCAGCTTATCAATAGGGATAGAGTATAGACTTGTATTTTAATTGATATAGGCACTTCTTGGAATAGAAAACGCCTTCCACCAATATAGGTTAGTAACTTTTAACTTATATTCTTAAAAGATTGACTAAAGCACTAGGTTTAGTGCAGCTGGCATGTGCCACAGGAAGGATTTAAACTCAGATCCTCCTGGCCTTTTATACTCTATACCCATCACAATGCCTCTAGTTAGTCAATGATCTTTTTAATATGGAGATAAGCACTGGCTTCCATGTAGATGGGATCAGGACTGAGAGTTCCCTCATCCTGGACTTGGGCCTCTTAAAACTCTCTATCATATCCTGAGTCACATAAAATTCCTCTATTTGGAAGTCAAAGCCCTTCATACCTTCTCCCCTTTCTCCATTTTTACACCTTACAACACATATCAATTTCTCACATACTCTTTTGAGTTCTTGAACATAACATTTCATCCCCCAACTTCAGGTACTTTTCAAGCTGACCTCCATGCTTGGAATGCTCTACTTCCTCATCTCCCTTTTCTGCCTTCCCTTCCTTCCTTCAGGTCTCAGCTAAAAATCACACCTTCCACAAGAAGCCTTTCCTCTGTCAGTCTTAGTTCTGGTACCTTCCCTTTGTTGATTACTTCCTATTCTGTATTTATATTGTTAGTGCATGGTTGTTTGTATATTAAACTGTGAGCTTCTTGAGAGCAGGAACTGTTTTTTGTCTGTCTTTGTATCTCAGCACTTAGCACAGTGCTTTGCATGCCCTCTCCTAGATGGCAAGTAGTGCAATATATGTTAATATAGTAGAAATGTATTCAACATATATTTTTGTAAAACTTTGTGTTCTAAATTTTTCTCCATTTGTCCCTTACCTCCTCCCTCCCTAAGACAGCAAGCAATCTGTTAAAGGTTAAATACATGTAATTATGGCAGGAATTCTTAAACTTTGTGTGAGTGTATGTCTTGGACCCTTCTGGTAGTGTGGTGAAACTTATAGACTCTCAGAATTATGTTCTTAAATGCATAAAATATATAGAATTGTGAAGAAAGCAAATTATTATGAGATGCATTTAATACATTACTCTTTTAAAGAAGTTTATTGACCCCAGGTTAAGATTCCCTGCTATGAGAAACATCTGGGCCTTAATTTCCTTCCTTATAAAGTGACCAGAGAAGGCTGAATGATAATTTATATTACCACAATGTTTTCTTTGCAGCAAACCTGTGAGGCTTCATGGCCTAGAATAGAGTCTAAACAATGGTCTCTGATAAGGAATATCTTCCCTCTGAAATGAAGGCAGAGGAACTGTAGCATCCTTAGTGCTTGTGCTCTAAAAGAGCAGACTCTGCTTGAGTGCAGGCTTTGAGACAAAATTTTTAAATTTAAATTTTTATCCCAATTACATTTAAAAAACATTTTTTGACATTTGGTTGTTTTTTGTTAAATTTTGAGTTCCAAATTCTGACCCTTCCTTATCCCCCCACTCCTTTAGAAGGCAAACAATTTGATGTAGATTATACATGTACAATCATACAAAATATTTCCATATTAATCATGTTGTATGTTCTTCTGGTTCTCATTTCACTTTACATCAGTTCATGTCTGTTCAGGTTTTTCTGAGAACATCTTGCTTATCTTTTTTTTTCTCAATAATAATTATTTTTTCCAAATACATGTAAAGATAGTTTTCAGCATTTATTTTTGTAAGATTTTGTGTTCCAGATCTTTCTACCTTCTCCCCTCCCTTCCCTTATCCTTAAAATAGCAAGCAATCTGATATAGATTATACATGAATAATACTTTTAAACATATTTCCATATTTATCATGTTGCATAAGAAAAAAAAAAACAGACCAAAAGGGGAAAAGCCATACTGCTCATCATTTCTTATAGCACAATAGTATTATTTCACCACAATCATATACCACAACTTGATCAGCCATTCCTCAATTGACGGCATCCCTTAGGAGGGATCTAGGAGACAGAAATGACTTCAGATTCTAATTAGGCCATGGTGGAACCCACAGTCCTGGGTCAGATAATGAAAGACAGAAACGACTCTTCCATATACACAACCTTGCTCAGAACTCTTTTCCTTACCCTTTCCTTGGTTCATGTGTATCCTGTAAATAAGATGTAAATCTATGCAGGGATAGTTTTTTTTGACTTGCTGCAGGTATCACTCATCTGCTTTTGGAGTTGGGTCATTAGGCAGAGAAATGGCCGTTCCTCCAGGCATCCCCATGCCGTCTTAGTCCCGGCATAAATAGCTTCTCTTGTTTTTGGGAAGTTGAGGGGGGTAGAATGAGAGAAGGCCAGAGCCGGGTAGTAGAGTGGTCAGGTCAGATATTTGTGTGAATTCTGACTCGGGCTTCGCTCACACTGAGCTGAATTCCCTGCACTAATCACCAAACTAAGGCTGATGACTGGCAGGGCTCTCTGTGTGGGGTTGGCTGGAGCAGGATTTCAGCCTCGCAGTCGGGATGCTAACCTTCCCACGTGCTCAGGGACAAGGATCTCACCCTGGAACACGGAGCATCCTGCTAAGTACTTTCCTCTGTAACTTGTCCTCTTTGTTCTTGTCTTGGCAGGGCAATAGATACCGAGGTTCTATCACAGACTATGCTGGCTTTGATCCCAACCAAGATGCGGAAGCCCTGTACACAGCCATGAAGGGTTTCGGTCAGTACTGGGCTGGGGGAGGAAAGGGAGCTGCTTAAGTGTCGTGGGAGAGTAAAGGGGGACCCTCGGATCTAGACTCAGATCGGGGCTGGGAATGGGAAGGGGAAGAGGGTTCTAGCTGAGAAAGTAGAAGTAGACTCTGGATTCCCATCTTGGTTCTGCTACTGGGCATTAGTCTGCTCCATAAAATGAGAAGAGTTTAAATCTAAACTTGTATCTAGTTCTGTTGCTCTGTGATAGGATGATTTGTGTATATTTGTGTGTATGTATATATGTGTCTATATACACAGTCATGAATAGCTTTCTTTGGTCAGTATTGGGCCAGGGGAAGGAGAGGGAGGTAGTTAAATGTCATGGAAGATTCAAGGGGGAACCTCAGATCTAGTCTTGGGCAAAGCCATCTTGGGGCTGGGAATGAGGAGGGAAAGGGGGGTCCAACTGATAAAGTGGAAGTAAACCCTGGATTCCCATCTTGGTTCTACTACTGGGCATTAGTCTGCTCCATAAAATGAGAAGAAGTTAAATCTAGATTTTTATCTAATTCTGTTGTTCTATGATAGGATGATTTGTGTGTCTGTGTTTTTCTGTGGTGGACCCTGTAGATCTGTTGATACTTTTACAGTTTGGGACCTTAGTGGACTGGGGAAGGAGCATCCAGGGCACTTCTGTAAGGGGTATTTGGAGGAAGGGATGGACACAGAATGGGGACCAAAGTGACAGGCTGTCGCCCCTGCAGGCAGTGACAAAGAAGCCATTTTGGAGCTGATCACCTCCCGGAGCAACAAGCAGAGGCAGGAGATCTGTCAGAGCTACAAATCCCTGTATGGCAAGGTACACCATCTCACAGCATGGTGGGGGTGTGAGATCCCCTGCTGCCTCAGTCCCAAAACCGCTTCTCGAGAAAGCCGGCTTCCCCTCCCCAAGGAGTTTGTCCTTCCCTCCCTCACGCCAGTGCCGGCCCCAGAGCCAGCCTGCCTCTGAGTCTCCCTGTTGTGCCCACAGGACCTCATTGATGACCTGAAGTACGAGCTGACAGGAAAGTTTGAGCGGCTGATTGTGGGCCTGATGAAGCCCCTCGCCTACTTTGATGCCAAGGAAATCAAAGATGCCATCTCGGTAAGAGGTTGCGGTTGGGGTAGGGTGGCCATGTGGTTAATGAGTGGGCATTTGCCAAGCCACTCCTCACAGGGTGCTGAGCCCTGGTCCTTGGAGGCTCACAGGATAGCTTAGGAAGATGTGGAGATCTGGGGAAATAAGGCATTTGAAGAAGGAAATGCAAAATAGCAAGGGAGTGGTGTAGACTGCAGGAAACCATAGTAAAAAAAAAAATGATAGATGAAGAAAGGAAGCAGAATTTTTCAGAGACTTTGGGGGAAGGGGAGAAGGGGAAAGTGAGAAGGTTGAAGTGCATTCTAGGCAGAGGAAGTGTCAGAAGAAAAGGTCTAGAAACTAGACTCCCTGAGTATCTCTCAGCTTCAGTTTTCTCATCAAATGAGAAGCAGGGTAGAAAAGTAAATAGAATGATAAAGTTAGGAGACCTGTATTCTACTCTCTTCTTTCTGCTAATTAGCTGTCTTACATCTCTTTGTGGACCTCAGTTTCCCCATCTATAAATTAAGGGACTTGTATTAGCTATTCTCCATATCCTTTCTCTTATCTCCATCATTATATGATGGTGAGGAAATTAGTCTTGTTGGAGCAAAATAGTAGGAGATAACTTCCATCAAATTCTGCTTAAAAATAAAAAAAAGTTACTCAAAAAGCATTTATTAAGCACCTACTGTTTGCTTTTAGCACATACATTGTAAGAATACAAAGAAAGACAAAGACAGAACCTTCATTTGCTTATAATCTACTGGGAGAAATAATATGTAAAGAACTTTATACAAACAAGATTATAAAGGAGAAGTTACTATTAACACAGAGGGGGATAGGGAGAAGTTTCTTATAGAAGGTGGGATTTTAGTTGTTTTGAAAGAAGCCAGGGAAATTATGAGGAAGAGATGAGAATGAGGATTCCAGGCATGGGGGACAACCCATGGCATTGGAAAATTCATGGAGTCAGGAGATGGCATGTTTTGTGAGAGAATCATGAAGGAAGCCAGAGTCACCAGATTAAAGAATATGTGTGGTAAAGTGGAGGAAGACTGGAAACTCCAGAAGGGTCAGGTGATGGAGGACTTTCAAAGCTAATAGATTTTACATTTGATCCTAAAAGTCATGGGGATCCACTGGAGTTTGCCGAGTGAAAGGAGGGAGTCAAAGTGACATGGGAAACCTAAATTGTGAGGTAGGGAGAGCTGGGAAGTCTGTGGCCAGAGTGTGACCCTTTCCCACCACTGAACTGGGACCAGCTCTGGCTCATCTTGGGTTGAAAGATGGCACACCTGGATGACGACATCTTCCACAGCTCCATTGTCTTTTCATCTAGGGCATTGGTACAGATGAGAAGTGCCTCATTGAGATCCTGGCCTCCCGAACCAACAAGCAGATCCACCAGCTAGTGGAAGCCTATAAGGATGGTGAGAAGGGCGTTGGGAAGCAAAGTCTTTTTGAGGAGTGGGTGGGCAAGGACTATGCGTCTGTAGTACAGTAGATCCCCTGTGCATGTTCCATATATGTCCCCCACTTCCCATCTTCTGCCTGTCTCTCTCATTATCTTTAACAGCCAACTCAAGTACATTTATTACCCAGGAGACAGAAATTGGACCTGTGATTTTATTGATTAGGGAACTTCTGGGTGAGGGAAATCCCTCTTCTGGTACAGCATCTTTCCTTTGGTATAAGAATTGCCCATTCTTCTGAAAGGCTTAAGAGACCTGTGCAGACCACACAGCCAGCACAACCTGAACTCAAGAACCATTAAATTACATTATCACTTATATTTATTGCCTAGTTTAGTGAACATTCTCTAGAAAAAGTTATTTTTTGGTACATCAAGAAGTAGCACCTGGGTGACCATTAGCTCCTAAAGCCTGAGGCAGCAGAGGTCAGCACCAACAAATCTGACCCAGATGTAAAGGCTTACGCTGCCTGGAAGATATTAATCCTGTCACTACCACCTTGGTTCAGGCCCTCATCACCTCCTTGCTCGATTGTTGCTTTAGCCTCTAATTGATCGCCTTGCCTCAAGTCTCTCCCTTTTCCAGTCCATCCTTTACACAGCTGCTGAAATGATTTTCCTGAAGTACAGGTCTGACCCTGGCACTTTACTCAGGCAATAAAATTGATTCCCTTTTCTTACTAAGATCAAGTATAAGTTCCTCTATTAAGTCTTTAAAGTCCCTTTATGATCTGCCCCAACCCAACCTTTCTAGCCTTCACCTGCCCTGCGGTCCAGCCAAGCTGGCCTTCTCAGGTTCCTGTGATGCTGTCTTCTGTCTTCATGCTGCTCTCACCCCATTCTGAATGTTCTCTTTCCTCACCTCTGACTCTTCAAATCCCTTACTTCTTTCCAAACTCACTTCCAGTGCACCTTCTGTACCCTCCCCCTCCAATTACCTTTCATTTATTTTTGTAGGTATTTGTCCACATACAAGTTGCATCCATAAGAGAGTATATGCCCTCAGGAAGGCAAAGATCGCTTCATTTTTGTCTTCATATTCCTGGTCTCTAGCACAGTTCCTAGCACATCATAGACTGACCTATTGATCAAGCTAGTTAAAGGGAAAGGAGAATGTGTGTGTGTCTTTGTGGGGGTGTCTGAGACTTTTTGGGTGGGACTGAGAGAGGGAGAATGGTAATGAGACCATCAATCAAAGCATAGTTAGATATGCTAGTCTGTTGGAGGGTAAATCAGATTTCAAGAATCCAAAGAAATGCCATATTCTTGAAGTGCTAAAATAGGAATATTAAAGCTTAATATTATCCAATCTTATTTTTAAAAGATGAGAATTAATATTTCCTTCTTCGAAAAATAAATTTATGCCATTTTAAGGTGTTTTACATTTGTATATATATGTAACCGTATGTAGACATATATGCTATAGATTGACTTAAATGCCCAATGAGAGAAATTGATTTATTAGCCCTCAATAGAAAATATGATAAACATGATATTAAATGGTTTAATATGCATGGCTCTGAAGAAAGATATCATGTTTATCATTGTATTTTCTATTGCTCAGCAGTCAATGTAATATGGTAAAAGGAATACTGGATTTGGAGTCCAAAAATATGATTTCAGTCTTAGTCCTACTATCTACTATCCAGTGTTCTTGGACAAATAACTTTCCTTTTCTGAGCTAAGTTACCTATTTTGTAAAAAATGGGTATAAATATTACTCATACCCCTCCTCTAAAGGGTTTTTGTGAAGAAAGTTATTTTCCTACGTAAAGATGAGTTGCTAATATGACCACAGAGAATAAGAGCCATAGCTCATGGAGAACAGTGTGGACTAGAAGAGTTCTTTGTGCAAGGAGGGGAGGCTTGAATTGAGTTTTGATGCAGTTATGGGTAGGGTTTGGTGGGACCCGAGAAAGGGACAGAGGGGAACAATGTGAGTGAAGAGACAGAGACTGGGGGAGCCAAGTCCATTCTAGGGGACACGAAGGAAACCAAGCCAATTGGTGCAGCAAGTGCACCTTGAGGGAGTGGTGGGTAAACAAATAGAAGGATAAAGTACACTTTGAGGCCCCTGCTTGCTGGAGGGGAGAAATGGGTTCCACGGGGCTTCCTTAGGGGAATTCCCCCGAGGCTGGGAAAGGTAAAGCTTCGCTCTTTCCTTCCAGCGTATGAAAGAAACCTGGAGGAAGATGTGATTGCTGACACCTCTGGCCACTTCAAGAAGATGCTTGTGGTCTTGCTCCAGGTAAGGGCAGGGTGGCAATGGGTGCACATTTCTGGACTCATCCCCTGCCTCCATGGGGAGACACTGGTTCCTTGGATTTGGGCTTTCTTGTTTTCCACGAGAGCCCAGGAAGAGGTGCAGTGACTAGAGTTAGGAACTCCTGAGTTCGAATCTTGGCTTAGACGTTTGTGTGGCCACGAGCAAGACACTTGTCTTTGTCTGGCCTGTGTTTTCTCATCTGTAAAATGGGGTTTGTGAGGATCAAAATGAGCTAGCATCTGTAAAAGACTGCAATTTCCAAAGCATTCTGTCGATGTGGCCTCTGCTCTCCAGGGAAAGTCTTTCACTCGGGTTTTTTGGAAAGCACAATCTTTAGTTCCTTCTCAGCTTTCCCTCTTGCTTCCTGTACTTGCAGATGTGGCCACATGAATTTTGTCACGCACCCATTTCCTGCTGCATGTTCTTTCTTTGTGGCTCCAATGGGACCTTTCAATGGCGCACATACACACACACATTTGCCTATGTTAACACATACACATTCACAAAACATTTGCACACATTTGTATACATTTACACCCTCTCATACATACACATTCAAACTTATTCCCAAACACTCATAACACTTTTACACACACTAGTGCATATTCACATGCATACACATCACACACATTTATACACATTCACAAACAAATCACATCCCCAGACACATTCAGATATATACACATAATCACACACTCATACACTTGCACACATACTCTTGTGTACAAGTCCTTGCTTGTGATCCGTCCTCCTCCGGCTTGACCCCTCTCCCCTTTTCTCCCCACAGGGAGAAAGAGGTCCACTTTTCTTCTTATTCGTTCATTACCAGCAGTTCTTGGGGACATCTGGGATTCCATTAGATAAGTTAGCTGGTTGGACCTTTTTCTCCAATCAGAGCTCCTGGTGCTTGTTTTATCTCTAGTTGCTTCCTCTTGCTAAGGGAAGATAAGAATCTGGAAGGCTAAGATAACAAAGCCAATGCTTCCTTCTGTGTGTTGTTTTTTCTTGGCTTGGAAAAGCTATCTAAAACAGAAAAATGTGGGGCACTGACATAGTAGAATATAGTGAATATTAATTCTTAATATTTAATTATATATACACTATATAATTACATATAATGACTATAGTGAATACTAGTTCTAATATTTAATAGTTCATATGATGGGAAAATCACTTGCTGTTTTTCATTTTTCTCATCTATAAAATGGAGACAAAAACCTTACAGGCACTTATGAGGAAAAGGCAAAGAAAGCAAAGTAGAATGTGGGTTCTTAGTAGGAACAGCAGAGAGAGCCACACGGATCCTTGATTCCCTCTCAGAAATCACTTATTGCCTTACCTACTGGTAAAGCCATGCTGATATACCTACCTTGGAGTTAAGTTCGTTGTCAAAATGTAGATCCTTCTCCAAGGATCCATTATCCAATACCCATCAGCACCCATGGGTGTATTTAATGATGACGGCTAGGGAAGGGTCTGGAGATGCTGCCTGCAGAAGATACCCTGAGGTACCAGTTAGACAGGAGGCCTGGATTACCCTGGTTCCACGGCTGAGGGCTGGAAGTTATTTCACTTAGGGACTAAACTGTCCAAGTAGGAGGAGGGAAGGAAGGTAGCAAGTTTTGTCTAGAAGGCCCATGGTTACTCCCCCCATTGCCGAAGCCACTGGTGACTTCCCCAGCTTCCCTCATGGTTCATGGGCCCTGACTTCCCTCTTGGCCCTGGGCTGTGAGCAGGTTTCTGAAGAAGTTGTCTCTTGTGTCTCTGTGCCCCAGGGGACCCGGGAGGAAGATGACGTGGTGAGCGAAGACCTAGTGGCCCAAGATGTCAAGGTAAAGGAAAGCCTGTGGCAGAGCTGGACAGATGCCTCTGGGTGATTTGGAGAGACTGGGACCAACTTTATTTGGGAAGGGTTCGGCTAAGGAATCCAGCCTTAGCTGACCTGGCTATTTGTAGAGGGGTGGTGGGAGAGGGCGCAGAGTGACCTAAAGGATTTCCTGACCTGCTGGCAGGGGAGCACCACCAGTTTGGGGCTCCCCCAGCCACATGCCCCCTTCCCTAGCCTTTCTCTGATGCTGAATGATAGGCCACGTACCATCCATGAGGGGAAGGCAGAGTGTTTCCTGATATGATGAAGCTTTCCCTGCCCTACAGGACCTGTATGAAGCTGGGGAACAGAAGTGGGGAACTGATGAAGCCCAGTTCATCTACATCTTGGGAAACCGAAGTAAACAGCATCTGAGGCTAGGTGAGCCCAGGACTCGCCAGCAGCCCTGAGCAAGAATCACAGTTGCCCTGAGGAATATTCTTCTTTGTCCTTTTCTCTCTCACATTCATTTGGGAATAGCACTTTTTTTAGTTACGACTTTGTTTTGTTGCTTTATAATAGTTTATATATATATTTAATATAATAATTCATTACTTATAATACATGTAGATAAATATGTATTCCCCACCAGCCTCAGAGTTGAACATCCGTATGGCCCTCTCACCCTCTCTCCAGAGCACTAGAGCCCTGATTTTCCCTGTCTGTATTATCTGCCAGCCTCACATGTGTCTCTGCTGACAGTCCTGTCTGCTGTTTTCAGTGTTTGATGAGTATCTGAAGACCACAGGGATTCCTATTGAGGCCAGCATCCGAGGAGAACTCTCTGGGGACTTTGAGAAGCTAATGTTGGCTGTTGGTAGGTCCCCTCTTCCCATCACTTTCCATGGGATTGTTGGAGAGCGGGAGCGCTGGTTCTTAGCTAACTTGGCGCACTAGTGAATGGCAGTAGGGATTAAGCTCCTGAGTTCTTGAATCAGTGACTTTCAAAAAATAAGCCTTCCAAGACACTGCTCTTGTTCCCATTTCTCTCAGTAGTAGCTCTCCTTCCTTCTACCCGTCCATACTTTCTCTTCTCAGTGCCTGTGAGACTGAGTTCAGAGAACACTTTGTCCCCTGCCAACTTTCAGAGAATTCTCATGTCCATAGCCTTGATTCAAGGAACCTCGTGTCCACAGCATAGATTTAGGAAATTCCAGTATCCATACATCCACAGAAGTCTTCTTTTTCCTGAAAACCAGAAGGGATTAGGAAGGACACATCTAGCTCATTACATTTCTACTTGGGCTTGCTATCTGATTTACATTAGATGTGTCCTTTTGTTTTTTAGGTTCGGAACATGATTTTGGGGGGAGAGGACAGTGTTTGTTTTCAGTATTGGGAAGGGTTTGCCGAGATAAAGAGGATGTTTGGGACTTGCATTTCTGGAGTTTGGGGTGGTTAGCTAGGGCAATGGATAGTGCACTGGCTCTGGAGTCAGGAAGATTCACCTAGGATTCAGACACCTGGGTAAGTCACTTAATCCTATTTGCCTCAATTTCCTCATCTGTATAGTGAACTGGAGAAAGAAATGGCAAACGACTCCAATCTCTTTGCCAAGAAAATTCCAAATGGAGTCACAGAGTAGGACATTACTGATACGATTGAACAACAACAAAATTCTTGAAGGGAGTGACTGAAGGAAAGTTGGGGGCTGCAGATATGATTGACAACCCTAGCCTGGGACTCAGAAGACCTGACAGCTATACTCTTTAGAGTCATTATTTAAAGGAATTTGGAGAGTTTGGGGGGGGAGGTTGGGTGAATCCCTGCCTTTACTCCATCATCTTGGCTCTGCCTTCCCCAGCTGCACTGTTTATTTGTGTGTCAGTCTCCTCTTCAGTAAAATGAAGAGATTTGCTCAGGATCCCTTCTGATTCTTTCATGCTACAATTTCCAAGTTTAGGTCTAATGAGTGAGTTCAGTGGCTGTATTACATCATTACTCACTCTCTTTTCTCTTTTCCCAGTAAAGTGTATCCGGAGCACTTCAGAGTATTTTGCAGAAAGGCTCTTTAAAGCCATGAAGGTGAGTAATGGATCCAGAGAGGGGATTGAAGAGAGGTAACCGAGGGCAGGGTCTATTACTCAAATCTGCAGTGTCCAGCTTGGTACTTTGTATATTGTACTAGTGGTCCTCAAAGTGTAGTCCAAAGAATTGTTGGGGGTCTCTGAAACCCTTTCAGAGGGTCTACAAATTCAAAATTATTTTTTATTTCTAATATAGTAAGTAGCTATAAATATAACCTATGTGAACAAAAACTCTTTGAACAGATCCTTGATAGTTTTTAACAACATGAAGATAGTGAGAACCACTGTTGTAGACACTCAAAAAAAGATGCATTGAATTAGATCATGTTGTTCTTTGCCCCTGGGAGTAAAGGGCTACATGGGGCATCTCCTCTCAGGAGACCTTGATGGTTTCCTGATGATGGGTCACCAAGTCTCTTCTGTAAGGGCTGCCCCCAAAAGGAGTCGTTTGAGTTGTCTTCCTTCTCACACACATCTCTATCTCTTCCAGGGCTTGGGAACTCGGGACAACACCTTGATCCGTATCATGGTCTCCAGAAGTGAACTGGACATGCTTGATATAAGAGAGGTGTTCCGGACCAAATATGAAAAGTCTCTTTACAGCATGATTAAGGCAAGCAAAGACCTGGGATGGGGGGGGGGGGGGGGGGAGAAGGACTGATGATAGAGATCAGTCCCAAGTCTAGCCACAAGAAGTCCCATGACATTGCATTTGTGAGAGACATCTTAAAAGTACCAGAGCAATAAGTCTCTTGGGGGTCTAAAGAGAATCAGCTCAGGGGACTTGAAGATAAGGATAGACATAAAGATGGTGGCATTTTGGTAACATGATAGGGTCCTATCATGTTGCTAAATAAGCTTGTATCCCTCCCCCCAAAAAGAAAATAAAAATTAAAAAAATATAAAGAAGCTTGTATCCCTCAGATCATTCCATCCTCTACCAAGGATTCGTCAGTTGTAGAACCTTAGAGCTAGATGTCATCCAACAAGAATTTTTAAGCACCTACTATGTGCGTGGCACTATGCTAAGCACTGAGAACATAAAAAAGGTTTAAAAAAAAAACAGCTTTTACTCTCAAAGAACTTGTCATCTAATTAGAGAGGCAACTTGCAATTATGTACAAACAAGATATATGCAGGATAATTTGGATATCATTAACAGAGAGAGGATGGTAGCATCAAGAACAAACTTTACAGACCAATTAATCTAAGTTTCATCCTACAGAAAAGGAAACCACGCCCCAGAAAGGGGAAGTACTACATGACCTTGGGTATGTCTAGTATTGATTGCCAAAGAGCATTATGGCTGAAAAGTGAGGGGGAGTTGGACGTGAAGATTAGGGTGAAAGCAGGAATATTGGAAAGTGATTTGTGGAAAGATTGGAGTGATTCAGCTGGTTTATGTGGTCCCTGTTTCTCCCCCTTCCCACTCTCCACTGGAAGATAGGCTCGGTACCCAGTGCTGAACAAGGGTATTCTTTCCCTTTCCTGTAGTCCTTTGGTGTTTGGGGGACCTCTCCACACCAGCTGAGAAGGGACCAATGACTGAGCCTAGACACCCATTGCTTGGAGAGGTGATGCCAGATGAAGCTGAAGGCTAATTTCCCCCACTCTTTCTCTCTTCCTAGAATGACACATCTGGAGAGTACAAAAAAGCCCTGCTGAAGTTGTGTGGTGGGGATGATGAGTAAGTCACCTTCGGGGCCCTTCTTCTGGAGGGACATAGAACCAGGAGAAGAGGTCACAGCAGATTGGGAGAGTGGGGAGGGAAAAGCCACCCTGGTTTCTCTAATTTTATCTCACACCCCAAGGTGGGAAACTGGGAAGAAGGCTCAAGGCCCAGTGGGGGACGCTGGGGGAGGGAAGAGTATTTTAGGTGAGCTCTATCTCTCCATAATGTATGACTCTTCTGTGTAAATTTGTACGCATGTATATAGTGCTTTCCTAATTGTTCCTGAAACCAGGACCCTTAACAACTCACACTTTTGGCCAGGGCTAAGCTGAGCTCTGTTCCCCTGTAGACCCCACAGCCCATATTTTTGGATATCTTGGTACCTGGAGACCCCAGCAATGTGAGGCGAATCCAGAATGTATCATAGTGTTCTGTAGGCCAGTGAAAGAAGAGTCCTGAGTGCAAGGGAGAAGCCTCCAGTATATGTGGGAGGACCAAGCCAGCTATTTGGAGAAGGGCCAGGGCAGGAATCAGGCATTCTTATCTCTGTATGGTTGCATATACAGTTCAATTAAACAGATACCTAAGGGTTCACTGTGTGCAGGGAGGAGAGAAAGGGAAGGAAGTGCTGGGCTTGGAGTCAGGAAGACCTGAATTCAAATCCTAACTATGATACTTGCTAACCTTGTGACTTTGAACACATCACTCTCCATGGGCCTTAGTCAGCTCCCTAGAATTTACCAACCTGTGACTTACTAGATTGCCCTCTTTCGTGGAGGGAGTTCCTACACACAATTCTCAGCTGATTAAATGATAGGCAGTCAAATTATTTTTAAGTCATACGTAAAAGCTGCCAGTGTTTGAGATGAGATTAGTGTGACTGTCTACTTGTATATATAGATACCATACTGAGTATGACTATGTATTTGTGGATGTAAGAAAGTCAGGCATGGACCTTCCCTGAGGATAGGTACTATTTAGAGCCTGTGTTAACCCCTGAGGTATACACTGAGACAGGTGAGGTCCCTCAGAGCCAAGGAATCACCTACCATGCTGGCTCTGTGTGGGCTTGCCAGGGGATGAGGAATTCGGCCTTTCCCCAGCAAAGCAGGTGGGACTTTCCCAGTGAGGATGTCCTTAAACAAGATTCTCTAAGCATCCTGGCCAGAGCACAGGGAAAAGACTGCAGTGATATGGGGGGAAGAGGGGAGGTGCTGTGGGAATGGGAGGGATCCTTCTTTCTCTCACAGTGCTAGAAAGAGCCACCTGCCTCCTTCCCCAGGGTGAGTAAAAATGTACCCCTCATGGAATGAAACAGTACCCGAAGCTGACCTCCCTTTTATGCAGTCATTCAGTTCCTAAGCTGATTGTTTTAAAATCAAGTCCTAATTTAAACATAGTGGAAGATTATTGTCTAAAGTGTCCCTGCAGGGGATAAACCTAAATTTCTCTGTGGGTTTAATCTAAATTTTTCTCTATTCAATTTGCATAAAATGAAATTTCTCTAAATCTTTTGGAGGATGAAGTAGGGGATTTCAAGGCTGCTTAAACAGCCTTTGGGGAGAGAGGCTAAATTACTCCCCCATGCTCCAAAATAAAGCAAGAAGGGGCTCAGCATCCTCTGTGTGTGTGTGCGCGGGGAGGGATTGGCGTATGTTGGATGAATGGGTCCCAGTCCTTCCTTTACCAGACCTGTCCTCTTCCTTCCCCATCCCCTCCGTTGCAGTGCTGCAGGCCAGTTCTTCCCAGAGGCAGCGAAGGTGGCCTATCAGATGTGGGAGCTTAGTGCAGTGTCCCGAGTGGAGGTCAGATCCGTGCCCCCCCTCCCCATCCTGCTTGCACCCTGGACCACATGGCTTTTCCTCTCTGACAGCTGGCTCTCACCTTCTCCTTCTCTGGCTCCGGGCTCCCCCAGACCACCAATGGGAGGTGCTGGGACAAACACTAAGGCTTCCTTTTCTTCCAAGTGATGGTGGCTCTGAAATTGCTCCATCAGCCCCCCTAACCGAATGGGCTGGAAAGTTTGGGGGGGAGCAATTAACCACTAACAGGAATTGCTGAAGCAAGATGGACTAACCCTTCTAAAATGTCTCTCTCAGCCTGCTGCTGATGGCTGGGGCTTTGATGCATGACAGCAGAGATCAGACTGGCTTGGGCACACTCTGTGGTCCCCCAGAATCCGTGATCCCACAATGAGGCTCCCAGGATCCTTTATATTCCTATTTGAGGAGGTGTGAATAGGCTCAGAATTATTGGAAATAAATCATTGACCCAGGGCTGACTCACCTTCCTTCCCCATCAAATGGAGTAGGGGTCTGGAGATGCCTCTGAAAGGGAAAAGGTAAACTGGGCAGGGGACAGGACTAAGGGAGACCAGGGAGAGAGAGTTAAAAGGCCCACCTCAGAAGAGCTAGTGGTACCCTGACCTGCATATACCTAGTCTCAGGTGTGGATCTCCATGAGCTCTCCATCCATGAGTATTACATGTATAATGCCCAATAAAGACAGACTTTCCTTATGCATTGTCAGGGGACCTAGTCGGGCGCACTGGGCAAGTCACCTCACCCAAACAATGAGGGGTTTCGACTCACTATCTCCCAGGTCCCTTATAGCTCATTCTCTGGTCCCATGCCATCCAAAGCTTCAGACAGCCTCTGTCACCTGGAATTCTTTGCTTCTCGAGAGTAGCCCTGGATATGCACTGCTGCCCTGAGCCTGATGGTCTCTCTCTGTCTGCCTGCCAGGAGTGCAGGGTCTGTTTGCTGTGCTCCCACTTCCCACTCCCTTCCTCCTGCCAGTTGCTTGGCCCAGCCCTTGCTGGGAAATTCCCTTCTCCTACTCTAGGGCTCCGGGGGGGCATTTCAACACCCCCCTCAGCTCTCTTTTACTTCTTGTAGCTCAAGGGAACCGTACGTCCAAGGCCAGATTTTGACCCAGAAGCAGATGCCAAGGCTCTGAGGAAAGCCATGAAAGGCCTAGGTAAGGGGAAGGCCGGAAAGACTTATTGGGGGGCAATTGGTTAAAAAAAAAAAGTGGGTGTAACAAGGGCAGGTTCTAGAAGTAGAGGCTTTTTAAGCTAGCAGAACTTTCCTCTGATTCTGGAATTATCTGAGTTGAAGACTAACAGTTTAGGGGTCCTCAAACTATGGCCCACGGCCACATGCAACAGCTAAGGACGATTATCCCCCTCACCCAGGGCTATGAAGTTTCTTTATTTAAAGGCCCACAAAACAAAAATTTTGTTTTTACTATAGTCCGGCCCTCCAACAGTCTGAGGGACAGTGAACTGGCCCCTATTTAAAAAGTTTGAGGACCCCTGGTAGAGTATTAGAAAGAAAGAGACTTGAGAGTCAGCAGAGATAGAGGTGCTAGTACTTCCCAATATGCTACCAGTTCTGTGACATTCAACAAATCAGGTTCTTTCTTTCTCTGTAAAGTGGAACAAATATAGCTGAAATCATGGGTAATGTAAGATATGTAGCAGTGCTTTTGGGGAAAAAAAATAGACCCCTGCAAATGTCAGATATTGTCCTAGCAAATAGAGAGCTGTGTCCATTGAGGAGCTAATGAATTAAGTGCACCTGCTGCCACCTAGTGTCCATCTGCTCCTCTGGCTAGATAATTTACTTAGTCTAGCAGAGGAAGAAAGGAAGGTTTGGGCTCTCTGATATGATTTAGATGGTTATGGGGTCACAGAATCTCTGAGCTAGAAAGCTCAGATTCCTGCAAAGCCATTAAAAAAAACTTGCATATTTTTTCAATTAGCAAAAAATCAGCCTTTTCTTCCCCAAAGCCATTTAATCTAACCATTTCACCTTTGCATGAAGACTTCTAGAGAAGCAAAGAATCTACTTCTTCCCCTTGTGTCTTTGGCCAATTTGTTTTTCCTATATCCATATTAAAAATGTCGCTCTATTTCCACACTTTGTACCTTATTCTGCCTTCTGAAGGCAAGCAGACCAAGACTAAGACCAAGACCTTTTTTCTCATGACCATCCTTCAAATACTTGATGATGGCATTCCTGTGCCCCTCAAGAGCTTCTATAGGTTATATATCTGCAATTCCTTCCACCAGTTATTTTTAAAAAGTATCACCTCAAGACCTTTCATCCTGGCTACCGTCTTAGAACTGCTTCTTTTCAGTGCTCTTCCTGAGATGTAGCTGCTATAACTGAACATAGAGGAGTCCCAATGTGACCTGCTTGGGTCAAGGTACAGTTGGTCAATCACCTCTCTTATTTTGGACACCAACTTCCAAGGCAGTGAAAGACTAGTTGGCATTTTTGTCTGCTACCTGGGATTCCTGTTAAAACCTTCCGCTTCTTTTCACATGAATGATTCAACCACTCGACCTTTGAAGTCTGATTCCTTGAAACAAGTGTAAGATTTTAGTTATCTCAATTGTCTTTTATCTCCTAAGATCCCATTCACTGTTCTTACCTATCAAGATATATTTGGATTCTGATTCTGTCATTTAACTTAGTTATCCTATTCAGCATTATATCATCTTGGAAATCTGATAAACTTAGCTTCGTCTAAGTTGCTGATTTAAAAAAAAATGTTGCACAGGACCAGGAAGAGATCCCTGAGATATTTCACACACCTTTTCTACACTGAGGTTAATCTATTAATTACTATTCTTTGGGTCCAATCAGTTAATTCCAAATCTTGCTAAGATGAGACCATTGCCTCTACCTTTCTTCATTTGCAAGTCAACAGGCAAAAATGGATTAATTCCCTATCCTCAAGGAACTTATTTTCTATTTATACATATGTAGACAAGTAAATACTAAATATACATCACACACGATATACATGTAATATGAACATATGCATATATGTGCATAATCATGTATCTATGCAGATCTAGGTATTAAATATATGCATATATCAGACATGTCATAGTCTAATTTAATAAACTAATCTGAGAAAGCAGGAAATGTCTCTTGAACTGAGCTTTGAGGGAACTAAGAAAGAGATAAGGGAGAGAGTACCAGTCCATAGTCGGGGGTGGAGGTAGGAGGGGACCTGCACAAGGGAGCTTGAAGATAGAACACTATATATGGAGAATACTGAGTATATCAGGTTATGTAGAATTTAAAATGCATGATAGGGAGACACATGTAATCAGACCAAAAAGATAGGCTGCCACAAGCTATAAAGAACTTTAAGTGCCAAACAGAGAAGTTTCAAGACCACAGGGAGCCATTGAAGACCCTTTGAGGAAGAATTTGACTTGATCAGACCACTTGGCAAATCTGTGGAAAACAAATTAGAGAGGGATTCATTAGGAAGTAGTCCAGGTGCGAGTGATAGGGCCTGAGTTCAAGTGGTAACTACATAAGTAGGGAGAATGGGACAGACGTGCAAGTTCTTAGAGAGGAACGACCAATAAGACAGGGTGCCAACTTTGGGGATGTGGGATGAGGGGAGGGTGAAGAGGGAGGTTAACTCCTAGGTTGTGAACCTGGGTGACAAGAAGGAGGGTGTTGCCTTATATTGAAATAAGGTCATTAGAAAGCAGAGTGAATTTAGAAGAAAAGATGTTAATGAGTATTGTTTTCAATGTATTGAGGTGGAACTATCTATAGGATATCTGTGGAGATAACCATCAGGGAGCTGGGATTGTGGAACCGGATCTCAGAGGAGAGATGAGGGATAATACATAGACTTGAGGATCATCTCATTAGAGAGTATAGTTGAATCTATGAAAAGTGATGAGATCACTGAGAGAGATGATAGCTCAGAACACAGCTCTGAAGTAGACCCATCCAACAGTGAGTTGGACATAGGTGATGATCTTAGAAGAGGGGCTAAGAAGGAATGACAAGTCAGACAGGTAGGAGGAGAACTGTGATAAAGCAGTGTCACAAGAGCACAGGAAGTAGTGTCCAGAACATGAGAGTGATTCACAAGGACAGCATGAGAGACTTTGCTGACATTTATGTAATGCTTTAAGGTTTGCAAAGCATTTAGACATATTGAATTCATTTGATCTTCACTCATCTCTGACAGGTAATATTTATCATCCCCTTGGTATAGATGAAGAAACTGAGGCTGAGAGGCATTCAGTCACTTGCCCATGATCGCACACTTGTTAAATGTCTCAGAATTTGAACTTTGACTTAAAATCTAACACTTTCCATTGAGGCACCTACCCGACTACCATTGAGTATCTAGATAAAGTAATATTTTGTATAGAATACTGGTCTTTAGGTCTGAAAACAAATATTACCTCAGGTATTTTATTGTGACCCTGGCTGATCACTAATTTCTTGTGACTTGAGTTCCTCACCTGTAAAATGAGAGACTCAGTGATTCCTTCCAGCTCTCTAAATCTGTGGGTCATATGATTTGCCAATCTAATAACCTTGGTAATTAGGTTACTTTGGCATAACATTTTTACACTTTTTTTTAATTAAAGCATTTTATTTACAAAACATATGCATGGATAATTTTTCAACATGGACCCTTACAAAACCTTGTGTTCCGATTTTCCCCCTTCCCCCCACTCCCTCCCCTAGATGTCAAGTAATCCAAGATATATAACATTAAAAAAAAACTAGAACAGAATTATTGATAAAATGCTTGAGGGATTCAAAACACCCCTGAATAACAAGGATTCTAACATTTACTCCCAGAGACAGAAGATTCACTGAGATCTCATGGGCTAACAAACCAAACTGCAGTTATGTAAAAAGAATTGAACAATATGTTTTTCAGTTCAGTATTTTAAGTAATAGCCTCCCTTAAGAAGTATTTTTACTTAAATGTACACAGGACTTAGTTTGTTTCTCACTTTACATATATAAATTTTTACTTTGTTCTGATATAGGTTATAAAGATATATAAAAACATACCTCAAGTAACTGAAGTTGAATATAAAACATGTTGAACTATCAAGGAAAAGTTGATAAAAATGTATATAATAACATTAAATATTTTTCTTAAATCTATTAATACATTGCATGTGACCACTTAAACTTACTCCACCTACTAAAGATCAAAAAGCTAGAGTGAACACAAGCATGTTTTCAAGGATTAAGCCATCATGAAAAGTTTGCAATTAAAGAGTTCTTCATCTGGACATAACATATTTTCGATGAGGTCACATTAATACTTTATGATTATTGTTCTTTGTCCCTTCAACAATATATTTTGGCGTTTTCCAGAAATTAAAGGCAAATTCAGTAACCTACAGTCTCCTCTCCTAGGTCTACTGCATTCTTTTATTGGAAAACCATTAAAATTATCTCCAGTCCTATGACACCTTTTTATTCTTTATGATTAGAAAAACTTAGGAATAGTGGTTAATTAGTTACAATTCTTTCAGATCCTTGGGATGTAATTCACCTAGACCTGGTAACACGAATGAACTCTTTAGGAACAGTCAGGTGCTTTCGTCTCTCTATTTATTTTGGGCTTCAGGTTCTTATTAGTTATTTTTTTCTGTCCTTTTCAGTCTAATGATTATTTGCCTTAAAGAAACCAAAGAGCGAAATGGTTCTGTCTTCACTCTATCATGATTTTGTCTATCCTGATCAATGATCCTATCTCTTCTTTGATTTTTTGGTCCCCCAATAAAGTGTTAAAGTCCTTTTTAACATCCTTAAACGTACTTCCCCAATCTCAGCTCATTCTGAGTTTTAGCTTTCCTACCATGATTTTTACTTGAGCATGGCATAGGTCTTTATTCATCATCTGTTGTCTGCTCTTGCTTCCATCTTTTACAAATAACTCATAAAATCTAAAATTGTTCACTTCACATGAATCTCATTAGGCAGATTCTCATTTTCCTCTTTATTGGAATGGTTAACTATTTTTGGGCTCCATTCTTCAAATTTTCATTCTTCAAATCTTTTCCTCCTTTTTGGACTGATCTCACATGTAGAATTTTAGGTTGGTGATCTTACCCATTTTTTCTTTGAATGCTCTGAAACCTACTTTCCTAAAATCTATTATATATATCAGACTTTGCCTGACTTTGTTTTCCTGCATCATCATAATTCTAAGAGGGACTTGTTATACCTACTCCTGCCTCCAGGTCCTCTATTTCTATTTCACCAACCATTTCATCCTTTTTTTTTTTTTTTTTTTTAATTTAATAACCTTTTATTTACAGGTTATATGCATGGGTAACTTTACAGCATTAACAATTGCCAAACCTCTTGTTCCAATTTTTCACCTCTTACCCCCCACCCCCTCCCCCAGATGACAGGATGACCAGTAGATGTTAAATACATTAAAATATAAATTAGATACACAATAAGTATACATGACCAAACCGTTATTTTGCTGTGCAAAAAGAATCAGACTCTGAAATATTGTACAATTAGCTTGTGAAGGAAATCAAAAATGCAGGTGGGCATAAATATAAGAATTGGGAATTCAATGTAATGGTTTTTAGTCATCTCCCAGAGTTCTTTCTCTGGGCGTAGCTGGTTCAGTTCATTACTGCTCCATTGGAAATGATTTGGTTGATCTCATTGCTGAGGATGGCCAGGTCCATCAGAACTGGTCATCATATAGTATTGTTGTTGAAGTATATAATGATCTCCTGGTCCTGCTCATTTCACTCAGCATCAGTTCGTGTAAGTCTCTCCACAACCATTTCATCCTTGTCCGAATCAGATCTATTATAGCAATTTTATCTTTAGCTTTGAAAGATTCCCTTATCATTAGGGTGATCCAAGAACATTTTAGCTGTTCTCTTTATAGAAGAGAGACTTTTAGCAGATGTCTGGATATTTGAAGTCTCCCATCTCTTCTCAATCATGTTGCTATGCCAGATCTGTTTCCAGAATTCATCTTTTTCTTCTTTTACCTAATCTCTAGTTATTCCCATACCAACATCACTTGTTTTTATCTATCCTTTTTTAAAAAAATCAAAATATTCTCTATTTTGCTTCCCACCCCTGCTTCAAGAGAGAGAGCATAGTATAGTGGATTTTCTAGAAAATATAGATTTGTGTTCCGAGTCTGATGATTCCTGGAAGTGTGCCAAGTTTTTAACTTCTCTGGACCTCAGTTTCCTCATCTGTGAAATGTGGATAATAATAAATAGAGTAGGTTTGAAGCTCAAATAAAATAATGCATATAAAACACTCTTAGCAAAATTTAAAGCATTATACAAATATTATTATTTAGTGGTATTCAAGATCTCCAGTGAAAGAGAACTCACTGTATTTCTCATGTAACCTATTCCAGTTTTGAACAATTTTAATAGTTAGAAACTTTTTTTTTATATTAATCTCACACTTTTTTTTTTAATTTAATAGCCTTTTATTTACAGGATATATACATGGGTAATTTTACAGCATTAACAATTGCCAAACCTCTTGTTCCAATTTTTCACCTCTTACCCCCCCCCCCTCCCTAGATGGCAGGATGACCAGTAGATGTTAAATATATTAAAATATAAATTAGATACACAATAAGTATACCTGACCAAAACGTTATTTTGCTGTAGAAAAAGAATCAGATTCTGAAATATTGTACAATTAGCTTGTGAAGGAAATCAAAAATGCAGGTGTGCATAAATATAGGGATTGGGAATTCAATGTAATGGTTTTTAGTCATCTCCCAGAGTTATTTTTCTGGGCATAGCTAGTTCAGTTCATTACTGCTCCATTAGAAATGATTTGGTTGATCTCGTTGCTGAGGATGGCCTGGTCCATCAGAACTGGTCATCATATAGTATTGTTGTTGAAGTATATAATGATCTCCTGGTCCTGCTCATTTCACTCAGCATCAGTTAGGTTAAGTCTCTCAGGCCTTTCTGAAATTATCCTGTTGGACATTTCTTACAGAACAGTAATATTCCATAATTTGCATATACCACAATTTATTCAGCCATTCTCCAACTGATGGACATCCATTCAGTTTCAGTTTCTAACCACTACAAAAGGGCTGCCACAAACATTCGTGCACATACAGGTCCCTTTCCCTTCTTTATAATCTCTTTGGGATATAATCCCAGTAGTAACACTGCTGGATCAAAGGGTATGCACAGTTTGATAACTTTTTGAGCATAGTTCCAAACTACTCTCCAAAATGGTTGGATTCGTTCACAACTCCACCAACAATGCATCAATGTCCCAGTTTTCCCGCATCCCCTCCAACAATCATCATTATTTTTCCTGTCATCTTAGCCAATCTGAACAGGTGTGTAGTGGTATCTTAGAGTTGTCTTAATTTGCATTTCTCTGATCAATAATGACTTGGAGCATCTTTTCATATGACTAGAAATAGTTTCAATTTCTTCATCTGAGAATTGTCTGTTCATATCCTTTGACCATTTTTCAATTGGAGAATGGCTTGATTTTTTATAAATTAGAGTTAATTCTCTATATATTTTGGAAATGAGGCCTTTATCAGAACCTTTGACTGTAAAAATATTTTCCCAGTTTATTGCTTCCCTTCTAATCTTGTCTGCATTAGTTTTGTTTGTACAAAAACTTTTCAGTTTGGTATAATCGAAATTTTCTATTTTGTGATCAGTAATGATCTCTAGTTCTTCTTTGGTCATAAAGACCTTCCCCTTCCACAAGTCTGAGAGGTAAACTATCCTATGTTCCTCTAATTTATTAATAATTTCATTCTTTATGCCTAGGTCATGAACCCATTTTGACCTTATCTTGGTGTATGGTGTTAAGTATGGATCAATGCCTAGTTTCTGCCATATTAGTTTCCAATTTTCCCAGCAATTTTTATCAAACCACACTTTCTTTTTTAACTAGTATTCATTGATCCTGGTTCTCTTTTAGATCATGGTGAACAAATCTACTTTCCCTTCCACTTAAGAGCTTTTAAATATTTAAAGATAGAGATCTTGTTCTCCCCTTCCTTCTCAATCTTCCTTCCTATCTTGACAAGTCTTACCTTCTCTGGGGACAGGAGAAATTTCTTCACAGATTCTTTTCCAATTCCTTCAGTGAATTCTCATGTGACATCATCATCCTTGCCACCCTCCTCTATGTATCTTCCAACTAATGAGTGTCCCTTTTAAAACATGATACCCATGTTTATATATCATATTGCAGGCAGTTGTGTCTTCCTGGGGCAGGGGGCAATGGAACTATGGCCAATCTTGCTCTGTTTGTTGTGCTCCTGTTACCATATCCTACATTGCATTAAAAATGAAAAGGCTTTTTTTAAATCTTTTTTTTTTTTTGGCTTCCAGGTCAGTTATCCATTTATATTGACCTAATATCTCTAGAGATATAATAAGGGAAGAATATGAAGCCTCTGGCTCAGAAGGAAACCTTCTAGTTGGAGCCTCGGAGTTAAGATAAGCTAGCTTCTGCATTAGGAATGGCTCTGGGAAGCTGCTGATGGGTGGAGATGGGTACCAGGAGCTTGTTCCGGATGGAAACCTTTAAGCTATTTCTGTTGCCCGTCCTGCTGGGTCCTTCTGAATCCTCTTTGGCCATTTCAGGCACTGATGAGGACACCATCATTGATATCGTCACACACCGCAGCAATGATCAGCGGCAGCAGATTCGACAGACCTTCAAGTCCCACTTTGGCCGGGTGAGGATAGTTGTAGCCTTGGGTCCCTTTCCTGACTCTGGGACTCATTCACAAGTTTGACCAGCTTCCTCCTTTTCCTGGGCCTTTTGGGCTCATCTTTATTAATTTAACCACTCACCCATAGTCTAGTAGACTCTAGTGTCTCTTCTGTAATGTGACATTTTTGTTCCTTCACCTCAAAAGCTGTAGTGAGCCATTCATGCTCTCTTCATTTTTCCCTTGTTTGTTTGTTTTGTTTGTTTATTTGGGTTTTTTTTTTCCTGAGGCAATTGGGGTTAAGTGACTTGCCCAGGGTCACACAGCCAGAAAGTGTTAAGTGTTTGAGGCCAGATTTGAACTCAGGTCCTCCTGATTTCAGGGCTGGTGCTCTATCCACTGTGCCACCCAGATGCCCCTCACTTCCCCCTTATGACCAGTGGTATGTGTTGGGGGTCGTTGAACAGGGGCCAGTTTGTGTCCAGGGTTAGCTAGGAGAATTGTCCAGAGAACATACCGACACGAGCGGACCTTCTCATGATTCTCAGTGTCAGTTATCTTACTCTGATTCCCTCAGCTGCTCTGTCTTAAAATACCAGCACCCCTGCCCTGACCCTGGATCCCTTCTCTTAGTCCTATCCCCATGGCCCCAGGTGATGCTCTTCTCCGCCTGTTTGTTCCTCTTTTCCCCGTTTCCACTCTCTTCTTTGACTTTTAAAAGGACCTGATGGCTGATTTGAAATCTGAGATCTCGGGAAACCTGGCGAAGCTGATCTTGGGCCTCATGATGCCTCCCGCTCACTATGACGCCAAGCAACTGAAGAAGGCCATGGAGGTGCCGTGCCGGGGAAGGGGAGGGGAAGCTTGGGCAGCCCTGGATGCAAGGGGGGGGGCAGTCAGAGGGCAACTTTTCTCACCCATCTGGCCCATCTGTGCCAGTGCCCAAATGTTTCATACCAGGAGGCCATAGGTGAGCAAGAGAAACAGTAGGTAGAAGGTGGCCAGGCCTGGAAAGAAATGTAGTAAGACCGAAATGATGACTGACCTGGCCTGGAATCCCTAGCCTGGGGGACACAAAAAAGGCTGGGGGGTAGCCCCGTTTGGTCTTGAGGTGGAAAGTCGGTCTTCCTAGTAATGGGAATAAAGTCATGGCTGAGCCCTGCCTTTCCCCGTGGGCTTCCAGGGAGCTGGCACTGATGAACAGGCTCTGATTGAAATCCTGGCCACTCGGAACAACCAAGAAATTCAGGCCATCAATGAAGCTTATCAAGAAGGTAAGAGGACAAGTCATTAAAGGGAGAGAGCCATGGCAGGTTCTGGGTTGAGGGTGGGAACAGTGGAAGGAGGGGAAAGCTGGTGTGAGAGAGCCTTTGGGAAGACGCCAGGGCACCCTGATCGCCTTCCTTTGGGTTTTACAGGTGAAGGCCTGGACTTCTCTCTCTCTCTTTTTTAATTGAAACTTTTTTTTTTTTTCAAAACATATGCATGGATAATTTTTCAACATTAACCCTTGCTAAACCTTATGTCCCAATTTTTGCCCCTTTTCCCCCTAGCCCTTCCCCTGGATGGCTAGTAATCCAATATATGTTAAACATGGTAAAAAAAAATATCTAAATCCAATATAGGCATATGTATTTATACAATAATCTTGCTGCCCAAGAAAAACCAGATCAAAAGGAAAAAATGAGGAAGAAAATAGAATTCAGGCAAACAACCACAAAAGAAGTGAAAATGTTATGTAGTGACCCAGACTCAGTTCCCACAGACCTCTCTCTAGATGTAGATGGCTCTCTTCATCATATCATTGGAACTGGCCTGGACTTCTCCAACTTAGTTTGCCTGGCAGTGCTCAGCCCCATGTGCGTCACATTTCTCTCTTTTCAGACTACCATAAATCTCTGGAGGATGACTTGACTTCTGACACATCTGGCCACCTGAAGAGGATCCTTGTATCCCTAGCAACGGTAAGATCAGGAGGTAGTACCAGATGTCCCTATTTGCGTAAATCAATGAGTGATAATCATTTATTAAGCATCTGTTATGTGCCAAGCACCGTGCTAAGTGCTGGGAATACAAATAAAATCAAGCCAGAAAGTTCTTTCTTATAGGACATAAAAGGAGAGCTAGACTAAAGGGCAGGGGTAAAGGGGGCATATGAACAGCCTGATTCCAGTATAGGATCACAGAACCCAGGATGGCAGAGACAGGAGTTTGATTTCTGTTGAAAGGAAGAGAAAGGGGCAACTAAGTGACACAGTGGAAAGTGGTGGCCCCAGGACCTGAATTCAAATTGAAGAAAGGAAGGAAGGAAGAAAGGAAGGAAAGAATGAAGGGAAGGAAGAAAGGAAGGAAAGAATGAAGGGAAGGAAGAAAGGAAGGAAGGAAGGGGAAGGGAAAGAAGAAAAGATGAAGGGAGGGAAAAAAACAAAGAGAATGGCTAAGGGCATCCTGGGCAAGTCCCTTACCCCTATTTGTCTCAGTTTCCTCATCTGTAAAATGAGTTGGAGAAGGAAATGGCAAACCAGTCTGATATCTCTGCCTGAAAATCCCAAGTGAGATCATGAAGAGTCAAATACAACTGAAAAATAATTGAAGAACAATATTGTATAACTTGCTCTCTTGATTCTACTCACTTCATTATGGATCAATTCAAACAAATCTTCATAGGCTTCTATGAAACCATCCCCTATATATTTCTTACAGCACAATAGTAGTCTATCACAGTTACATAGCATAATTTATTCCCTCAGGAGATGGGTAAATGCTTAGTGTCTAGTTCTCTGACATTACAAAAAGAGCATCTATAGAATTTTTTGCACCTATTGTTCTTTTCTTCTTTGATCTCTTTAGAGGTGTGGGCCTAGTAGTGATATTTGTAGATCAAAGAACATGCACAGGTCAGTGGTTTGGGGGCATAGTTCAAATCATTCTTTAAACTGTTGTACAAATTCACAGATCCTCTAACTGTGCATCAATATACCTGTTTTCCTCTAATTCCACCCACATTTATCATTTTTTTGGTCAACTTTGCCAATCTAACGGGTATGAAGGAGTTGATTTAATTGTGTTTCTCTAGTTTCAGTGATTTAGAACATTTTTCATATGGCTATGGATTTCTCCTTTTCAAAAATGCCCCAAAAGAGTACTCTCCACAAATACCTGATAAGCCCCTTTACAAAATACATTTCTGAGAAGAGAATTTATCAATTATTAACAGAAAGAAGTACACCCTTTAACTTTGGCATTGGACACCAACCTTGACTGCTGGTTTGTTGTTTTTTATTTATCAATATCTTTTGTTTTCATGTCACTTTCATTTCCTCATATATTCCTTCTCTCACCCCCTTCCTACTCATTAGGACATCACCTTAACACAGAATAAAAAAGGAAGAGGAAGGAAAAGCAGTTCAGCAAGACTAGCGCCCAACACATCACTCAAATATGACCAAAACCTGGGCACTCACAGCCTACTACTCACACCCATACCCAAAAAACTGGCCCATTTTGCAACATCAAATGGAAGGTTGTATCTGAAAGAAGAGCAGAAGTCGAATTGAGAGTATAGAAAAGATTAAAGTCAGGTCATGCAATAGAGAAAGATAAATTATTTCAAATCCTGTACCTCTCAATCACACATCAATCAAATGTGACAGTACTGGATTTACAATGCTGTACACTCAGTATCCATTTTCTGAAAAAAAAAAAAGGGGCGGGGGGAATGGGAGTGCATTTCTCATTTTTCCTTCCACATCCCTGTTGCTGTTACTTCCACGGCTGTTGTATTTGGCCTGGATTTTTTGTTGTCCCTTAGAGCTGTCTATACAGCTTCATGGAAGAGTAAGTGGGATGATGGATAAAGCACTGGACTCAGAATCAAGAAGACTCATCTTTCTGAGTTCAAATCCTGCCTCAGATAATATGCCTCAGTTTCCTTATCTGTAAAATGAGTAAAATAAGAAAAGGGCAAACCACTTTAGTATCTTTGCCAAGAAAACCCCAAATGTTGCCACAAAGTTGGAGGCAGCTAAAAAACATTCACTAAGCTTTTTTTTTTTTTTTTTTAATTTAATAGCCTTTTATTTACAGGATATATACATGGGTAACTTTACAGCATTAACAATTGCCAAACCTCTTGTTCCAATTTTTCACCTCTTACTCCCCCACCCCCTCCCCTAAATGGCAGGATGACCAGTTAGATGTTAAATATATTAAAATATAACTTAGATACACAATAAGTATACATGACCAAAACATTATTTTGCTGTACAAAAAGAATCAGACTCTGAATTATTGTACAATTAGCTTGTGAAGGAAATCAAAAATGCAGGTGTGCATAAATATAGGGATTGGGAATTCAATGTAATGGTTTTTAGTCATCTCCCAGAGTTCTTTTTCTGGGTATAGCTAGTTCAGTTCATTACTGCTCCATTAGAAATGATTTGGTTGATCTCGTTGCTGAGGATGGCCTGATCCATCAGAACTGGTCATCATCTAGTATTGTTGTTGAAGTATATAATGATCTCCTGGTCCTGCTCATTTCACTCAGCATCAGTTCGACATTCACTAAGCTTTTGTCACTTTCTATCACCTTCAGGATCAAATGAAAAGTCCTTTGTCATTTAAAGTTCATTGCAACCCAGCCCCTTCCTCTCCTTCCTGTCTTATCCTTCAGTCCCCTTTGATCCAGCACACTAACTCTCACAGTGAGTTTCTTCAGTGCCCCCAAGCTGTTAGTACAATCCACTCTAAAATAATCTTCCATATCTCCCTCAAAAGACTGAATTCCTTGAAGGAAGGAAGTTTGCCTTAAACTCACTTAAATGCCAGGCACAAAATGAAGGTTTAATAAAATGGTGTTGACCAAACTGGATGTTTTATAAATATGTTTATATTGATGAGTCTTTTGCTGTCTTCTGCTTTCGTGAGTTTATACTTCCAGTAATAAGATCTCTGGGTTAAAGCATAAACAAGTTACCTTTTCTTTTTGTCATCAGGATAAAGTAACTTGCTTCAGGTCACAGTTGAGGCTGAATTTGAACTCAAGTTCTGTAGACTCCAGAGCTAGTGGTCTTGTCTACCATGTCACCTGGCTGCCCTATAAGTTAGTTTTTCTTGCAAAATGCCAAATGATTTCCCAGAACCATCAAATCAATTTACAGCTTCACCAGCTTTGAATTCATATGCATGTCTCCTTACTTAGCCCTTCCAACAACGAAATCTCCTATTCTTTAACAGTTTTGCTAGCCTAATGATTGTGAAGTGAACCATTTACAGAGGAGGAAACTGAGGTCCAGAATGATTATGTGCTAATTGCTACCTGGGTCACTTTGAGTAAGTCAGGCAAGAACTGAACTCAGATCCAAGTGTGATCACACACTTTCAAGGTATTTCCCCTTCCTAACAGTCTCTATCAATGTTCACTTGAAGTTAGCAAGAAAAACTTCCTGGAAGAGATAGAATCAGCGATGGGCCTTGATTTAAAAAGTATTTTGTCCAGTTTCATGTCCTTCCTCATAATAAACAGTGAGCTGGGGTAGGATCAGAGACTCTCATATCTCTCCTTCCTCTTGTTTAACAAAGGGTTTATCACTCTTCACTTACTACATTTTTGGTAATTAATCAAAATTCTTTGCTGTGTCCACTACAGGGGAATCGTGATGAGGGACCTGAAAATTCAGATCAGGCTCGAGAGGATGCCCAGGTGAGACTTCTTGAAACTTCTTCTGGAATATTTTAGGGGGCTACTGGTCTGATTTAAAGTTCTCTCCCTGGGAAGTGGCCATCTTAACCCCAGGGAAATAGCATTTCCTCCTTAGGGAAAAAAACCCCATCCAGAGAAACAAGTCCATTTTAAAGAAAGGAAGAAAGGGGAGAGCTGGAAACTCCTGTGGTGTGGTATGGGCTGGTAGCCAGGTGTGTCCTGGGTAGTCCTGAGTTTCCTCAGTTGCAAATTAGAAACAGTGACTAGGCAAATAGGGAGGTTGGACGCCCTCCCTTAGAAAGAGGTGGACTTGGGGGCACACTGGGGTCTCCTGGCTGCTTTGCTGTGATGGCATTGCTTGGTTTGGCTGTCTCTGGGGCTGGGATGCTTCCTTCCCAAAGCTAGAACCATCTGTTCTTTGTTCAAGAGCTCCTTTTTGCTGCTTTTAGAACTAGTGGGAGATCCTGGTGAGATTCAGGGCAGTCTGCTTCTGCTAAGAAAGCCTGCCAGCTCTTAATTACTATCTTAACAGGGTGCTTTGGTTCTCCTTCTCATACACTCTCTCTCACACACATCTGTATATCTTGCAGATACTTATGAAATTAAGCACCAATTATCTCCCACGTCCCCACAAAACAAGAGGGGAATGAGAATTGGAGAGTCTCACCTAATTAATGGAGAATTCTCCCCATCACTTATGCCCCCTATCCCACCCCAAATACCTCTCAAAATGCAGAGTAGAGTCAAAGTATATGATCAGATTTCCAGAATTATAAACAATACTGTCATCTATAAGCACAGAATGGAAAGAAAACTGGAGTCAGATCGGGTTCCAGTCCAGACTATAATTACTGCATAAAACTAGTTGTGTGATCTTGGTAAATTTCTTTCCCCTTTCTGCATCTTTTAGAAGAAAAGAGGGATAATTTGATAATATGTTCTAAGGGGTCTTCCAGCTCTGACATTCCATCTCCTAAGGACTTAAGACCTGCTCTGATTTTCTTCCCTAAAGCAATGTCATCAGATTCAAACAAAAACCATACATAAAGAGCCACTGAACCATGTGAAAGGATCCCTGCAAGCCAAATACTGACTTAGAAAACCTCATATTAGCATGACATATGTTCTATAATGTTTTTATTTATCTTGTTAAATGTTTCCCCAGTTATATTTTAATCTGATTCAGGCAACACTTGGGAGTATTGCACATGTTTGCCTTAAAGCACTAAAATATATTTTATATTTAAAGACCAAAAGCCAGAGAAATGGATAATCGCCTTTTGCCTCTGCTATCTCAAAGATCTCATTCTGTATCTTCTTGTTCCCTATTCACCTAACTGGCAATTTTTCAAATGGAGAAGTGCTAAAAAGTATGTGGCAAAACTGAATTTAAGAAAATGGGAAGTTAGCTATGTTTTGATTTTTCTCTTCTGACCCTGGGTTTTTATGAGTAGAGCCAGTGGGATTTTTTTAAACCGCTACCTGTCTCTTAGATTCCATTTTTAGGTTAATAATTAACCTCATGAGCTCTTTTAAATTCAAATGTTCCTGGAAAGAGGGAAAGACGTCACTGGAATGTCAGAACTGAAAAGGACTTTTAACAAACAGTCCAATCCCCTATTTCACCAATTGTGAAACTGTAGTCTGAAAAGGAGAAATAATTTACCCAAAGTCACACAGGGCTTTAGGGGTGGAACTCGGACCAGAGCCAGGTCCTGACTCTCAGGCAAGGATTCTTTTGATAACACCAAACTGAATGTGGTCATTTACCTTTTCTTTTGTATCTGGAAAGTTGGACAATCTGAAGTGACAGTTAGGGAGGGGGAAATGGCACCTGGGAGTCCTAGAAAACTCCTTTTGCCCAGGGCTGGTCCCATCTAGAAAGGGTGAGCACTGGTAAATCATACTAATAGCTGGCGTTTGTAGAGCACTTTTAAGCTTTGTGAAGTGCTTTACAAATATCAGTTTTGATCCTCACAACAACCCCGGGAGGCAGGTGCGATGATTATCCCCATTTTACAGTGGAGGAAAGAGAGCTGATGGAAGCTGCCCAGGATCACCCAGCTAGTAAGTGTCTGGAGCTGGACTTGATCTGAGGCTATACGGGAGCTCAGTTTTCTTGACTCCAGCACTCTGTCCATATATCACCTAGATTCCTGGTAATGCAAAATTGTGCATTTTTGATAAAGTTTTAACATATGTCCTGTGGATCAAGGATGTGCTACTAAATGTTCAACAGGTGGCTCTCTGGTAGAAAAAGATACTGGATAGCACATTATTAAATTTAATTGCCAATTTCCAAAGTGTGATTGTTGATGCTAAAAATTTAACAATAAACTCCAGCAATTAGCCCATTAAAAAAAAAAAAAAAAAAAAAGGTTGTAATTGTCTCATTCCTCCTAGCTCTCTCAGTCTGTGGCACCTCCCCCAAGCCATTCCTACTGCAGGTTTCCTAATTAGGCTTTTGAATCCTGGCTGGATCTTCCCACTTCCATTCCAATGAGGCCCTCCCTCCCTGCCCTAAATACAGCCTGCAATTCCTGCTTTGGTCAGCAGAGGGAGCGCAACTGACAGATTTTCTAGCTCACTGCGGCTTTTTAGAGAGAAAGAGAGAGAAACCGGGGTATCATTGAAGGGAGGCTTGACTGAGGTCGGCTCCTCATCCACGTCTTGCCCAGTCCATCCCCCACAGCCGTTTTGGGAGCGGGGGGATCATGTAGACCTCCGGACTCACCAGCCTTTGAAGGGAGATCCCTGGATCCTAGGTAGAATCAGGAAACAAAGAATGTCACAACTGGAAAGGACTTTAGAGAACATCCAATCCACCCCCTCGTTTTTCAGTTGAGACCTAGAGAAAGTGACTTTGTCCACAGTCAAACAGGGAGTTAGTGACAGGTGGGATTGGAAACCTGAGTCTTTTAAAGGTGAAAAAATATTTCTGAATGCAGAAATTTCTCGATAGCATTTTTGAAGTTTGTGGAAAAGAGATGCTTTCAACTTGAAATGTCTCAAAGTGGGAATAAAAGTTCTGGGGAGGGAGAAGGTTCTAACAAAACAATCATCTATAACAAAAAGTTACTATTAGTCTCATTGGTATGGTTGCCATACACATCTGAAAAACAATAAAAATAAATTTAAATATAGATAGATTGATATTAATTTAAATATATGTTATATATTGTATATATTTGCATACCTATACATATGTATTATATATGTATGTGTGTGTTGTAGATGTATATTTACATTATATTATGTGTGTATATATATACATTCAAATATGTATATTTAATCTTATTTTTAGTTATATTTTAGGTGTATCTGCAATATATATATTTAAATATGTGTATCTATAATTTAAATTTCTTTTTATTATAGTTATATTTACAATTCATACATATATGTGTATATATATACACATACACAAATGCAACACATGATATATATATATATATACAGTTAAATATGTCTATATATATTCAAATTTATTTTTATTCATTGTATTTCAGGTGTGTATGATAATTGTACTGATGAGACTAGTTGTAACCTATAGTACATATCAAGCATATTTTTATATATCCTAACAGTGATTAACCTTGTAAACTTATCCTCTGTAACATCTGGCATCAGTGGAGAAACTTTTGTATTTAGTTTGTATTTGTATTTTGTCACATTTTAGCCTTAGAATGAATCTGAAAAAGGCACTGGACTTGGAATCAGGAGACAAATTCAAATCCCAGCTCTAGCTTTTATATTTTGTGTGAGCTTTCAGCTTCTTGATCTGTTAAATGAGAGCATTAATAATTGCACTATTGCTTTTCACAAGAAAGCATATCTACTTTAGTGTTTCTTTCCATTTATTGATGGGAAAACTGGGGTCCATAAACAAATGTGATTTGCCCAAAATAATCTAGTGAGCTAGTGGTGGAACTAGGACTAGAAACCACACCTATTGATTTCCACTGTATTTTAAGATGATATCTCAGGTCCTTTCTAGTTTTAACATTTTTTGAGTCTGAGCCAAAAGATCAGAGGCTACTGGGCTCTTTTCTTCATTTATGTGATTACATTGTCCTTGTAAGACCCTCTTCCCAAACATTACTGTACCTCCTACCCCACCCCTCCATCCCAAATTGGGTCTTTTCAGACCTTACTCTTACTTTGCCTTCCCCTCTTTCCCTTTTCCCGGCTCTCAGGTGATTGCAGAAATCTTGGTGAGTTCTGAATTTTATTATGATTTTTAATACCCCATATGAATGATTTCTGGCTTAGATTGCTTGCGTGTGCTGAACCAACTGGGGAATGTAATTTGGGGTTTGAGGCTTCCCTAAGGTGTTCTCTCTCCTTCTCTCTCAGTCTGTCTCTCATTAGTCATTCTCCCCATCACCTGTGCCCCCTATCCCATTCCCCAAATACGTCTTGAAGTGTATTTGGGGAGAAACAGAGGGGAAAACAGTGGGCAGAAAAGCCACCTTTAAACACAGGTCATTGGGACTCATGGCTGAAAGCTGCCTATTTGATGCTCCTGTATGGGCCAGTTCATCACTTCTCCCCAGGAAACTTCAGTTCCTGAATGGGAATGGAAAGCAGATACCAAGTTTTCCAAAGGGGCAGTTTTCCAACTGCCACAAATTGGGAAAGAACAGGCTATCCCTCCCAAACAGGCCCTACCCATTACACCCATAGAGACATAGCCCTTGGACAAGAAGATTTGAGTATTGAACATAAGCAGTAATAATTTCTCCCCGTTTTCCTTCCATTATCCCAATCCTACCTGTGTTTTCCTTTGTCCCAACTTTGCAGGAAATAGCAGATACAACGAGCAGTGGTGACAAACCTTCTCTGGAGACACGTTTCATGAGTATTTTATGTTCTCGGAGTTACCAGCACCTCCGGAGAGGTTAGTGTTCCACTGTGAGGAAAGCAGAAGCACACATGGGAAGAGAGGAAAGAAAAAGACATTTGGTGACATTTTCATGTGGCCCAACCCCCCCCTTCCCCCCCTCATTGATTTTAGGTCACTTTAATAGATTATTAGCATCCAAGACAAGGGAAGAAATAATTCTATTCTCACTGCTCTGCTCATACCACATACTAAGAATTTTAGGAGGAACATTGATAAGTTGTGGGTTTTTTTTTTCACCTAATAGTATTGCTTTCCTGGTCAAAACACTTAGGAACTATTAAAAAAAAAACCTCTTAGGAACTCTTGTCTTTTGATGGTGCCCTAATCTTGGGGGGAAGGGGGGGGGAAGTATTCTGGATGTTTGAGGAGCTTGGGAAGGGGAGGGATCAGGGAATTAAAGGGTGGGAAGTTCCCTTTTCTATTGATCTTAGGACTCACTCCCTCTCCTGGGCTTTCCTGGCTTCTAGTTTTCCAGGAATTCATCAAGATGACTAATCATGATGTGGAGCACACCATTAAGAAAGAGATGTCTGGTGACGTGCAGGATGCCTTGGTGGCTATAGGTCAGTGGCCGGAGGTGGGAAGGAATTGTGGGATACAATCCATGAAATTCTGCCCACTTGGTCTGAAAGTTAATGAGGATTGTCTTTTTAATCTATGGGAACTTGAGGGGAAAAGTTGGTGCTTGTCTACTTGTCTGTAGTGAATTAGGAGAAACAAAGGAGAATGGAAACGTTATTTACAAATACCCAATTCTACTCTACACTCCCTTCCTCCCAGCCCCCCCTTATCCAACTCGTTCTTGAATTATGTGAGCACCATTATATATCCCACCATTGAGTGGGAAAGACAGAGTGAAGAGAATAATTGTTGTTGAATACCAGGACAAGAAGAGTCAAGATGAAACTTTCTCTTTCATTTTTCATTCCCTTATCTGCTGTTCTCTAACACAAACACCAAGTGAGATCAATTAAGTGATTGCTCAATAAGCATTTATTAAACACCTACTATGTGCCAGGCAAGATTTGTATTCATATCCAACTTGCCTTTTAAGTTTTCCTGTGTATTGCATGGGACATTGAGCTGGGGCCTACTCTGGGGCCAAAACTAGTAATCCCAAGACTCAGTGAAGTTGCTAAGCCTTCGGAATGGGGCACAGAGCTGGTTTCTGAGCTCCTTTTATACTCTGCTTTCCTGATATTCAGTCCATTCTTCCTTTTAAGCCGTCTTTGGGGAAATACTTTGAAGCTATTTCCAGCCAAGCTGTTGTGAGCCCCAATGAAATTCCTGTTTATATTTGTAGACTCTACTGCTCCTACCCCCATGGACCAGCTGTCCCTATAAGTGGAGCAGGGGGTCATTTATGTATCAGACTTTGAGGAGAATCAGAAATGCCCTACCCACCCTGCATCAAAATGTCTTCCCGACTGTGTATCAGTGCCAAAATTTTTACCACTAGAATTTAATCCTTTTGCATCTTAAAGGATATATGGTGTTCTTGCCCCCCACTAGAAAGCAGATGTCCCTGGACTCAAGCCACTTTAATTATCAGCTAACTACTTAGAAAAGATTAGTTGACAGTCAGCTGAGATCAAAATCCCCGTGAATGGGAGGGGCAGACATAGGACAGATGCCGTGGAAAGAATCACTGTAAGGGATGATGTCAGTGCCAGAAACCAATTTTGCTGGCACTCAGTCATTGTTAGGGTTGGCACTGGATAACAGCCCCAGGTTTGTGTGGAGATAATAAGAGAAGCTATCTTCTAACTACATTTCCTTTTTTCTCCTTAGTCCAGAGTGTCAAAAACAAGCCCCTCTTCTTTGCTGATAAGCTGTACAAGTCCATGAAGGTAAACCTTTCTCTCCCTTTGGGATAGTCTAGAGCCAGCCACCAAAAGGCAGCCCAGACCTTTTTCATTCCCTGCTCTCCCACACACTGAGTCTCCTGTTCATAAAGATGCTGAAAACACTGGGAGGTGTCCTTATGTAAGAAGGAAAAAAAACATGTCATGTCTCCTTCCAGAGGGATTACAAACTCAAAATGTTTTTTTTTAAAGTCGGTATGAGAACATTTCCTGGAAAATTTTAGAGACAGGTAGAGAACTCAGAGATAGCTTAGGGAATAACCTCAAGGGGAACCTACCAACTTCTAATACCTGTAAACTTATACTTGACTTAAGTACTTAGGGCAGGCCCAGGTATAGTGATGCTGTTATCTTTTCTCTCCTACCCATTCTGTTTCTGATGTTTGATCCTTTTTGTAGAACTGCACACCCAGTTCTAGAGCTATCTATAACCACAAATAACCTCATTTACTTTACAAGTTTTCTGAGGCTTCGGGGTGTTCACTAATAATAAGGCAAGGTCCAAGTGCATGAGCTTCTTGGACAAAGTGTCCAATCTGTTAAAAATGGAGATTGTACCAGATGAACTTTATAGTCCAAAATACTGAAATCCTTGAAGACCTTTGTCCAAGTCTGTTCTCTGTGTTTCCCCAGCAATATCTAATGTTCTAGCTCCAAACAGCTCCATGTCCCAAGTGCTCATGGAAGCCAATTAATCTGTCCTATCTTGGGAAGGATTGGGAGATTGAGACATAATTTTCTCCCATGGGCTTGGCTGATGGGGGGTGAATGGGTATATGTATGTGAGTGTGGGTCCTTCCCTCACATCCTCTCTCTAAATTTCCATCCATATTTACTCTTTATCAGGGAGCAGGCACAGATGAGAAAACTCTCACAAGAATCATGGTCTCCAGGAGTGAGATTGACCTGCTCAACATTAGGCGGGAGTTCATTGAGAAATATGACAAATCACTTCACCATGTCATTGAGGTAAGGAAAAAGGAACTCCAGGCCCTATTGTAATCCAGGTGTCTCTTACCAAGGACTAGACCAGCATTAGACCTTAAGGGAAGTGCACGTGATTTGAGTTGGATTCCAATGACTTTTAAAAAAATTTTTTTCAGTAGGATTTTATTTTTCCAAATACACATAAAGATAGTTTTTAATGTTCATTTTTGTAAGACTTTGTGTTCCAAATTTTCCTCCCTTCCTCAGGACAGCAAGTAATCTGATAATAGATTAAAAGTGTGCAGTTTTTAAAACATATTTGCTCATGAGAGTAAAAGAGGAAAAAGCATGAAAAATAAAAACAAACAAAAAAGGTAGAAATACTATGCTTTGATCTACATTCAGGCCCCATAATTGTCTCTGGATGCAGATGGCATTTTCCATCCCAAGTCTATTGAAATTATCTTGAATCATGGCCCCAATGACTTTTTTATCCTTTCTCTCCATAGCTCCTCATATTTCCAGAGAGGCATATAAATTATTTTTGCTCTTGGGGAGGTATCCTCTGCATCGAAACATAAAAGAATGTGTACTCCAGGGGCAGAGGGGGCCTTTTTTTGTTTGTTTGTTTTTTTTATTTAATAGCCTTTTATTTACAGGATATATACATGGGTAATTTTACAGGATTAACAATTGCCAAACCTCTTGTTCCAATTTTTCACCTCTTACCCCCCCCCCACCCCCTCCCCTAGATGGCAGGATGACCAGTAGATGTTAAATATATTAAAATATAACTTAGATACACAATAAGTATACATGACCAAAACATTATTTTGCTGTACAAAAAGAATCAGACTCTGAATTATTGTACAATTAGCTTGTGAAGGAAATCAAAAATGCAGGTGTGCATAAATATAGGGATTGGGAATTCAATGTAATGGTTTTTAGTCATCTCCCAGAGTTCTTTTTCTGGGCATAGCTAGTTCAGTTCATTACTGCTCCATTAGAAATGATTTGGTTGATCTCGTTGCTGAGGATGGCCTGGTCCATCAGAACTGGTCATCATATAGTATTGTTGTTGAAGTATATAATGATCTCCTGGTCCTGCTCATTTCACTCAGCATCAGTTCGTGTAAGTCTCTCCAGGCCTTTCTGAAATCATCCTGTTGGTCATTTCTTACAGAACAGTAATATTCCATAATTTTCATATACCACAATTTATTCAGCCATTCTCCAACTGATGGACATCCATTCAGTTTCCAGTTTCTAGCCACTACAAAAAGGGCTGCCACAAACATTCGTGCACATACAGGTCCCTTTCCCTTCTTTATAATCTCTTTGGGATATAATCCCAGTAGTAAACACTGCTGGATCAAAGGGTATGCACAGTTTGATAACTTTTTGAGCATAGTTCCAAACTACTCTCCAAAATGGTTGGATTCGTTCACAACTCCACCAACAATGCATCAATGTCCCAGTTTTCCCACATCCCCTCCAACAATCATCATTATTTTTTCCTGTCATCTTAGCCAATCTGACCGGTGTGTAGTGGTATCTTAGAGTTGTCTTAATTTGCATTTCTCTGATTAATATGACTTGGAGCATCTTTTCATATGACTAGAAATAGTTTCAATTTCTTCATCTGAGAATTGTCTGTTCATATCCTTTGACCATTTTTCAATTGGAGAATGGCTTGATTTTTTATAAATTAGAGTTAATTCTCTATATATTTTGGAAATGAGGCCTTTATCAGAACCTTTGACTGTAAAAATATTTTCCCAGTTTATTGCTTCCCTTCTAATCTTGTCTGCATTAGTTGTGTTTGTGCAAAAACTTTTCAGTTTGGTATAATCGAAATTTTCTATTTTGTGATCAGTAATGATCTCTAGTTCTGCTTTGGTCATAAAGACCTTGAGGGGGCCTTTTTAAGGGGATGGTGGCCGCTACCCTGGGAGGTACCTGGGAAGGCTTTTTACTAGAAACGTATCTTTTCTTTCTTCTCTTAGAGTGACAACTCCGGGGACTACCTAAAGGCTTTGCTGGCCCTCTGTGGAGGAGAGGACTAGCTGGAAAGGGGAGAGCTGGTCCCCAATTGAAAGCTGCCCTGTTGGTTGTAGAGGTTGCTCTGGCTTCAGGGGCAACTTCCTTTGCTATCCAGCCTCACACTCGAGGAGACCACAGCCAGCACTGATCCCTGCGCAGCCGTGACAAATGGGAAGGGGAAGGGTGGTACACAAGGGTTAGGGAGGGAAGGGACTTGGGACTTATCTTCTGTGAATGCTGTAGGAGGAAAGGGTGACACCTCCAGAGAGGTACTTTACCCAGTGAAGTTACTCCTGTCCATGTACTCTAAAATGAATAAAATGTACACCGATTCTAGAATCTGAGTTACAAGGTATCTCCAAAAGACATCTCACCCAAAATGGAACAGGTGTTCCTCCTATGCTATCTGTACACGACTTTTGCTTCAAGACTTGAGAGTTGAGGAACTCATTGATTTTTTTAAGGCAGCCCATTCCTCTTTGGGGCAGTTTTAATTGTTATAAAGTCCCTTTATTTATTGGGTCAAAAATGGCTTCCCCTGTTTCCTCTCAATTGAATTTTAGTAACCCAGAATATTCACAGTATAGGAGATAAAGTCAGACACAGACCAAAGACAAGCTTCCCTTCCCGCTCTACCCAGCGCCCATAGCTTCTACTTCCCATTTAATTCTCTTGTTTCTGGCTTTCACACCATAGTCTCTCCCTACCTGATGCTGCTTAAAGTGCTTCCCTCCATGGGCTTTCCTGAAGGCATTTTAGCACAGTTCCCGGCACTCAAAAAAAAAAATCCTTGTTGGCTGACTGATGTTCAGGGTTTCTGAAGTATGTTCTGTTAGTTTTTAGTTCAACTAAACAAGTTCCAAAAAGGAAATTATATTTCCTATAATGCTGTTTCTGCTTCCTCTTATTTCTCTCAAAGTAGATGGAAATTTGGCTCTAATCTATTGTCTTTTTACTGATCCAGTACGGACACTCAACCTTATATACTTATGAATCAGTTGGTTCCCAGGCACTTGATCCATCACCAAGCATTTATTAAGTCTTACTCCTGCCAGGCTTTGTGCTCGGGATGAGGTGTACGAATACATAGAATACATCCCTGTTTTTAAGAGGCTTACATTCTAACTTCTACATTGTCTTGCATCTCAGAATGGGGTTGGGGTGGGGGAATAACAAATAGACATGCCATTCTTCTGAGCTTTTCAGGAAGTCCTGTGAAGAAAATGGGACAAAGATGGTGATTCCAACTTATAAATCAGAACATTGATACTGCAACAATTCTTTAACATATCACATTGCTTTATCATTTGTTAAGTGCTTACTATGGATCAGGCTTTATGTGAGGCCCTAGGAATAAAAAGAGAAGCAGGTGTTTGACTAGTAAATAGAATAGCATAGACGTGTATCCATCTAGCTCGTTCCTCTTGCATACACTGCTTCTGCTATTACCTGGAGAAATGCTAAAGAAATCCTAATATACTGAAGGGGAGGGCACAAAGGAAGAGAGCCAAATAAACCAGGCAGGATTTCCTGGGTGGTTTCAGCTCAAAATTGGCAGAGAGAACCTTGCATTCTGTATTTTTAAGCTTTTTTCATTGGAAATCTAAATAAACCCCACAGTGACACAGAAGGATGAGTCAGTTCAATAAACACGAACTGAATAAGTTCTCTATTCCCAGCCTTGTGGAGAGAGCAAGAAGTTCGAGCCATGACTTCTGCCCCCGGGGTGGGGCTGGGGGGTGGCATTTTATGATAGAGAAATGAAAGCATTGGGTAATAAAGTAACCTGTACTATGTATAGCTCACAAAGGACCAAAGTGCGTAATAAGGACCACAAATCAGTGAAATCTGTGTATACGAGGCTGGCAATAACTTTATTTCTATAGGATTTTACCAGCTTAGGGACACATGATACTTTTATCAAAAAGTAAATTATCTAGGGCAACTGGTAACATTCTCAGCAGCCAAGAAACAGGTTATGAGAAGCTAATCTTCTTTTCTTTGGTCACAAGGCTATTTAATCTCAAAGTTAGGATTAAACCCAGCTTTTCTGACTTCAGAATCAGCACTCTCATATATAATATTAATTACTGTGTACTCCAAGCTAAGGATAGTCAACAAGCATTTATTAAGCTCTTATCTAATACCAAACACTCTACTAAGTGATGGGGGATATAAAGAAAAGCAAAAATAACTCCCATCTTCACATGTCAGCTTATGAAGTGAGTTAGCATTCTATTAGGAGACTCCAATTATTTGTGGATACCAGATAAATGTTTTTTTTTTTTTTAAGTGATTGATAGGGGGAGGGCACCAAGCACTAAGGTAAAGAACAAAGACCATATGGAAAAGACTCTATACTGAGCAGAACCTTGACAGGAGCTAAAAGGGTTTCAAGCACTATGAGTGAGAAGAGCATTCCAGACACAAAAGAAGCATGCACAGAGGTGGAGTGTTGTGTATAGAGAACAGCAAATAGGCTACTTGGATTAGAATGTAGAATATGTGAGGAGAATCATTGTGTCATCACCCTGAAAAGACAAGCTGGAACTTATTGTGAAAGGTTTCCAATGCTAAACAAAGGAGTTTGTCTTTTATTTTATTAGGGGATCTATTAAAACCTGAGCAGGGCAAGTGACATGGTCAGACCTGTGTTTTGGGAAAATCCCGTTGGCAAGCTGGATGCAGGATGGATTGGAGAGGAGAAACTCTGGATGCAGAGAGACTAATTAGGAAGATATTGCAACAGTCCTGGAGGGAGGGGATGAGGGCCTGAAATAGTATTGCAATTGCATGAGTAAAAAGAATGGAACAGATGTTAGATTTGTTGAGCAGGTAAAATCAGAGCTTGGCATCTAATCAGATACAGGACCAGGAGTATGAGAAAGGAGTTGAGGAAGCTCCCCGGATTAAAAGGGATTTATTGTAGGCATTGAAAGAAAGGTGGATTTTTAATAGACACATGTCCCCAAAGGAGAGACACTATTATTAAACATGCCTTTTTCTTTCCTCCAAACTCTATCTTCCCATGATCTTATAGTACTGAATGAATCTCAGTAAAGAAAAGGTTCAAGGAGAAAGTGCAATCTAGGAGATAGAAAACAGATAGTAATCTAATTTTCCTCTAGGAAATATATTCTTCTCCCCTCTTAGCTCCTGTCCTCTTGGACATCCTCATCTTTTTGCAGGGAGGTTATAGATTCTTAATATTCTTAGAGTTGGAAGGAACTTTAGAAATCATCAAGTCCAATTCCCACTTGAAGAACTCCTAAGATAAGAACAAATGTCATTTATTCTCTACTTGAAGATGTCTAGTGAAAGGAAATACATCTTCTCAAGGCAATCCAAACCATTTTTAGATAACTTTCATTGTTGGGAAGTTGCTTCTAATACTTAAATGGCTCAGTGATTTTTAAAGTGTTGGTCTTTTTCCAGGTAAGCAGATTTCCACTCATCCACATATCTGCCCTTTTTGTTTGTCTCTTGCCCATACTCTATTAGGTTTACCAGAGCTCCTGTTTTTTCTCAACATGACGGCTATAATAGTGAAACTCATGAGCTGTCCCTCCCTTTTGACATGTACCAGCTCTTTTTTTTTTTTTTGGTCATACATTTCTCGGTTGTCACTCTTTATCCTGGTTCTTCAAGATTCCTTGTTTGTTATAAGTGGAACCACGTACAAACTCACTGTGTGCCTTTCTGCTTCTTTAATTTTTAATGCTTTGAAGGTTGAGGAACCATGACTTGTAGCCATAAAACACCAGTTAAAACCTGGTTTTAAAAAGATGAACCTGTGTTTAAAGGATTTTCTTAATTTCCCAAAAGTAATCCAGCCAACTCTCATTTAACTTTAGGCTCAATTCATTGTCCATTTACAAATGGACAGTACACTGTCTGTCCAAGAAATAGATACTGATAGATGTGATATATATATATATATATATATATATTAAACTTCAACACCTCTTCCGGGTTGTTGTATTGCCCTCCAACTATATGAAGTAATTTGTACAATAGCTCTTAGTCTTGCTTTTTCCCTTGTAGATGATTAGATAAGACTTTTATGAGAGGTTACAGATCTTTTGCAGAATGTTTTACAATGTTTTGGAACACCTTGATGAACCAGCATGCAATTTCTTCCCCATATTTACAGGAAATTGCTCTTCAACTTGGACTTTGAGTTATATCTCCTCCATGACAGTGGTTAATATCATTGGCAAGTATATATATCTTGTCTTATGCCTTATTTGGTCTTTGTGATCAGAGAGTCATTGAACTAAATTATCTCTTAGGGTTTGTTTTTTTTTTTTAGGAATCTTGAATATTGATGCTTGGACTCCTTGTTGGAAAAGTCTTTAAACAACCAAGTCAAAAACAATCAAATCAAAAAGCCCAGTGGAGTCTTGTATTTTTCTTAACCTTCCAGTTACTTGTCTGATGGCAAAGACTTGGTCAGCAATTTTTCATAATAGCACTTGGAAAAATTTGCATCTTCCCTACTAAAACCCTCATCAAGCATGACCTTGATGTTAATGTAGCTGACTCTTTTTTTGTTATTTAAAAAAAATTAGATAGCTTTTTATTTTCAAAATACATGCAAAGATAGTTTTCAAAACCTTGTGTTCCAATTTTTTCTTCTTCTCTTCCCCCTTCCCCCTCCACTAGACAACAAGTAAGTCAATATATATTAAACATTCTATACATATTTCCACATTTATCAAGCTGCACAAGAAAAATCAGATCAAAAAGGGAAAACATGAGAAAAAAAAAGCAAGCAAACAACAACAAAAAGGTGAAAATACTTTGTTGTGATCCACATTCAGTCCCCACAGTTCTTTTTCTGGATGCAGATGGCTCTTTCCATCACAAGTCTTGGTTTGAATCATCTCATTGTTGAAAAGCTGACTCTCTTAAAATTTTTATTTAGATAGCAAATTAGGCATGTTAATTCTTGATATTCTATCACATGGAGAGGTATTAATAAAGTTCAGTATTTTTTCCTCACATTTTGTTATTTTTGGTATACATTTCTTCCTTCTTTACAAACACAATTTGATTTGTAAACATTTATTGTAAATCTCTTCCTTTTAATTTTTGTTATCCTCCTTCCATTTTTATCATAAATTCCTTCTGATAACTTACTTACCTAGATCTCTTTCTTGGCTTTCTTAGTTTTGCCCTTAAAACAGTTTTACTGTTTTGAGAAATGATACTGCTGATAATCTTACATTATGTTCAAATTATTTTGCATGAGAGTTTATATTTTAAACAGGCATTGTATTTGGTTATCATTCCTCATTTCACTTTGGAAGTAGACAAATTATTTTCTATTTGGCATATTTTATAGGTTATTTTAGCCTTTTTTTTCCCCAGACAGCAATTTATTTATATCAGTTAAGTTGGTAGATGAAATTATTTTATGTTTTTTATTGCATTCATGTCTCATTTTTTCATATTTCATTTGAGTGTCATAACTAAAATTTTCAGTTGTATTATATATTTTTCTAATTTTTATTCCACTTTTAACATTTTTGGTCTTTAGCAATATATAGATAATTCAAGAATTACATCAATAATGAATCATTTCCTGTCAAAATATAATGAATTTAATTTAAAAAATAATATAACTCACTGTAATTTTATTCTTTGGAGAATTGACTGCTAAAGTCCAATATGTCATACTATGGATAATTCCCAAATTTGTCTTTGGTAGATAAATATTCAGTGTTCTAAAGTTTTGGTTCTCAGACTTTATTAGACCTCCTACCTCACTACATTTTGTATACATTTTTGATGACTGTTTCCTAGAAAAAGACCTTCAATCAATTATCTTAAACTAGGTTAGTTAGTGTTAAAAAATATTATTCAGTGCTTACCATGTTTATAACCTAGAACAGGAACATGGGAAACTATGTTCCATAAACCAAATATGACTTGCTGCCTATCTTTGTAAATGTAAATTATAAAGACCACTCTTAGCTTGCAGGCCATACAAAACTAGGCATTGAGCTATATATAGCTTATAGGCCATAGCTTGCCAGCCCCTGGTCTACCAATTCTTTTTTCAAAGAAAGTATTCATGATATGTGAACTTGAGGTTCTGATGTACCCTACAAGCCATTGGTCTCTTATGCCTTATTTTCCATATCTTTATCATAAGCCTCACTTATTCCAACAGAGACACTGAAGACACCAAGTATCAAAGTATATATTCAATTATTATTATTAATTTAATTTAGAGTGTTACCAAGTTACTCAGTTCTTCATCAGATGTTTTCGGTGCTGCTGCAATCTTTATAGCAGCTATAAGCATATAAGCCAAAAGTATTATCATGATGATTTTTTTGCAATTATTTATCATGAACAATATATAAGATGTGTTGCAGGAAGACATAACATTCCAGAAAAAGACAATATTTATCGCCTTTGGATATGTTAAAATGTTTTCTTCCAATTACTTCATTTGTCTTTCCAAGGAAAATCTGTGATATATCCTTCCACTTAGTTTTGATTTGAAAAAAAAATTTTACCAAAATATTAAAGTAAAAACAGTAACTGCAATGGAATCTGGAATCACTTTCACCAAATGATAAAGCTTTGGAATAGGACTTAGTTTAAGTGATCTTTATATTGAGATAAAATCTGCTCTTAATTTGTACCTTTGCTCCTAGTTCTGGTTTTTGAGGATAGCAGAACAAGTTTAATTAAACATTTAATTAAAATTAAATTTAAAATTAATTATCATATGTCCCTAAAATCTCTTCTTCAGACTAAAAACATCTTTCTTTCCCTCACATGATCCTTATGTTTAGAGTCACTTCATCATCCTATCCTGTGGATGCTCTTTAGCTCTTAACAATAAATGTGGTCTATTCAGAACAGAATTCAGCAGGACTATCACCTTCCTTGTTCTGTAAGACACTTCTATTTCATCTGAAATCCCATGAGCTTCTCTATTTGTTACATTGGGTCTGGTTGTTCAGTTTTGAACCTACCAACAAACTTTTATTAAGGCTTAGCAATGTTGGATTCTAAGAACACAGACTCATTTGTATTTCCTTCAAGGATCTTACATTCTAATGGAAGGACATGTACCATATAAGTGTTTACCAAATAAAAGATAATTTTAGGAGGAAGATACTGTTGGGGGAGGGGGGAGTCAGGAGAGGTCTCATGTAGGACATAGAATTTGAGCTGAATTTGGAAAGAAGCTCAGGTCAGGAGGGAATGTATCATAGCCAAGGGGAACAGCCTAAACAACTGACTTGGAGATAATAGAAGATGGAATTATATGATAAGAATCTGTAACCAAGACTTTGTCTTGTCCATTGTCCATTGTCATACAGACTGCATTTGTCAGTCTTGTTCACTTGGCTACAGTGAGACTTTGTCAAATACCTTGCTGAAATCTAAGCATACCATATATCTGGCATTTCCCGGATCTACCAGTCTAGTAACTTTGTCCAAAAAGGAAATGAAGTTAGCCTGGTATAACCTGTTCTTGTTTGAACCCATTTTACCTTATAGCCTTTCTATGTCCTTACAAACTATTTGGGTTCAAACCTTTCTGGAATTTCCCAAGAACTGTCATCAAGCTCATTAGGCTATAGTATGAAGATCTTCCTCCCTCTTGAAAAACAGAAAACTTGCTTGTCTCTGCTCTTACATCACCTTTAGCGTCCCCTCTGATTTCCAAATAGCTTAGACATCTTATTGATAACTCTCGTTTTTCAGAGCCATGAAATATTATTCAGAAGGTCATTAAATTTAGAGCTGGAAGAAACTCTAGAAACTATCTAATCAAACTTTTTTATTTTAAATGCAAGGAACCAGAACTCTCTCAAGATCACACAGGTTATCTTGACTTGAATTTGGTAAGGGCAGCTTTATGCTTGCTCTTTTTACCATCTCTTACCTTAAGTCTCAGTTCCATGTGAAACATTTTTCTTCTATACTTCCCCTCCCGAGGATGGTTCTCCTTGGTAAACCGAAGTAATGCAATAGTTGAGTAGTATTGCCTTCCTTCCCTTGTTGGTTGTCATTGATCTTACATCTTCCTTCAACTTAATTTAGCCAACAAAGTTCTTCCTAACACTTTTCTTCTAAGATCATGCCAGTTTAAAAATCAGATCTCAATGATGAATTCCCCTAGGCAGCAACTGATCTTTTCAAACTTGTCTTCCTTCCCTCCTTCATGAAAATCATAGCAATTTTAATGACAGAACTTTTTTCTCCAGAGCATCCCATCTCTTTTGCGCAAATGATGGGGTCATAGAATTTAGAACTGGAGATGATCTTAGAGTTTACCTGATTTAATCTCCTTATACTGTAGATGAAGAAACAAAGACCCAAAGAGATCTGCCCAAAAGTACACAGCCAGTAACTTGCAAAGCCAGGATTCAGAGGTAGAGCCTCTGACCCCAGTGTTTGTATTTTTTGCATTGTACCACAAAAAATGTCCCTTTTTGTGATCCCATTTGGAGTTTTCTTGGCAAAGTGCTGGAGTGCTTTGCCATTTCCTCCTCCAGCTCTTTTTATAGATGAGGAAACAGAGGCAAATAAGATAAATTGATTTGCCCAGTGTCACACAGTGAACAAATGTCTGAGGCCAGATTTGAACTCAGGAAGAGGAGTCTTCCTGATTCCAAGACCCAAATAAACACACACACACACACACACACACGTAGATAGATTCCTTTTTTTTTCTTTATAATGTACTTTTAAGATAGCAACCTTAAAGAAAATCAAGTATACTTTCATCTCAAGTCACTAACTCGTTCCTTCCTTCTTATTGGTCAAAATCAGGACCAAATTCTAGTACTCCTCTTCACTTCCTCCCTTTTACCCAAAATGAAATGATCTAACTTCATGTTTCCGCCCAAAATCTCTCACTACTACCAGTGCTAGAAAAGGATATATAAGAATATTGGATTCAATTTGTTTTAAGTCTATCATCATACAGAAGAGAAAACTAAAGTCAAGAGAAATTAAGGCCAAATGACAAAGAGTTTTGCTCATGGTTACTCAGCTAGTTAGAAACAAAAGACTAGAACCAGGGTTGTTTCCTCTGTACAATTACCTTCTTTATTTCCTTAACTTACCATCCTCCCTTTAAACCCTTGGAGTTTGAGTAGGAGGGAAAGGTTTTGCACATTAATTTAGCCTTTGCGGCTTCTTCTCTCCCAAGCATCTTCCCCCAACAACCCCCAAGCCAACAAATTGTGTTTTCCTTCACTACTGAGTCACCCTGTGGTTTCTGATAATCTCATTCCCCCAAACCCTACCCCCAAAACACGTAGTGAAAACCACCTTTCATAAAGGGCAATCTCTTTTTTAGATCTCAAGGGTCAAGCCCACCCCCTCAATTTAGAAACCTTCTTTACACCCCAGTCCTATCCCCTACCCCCAGATGAAAATATGTGTTGGGGTGGTAGGTAGGGGAGATTCAAGTCCTGCACGAAAGCAATTAATTATGGAGAAGATTTGTTTATAGAGTGTTGGAAGATGAAATCTGGCTATCACTTAACCAACCACAAATATAGCACAGGTATCTGCTCTCGGAGCTGGAAAGAGAGCCCAAGGCACCATAGAATGCCAAAATTGGAAGATACCATGGAATATAGAATGTTCAAGCTGAATGAGAGCATGGGAATAAACTTTATTCAAAGTTGTATTTGGGATTACAAAATGTTTTATATCCTTTATTTGGTCAAGACAACTCCCTATGGAGTTAGCTAGTCAAGATTATCATCTCTTGCCTAATTTAGCAAGCTAAAGTCTATAGTTTGATTTGCCAAAAATAATTATGGTAAACACTTTTGTTTGGGGTGATTCTTCTCCTATGCCCAAACTTGATTTCTCTTCTCACCATCCCAACTACTTTAGTGTTCCTACTGCTAACTGCAGTTTAATCCCTATCTCCTCTGACCAGTTTTAGAGGAGCTAGATTCAGCATTTCTATAGATATGATGACTGATCAGTGAATCAAGATTAGGAGGGGAAATGAAGTGACTAAGAACTGGGTAGTTGAAACAAAGTACCCCCAAACCCAAGCTGAACCAATAATTTCCATACCCATTATCCTATATAACCCAAACCACCTCTTCTTCCTAAAGATGGACAAGTATGGCAGGGGAGAGACCAGAGGGAGGAGAAATTGGAGAGAAATATATGCATACATTTTAAAATTGAATCTGCATTATATTACTTTCTTAAGTTTAGGCAATCATCAACAACAAAATTAAACATTTGCTGACTTTTTGAAGTAAACTGATCATGCTGAAAATTTAACAATTTTAACAAATTTAACAATTTGCTTATGCAAATTGGTAAGAGCTGGTTCCAGACTCCTGCTTGACCTCTAGTCTAGAGCACTTTCTACCACTCCATGCAAGCAAAGCGTTAACAACCTCTGTTTTACTTTTTTGGGAGAAGGGGGAGGGGAAGTTCATAGATCTTTGAAAATTCCCCTTCTGGACATTTCAAGTGAGGGAATGAATCCTAAAGTGAAACCAGGTAAAATATTTCCCAGACCAGAGCAACCTGTGTCTGTATGAGATCTATGCCCACTAAAAATCCCAAAAAGTTAGATTTGGAAGGTCCCAGGGTTTTCATTTTACAGGTAAGAAAAAAGTGACTTGCTGAAGATTACATAGCTGGTTATGGGGAAGATCCTGTATTTGAACCCAGGTTCTCTAAATCCTAACTCAATGTTCTTCCAACTATACCACATTATCTATCGCTCAGTCCAACTCATTTCCTCTTTTCTTGCCTTTGGCCGGGTGTAAGGCACTCTACGGATGAGAGGAGAATCCATCCCTCCCCTTGAGGAGGTTCCCCTCTAAGCTTCATTTATTTCATCCTATTTCTCATTCTTTCCTTTTTCCCTGGCTTCGGCTCTATACATCTCTTCCTCAAATCTTTTTCTACCTCTCTGAGGAGCAAGATCAGGATTAGAATCAGAAAGAGGTCTTTCAGGAAGGGGTAATTAGAGTGTAGAATTTGCATAGTCCTGGGATCTCAGCATTCTGGAAATCCCCCTGGGTGACCAGCGCTTCCTCTCTGAGGTCAGGGTACGTCAACAGAAAGCTCCTTCCCCTCTCCTTCTGCTGTGAAGAAGCCAGGAAGTCAGTCTGGGCAGCCTGTGGAGGCCGAGGCCAAAGTTACAGCGTGGTAATTGAAGGGAAACCCAATGAGACGACCATTCCCCCCTGGAAGATGACTTAAGAAGTATGGGGGGAGGAAGAGGATCTAGGGCTTAAAGAGCAGCCTGGTACTTGAAATGGAAAGGGAGCCCAACGAGACAACCATTTCCTTCTGAAAGATGGCTTAGAAAATATGGAGGAAGGGAAGAGGATCTGGGGCTAAAAGACACAGAAACAGGTTCAGAATAGTGACCCAAATAAGCTTACAGTGTATTGTAGTGGAAATAGAAAGGGGCTTGAAGTTTGAAGATTTGCATTCAAGACCTGTTAAAGATCACTTATTGAGACTGTGACAAAGTTTCTTCCTTTTCCCCAGGCCTTAGTTTATTTATAAACCAGGGATGAGATTTAATGTCCCTTTTAGCTTTAAGGTTTTAAATTCATTCAATCATCTTGAATGTCCTGTGGTCTAAGATCATTTATAGCCCTGGCATCCTTTCTAGCTCTGATAATGCCATATGCTTGGACAAGATCTGATCATTGCCAGATTTTGCTATAAAGTTCATCTTCTTTTTCTGGGCACCTAATCCTAGGACCAGGAACTACAGAAGGATAGCTTTTTGATGACAGCACTCTCAGAGAACAACTAGTCTAATCCACACCTAAACAGGAAATCTTATGTATAACATCTTATAGTAATTATAGTAGTAATTTAATTACTTTAAAGACCCTAGGGACAATAACTTTAAAAAAAATCAGCAAAGCTGGGGGTAGGACAGTTATCCTAGATGACCACTAAGTTCCTTTCTAATTCATTCAAGTAGTCTGTGTTCTAAAATCCTTTCTGGATCTGACATTATAAGCTATATTATATTATATTTTAAGAACCTCCTCAAACAGCCCATTTCCTTCATGGACAACTAAGATTGTTCAGAAATTTTTGTGAATGTCAACTCTCTGAGCATAAAGAGAGAAGAAACCTTAATGATATTTGGTAGATACACACTTAAACTAGCTTTTCCCAGGCCACTAGTTGAGGTCCTAGATGGGGATGTCACATTCTTTGGAGTCAAAAACTTTGTCTTTGGACAAAGACTTTGGAGTCAAAAGTCATTTGTCTGAATCAGGGAAGGGAAAGTCTAGTGTCGATCTAAGTTTTTTCTACTTTATCACTGGTAATTGTGAAAGGTTGGGAAATTTGCAACAGCTCAGGTTCAAGGACTGGACATCTGAGAAGATAATCTGACTCTCTGTTCTCAGTGTGAAGAGATTATTTATTGTATGTGGGGGAGTGTATTTGTCTTTTCTGCTGGGAAGTGTGGGTTTCTAAATATATTTCCTAATGAAATTTTGTTAGTACATTTCCCAAGACTTAACTCAATGATTTATATACCACATTTACATAAAATCTTGAAATTTCCTGAAATAATTAAAAAGGAGCTGATCTGGATTCTAATCTTTGCTCTGTTTCTAACTTGACATGTGATTTTTAGAAAGCTTCATCCCCATTTTGGGCTTCAATTTTCCACATAAAAAATGAATTTGGACTTTCCCCCTATCTCTGACCTTCTATAACTTATAATTTGCAAATGGAGATTCTAACTCCTGCTCTATCTCTAACTCATCCATATAATCTTTAGTAAATTATTTTATTTTTCCCAGCTCCATGATTCTTACCTCTAAACTGGGTACATTATCTGCCTTTGTGCTTTATAGGATTGTTGTGAGGAAATACTTTAATGAGAAAAAAGAGGTGAAAAGATTAGAGCCACTGAAACAGAAGGTGGCATTAAATATCATTCCTTTCTTGCTTCTAGGAAAAAATACTAGAAAAACTTCTCTTTGGAAGGTTTTTTGTTTTGTTTTGTTTTGTTTTTAAGCCTGTCACAACCTGGCTACAACCAACTCTTTCTACTTTATCATGCTTTATTATCCTTCCAATACATGACATTACAGCCAAATGGTTCTACTAGTTGTTCCATGTGTCTCTCCCATCTTTGTGCCTCTTTATAGGCTTCATGCTTGAAATATTCTTTCTCCTCATCTGTGCCTCTTAGAAAACCTGATTTGTTTTAAAGCTCAGTTCCAATGTGATGTCCTCCTAAAACTTGTCCTGATGTCCCGAATTGCTAGCGTCTTTCTTCCTGAAGTCATTTTGTATTTACTTCGTTCATGTGTTACATTTACTAATAAGTATATATGCTAATTCTTCTGTAAAATGTAAACTACATGTGGGCAGGACCTGTTTCATTTTGAGTATCTAGAGCATAGTGGGATACGGCCAAGGACTGAACCTGTGATTTCCTTGTCATGGGGAACTCCCAGAGGAGGAAACTCCTTCTACCAGTACAGATCAGCACCTTCTTTTTTTTTTTTAGGTCTTTAGGTCTTAGAAAGTTGCCTAGAGTTCTAAGGACTTTTTCAGATCTATTCAGACCCAAGTCTTCCTGTCTTTTAAGACCAGTCTCCTATCCACTATGATATCCCACGGCTAAAAGATACAGTAAGTACCTAATAAATGCTCATTGCTTGATTACCTTATGGCAAATTGCCTACTGCAGAAGCAGTGAAAACTCAGACTCATGTTCTGTTTAAGCTGGAAAAAATCATAGAAATCATAGTTCAATCCATCCCCCTTCATCCCTTATCTATAGATAGAGAAGTTCTTTGGAGAAGATAAATTCTGTATTTGAGTGAGAAACATTAAATCCAGAATAAAAATTCAGCAAAGGGTTTTTTATTAGGTTCTTCAAGGCGTCCTTATTAATTGGGGATTCCCCATTTCCCTTGAAACAAGGGAGTAAAAGCTGGATTTCACTCCATCCTGTACCCTTCTGGAATCCCCATCTTACATCAAACTCCCCTTACCACTCAAGAAACATTCTAGAGAATAAGTGGAAACAGAAGGAATGGGAATGAACAAGAGGAAAATGTGAGCCAAACATCTGGAGAGATTTCCTTACCAGACCAGATGAGTCTGGAATCCCCCACTTGCAGCATACTGAGGCAAAACTAGAGCCTGCTGGGAATAACCCAATGGAGAAGCTGGACTGGAAACTTCTGCCAGTCTCCTCCCTCTCTTCCCCCCACTTTTAGTTTGTGATCCAACCTCTGAATCATCTTTCCACCTTCCCTCAATAATCCCCCACCAAAAGGAATGACCTCCAATCTGGGAATTGACTAACAATGGCTATTTAAAAAAAAGGGAGTGTGTATGTGTGAGTGTTGGAGAGAGATAGAGACAGAAAGAGACAGACACAGAGACAGAGACAGAGACAAAGAGACAGAAAGAGGAAGAGAGGGAGAGAGAAAGAGACACAGAAAGAGACAGAGACAGACAGAGACAGAGACAAAGAGACAGAAAGAGGAAGAGAGGGAGAGAGAAAGAGACACAGAAAGAGACAGAGACAGACAGAGACAGAGACAAAGAGACAGAAAGAGGAAGAGAGGGAGAGACACACACAGAAAGAGACAGAGACAGACAGAGACAGAGATAAAGACACAGAGAGACAAAGAGGAAGGGAGGGAAAGAGAGACAGAGAGAGAGAGAGAGAGAGAGAGGCACAGAGAGAGACAGAGAGAGGGAGGGAGGGAGAGAGAGAAAGAGAGACACAAAGAGAGAGAGAGAGACAGAGACGGAGAAAAGAGAGAAGGGAGGAGAGGAGAGACAGAGAGAGAAGGAGAAGAGAGAGCTGAATCTGGACTCAGCTGGGCTGGCTGCTTGTCTCCCTCTATCTCGGGGAATTCCCCTCCTGACTAGAAGTCGTCAGCCTTGTGTTCCTTCCTGCAGTCTCTCAGTCAGCTGAGCAAGATTCGGATTGTAACCCCCACCCTGAGACCCTTCCCCTCCTTCGCCCTTTGAAACTGGTAAGTAACAGACATTTACAGGATTGGGGGAGAAGGCAAAGAAGGCAACAGGGCCCAAAACTACGAGCTCTTCTTTCTAAATGTCCATATCATGGTTATTTCTAGGTTTGAAACAAGAAACAAAGGCTCCCTCTGTCCCCTCATTTCCTAACTGACCCTGGTAAACTGGCCATCTGTCCTATTCCTCCCTTTACTTTCTTTAGTTTTTTTCTTTTCCCTCCTTTTCCTATTCTCTCTCTTAGATGCTTCCTTTCCTTTCACTCTTTTTCTTCTCCTATGTTTCCCATTGCTCCTGGATTTGGGAAAACACAGGTTGACTTGGGAAGGTTCTGTTTTACCCTTTGGTTTCTTCTGGAAGAAGCTGGGATAAGAAGGGTATCTATGGGAGCTTTGGATCCTGGATAGGAAAAGGCACGTGGGATATTTAGAGCTGTTGTTCAGAATTTTAAAAGTGTTGCCTTATGCTTTATTAAGCATACTATTAAAATGAAAGAAACGAATTCCTCACCATTCTAACGAGATCACTTTAATATTGGATCCGTAGTTACAAATGATAAAGCTAAGGTCACTGGTGGTAGAAGCCACAGGAGGATGAGAAGGTATTTTTTAGTATTTCAGTCACTAAGAATAATGTTTTTTTCTGAGCACTAAGCTGTCTTTGGGCTGGGTGTATTTTATTATATAAGAAGAGGAGGAGAAAATTGAGGCAGGAATATCAAATGAAGTCTATGAGCATTGCCTATGGAGTGAGAGGATTTGGATTCTGATGTAACCCCATCACTTACTAAATGTACCTTGGGGTAAATTCAAAAATTTTTCATCAATAAAATGAGCGCTCCATTTCTAAGGTCCTGTCCAGTTTTAAATCTTGTAAGATAGGAATAGACTGAGTAGAATGGAAAAAAAAGGGAGGGAGTGAAGATGAATTGAGGGAGAGAGCTTGGGAAGAGGAGGGGAAGAGTGGGATGGAAGCCAAAGGAGACTGGTGGACAAGAAGTAGGACTGGACAGAGAGAGGACTTAGTCTAAAGAATTAGGTCAGAACTTTCCAGAATTAGGAAATTAATATGCCTTATTAGTCTCTCTGATCATGGCTCCCCAAAGGCCATTTCCCTCTGCTCTCCTCATTCTGCCAGACTAGAAATCGGACACCATATGTGGCTCCCAGTTTTAAGCTGCCCTTGTCCTTGGTTCTTGCCCCTGACTTTGCTCCCCCTGTTTCTGCTGCCTCAGCCAGAGGAGAGCCAAGGGTCTCTCTAGCAGCTGTCAGAGCGAGAAAAGAATGGTAGTATTGGGCTTTCCTTGTTGGAAGACCTGGGCTGGGCTCAACTGGGCTGGGTCTCGTGGGGAAAGAAAACAGGGAATTTCCCCCAGTGTTTCTTTGCCTTTTCCTGTTGTTGGGCTCCCCATCAACCCTCCAATGAAAAGAAGGCATGCAGGAGGACAGGCTAGGGGTAGGGTAGGAAAACAAACCAGACAGAGAAAGGCCTCCTGAAAACTCGAAACAGATTTCTATGTACGTTAAGGGCCAGAACTGATTTGCCCAGTTCATTCTGCTTTCTACTGGTCTCTTTTCCACTCCCTGTGAAGGGTCCAGAGACAAACTGAACTTGGCCCTTCATGGCTCCAAAGAGAGAAGCTGGTGACAGACAACCTGCATTCTTCCTCAAATAGTGTCAGTACTGAAAGTGTCTCTGGTTCAAAATGAGACAGAAATGAAGAATGGGAGAGAGGAAATAGGACTTAGAATTGGGACACTTTGATTCCAACCCAGGCTTAACAGTGCAGTTAAGTACTAGATTTAGAAGTAAGATACCCAAAGGGTCATATTCCAATCTCTGCTACTCATTACCTCTGTGATCTTGGACAAGTAACTTCCTGATCTCTGGACCTCGGTGCCCTAATCTGTTAATGAAATGAATGAGATGGGTTAGATCAGAAGTTCCCAAACTGATATCTCTTTCCCCACCTTTCTGTCCCTCTCCCTTTGAAACTTAGAAAGAATATTTAGCAAATAGCATATTATCCTCATGTACATATGCATAATAAACATTAGATTTTGTTTCCTTTGATATTGAATAGGGGGCATAGAAAGGGGTGAGGGAGGCTTAATGAAAGCCAAGGAGTATAGGGAAGAAAAATCTCAAAGGAACTTCCCAGTTCTTAACATCCTACAATCTGTGATCCAGTCTCAGAATGTGGGTCTGGTGAGCTTGGGGATCAGTTATGTTGTCGGTCCTGGCAAACATCCTGGAGGAAGCTGTGATAGTCCTTGTAGGAATTTTGAAAGAGTAGTTTTCCCACTTTGTTGAAATCAATAATAACAATTCACATTGAAAGAGGTTTGCAAAGTGCTTTACAAACATTATCTCATTTGATCCAGAGATAAGTAGCTAGAGGTTGTACTCCCCAGTCCCAGGCTTTGGGGGTTAATTTTCTAACCTGGAAATCCCCTTTCTAGCAGGTGTCTGGGGTAAGGGGGAGCTCCTCCTGTTCCCCATTCCTCCTTTCCCAAAAAGAGTATCTATTTGGAGTTCCTGAAAGGAAATCTGAAAAGATAAAACTGGAGGAAAGAGATACTTAAATGTGGTTGTAAGTGGGTGGACAAAGGCTTGTTGGCTGGCTGGTGGGAATTTGATAATTTTGCATTTGTGGGTTTAACAGTGGATTTACAGAGGTACTGTGGTATTATAGAAAAAGTCCTAGACTAGGAGTGAGTCTTCACTCTTTAGCTATTATGCTTTTGCCTCTCCGTTGTAGAGGACATGACCTAGAGGAATTTGGTTAGGCTGTGAAGTTAAAGAACCGGGCTTCTTCTTCCCCTCTCATCCCTACCTTCTCCCCACCCCCACTGATTCTACGATGAAGTGATTAACCAGGGTTTGAATGTATGGAATATCCTGGGCTTGGGTACTCACCTACCCATACCTTATTGGGAATGAATGATAAAAATTAAGACTTTTGAGAATATATATACCTATCAATGTGTGAAAAGTGAATGAAAAAATATTTATTGAGTGCTATTATGTGCCTTATAAATTCTGTGCTAAGTGCTAGAGTCACAAATGCAAAATTGAATACAGAACCTACACTTAAAAAGATTACTTTATATTTAAAAAAACCTCCAAACATTTATTTTATTGTATAGCATACATCTTAGCAATACCATGATTTAAAAATAGAAATTGCATGTGCACTTTAAATCCTGTGCACTTGAAACATTTAAAAAAAATAATACTTCCAATTTGTTACTCATTATAATACTATCAACATCAGTCCTATCCAATCAAGGAAGTACATTGAAATACTTTTGTTTTTAGTAGCAAAATGGTGCAGTGTATTTTCAGTATATCTCTTTTAGAAATGTGGCTCAGTGCTTGAGCTTTAGTTCAGAATAATTTCATTGTATAGCAATATAATTTCAGGAAATTATGTTGAAATAAATGTGGTGTACCACAGAAAAATTATCATTTATTCTTTCTTTTAAAAATATGATTGGTTTTTTTTCATTCTAATTAAGTGAATTAAAATAAAACTAAACATGGAAAATAAGATTTTCATTATATAGCAACATAAAGTTGCTATGATTTTCATTACATAGCAACATAATTGGTAAACAATTTTCCACATTAGCCATATCTAAAAATGTCTTTCTCCATTTTAAATTCATTTTCTCTCTGTCATGAGGCAAGTGTTTTATTCATCTTCATTCTTTTGGACTCATAGTTTATTATTAGCTTAAATCCTGGTAAGGGGAAAGAGTACACATCGAGGAATGGAAACTGGGGAAGGGTGTTTTAGTTTAGAAAGTGGCAAGAATTGTGGGTGAAATACGTGGGGTAGAATAACACAAACTTTCCAGGAGCAAAGAAAGAGCTGATTCCTAATCTTAGTCATAAACACCTGCCCTAATCAGTCCAGACAAGTACCCTCCTGGTCACACCCCTTATACTAGTTTTGTGACATAGGTCAAGACATTTTCCCTCTGATGTCTATGACTTACTGTTTTCTGAAAGACTATGGGAATTCTTAAAGGGAACAAGTTTATGTTTGTTTTTCGTTCTTGATGCTTGTCCTGCTTCAACCTTCTATTATTTCTTGAAGGTGCTCAGTCACTTCACTAGCTACCATCTTCTTTGGGGGATCAAATTGAAGAGTTATTGGCTAAATCCTAAAGGAATAGTCAGAATATGAGAATCACAAACTCACAATCAGTTGGCATTTAAGGGAATATTTGTTGTAGTTGTAGAGTTGTTTTTCAGTTGGGTCTGATTTTGTGACCCCATTTGGGATTTTCTTAACAAAGATACTGAAGTGATTTTCTATTTTCTTCTCAATTTAAAAGAATGGGTTCTTCCCAAACAATAATTCACAAGCCCCTTTTCATTAAATTGTTTTTGTCTTGGTAGACCCAGGTAATTTTGGGCTCTCAGATTCTGATTTTAAGGAGGGGAATAATAGCCTTAAGTAAGGCTTAAGAGGTTGGGCTGATCCTGTAATCTCTTTCCTTCTCATTCCCATGTTGAAACTGGCATAGGATTTGCTAAGAAGCATGATAATTTCATAGATCTAGACCTTTAGGGGACTTTTGAGGCCATCTAATCCAATTATCTCATTTTATGGAAGAAAAGATAGTCTATTCCTTCTAGCTAAAAATGTGCATTCAAACCAACACAGGGTTGTTATTTTTTTTAAAGACATCAGTAGGTCAACAAGTATTTACTCAAATGCTTTCTATGTGCCAAACAGTGCTGACACCAAAGAAAGTAAAAAACAAAACAAAACAAACTGTCTCCTCCCTCAAGGATTTTACATTTTAATGGTACATTTTTTTAGTGTCAAAAGATTAAAGTGCATGCACCTTCTCCTGAAGTCTCATAGAGAAAAAATATAGATAAGTACATAACATCCATTAAAAACAAAAACAAAGCACTTTTTTTTCTGAATAGAATTTGAGTTTCAGGCCTCTAGGTTTGAGGAGATGAGCAAAGTTAGTTTTTTGTTCTGTTTTTGTGCATGTGTGAGGCAATTGGGTTAAGTGAATTGCCCAAGATCACACAACTAGGAAGTGTTAAGGGTTTGGGGTTGGATTTTGAACTCAGGTCCTCCCTATCCATCGTATGGATAGTTGCCCTTTAAAGTTAATTCTAAGAAGAGGTAACAGCTGAAAGAAGTTAGCTAGGCATTAAGGGAGGGAAAACTACAATAGGGCAACCCAGTGGCTTCGTATATGTGAATGCATTTGAGTTTGGGGTTGGGGAAGTGTCCAGAAATCTGCATGTTTGAAAGTGAAAATACTTTCTTTTATGTTTGAAGATATATTCAGGTTATAACACATGTGCTCATGTGTGTATTTGAAAGCCCAGCCTAACTATCCTCAATCTTGTGGTGACTGGCTTTGCTACTTTCCCCTTTATTTATCTCCTTTTAAAGAACATTGTAATTATATTTTATCATTTTAATTTTAAACATTTACATAAACAAGCATTAAAACTATTTTGAGATTATGGCCACATTTTTGAGTTGCTGAAATACAACAGGTTGCTTTTAAGAGGAAAGGTTGAGAATCAAGGATTTAGTGCTTATTGGGATAGAACACAATGTGTGTGTTTTAGTGCCTAAGGGGTTATGTGCCTATGCATGTGAGTCTATGTGACCATATCGTTGTAAATGTCTCCTTGTTTGCATGTAAGCATTTATTCGTATGTGTCCATGCATGCATGCCTACCTGAGTATATTTGTGCATTCAGTTGAATATACATTAAATTTTTAACTAACTGCAAGCCAGAAGGAAGAAAGAAAAAAAAAAAATTAAAGAAAGGAATAAGAAAAAAAGGTAGTTCCTGCCCTCACAGATTCCCCCCAATATTCTACTGGGGGATCCAACAAGTACACAGAGAAGTAAATAGAAATTACCTTTAAAGTAATACAGTATAATTTTAAAAATGAGAACCGTAACAACTTGGGAAAATTCAGAAGAGCATAATTTAGGAGGTGGCACTGGATCTTTCTCTGTAAGAATCTGGGGATTCTATGAAATGGAGGTGAGGAGGAAGGATGGTGGACCAGACATGGATGGGCACCTTTCCAAAGCCATTGAGGCAGAAACTGAAATATGTGGAGCCTAACTAACAAGAGTGTTCCCCTGAAACAATGCTTAGGAACAGGAAGTCCTATTAAATAAGAGGGGAAAGCTTGAGATTTTGTATTTTATCCCAGAGGCGATAGGGAGTCCCTGTGCTTTTTCTTTTTCTTTTTTTAAAATTAGGATTAATTTTTTTTTAAATTTTAAATTAGGATACATTAGCGGCATGGTAAAATTCTGTTTTTAGCAACATCAATTCTGCAACTGTGTGAAAGGAATATATATTGGAGAGGGGCAGAGATCAGAAGCCGAGAGTCCGATTAAGAGGCTATTATTTCCCAGGCTAGAGGTGATAGAGCTTCGAAACTAGAGTGGAGGTCCTAAAGGTGGAAAAGTCTTAATAAAAAAGCTATTGTAGTATTTGACCAGTCTGGTTTGGGATAAGGAAGCGTCAAAGATATCTACTCGGATGACGCGTTTTGGCTTTGCTTGAACGTTTCTGCCGGACTTTGAATTCATTCACATTTGATGAATGTGTGTTGATTAATAGAATGACAAGTCCTTGATCTCTAATAATTACCATTTATATAACATTTTAAGATTTGCAAGGAACTTTACATTTCAGCTCAAAAAAAAAAAAGACCACGTGGGTGTTATTATTCCCATTTTACAGATGAGGAAACCCAGGCACAGAGAAATTTTGCGACGAGCCCAGTTTGTGAGGTAGGATTCGATTCGAATCTTCTCGACTCCAAGTTCTGCACTCACGTTATCCCTAGTTTGGCTTAGATGCCAGTCCACAGCTAAGAGACGAAAACAGTCATTTTAGGCGTAAGTTACCTGTATCCTACCGTGTGGATGTGTGTGGAAGTCTGTATGTGTGTGCGCGTGACAAGACGCGTAGGGCGCCCCCCCACGAATCAGTCCGGCGTGACAAGACGCGTAGGGCGCCCCCCGACGAATCAGTCCGGCGTGACAAGACGCGTAGGGCGCCCCCCGACGAATCAGTCCGGCGTGACAAGACGCGTAGGGCGCCCCCCCACGAATCAGTCTGTGAGGGACATACGCAAGCCCAGCGCCCGGCTTCGGACTGTTCCCGAACTTCTCCGAGGAGCGAGGCTCCGCGAGGCCCGCGACACGACGATTGGCTCCCCAACCCCCCTCCCCCCCCCTTCGCTGTTTATCATCTTTGTCAGAGCCTCTCCGGCCCGGAGTCCCATAGGGCAGACTTCCCGTCAATCATCGGGGACTTTCCCAGGGGTGGGGCTGTGGAGCCGGTCCTCTTCACTTCCTCCCTGTCCCGCCCCTTTCGGCGCTCTGCCCCGCCTTCTCCCGCCCCCCATCTCCAGAGGAAGTGAAGCCGGAACCCTAGAACCCCAAGAGGAGCTGAGACACGGAGATCGCGGGCCCCCCCAGGGTGGGTTTGAGTTGGGTAAGAGTGAACCTGGCGGCAGCTTCAGGGCCTGTCCTGTCACTCCGATGGGACACCTCTGACTGGCCCGGCCGGGAAGGTGAACGAGTGAGGGGGTGAAGGGAGGCGGCCTAGGCGCTCGAGGGTGGGCTGGGGGGGGATGGGAGGAGGGTGGTATATTTAAGTCTGTGTGCGTGAGTGTGTACGAGTGTGTGTGCGAGCCGGTGTGTGTATTAAGGGGGAGGGGCTGTTTACATGGATATATATAATAAATACATATACGGGGTGTTTCAAAAGGCTTAGTGCAGTTAAAAGGTATTAAAGCTTCCAGCTATACGTATGTGACATATAGAGCTACATAGATCCCGTGTATATTATCTCCAGATTTATACATACTCTGTCTAGTTAGTGCCGTTAAAAGCTTCCATAAAAACATTATTAAGCAGTTATAAGCTTTCAGCAACTACGCCGTATGTCAATAACTAGAGTATATGTAGAATATACATATGATTAATGTATGTCTACTCAGTTCCACTTGCGGAGTGTGTATATGGAAGTGTATGTGTGCACATGCTATTAGTATACACAGGAGTTTGCAGGAACGTGTATATTAAATAGGATTATACATAAGGGGGAATAACTGTTTACATGTACATATGAGTAATTGTCCACCTAATACAAATTTATATATGTATATAGCATGTTTGTGGGAATGGCACAATAATATGTACAAGTATACATATGTGCACATGTAGAGAAATCTGTATGTTTGTGTCCATAGATATATGTGAATTTAATGTACTTTATACACTTATATAAGTGTGTATATGCATGTACGCACACATGTACTGATAAGTTTAATATAACTATTTACTATATGTCTTGCAAAATAATATTACATGTAAACCATACATTTATGAGTTTTATATGTGCATGTACATCTATGAGTGGATGTCCTGATATGGTGTGAGATGACTTTACTATATGTATCTATTGAATAAAAGATTACATGTTTACAGTTGTGGGAGTATAATATGTGTGTGCATGTACACATGTGAGTAGATACACTGATAAGTATGAGGTAACTATTATATGGGGATACTTGTCTACTTAATAGGATAGGCGGTTAGGAGTATATGTATGGGAGAAAGAACAGAATGCAGTACAGAAATTGCATGTAAGGGATTTAGAGTCTGGTATAAGAAACTACATGTATCTAGGCATGAATTTATGTAGGGAGACACTAATTTGTGAATGTACATATACAGTTCTATATGTGGGAGTTGTACTGTATAGGAGATTTTGAGTGCCCGTTTATGGTTAACTGTACACATAATTGTGTGGACATGATTATGTAATGTATCTTTTTTACACATATATATTTACACATATATTTATATAAATTTATATATATTTATATATAATTTATATTTTATATATTTATTATGTATATTTATATAAATATATATTTATTTTATATAAATTTAGTATATATTTACACATATATATGTGTGTTTATCTCTATCATCTATCTAACATTTATATAGTAACTTAAGGTTTGCAAAGCATTGCACATATATTCACTCATTTACAATAACTATATATGTATACTATAAATGTATGTATAGATAAATAGATATGGATAGATAGATATGGATAGAGAGATAAATACCTATGAGTGTGTATATGAGATGGGAAAAGGAGCTTGTGGAAGGGAATAATAGATGAGTATTCAGTTCTTAATCATTCCTGACTTCTCCCTCTGCTAGAAAGTACAGGGGGGTGAAGTTAAGGAGGTTGAGGACGCTGGCAGCTCCCTTGGGAGAAGCACCTTGGGGTAAGCCGTAAGTAGATGTATGTCCCTGGCTCTTATCTTTTAACTGCTGCTTGTCCCCTGGAGATTGAGGAGCCCACATTGAAAGCTGGTGCTCATGCCTAAATTGCCCATACAGAATTTATTGTCAAGTGCTTAGGACTGTGTTATTGGATTAGATTTAACAATTATAATAGCTTGCCTTTATAGAGTGCTTTCATCTTTGCAAGATGTATTATAAAAACATCTCATCTAATGCTCACAACAACTCTGAAGAGGGAAGTGATGCTATTCCCATTTTGCAGATTAGGAACTGAGGCAGACAGGTTAAGTGACCTGTCCTGGGAGTCACACAGCTAGTGACTGACTGAGGCAGTATTAGATTTATCTGATAGATTCTGTCCGGACCCTCTTCTCATCTTTTTCTGTACTTAGTGATATCATCAGCTCCTGTGAGTTCTTCTGTCATATATATGCAAAAATATCCAGCTCCATTCTGAATTATCTGTCTTTAACTGGATGTCCTAGGGGTATAGAAACACAGGTCCAAATAGAAATCTTTATTTTTCCTACTAAACCTCCCTCTTCTTGATTTCCCTATTTCTGTTAAATTTACCACTATTCTTTATTCACCCTTATTCAAAGTCTCAGGATCATCCTTGACACTTCTCTTTCCTTCACCCCCTTAAATGCAATATTTTAATGGCTAAATTTTATTGATTCTGCTTCTCAAACATCTCAACATATGTCCCCTTCTCTCCATACCCACAGGGACAAATCTCTGCACCCCTACTTCTGGCCCTCATCACCTCTCCCCTGAACTAGCCTTCTTTAATCCCTCTAATTCATCCTCTAGACATCTGCCAAAGTGTTACTCCTAAAGTACTAGTCTGATCGTGCCATTCCCCTGCTCAACAACCTTTTATAAATTCTTTTTACCTTTATGATAAAAAGCAACATTCTCTGACTTTTAAAGCCCTTATCCATCCCAGTCTTTATTGTACATTCTTCTTATTCAAGTACTCTATGTACCTGACACACTGGTAATTGTCTCCTATATTTATGTTTTTATACTTACTGCTGCCCTCATTTTCCTGGAATGTTTTTCCTCTTCAGTTCTGACTCTTGGCATTCCAGGCTCTCTTCAAGGTTCACTTCAAAGTTCCTCCTCCTGTGAAAGAAGCCTGGTCTGATCCTCTTAAATGTCATGGCCTTCCTTACATAAATTACTTGGACATTTTGTCCATGTTTTGTATTTATTTATTTTTTGAATGTTATTTCCCCCCTAGTAAAATATAATCTGCTTGAGGTTAGTAATGATATTTTTGCTTTTATATCACCAAGTTCATTCTATAAATGCTAATTGAATGAATGAAGATCTATTCCTCATTCTGAGCCTTAGGGATACAAGGTGAGAAGCAGTTAGATGGAGCATTGGATAGAGTACTGGATGTTTGGTCTTGCTAATTTGTGGTCCTGGGCAATTCACTTAATTGCTCCTGTCCCTGTTTCCTTGTCTGTAAAATGAGGTCATATCTACCTCACATAGTTGTTGTGAGGGCAAAATAAGATCAGCAGACATTCATTAAGCACCTACTGTGTGCTAGACACTGTATGTACTAAGTGCTGGGAGACAGAAATAAGCAAAGACAATCCCTCCCTGCCCTTAATGAGTTTATAGTCTAGTGGGGGAAACACAAACAAACACACACACACACACACACACACATTCTAGTACAATCCTATTAAAATTTCCTTTTTATCACTAGAATAAAGAAGAATTGGGCAAAACTTTTCAGTGAAAGAAGGGATTTTTAGTTGAGATTTAGAGGAAACCAAGGATATCTATCTTTAGGCAGAGTGAAGGAGGGAGAGAATTCCAGGCATGAGGGACAGCCAGAGAAAATGCCATGAAAATATTAATAAAACATTAAAATACTTTTTAAAATGCTGGCTTCTATTATTATCGTTAGTATATTTCTTCAAGGAGTTTATATTTTAGTGGGAGAAGCTTGGGGAAAGATAATAAATAATAAAATGTAGGATAATAGCATTGCCTTTTCACTAGTATTCAGAGGTTGGAGAGATTTCTTTGGATTGTAGTTTTCAGAAAAATCCTTCCTGAATGAGGTAGACCTTGAAAAATAGAAATGTAACAGATAAAGTTGAAGAGATAAGCTTGTGATCCCTTCTTGGCATAGCAAGAAGACATATTATTGAAGTTTGGGTTAGATTGAAGAGGGTTATTGCAGATCCAACTGGAAAGATAAGTTAAAATAAGATCGTAGTTCTCATAAATTTCAGAACTTTGTTCTAGAGGCAGTGGGGAATCATCACAGGTTTTTTGAATAGGAAAGGGACATGATGAAAAGGCATGATTTTTTCTTTCTTTGGATAGCCTTCCCAGTGATGTGTTGTTTCTCTGTATATTTCTTTTTTCTGTTTTTTCCCTTATTACTTTTTGCACATTCAGATTTTCTTCCTAAATTGTGGCCTTTTTCAACTGATTTCTGCTACCTTTTCCAGTTTTAAACTCCACTGTGTGTGTTCTTCTCTTTGATGAAATAGAGTATGGTATGTCTGATGAAAACCTCTGTTTCTCTCACCTCACCTCCTCCATTCCCTTTGGGAACTCATTCTTACCACTACTTCCTCTAGATTGTTCTTATGTATTTCTGCAAATGTGTTTGTGTGTGTTTGGGGTGGGGGATGGAGAGTCACAGGATAATGGAGATCTCTCTACAGTCTCCTTTATTTTTTTATTTTCTATGTTGAAAGGAGAATAGTACAAGGCATTGGATATGTGTATTAGAGCAGATCTAATCATCCTTGTAATGAAATATTGGGCAGACCATCTCATTTTTCAATACCCAGTTATACCTCTTTGAGTACTTAAAAAAACTCTTGCTTATACTCCTTCCACCGCCAGTTTCAGTGTTGGCCTGAGCAGCTGGTTCTCTTATAGTAGGAAGTTCATTTGCTTTTTCCCTTTACTATGTTGGTTCGCAGTCATTAACTCCAAATGGAGGTACTTGTGAACCTTGTTTAGGAAGCTGATGGGGTCTGAAGAGCTCAATCGAGGGACACCTAAGTTTGAAGATCAACAACCAGACTGTTACTTGATGTGGGAAGGCTGTAGATTTGAGCCTGTTCCATTTATGGGTTGTTCATACATAAGGAAATCAGAGTTGGGGAGATGGGAATTGTGTCACTGGAAAGTCATCCTCAGGAGCCTAAAGGTGGTATTTTAATGGAAGAGGAAGCCAATCCAGTAATCAGGGAACATTTATTTTCCCCACCCACCTAAGGCATGTTCTTTCTTGTTACTCACCAGCCTCAAGGTCAGGTACTTTGCCTCTGTCCTTCTAAATCCCATATACTCTGAGGTATCAGTTATGGACTACCTCGTGTTCCTGTTCTTTTGCTCTGCCTTAATCCTGAGAGAAGGCAGGGAGATTAGAATTTGGAAGGGAGCTTTTGCTTCTCTGAAGTCAGTTGTCTCTCTCCCTGATTTCCCTTACTTTCTCCTTTCCCTTCTCTGAGTTTCCTCCAATTTGAGGGAACTCTCAAAAATCAAAATTGTGTTACTGAGAGAGATGGACAAGTTTATTCTTTACAAACCAGCCTTAGAAGCTTTCACTATTCAGGATGTTTACTGTTTCTAAACTATGCCTTTAGCCCTTACATATATATATACACACACACACACACATGTATATATATATATGTAGGTATGTATGTAGGTATGTATATGTCTCTATTTCTCCACTTGGGGATAGGATGTTATTAAATTTAGATTAGGTAGTATGGAGGCTGAGGAGTATTTGAGTAAGATAAGTTTGGGAAGGTGTTGGTGAGATAAGACAAACAGAGGTTATTATTGCACATGGAAAAGTAGACAATGGCACTAGAGATGCTCTGTTGTGGTCTAATACGTCCATCCTGTTCAGAAGGAAAGCGGTCAGATTACAGTATGTAACCCTGGTGATCATGCCCTTGGAGTTCTTAGGAAAACATTTGCTCTTTTTGTTTGCTGAGACTTTCTTCTTGGGTCTCGGTGGTAGATTTATCTAAATCCAAAGAAGCACATTGAAGTCAACAATTAAGTTCAGTTCAATTCAGCAGGCCTTTTATTAAGTTCCTGCTCTATGTAAGGTAGTATACTAAGGGTGTATAAGAAGAGTAATGTGTAATACAGTAATGTAGGAAAAGTAGGTGAGACCGAAAAAGGCTTTATGTAAATTTTTTTAAAAGCTATTGTGTAGTTAGGATGGAGAGGGAAGAAATGTGGTTTATTGGGAAATGGACTAATTCTGGAGGACCTGGGTTCAAATCCCATTTTGACTTTCTTGCTACCCATACCAAATAGATGGTTATATGTGTATATAGTGTGTATGTGTATGTGTATGTAAATACATATATTTTTATATATTTATATTACACATAAATATATAAAAATATATAAAATATATAAACTCTTCATTTTATAATTCAGTTGGCTTTTCTTTTAAGTATTTAAATGATAGGCTATCAGAACATGTATTTTTGATAGTAATATTGTTTTATTGTTTCTGATATCTTTATAATGTATTTTCCTAGCTTATCTCTCAATGTTTTTATTTTTATCATGATTTCTGATTGTATTTGAAAAAATTCAGTTGAGACATAATAATTTGCCTTAATTCTTCATTTTACATTTTAATTACATTTTCTTCATGTAACAAATAGTTGGATTTTACTTTCTTATCCTTTCTGCTACTCTCTTCCATTTTATGGTTCAGTTTATCCTATTGATACTTACAGTTAAGCTTGTTTTCTTTTGCATCAAGTCTTGCTATAATTTTTCTTACTTTAAAAAAACTTAGCATTATTTATTTGCTATTGGCATTGCTAAAACAACCCAATTTTTGTCTCTTCCCTTTTCTTTCTCAGTCTAGCATTAAATTAATGGTTTTTGCTTTTTCCATCTTTTTTTGGGGGGGTAATCAAACTTTTAATCGGTTTCTTTTTTTTTTTTTTTTTTAATTTAATAGCCTTTTATTTACAGGATATATACATGGGTAACTTTACAGTATTAACAATTGCCAAACCTCTTGTTCCAATTTTTCACCTCTTACCCCCCCCACCCCCTCCCCTAGATGGCAGGATGACCAGTAGATGTTAAATATATTAAAATAGAACTTAGATACACAATAAGTATACATGACCAAAACATTATTTTGCTGTACAAAAAGAATCAGGCTCTGAATTATTGTACAATTAGCTTGTGAAGGAAATCAAAAATGCATGTGTGTATAAATATAGGGATTGGGAATTTAATGTAATGGTTTTTAGTCATCTCCCAGAGTTATTTTTCTGGGCATAGCTAGTTCAGTTCATTACTGCTCCATTAGAAATGATTTGGTTGATCTCGTTGCTGAGGATGGCCTGATCCATCAGAACTGGTCATCATCTAGTATTGTTGTTGAAGTATATAATGATCTCCTGGTCCTGCTCATTTCACTCAGCATCAGTTCGTGTAAGTCTCTCCAGGCCTTTCTGAATTCATCCTGTTGGTCATTTCTTACAAAACAGTAATATTCCATAATTTTCATATACCACAATTTATTCAGCCATTCTCCAACTGATGGACATCCATTCAGTTTCCAGTTTCTAGCCACTACAAAAAGGGCTGCCACAAACATTCGTGCACATACAGGTCCCTTTCCCTTCTTTATAATCTCTTTGGGATAATCGGTTTCTTTTACTTAGTGATACCCCCAATCTCTTCCCTCCTTTATACTTTTCTCAGTTTAGTCTCAATTCAATTTTGTAAGCTTGTTATGTTCTGGGCCTTGTGTCAAGCCTTAGAAATGCAAATACAAAAAAAATTCTGAATAGTTCTTGTTTTCAAGGAGCTTTTAAAAAATCTTTTTTTCCCTTTGTTGGAGGTAAGCAACATGTACATAAATGAATACAATATTTTTATTTCTTTCTCTTTATATCTACATATTTATTTGAGTAATCTATCTGTAGGTGAAACACTACTAACTTGATGAATCAGGTAATATAAAAGTCCATTTATCCTGTTAGAAAAATGCTCAGCTTTGCAGGATAAGTAATTTTTAGATACAAGCCATTTACCTTTGTATTTCACTATATAGTAGTGTATAACTATCTTGTTGCTAATGAATAGGCATATATGATGCTGATTGGAGGTTCTTGGTACATGATCTCTTTCTCACTCATATTGCTCTGACCTGGGAGTTCTAGTGTTTGATAGTCATATTTCTGAGGTCATAAGATAATAGAATTGGAGCTGGAAGGGATCTTAGGAATCATCTACTCAAGGGGTTGTTAATCTGGGATCCCCCAACCCTCTTCTCCTCTCCCTCAGGGGTCCCAGAATAGATTCTAGGAACTCTATGAAGTTGGATGGGAAAATTGCATCTCCTATTATTATTAACCTCTAATTGATAGTTGATATTTTCTTCACTTATGCATTTTAAAAAACAAATTATCCTAAAAAGAGGTTCATAAGCTTCACCAATCAACCCTACTGTCTATGATCCAAAGAAGATTAAGGACTCTTAATTCATATTAAGCCCTCTTGTTTTACAGATGAGGAAATTGAGACCCAGAGAAGTCCATAGTCTGATTTGAATTGCCTTTCCAGGCTTATTACATGTTTTCCCTTTATATACTTCATGTTTATACCAAAATGGCCTATGAAAAGGCTATCCTTTGATTCCTGGTGGTTAGGGGGGACTAGCCCCTCTGGTGTGAGGGCATGCTGAGACGCGCAACTAAAATGTCTACTTATCACCCAACTCTCTCATGTATAATGTACAACACTTGTGGACCTCCTGCTTTTGTAAAAGATGGGGCAGAAGTATCTTCTCATATTTCTTTTTTTTTTTGAGCCATGCTTATTCTTTATAATTTTGCAGCACTTGTTTCTGTTTTTTTCATGGCATTTCTTTCTACTTACATTGTTGAAATAATTTTATATATTATTTTGTGCACGAGCATGTTTTTCCATGCTTCTTTGCTTTCATCACATTCATTATTTCTAATGGCACAGTAATGATCTATTACATTCTATCACAATTTATTTAGCTATCCCCCAGTTGATGGGCTTCTACTTTACTTTCCATTCTTAGCTATCACATAAAATGTTATTATAAATATATTTTTGTATATGAGAACATTCTTAATATCAATTACCTTCATAGTGTTTAAGCCTAATAATGTATTCCCTGAATTAAAATGGATATTTTAATAATTTTATTTCCATAATCCCATTTGTTTCCAAAAACGATTGTATGAACTTACATCTCTACTCATAACACATGATCTTTTCTCAAGCTCTTGAACATTGACTAATCCCATTTTTTGTCATTCTTGCAAGTTTACAGGATGTAAGATGAAACTTCAATGTTATTTTGATTTGTATTTCACTTATTAATGATTTGGCACATCTTTCACAAGGTTCTTAATCGTTTGCAATTCTTTTGAGAACTTTTTGTTCATATCCTTGAACCACTGTATCTATAGGGAATGGCTTTTGATTACATATACTAGCTGTCCCAAAAAGTCTTAGTGCAATTTTAAGCTATTAGAGCTGAGTTGTTTATATATCTTGCAAACAAATCCTTATCCGAGAATTTTGATACAAAGATTTTTTACCATTTCAATGCTTCTCTTCTTACCCTTGGTCGTTTATTTAGTTTGTATAGAAGCTTTTTGAATTCATGTAATCAAAGTTAGTTTTCATCTTCTGTAATTGCTTCTTTCCCTTGTTTGGTTAAATATACTTCCCCTACACATAGCTGTGAGAGGATGTGATCTACTTTTCTTTTAATGTTTTGATGGTATGAGCTTTAACATTAAGGTTTATACATCCTTTAAAAATGTGTTGTGGAATATAGTTTAAGGTGTTAGTCTAAGCCTAATTTCTGCTGGATTGTTTTCCATTTTAACCAACAATTTTTATCAGACAAAGAGCTGTTTCCCAAGTAATTTATGTTTTCTGGTTTATTGAACAGTAGGTTATTGAAATCCATTGTTTATGATTCTCCCTGATCTAGTCTGTTCCATTGATTTACCTCTTTTATTTTTTTACCTAATACCAAATGATTTGGATGTCTTCTGTTATACAATATGGCTTGAGATCTGGAAGTACTATTCCCCCTATATCCCCACCTTTTTTTTTCTTTATAATTTCCCCATTAAAACAATACATTCCACTTCTTTTCTTTTTCAAATGAATTGTTATTTTATTGATTTCTCTAAAACATCTCTTTGATAATTTTCCCCCAAAAGTTAACTTGGGGAATATGGTTATTTTTAATCAGTTGGTTATTTTTATGTTGTAATGACCCCCAAACGAGCACTGAATATTCTTCTGTTTAAGTTCTTTATTTCTTTAAGAAGTCCAATACTTTTCTAAACTTAACTTCTAAACTTGTTTACCTTTCATTCTTTCTTTCTTCATTTCTTTTATAAGGCCTTTAACCTTGTGCTGACAGTTCTTATGTCCATTCTGTTCTCCTTTTTTGTATTTAAGGAATAGTTATAGAATTATTCTCTAGTTTTAGCCTATGAGTCTCTTCCTCCATCGTATATATTAGTTATATATTTTAAGCTTCTTTTTGCTTGCTTATTTCTTAACTCTTTCTTTGTCCCTTCTTGTGAAGTCATCCTTTTGAGAATTTCCTTCCTTTTCTTCTTTTGATTATTTTAGTGTATTTAGTGTAATTTTCTAGTTATCTAGAGTTGCTAAGCTTTTTATATACAACTACCTCACTCCTTCCAGAAGTCCTGTGGTATAAGATATTAGCTTATCTGAAGGATTCTTTTACAGCCATTGTATCACTGGCAAAGACCATAAGTCCTTAAGTAGTCTATAACCTAACAATGCCAGAATAGCTTAAGCTTTGATTTTGAAAAAAACATGCTGACCTGAGCAGGGATAGTAGGGATTTTGAAAGGTTGATCAGCCATTTCTATTTCCTTCTCAATGCCCTAAAAAGAGTTAGAGAAAGAAAAAAAAACCACTTCGTCTGGCAGCTTTCTTATTGCTATCTTCTTGCTGATCTAAAAGTATCTGAAAAAAAAAATCCTGGTGTTTTTATGGGACTGTAAGTTCAACATGGTTCAACAGCATAAACTGTTAACCTGAAAATCTCATGTGATTTTAGACTGTTAAAAGAAGAACAGTATGTACAAAATTAAGGAAATTAAATTTCCATTATTCAGATCATTTAAGAATGTAATATTTAGATTTTGGTGCCTCATTTTGAAAAGAATATTAGCAAGCTGATGGGAGTCCAAACCTTGGTAGGATGGTGAGGGGACAATTTGAAACCCAAGTGTAAGTGAACTATGATCTTATGCAAATGGGCACAACTAGAAGGTGTGGTGAGGCTCATATCTTCAACCTTATTCTCCATATTTGAGGCAGAGAAACAAGTCTGGCTTGGATCTTCAAGACTTAAGCACTGAAATATATTTGGCATCCTTTGTTCTAATCTCATGTGGAGTGGTCTTCATCTTTCAGGTGCTTTTTTTCTCTTTTAGCTTAATAAAACTTAATTCCACAGTTCTTTATATACTTTTTGGATGAAGTAAGACTAGATCTCTTAAAGTCTATAATTTCTCTTGGATTCCAGCTTTTATATAGAACAGCCTTCTTATACCTATTTCTAGCCTTCATTGTTTGGTGTTCTGGAAGGTTCCTTTGATTGAGGGTCATATTAAATGTCCAAGAAATTAGTCACTTCTGATGATCAATAAATCTCATAAAGAAATCTCTTCTACTTTTTGCTGGTTAGTACTTCCTTGGAAGTAGCACATAGTGGGCCCAGAGTAAGTGAATTCCAGAGACTCTAGCCTATGCGAAGGAGGCTGGCCCTTTTTTTTGTCAAGATGTTTAGGTTAGAACTTGTGCGGTCTTCTGTCCTTTCTTAATAACTGGGGCTGTGGGTTTGATGTACAGACTCAAATATCCCATTGCTGCTACTGTCATTCTTCCCTCCAACCCCCTTGTACTTTGTTTTAGCAACATAATCTCTGCTATAACTCTTTGTGGTTATTTCTGGGCCTACCCACTTGTCTGTCTGGGTTATAAGCAACCCCCATACCTAGCCTTTTTCATTCTGTGTGCGGTCCTCTACCCTACCCTGGGAAGTACTGTGTGAGGGGGTGGGGGAAGAAGGCAGGAGGGGAGTTTCAGTCTTGTTTTGGAGAAAAGTAACTGTCTTGTTTCACCTTTGGGGTGTTTCTCTTTCAAATAAGATAGTTGATAGGGGGATGGTAGAGATTTTGAGTGTAAAATTGTGGTTTTTTGATTTAACTTTAAGGAAATAATCCCAGATATATGTTGAGTTGGGGCTGGCCACATGTTTAAAGAGTACTACGCACATTCCTCACTGACATCTGAAAGGTAGAGCTTAAGATGACTTATATGACAGCATGGAATGGTTGAAAAAGCAGTAGACTAGAAAGAAGATCTAAGTCTCCTAAAAAGGTACTATATTACCTTGTGCAAATCACTATTACCTTGTGCAAATTACTTAAGTTTCTTTGACTTTTGGAATTAAAGGAATGAATAAGTGAATTCCAGAGATTCTAGCCTATTTGAGGACTCTAACCTGTTTGAGGACTCTTCTACTTGTAAGATTCAGTTATTCTTTAATTTACAATTTTGAGGATGAGATTATTATTATTGTTTAGGGAATATAAATGATTGTTACTGACCATGGTTCTCCATTAGCTGGAAACTGTAGCCAAATACCTTTTCCCAGCTCTCTGTTCTTTTGATTTTTTTCCCATACCTGCTAAGCCTCTTAGAACTTTTCTGGTCCCCAAGTCTTTTGATCTTGGGGGTATGTTGTGCCTTAGTGTGGACTTGGCTGGTGAAAGAGGTTCCTTGGTGCCAGGAAATGGACAGAGTGCTGAGCCAAGTGGCTCTGATATCCTGCTGTTGTCTTTACAGTCAGGTGGGCACGCTGCCTCCATGGAAGGGCGAGGACCATACCGGATCTACGACCCTGGTGGTGAGGGCAAGCAAGGAGAGGCCTCTGCCGCTTTTGAGCATCTAGTGGAAGAGAATTCCCGACTGAAGGAAAAAATGCAAGGGATAAAGATGTTAGGTAATGCAGACACCCATCTTCCCACTTTTCCCCTTCATCCCAGGATATTCCAATGTTCTTCTACTCCATGGTCTTACTATCCAAGGATCTTTGCTTATAGCTTGCTGACTAACTCCCAAGTAATAGTTTGATATTGTAACTTACTCTAGTGTGTACTCCTGATTTCTTTTAGTTGAGTTATTGCTACCTTATGGATCCCAGCCCTACCCAAGTCTCTCCCTAAGCTTTCCTTGCTGCTCAGGAGGAGTCATTTCCCTGACTGTCTCCAAGTGGACAGGATGGAAAAGGGGGTGCAGAATAAGGGAACCGGTGTTTGCCCTTATTCTAGGAATAAAAGATAAGGGAAGAGGTATTGCCTGTGGCCTGAGCACAGAATGGACATAAGAACTGTCAGCACAGGTAGAACACAAAATATTCTGCCTGACATTTTGTGGGTGTGCCCCTGGCTGCCTCTTGTTCATACAGTTAGACAGGATCTCTGTTCTCTGTCCTGTCCATTCATTCATCCAACAGACATCCATTAGTTATTTACTTTATACAATGTCCCAAACTAGGTCCTGTGGAAATACTAAAGATAAACATCTTTTAGGAATGTGCAGTATATTTTTAGGATTCAGGTAGTTGATCCTCACTAAAGCATGCTGTGATCTTGGAGTAGCTAGATTTCTCATACATATGTCTTATGGCCATCTTCTTCTGGTTTGGGGATCAGGGGAATAAAGATAGCCCATTCCTTTTCCATATCCTGATATCTATTATATTAGCCTTGTCCTTGTGGCTGTTAGGAATGCTTCCTTCCTTTGGCCTCATGTTTCCAAGGACCCTGAGGAAGTTGCCAAATTGTAAGAGATATTTTTTTAGGGTTAGAGTTCCATTCCCTTACAAAGGGTGTCACCTGGAAAATTTGACATTCTAGTTTGCCTCATGCTATAGTCACTCCAGGAAACACTGCTATGATTTGTATTGTGACTTAAGAATTACAGGTTGGCATGATGTATAGGGGACTTTTGAAGTGAGCTTTTCCTGCTCTTTCAAATACTCTTTTTTCTTGTTACTTCTCCTATTAAGTACCTCCTCCTATTTAAGGGCTACCATAAGAAATTATCTATAGCAGGGGTCCTCAAACTTTTTAAATAGGGGGCCAGTTTACTGTCCCTCAGACTGTTGGAGGGCCGGACTATAGTAAAAACAAAAACTTTGTTTTGTGGGCCTTTAAATAAAGAAACTTCATAGCCCTGGGTGAGGAGGATAAACATCCTCAGCTGCCGCATCTGGCCCGCGGGCAGTAGTTTGAGGACCCCTGATCTATAGGAATGGTGGAGAAAGTTAGAAATGGGTGTGTGTGTAATTTTAATTTAGAAAGACAGTTCAAGAAGGGTTATTGTATGGACAGGTGGTGGCATAGTAAATGGAGTACCAGCCTTGAGGTCAGAATGTCCTGAGTTCAAATCCAGCCTCAAATGCTTACTAACTGTGTGACCCTGGGCAAGTCACTTAACCCTGATTACTTTTCCTGCTGGCCCTCCCCCCCCCCCCCCCAAAAAAAAAAAAAAAAGGTCAATATGCTATCATGGAAACTCTGCCCATTATGTATGATATTTTTCAGATCCTGATGTACATGATAAAATCCATACTAAAATGCTCCTTCCTCTGCTGGGTATCAGGGAGGGAACATAGTACCCATCCTCCAGCTGAAGAAAAGTGAGGTTCTGTGCCAATGACTGTTTCTTCATAGTCTTATCTAAGGATGGAGAATGGGAAGTAATCTTAGCTAATTCAGATCAGCAGTTTTAGGTTATATTTGAAACACACAGCTCTTTAATCACTTAGTCCTCCATTTCTAGTATCTGCTCTGGGTGGAATGTATGATTTTTGGGCCTAACCCAATGGAGATACTTGTGGCTATCCCCATTTATTACTGTGTTAGGATGAAGAGACTCTGACATTAATACTGAAGGAGCCACAAATAACCATGCTTTTAAGCTTGAGATGATCTCTTCACATAATCTCATGGCATTTTCCCCACATTCTCTGCTCATAGTCATATTCCAACTGATCTTATCCAAAGTACACTGGTGTCATTCTATCCTGATAAAAAGGGCTCTTTCTTTAACTTTTATTTCACTCCTTACAGCCCTGGGGCCATGGGACTATCCCTGAGTAATCTTTCACATGCTATGGAAGATGCCTCTCATGCCCTCTTATGCTTCTACAGTGCCTCATTCCCCTTTCATGTACCATAACACTGAATTCCTCTTATACATTCTCATCTTCTTTCTTTTCACAGAAAAATCCTTGAATTTTATGTTATCCAAGCTCTGTCTTTCTTACAGGATTTAATGTGGTAGGAACATGGGCTGGCTGTTAAGACAAGAACTTTAGTGGTGGATATAGAAAAGCTCCCTGCTTTTGCAGAAAATTGGGCAGATACTTGGAGTTCAGAAAAACATTGGGACAAATAGACATCTTTGGGGTTTTCTCTAGTGTCCCCATGGGTTTAGGGAGGCTTATTTAGTTCCATTTCCAACCAATCCATGCCCCAAGATAATGAAAAATTATCACCCAAATCCAGAGCTTTCATTTTAAATAAGTATTTTCCCCATCCACACAGCCCATGCTATCAACAAGTAGCCAAGATGGCTTGGTTTAGACTTTGTTTCCTCCACCTACTCTTTCCAGTTAGGCTGTGATGAAATCTAAGCATGGAAAGAGTGGGGGAAATCCAGGAATTGAACTGAAATATCCAAACTTGGGATTTAGTCAGTTTGGTGGAGTTTTTTAGTTCTAGGTCCGGAAGCAATAAGTCTTGGTCAGTTATGGTAAAGAAATGCTAAGGAAACTGAACCTTCTTGCTGCACTTTTCTCCCCCTTTGGCCCCAGGGGAACTGCTGGAAGAGTCCCAGATGGAGGCATCCAAGCTGCGCCAAAAGGTAGAGGAACTGGCCAAGGACAATGAGCTTCTCCAGCCATCTCCTCCCTCATCTTCCTTTGATCACCTAGCTGAGCTCACAGGTATGATGGCAGTGTGTTATTCTAGGGTGGAAGTCCCTATGTGTACTAAAAAATGAACTTGCTTATCATCCAGAAGTCCACTGTATTCATGCATATTTGTCTATACTCTCATCCAAATTATGTTCTCTTTTTTAAAATAAAAATTGAGTCTGCCCATCTCATTCAGGTTGAAAGCACAAGGGCTGCTCATGAGCCTGATCCCACTATTGACATGGGAGTTTTGATTTTCGCTATTTCTGATCTATCAGCTTCATCTAAGTCACAGGCTACAGATGTGAGCCACCATACCCTGCTCAACTTCTGATTTTAACACTTCTACAATTCTACAAAAAACACTTTCAATGTTTATAAAGTGAAGAGATTAAGCGGCATAGAAATTCTGAGCTGAAAAAGATAGAGAAAGAACTGGAAAGCATCTAGTCCACCTATAATGAAATAAAAGCCTTTATTTTAAATAAAATAATTTTTATTTAAAATAAAATATTTTAAAAAAAAATAAAAGTCTTTATTGTTTCTCACAAATGTTTTTCAAGCCTTTTCTTAAATGCCTCCAATGATGAGTGATGAGGAATCTGCCACTCTCTGAGGAAGCCTGTTCCATTTTGGGATATCTTGAGAATGGTTTCATCACCTTTTAGGGGAAAAAATCTTTTTTGCTATTGTTTAGCAAAAAGAAAGAAAGCTTAGCTTTCTTGGGGTCAGTGGATTAGTTTTGGATTAGATAATCTTTAAGATTCCTTTGAGCTTTAACATTTTGTTTTCTCAGGTCCCTTTCAATTCTGATATTTAATGATCTGTGCTCTCAGATCCTGTTTCTGGTGTTATATGATCTAAGCATGCTTCATATCCTCTTTCTGGAATCATTTAGGTGTTTACAGTTATTCAAAGCATGAGTCACAATGTGGCATAATGGAGAGATTGCTGGATTTAGAGAGAATGGCACAGGTTCAGATCCTGCCTCTGGCACTTAGTACTACATGACAATGGGTAAATCATTTATCTTGAAACTCAAGAAATTGCATACCACCTTATCCTTCATTGACAACATCATAGAACTTGTGTGTGTTGACAGGGAGATGGACTAGTCCTCATATTTTACCATTTTTGTGGAAGAAAAAAATATAAAATTACAAATTCATTTATCCTGCATTGGATAATCTTTAAGAAGGAAGACTTCTAATATTTTTACATAATAATTTTTATATAGAAAATAGCAAAATACAAACATTTATAGTTTTACTTCCTCTTATTTTCTGCTTCCTCCTCTTTTCTTACTCTAAAAAGGAGTCAAGAAACCCTTTTTTTAACCCTACTTTGCTTTCATGATGCTTAGGAGGTTATGTCACTTCTGTGTTTGCTTCAGAAAAATTCACACAAGTGTTATTCTCAATAGCAGATGAAAATGGCTGCCAAAAAAATTTCCCTTTGTATCTTATAATTGCCTAAAGCAATATCCATGTATTACTTACCAGATTTATGTAATAGATTCAATTTATCTAACAACTTTAGTATAAAAATGCTCAAGTTCCTTAAAGTGCAGCTTTCTAATTAGTTAAAAACATCCTTGCTAAGGGTAGCCAGGTGGATGGAACACCAGGCCTGGAGTCAGAATCTTACTAGCTTTGTGACCCTGGACAAGTCACTTAGTCCTATTTGTCTCAGTTCCCTCATCTGTAAAAATGAGTTGGAGAAGAAAATGGTAAATCACTTCAGTCATGCAGACATAGACATGCTGTTCAGACAGCTGAACAAGAACAAGAACAAATCCTTGCAAATGTTTTGATACTGTTAATATCAAGTAGTGAAACCCTTCAGTTTCAGTTCACTTCAGCATTTATGATTTATACAGTAATTACTAGAGGTAGAGGCCATTCTACTTGTCTATCTGCCTCTATTCTAATTTTGGTTTAAAATGTTCCAAGATAACTGCTTTTCATGAGAATTGGCCATTTTTGTTAGTGATCTGTTCCAGTGTTGGGCAAGATCTCCACAGATGGGCAAATCCATTACAGTCTCTATGCCTTTCACTGCCAAAAGCTTTTGGCATTTTCCTTATACCTAATTTGTCTTGTTTACTGTAGTTCAAGCCCTCTTCATTGGCAACCATAATAAATTTTCACCTAAATCTTCTTAGTGAATTAATCCTCCTAGCCGCTCTGAAAGAGTGTTGTTATGAAAGACTGTTGTTATTCACCACTTTACAAATGAGAAAGCCAAGATGCAAAATAATTGTGACTGTTAAATAGTGTGAGCATAGCCCTAGGAGATCAATATTTTTTAGATTATATAAGGAAGTCAAAATTCAGAAAATTTTCTAAAATTGCTGACCATCCCTTCTTAAAGAACTCTAAAAATCACATTGAATCCTTGCTATAACCCTGAGTAGAATCACAGAGTTATAGCTCTAGAGCTGAAACAGGATCTCAGAGGCCAGATAGCCCAATATCTTCTTTTTATAGATGAGAGCCCTGAAACTTAGAGAAGGTAAGTATTAAGGCACACAGATAGAAAGTGACAGAGCTGAGGCTCTATGACATAGAGTTCATCTTTACACTTAACATAATCTGGTCTTGACTTCTTTCCTTATGTTAGTTTTGATCTAGAAACTCTCACTGGCTGTTTGCCTGAATTTCCATGATGTTTGATTGGATCCTGGAGAAATAACTTAGAACAGTTTGAGCAATTCTGTTTAGCTTTTGGCAGTGCTAGGCTTAGGAACTGTAGGGGACTTGCTCATTTGTGGAGATTTTTTAAAAATGATAATTGCTGGAATAATCTACATAGTTTGCATTTTGAAGAAATCAGGTAAGAACAGTAGCCTGGCTTCTAAGAATTTTTCCTAGTTTTCTGGGGAGATGGTGTTTTATGTCAAGAAGGAAATAAGATAACCATTTTATCTGGGAAACCCTAAGGAGGTTTAACCAGCCACCCTTTTCCTTAAACAAATTACTAAAATCAACCTTTTGGGAATACTGCTTATAAAGAAAGGCTCTTATTATAGAAGAAAAAAAAAACAAATTTAGGAATCTGTCTATTCACTTGGCTTCCTTTTCTCTGTTTTCTAGGAGGTAATACAAACCTTGAGTTGCCTCCAGTCAATCCAACTGGCTCTAGACATGAGCAGGCACCTACAGTGCAGAAAACTCCATCCAGTGTAAGTTCTGTTAATATCTGTGATCAATATTGTACAGATTCTCTAGGTTTAAAAAAAATCTGATAACACCTGGTCTAATGGAAAGAAAGTTGGATTGTGACTCAGGAAACCTACTAACTCATTTATTGTATAACTTTGGTAAAGCCACTTATTTTTTATGGGTTTTCCTCTTTTTACTTCTTTTAAATTAAAAAAAATGGACATTTTAAATTTTATATCACCTTCATTTTCAAATTCATACCTGCTCTCCTCTCCAGAGGAAAGAACCATCCCTTGAAACAAAGATTTAAAAAAGAAGAAAAAACCGGTTCAGCAAAACTAACACATTAGCCATGTCTTAAAGCTTATACAGTATTCCATATCCAAAGTCTTTTCCACTCTTCCAAAAGGGAAAAGAGATATTTTCCCAAGTCTAATCCAGGGCCAAATTTGATCATTTTAATTAAACAGGATTTGTTTTATTTTTAAAAACTATTCATTTTTTATGTTTTTTTTTGTTCTTTGGAAATTTGTTAACATTATAGACTTAAAATTAGATTATAGATGATTATATTAAGACTATATATTAAGATTATACAGCTATAATAAATCAGTATTTATGTAATATAAAATTCTGATTTTTTTCATGCATCAGGGTATATAAACTTGATGTTACATTATGTAATATTTAAATATACTTGTAGATTTTGTAGCTTTTAAAAACATGTACAAGTTACTACAGTATTTTTAATGAAACAAGTATCACTCTTCTGTTATAAATACTGTTTATATTTTTTGCATGCCTGCTAAATATAGGATCTGCAGCAGTTTTTCATACTTCAGAATACAATACATCTGGAAACTTCTAATGTGAATAAGCTCAAATGTATTATTTATAATAGATTTTAGTTCCACATAAGAGTTGATTCTTTGACACAGAAAATAAATTAATGATGTCAGCTATAGTTTAATTCTTGAAGAACCTCTATACTTTTTAATAAATGCATCTGAAAACCCTTCATGTGCAGATTTCATTCTTTATTTTTAAAATATTTTCTTTTTCATAATTACATATAGAGACAATTTTTAATTCACTTTTTAAAAATTTTGAATTCCAGATTTTCTCTTTTTCTACCTCCCTCTGAAATAAGTGATCTGATATAGATTATATATGTGAAGTCACAACAGTTAAAAAAAATTCTTTCCATTTATACTTTCATTTTGTATATTTTTTTCATGGTTTTGCCTATTACACTCTCAGCTCATATGGGTCACCTAATGCTTTTCTGAATACACTATTTCTTTTTGGTGTTGTAATATTCTATTATATTAAAATACCACATTTAGTTACTCCCCAATCAGTTGGAACCGGTTTGTTTCCAGTATTGTTATGAATATTTTCTTTGTGACAGTATATTCCCATTTTCAAATGAATCTTAGAGCAAAGGATCCTATCCCATTATTAGAAAGGCAGACTCAAAAAATTCAACCAATATTCGTTATTGGGATCATATAAATAAACGGTTTCACGTGCTCTTTATAGTCTGGTTCACCACTCTCTCTCTAAATTTATTTCATATTACTCCCTTTTGTACAATTTATGTTCCAGCCAAATGTATTATCTCTTATCTCTGTGTTTATTCCTGGAAAACACTCTCTTTTCATTTCTACTTCTTAGAATTCCAGTTTCTTTCAAAGTTTAACTCAGATGCCATCACCTTTAATAGATTTTTCCTAACTCATTCATCTCTTCCATCTTGAAATTACTTTGTATTTACTTATCTGCGTACTTGTTGTTTCCACCCAGTAGAATGTAATTTCCTAGAGGGGAGGGACAATTTTGTTTTTGTCTTTTTATAACCATAATGTAGCCCTGTGCCTGACTTAAAGTAGAAGTTTAACACACACACACCACACACACACACACACACACACACACACACGTATTGAGAGAGAGAGAGAGAGAGAGAGAGAGAGTTGATGTTGAATGATTTGAACATTTCTAAAAGACAACCCTAATTAAGTGAAGAAATTGCCCCTGTCCTTTAGGAATATAAACTAAATGTCTCACTTGCTTGATAATGTGAGTAAAAGGAGAGACCTGGAGTCTATTACTGTTGAAGGAAAGGCTCTGCAGGTATATAGGGGTGTACCAAAGGTAGGGCTGAGGAACCTGCATTGATGGATCCAGCAAAGGGTCACTAGTATAGTCACATTTCTTAAAAGAGGAATATGAACAAAATAAACATTCCAGGGTTCTTTAAGCTATTAGCCTTATGGACATGAAAATTGGACACATTAGAAACAAGAATTGACTATATGGAGTAGTGGAAATGCCCCAAGATTGCAAATCTAGAGACCAGTGTTGTGATCCCAGCTCTGCAAACTAAGACCTGGTGATCTTAAAAAAAATCACTTCTAAGTGTCTTTTTCCTTTTCTGTAAAATGAAGGTATTGATTTGTTCTCTAAAGTTCCCTCCAGCTCAGACAACTGTGAGTTTAAGTCTCAAGTTATTTTAAATATTGGTCTTTGGGAACTTTGGAATGAGGGTAGAGTGATAAGCAACTAAGGTCTAGTCTAGGTCTTTGAGGCAGACTCAAAAGCTGCAGCAGAACTTCTAAGTCGGCCTGAATTAGATTAAAATGTAATTGGGAAATCTTTAAAAAAGGAAATAAATATACAGTACAATTTAGATTATTTTAATTTATGGTTTTCTAAGCCCACATGCAATCTCCAGAATACCAGAGCACTACAAATAAATAAAGCCAAATTCAAGCTGTTTACATTAGCTGCCCCCCAGATTGTAGGAGTAACCAGTCCAAAGACAGAAGACCCTACTTGTTTTATATAATCAGTTCTGATTTTGCCATTGATTTATTGTGGGATCTTGGGCAAGTAATTTCATTTTTCAGGAATCTAATGAATCTATAATTTCATTGTGTACCTCCATATTTTTCCACAAATCTTCATAAAGAAGTTATCCATTATACTGAAAGCCTTCCTCCAGTATTTTTTTCATATTTCATATCTACTAGTGCAGCAGTAGGGCATTTCCATCTATTACATTACAGTTTGCTCTTCTTTTGTGGTCAACTGGATCTCCTTTTCCATTCATACACATCTTTGGTCACGTTTGCTTGCATGTTATTATTGATGATACTCTAGAGCTTACTTATGTCCTCTTTGTGGCATTGCCTCTTTGGTCAAATACATCAGAGATGTTAAAATCAAAGGGAACCTGATTAAAATACATGTGAGAAATTTTAAGCAAAATCTTTAACACAATATAACACAGTTTATTTGTGCTTTTCCAAGTCAATATATGGCCTGATCTATACCTATTTGAGGTTGATACCACTTTTCTGAATCTTTTATTGTCATATCATGCTGTTATATGGTATACATCAGTAGTGTTTGCTGTTAAAAGATAAACTTTTATGTCAAGAAGGAGCTGTGTTTTTCCATTGGTAATCCAGTTTCCTCTTTATTAAATTTTGAACCAAGACTATTGTCCATTTACAGCGGCTAGCTAAGGTTTTTGTACTAACTGACCAACATACTCATTGAAATGTATATAGTATTCTGGAAAGTATCTATTTTTCATAATTTTCCAATATTGATTGCTAATTGCTAATCTTATCTGATTAGCCATGATTGTCATTGACCTGTAGTATTTTGGGATTTGATGCAGTCATCATTACAAAATCATCTGTGGTTGAGTACTTGGAAAGCTTCCCCAGGGTAACCTACAGAGAATTTCTTTTCTATTTGGACTCTACTTAGTATCATATATTAGGAGGTCAGGTAGTCCCATATATTGGGAAGTCAGGTAGTCCAATCTCTTTCCTTTACACATGAGGAAATTGAGGCTCAGGTTGAGGGGCACATTCATACATAAGCTCATCTCATGTAATTCTATGGTCACATTTTCCACTACATGTAACTTGTATTTTATGAAGACTTTCTTTCAAAGAAAGTTGTAAGACATTTGAATTAGGGAGCCCTGAACTATCAGAAAAAAAGAATCTTTATCAGTAGGTAATTCTGTTTCTAAATCTATCTCTATCTTATCTCGACAGAAAATTACTTATTACTACCATGAAAATAATTTTATTTTTGTTTTTAAATTTTCTTTTCTGTACTTAATAAGCATCAACAAATACCGACATTTCAAGATACAAAGAAGAGCAGAAAAGAAAGTTATAAGAAAATGAACTTCATTGTACAATTTAATAAAAGATATATAGGTATACATACCACATATGTGTGTGTGTGTATTATGTACATATAGATACAAATATTTTTTACATATATACACATATACATATAGATTAAGTTTAACAAAGCATTTCTGGTCCTCTTTTGCTCTTTTTGTTTTCTTCTGTTCATGAAAAAAATTATTTCTTGATACTGTTTTTTTATATCTATCACTACTCCCTAAACTACTCTTCCTCTTCCAAATAGAAATGCTCAAAGCAAATATGTAAAGTCTAGAAAAACAAATGAACACATTGGCCATGTATGAGAATGTGTGCCTCATTTTCTCTCTACACCATCATCTTTCTGCCAAGAGATGGGAGGTATGTTTCATCATCGATTTTTTGATGCTCTTATTAATTCATAAGTTTGTTCTTCTAATTCTATTCATTTGATTCTGTATTAGTTCATACTGATCTTTATGCATTCCCCTAATCTGTCATTTTCATTTCTTACCCTGCAATGAAATTCCATTATATTCATATACCACACTTTGTTTAGCTGTTCCCTAATTGATGAATATCTATTTTGTTTTCAGTTCTTTGATAAAACAAAAGGTACTACTAAAAATATACATGTAGATGCTTTTGTTCTTGACCTTCTTGAGCCCCATGCCTAATAATCATATTAATCACTTTCAAATTAGATGTTTATATGCACATATTATCAGATTATTAGCTAGTTAAAGCAAAGGTTAAAACCAAAACCAAGAGAGAAACTGTCTACAATTTCAGTGGCTCCTTCCTGTTCTATCATTGAAACAGACTGTTAACTCTAAAATACAGGAAAATAAAAACTAAAACATATTGTCATACATTTTCAGAAAAGTTTAATGTAAAAAAGTCACCATGTAAAAATAATATTCCTCTCAGTTTCTACATATAGGAAAAATTTCTGAGGAATAATACCTACTACTCAGAATATAAATATTGGATAGACTTTTTGTTCAGTCCTTATTTTGCAGCTAAGGAGATGGAGGCCTACCTGAGGTTATGCATCTAATTAGTAAATGAGTAGTAATAACATTCATTAAGGAGTTCTTTGTGAAACAGGATATATAGACATAGTCTATCCTTAATTTATTATGAGTGAGGGGAAAGTACTAGATTTTAAATTACTCCAAAGAAATAACAATTTGGTACTAGTTAAGAAATAGAGGGGTTGGTCAGAGGAACAGATGAAGTACATAATATATAGAAGTAAATGAACATAGCATTTTAGTATTTGATAAGCCCAAAGATTTTACTTATGGGAAGGAGAACTTAATATTTGACAGAAACTGTTGAAATAACTAGAAAGTAGAATGACAGAAACTAGTTATGGAACATTATCTCACACCATAGAATAAGATAAGCTCCATAATTTAGACACAAAGGATAACATCATGAACAAATGAGAAGGTCCTCAGAAATTTGGATATAATAAAAATTCATACCAAAGAAGAGATGGAAAGAATAATGGCAAATAAAATGAAAAAATTTGGATTATATAAAATTAAATTTTTTTGCATAAATGAAACCAATGCAGCTGAAATTAGAACAGAAGTAAATAGGGGGAAAACTTTGCAGCAAGTTTCTTTGATAAACGTCTCATTTTTAAAATATATAAGGAAATGATTCAAATGAATAAGAATAGGAGCCATTTTCCAATTGATAGTCAAGGGATATGAATAGGCAGTTTTCATAGGAAGAAGTCCACACCTATGAATTACCATATTTTAAAAAATGCTCTAATTCACTAATATTGGAAAAATGCAAATTAAAAACAACTTTGAATTTCTATTTCATATGTAATAGATTGACAAAGTTGACCAAAAAAAGTACAGTGCACATTGATGTACACAATTGGCTGAGCTGTGAAATGGTCTGGTTATTCTAGAAAAAAATAATTTGAAATGCTACATAAATAGCTATTAAACTTTGTATACCTTTTGACTCAGCAGTATCAAAGAAAGAGAAAAACATCCATATATACAAAAATATTTATAATAGCTCTTTTGCAGTGGCAAAGAATTGGAAACTGAGGAGGTACCTTTATCATTTGGGGAATAAGTTGTTCCATGAATATGATAGACTATATTGTGTTGTAAGAAATGATAAAGAAGATAACCTGGGAAGACTTGTATGAACTGATGCAGAGTGAAGTGAGCATAACCAGGAGGACAATTTTTTATGATAATATTATTGTTAAAACAAACAACTTTGAAAGACAGGAAAATGGATTGATACACTAATCAGTTCCACAGTACTCATGATGAAACATGCTGCTCACCTTCTGATAGAGAGGACATCAACTGAGAGTGCAAATTGAGACAAATTTTTTTTGGACATGACCAATGCAGGAATTTGTGTTGTTTAACTATATGTGTTGTAGTGTTTTTCTTTTTTAATGAGAAGTGGAGGGTGTAGGGATAGGGAAAGCTGTGTTTGGGATGAGGGGACAAGATGGGAGTAGAGAAGGCAGGGTTTTTCTTAATTAAAAAGTTTTAATGAGGTGATTCAGGTCAATTCCAATTGTCTTGTAATGGAAAGACCCATCTGCATCCAGAAAGAGGACTATGGGACTTAATGTGGCTCACAGCATAGTATTTTTACTTTTGGTATTGTTTGATTGCTTTTTGATCTGATTTTTCATGTGCAGCATTATAAATATAGAGATACATATAGAAGAATTGCACATGTTTAGCATATATTGGATTACTTGCTGTCTAGGGGAGGGGAGTGGGGGAAAGGGAGGGAGAAAAATTTGGAACACAGGGATTTGATTTAAATATTGAAAACTGTGTTTTGAAAATAAAAAGCAATTGTGAATAAAAAATTTATTTGTGGGAAAACACGGCATTAAATTTAAAAAATTATCCAGTTAGTTGTATCTATAGAAAGCGTTAAGCTTTTGTGAAGTTCATTAATTATATATATTTTTAAAAATGTTTTGCAAACTATTTGAAATATATCTGTTGTCGACCTGGCCATCCTCAGCAACGAGATCAACCAAATCATTTCCAATGGAGCAGTAATGAACTGAACCAGCTACGCCCAGAGAAAGAACTCTGGGAGATGACTAAAAACCATTACATTGAATTCCCAATCCCTATATTTATGCCCACCTGCATTTTTGATTTCCTTCACAAGCTAATTGTACAATATTTCAAAGTCTGATTCTTTTTGTACAGCAAAATAACGTTTTGGTCATGTATACTTATTGTGTATCTAATTTATATTTTAATGTATTTAACATCTACTGGTCATCCTGCCATCTGGGGGAGGGGGTGGAGGGGTAAGAGGTGAAAAATTGGAACAAGAGGTTTGGCAATTGTTAATGCTGTAAAGTTACCCATGCATATAACCTGTAAATAAAAGGCTATTAAATAAAAAAAAAGAAAAAAAAGAAAAAAAAAAAGAAATATATCTGTTGTCTTTGTGAACTTTCCAAGTGATAGTGTGTACTGAACTTGGACTGCCTTCTTACAGAGGCCTTAGATCTAGAGTTCTTATGCTTTTTTGTATCTTGTATCTGATTGGCAGTCTAGTTGAACTTATGGCCCATTCTCAGAATAATGTTTTTAAATAACTGAAGAAAATGTTAAATGTCAGCTAGAGGTTGATAATGTAATTTTTTTCTGGCCCAAGTTAACATTTCTTCTCTGAAATCTTTCCATAAGACTCCTTGGAGTATTTATTCATGGACTCCCAAGTAAAGAGTTTTTCCCTTGGAACTTTTTTTCTTCTTATTTGAGATTTTCAATGTTTTGTCTTTCCTGAGCATAATCTTAACCTCTCTCTTTGTCCAGGGTACCTCATCTGAGTTTGAAGTTGTCTCCCCAGAGGAACGTAAATCACCTTCAGATGGCAATAGTAACAGTTGCATGTTGGTAAGTTGCTTAAAGAGGTAAAACCCTAAGATGACCAGAAGGTCTGTGGGGTGGGGAGACTGGTCAGTTGCTTTCTCCCTTCCCTGCTACTCCCCCTTTTCCATTTCAGTCACTGGCCCATCTGAAAAGTAAAAAGTATTATATACCCTGTCAGGGACTCCAGAAAGAATCAGAATTATCTCTTTGGGAAGAGATGAGGATGGAGGGATAGGACCTTCTCATTCTATGGGCATATATGCAAGAAGTGCATTGACTTCCCTATTTTAGCTTTATGGGCATTGTGATTTTGTAAGCCTCAGCATCCTGCCAGTCGGGCTGCTAAGGTACCTGGGTGTCTCCAAAAGCCATGTGAGTCAGTCCTTTGGGACACCAAGGCTTCGCACCCAGCTTTAGTAAAAAAGACACAGAAAGTCCTGGATGATGAAAGCCTATGATTAACCCTTTTATGCTTATATCCTGGCCCTCCCAAGTAGGCAACAACTTGCCTGCAGGTCAGGCAGCAAATGGATAGGCAGGCATTCATTTAAACTCTGTTGCTTTGTCTCCTTCTTAGTCATTAATACATGTTCACCATCATGCATCTACTGGCTTTAGGCTATCTTTCCAGTTAAGAGCCTTCTGGTGGCTTGAAGTCACTGAGTTTAAAGCAGGGGGGATTGACTATTGTGTGCTCTGAGAGGCTGCTGGCAGTCTTTATCAAGTTTATGTAATTATTTATCAAGTCTTTATTAAGCACATGGCATTCTTGCTGAGCCATATGCTAGACACTGTGGGTGATCTAGATGATGATTTTTTAGCTTAGTAAGTTTACAGTACAATGCTGGAAAAAATCAGTGTGTAAAAAAGTTTTACTTGGAGATGTTACATTAGCATACAGGCCTGATAAGATTAAGTGCTAAATTCTGTGGTTCACTATTGACTGGAGTCCACAGGAAAGATTTCTTGGAGGAATGGAGACTTTGAGGAATGCTTTGAAGCATTTAGAATTAGAATTTAAAGAAATGGTTGTGGGGGATAAGAATGAAGAAATACATACAATATGTATCTATGATTTGTATGTATCTAAGAATATACTCTATGTATATGGGATTGTAAGGAGATGGGCCTAATTGGCCTGTGTAGGAACTGAGCTTAGGATAGGATCAGATTGTGTAAGGAAAGCCAGGAAGAGGTGTTTTGGACTTCAGCATTAGGAAACTTCATGGGTTCTTCAGCCTGGTATGTGGGTAAGGGGAGGTGATAGTTTTCCTTTACTAATTAAACATTTATTGAAGCCTGCTATGTGCAAGATATTGGAAAAGAAACAAATATTTATAAGACCTAGTTCTGACCCTCAAGGAATTCTTTTGGGAAAATAAGATGGTCCCAAATAACTATAATGCAAAACAAAGTGTGTTAAGTGTTATGGAACAACTGTAAGAAAATCCTCTGGGGTTTAGAAAAGGAGAGAACTCCTGGACTACAAAAAGAAAGAAGGCAAAATAATTTTTTCCACTTTAAATAATATTTATTCTTTGCTTTCTTTTGGCATAGGAGGACTGAAAAGTGCTTTAAATTCAGGAGAAAAAATGACAAATGTAAGATAAAATTATCGCAATATGTGCTCTGCTCATTAGGCTCTTTGTTGATGTCTGTATTCTTATCCTCTTGGACCTTACCCATTCTTCCTGCTAGCCCAGGAAGCAACTTGGAGCAGTGGAAGAGCAGGGGAAGAACCCTCCTCTGGTGCTGACTAATTGTGTGGTCTTGTCATTCAAAACTCCTTGGGTCTCAGTTTCCTTATCTGAAGAGTGAGTAAACTGGATTAGATGGCTTCAGAGGTCTCTTCCAGTTCTAGGCTTCAAATTTCATGGTCCAGGAAGGAAAGAATAAAGGTAGCTAGCTACCTTGGTTGCTGCTAAGGCAGATATCCTCCTTATAACCTCTTGCCCTATGACTCAGTAGCTCACAGGAAATTAATGCAACCATGGAATTTCCCCAATTTTGAACAGGGACCAAAGTGGGAAACTGAGACAAGGAAGAAAGGAAAAGCTGGCTTCCTGGAGTGATCTGTCATTACTAGGAAGGTTGTTCCATTGTGATTGTAGGGAAAGTGAAGAGGGCATATGGTATAGTCTGGTTAGAAAGGAGATACTGGACATGCCCTATTACCTTTTGTTTGGGATCTCATTTAGTTCCTTAGTGGGTCTATTTATTATCCTCTCTCCCATCAAAGTAACCAACTGCCTTTCTTCTCTTTTTAGGATCTGGCCCCCTTGCCCAAAGAGGATAGCAACCTGATGCTACATTTGCAGAGGTTAGAGAGCACCCTAAGTGTCTGTGCAGAGGAACCTGATCATACCCAGGTCTTTTCCCACCTGGGCCGCATGGCCTTAGAATTCAACCGACTAGCCTCTAAGGTGCATAAGAATGAGCAGAGAACTTCCATTCTTCAGGTGAGGAGCAGCTTGGCTGTTGGGGTGGTAAGCGTGGGTACACAGGGAATTTGGCAGTGGACCTAAAAGGAGCTAAAGAGCCTATAGTTAGCGTTGTTTTAAAGTGTAGAGAGATTTTTTTCCCCCCTTTGTCAAAGTGATATCATTTTTGGGATATAGTCTGTATTCAGACCAGTATAATACCAGTATGTTTTACTCATTTCATACAAAAGAATAAGCTTTGTTTTTGTTGCACGTATTGACCTTGTTTGAAAGTTTATTTTTCTTTGGGAAGATTAGTCTGAGAATCTGAGTTCAAATTTGAGCTCAGAAAAAAAAAAAATTTACAGCTCTGCTGTTTGCTGCTTCTGTGTTACATTGACTGAGTAGTTTAACTTTTATGGATCTTAGTTTCCTTCTTTTTGAAATGAGAGACTAGGCAAGATGATCTGGGAGGTCTCCTCAGAGTTAAAAAATCTTACTTATTTTTAGTGAAATTGGGCAGTGGAGAGTCTAAAAGAAGATGGATTGTGAGCCTATATGAGAAAGAATTGCCATCAGATGTAGTTCATTCTTAACTTTTCTGAGTGGTTTTGCTAGGAATCTGAACGTATACAGCTTTCAGACAGAAATTTGAGTTTTTCCCAGACACAAGGAACAGGGGAAGTAGAGGAGGGGGAAGAAGGAAGGAAATTAGGAAATGTGAGATCCATGCAAACTTAGTGGTTTTGACAGCTTAATGATTTGTAGACACTTGCCTTGACTCATTTGCCACTCCCCAACAGCATCTTATACCCATGATGTTCTCAGTTAGGTAAAGGAGTCAGCAGTCCCACTCAGCAGAAGAGAAAAATGCCACTTGTAAATTCCTAGACTCTAGAATTTAAAGTAATTTAAAAATTTGAGGTAATATTTAAAATTTTGAGTGATTTTATGTAATATTTAAGTTACTTTAAAATTTTATAATATTTAAATATCAAATCATGGCAAAATAATACTTTTTACTCTTTTTTGTTTGGATCTGTGATTTCACGGGTATTAGAGGTGAATCTTGACTCTTGGCTTTTCATTATGACTACTAATGAATTCATTATATTTTACATGGTAAGATAATTGAAACTCTAAGGAATGAAGGGTCTTGCCTTTGGTAAATGTCAGAGCCAAGATAGGGATCCAGAACTAATTCCAAGTCAAAGTATGCTTAACACAATACACTTGTGCCTCTCACATCACAAACCTGTACTAGAGAGATTGGGGAACCTCAGTATCTGGCACTAGTTTCTTCCCGATTTCTGGAATAGAGGAAAATCTTTAAGATCTGAAGATCAAAGAGGAGCACTCTTCAGCCTTTGCTCTCTTCTGTTCATCATTCAATACTTTGTGTAGAGTGTTAAAATCTCTACTTGAAAGGAAGAAGAAAAAGACTTGTGTGGGGGCAAAGAAGCAATATCTGGCTACAAGATTTGAAGGACTGTCATGTAGAAGAGAGATTGTACTGTTCTTGGCTTTCAGGTTGGATTTCACCTAATTAGAAGGAAACACTTATAGCTATTTAAAAAATGAATGATCTAGTTTAGGAAGTAATGAGCCCTTCTGAAAGAATTTTATTTTTGTCTTCTATTTTTTGAGTACATTTTAGAGTGGAAGAAAGAAGTTGGATTAGGTGATCTGTTTTGAATCATCCATTCACTTGGACCAGCATTTATTAAGTGGCTAGCTGCTGAGTATGCAAAGACAAGAGTGAAACAGTTCCTATCTTCAGGGAGTTTACAATCCATAGAGATAACTTGCATTTTTGAGATTCTTTGATTTTTTTCAGGGACTAGAGGGTTCTTAAGTATGGGGTATTGGGATGGATCTATTTAAGAGTGAGTCGGGCTGATGGAGTTACAACCTCCCTTGCCTCTCTGGTTTCCTTCTCTCACTTCTTTACTCATCTGTTAACAGTTTTGTTGTCTGTCTCTCCCTCATAGACACTGTGTGAGCAACTCCGGAATGAGAATGAGGCCCTAAAAGCCAAACTGGAAAAGGACCTAGAGCAGAGAGACCAAGCCACAGAGAAGCTTCGGTAAGACTCCAGGTCTTGGGGGAAGAAGAGGAAAGGGTTCAATTTGGGACAGAGGTACTTAGATATCTGGAATCATTATAGGCTTCATATTCACAGAAGGTAATAGAGGTTTTTCATGTCTGAAACCCTGAGACTCTTCCTTCTGGCTCTCCCAATTTGGATCTCTGAGTTTCCCTTTCTGTAGGTTGGGCAAAATATGTTCTGAAATTAAAGATGGCAAAGCCATCTTTAAAATATCCAGAGTTCCTCAGATTAAGGTTTGGTAATAATCAGGAACATTCTGAAAAATACATGTGAAGTTCTTGGTAATCCAGTCCAAAGTCTTTTGGCTTCCTTTTTGGAGGTAAGAAAACTAAACATTATGGTTGTCCTTGATCAGTTCTGCCTAGAACTGAGTCCCCTGACACTGGGGACATTGTATTCTCAGAGCTCTGCTGCCCCCTGCTGCTCCCTGTTTTCCAGCTTTACTTGGGCAACTTCCATGCAAAGGGGAAACAAGTTAGAAGTGCCTTTAGTTGTTATCTAGTTTAGAGGTGTCCAGCTTGTAGCTTGGGCCACAGGTGGCCGTCAGAACTTTGGATTGCTGGCCAGAACCTAAAAAATGAAATCTTATTTCAGAGAAATTCCAGTATTCAGTATTCAGTGAAAAAATGAAAAAAAAAACCTAAAAAAAAAAAAAAATGAGAATTGGCGAATGTTTAACAAAATAAATAAAAACATAGTGTCACATAGAAAATATCAGTATGTGGCCACAAGGATCCTTTTCTGTTTGAGTTTGACTTCATAGATCTAGGAAACCACATGTCTCCTGCTCCTGATCTTTGTACAGCTACTGCGTTTACCCTTTTTTCCCCCTTTGTTCCTTTCAGGAAGGCTTTCTGAAGTCTAGGGGCTCCATCCTAGGAAAATGCCTGTTAGTGGATTTATTGTTTGTTGTAGGACAAGGGACTTGTATAGAGACCTTAGAGGGATCCATTAGCCATGAACTTAAAAAAAGAGACTAAATAATTTTGAAGTTTTTGCTTTTAAAAACTTTTTATTTTTCCATATTTTATGATAATTCATATGTCACTAATAATAAAAATGCCCCATTTCAATATTTCAAAATACTTTGTCATTTCATCAATAGAAATAGTCTTTATGCTGAATCATCTCATAGCCTTTGTACTCTTTAGATGATTTTATATGTTGCTATGGCCAAAAAATCATCTCTTGATGGCCATTCTTCTAGTGAATAAACTGGTCTTTTTTGTCAAACACATAGTTTCTCAATGAATTCATATTTGAGTTTTCCAACTTGTTAGAACCTGCCACAAATTCTATCTTCCTGGAATAGGTTTTAAATATTTAGAGACCCTTTCATCTACTGTCAAAGGAATTCAGTGAAAAAAAATAGTATTGCCGAAGTAGGAAGCTGGTTTAAGAGCAGTACTTCCCCAAATATACATATCATTGTGATGCCAAAGACTTCTGGTGAAAGGAGAAATTGACTTACAATGCAAATAACATTTTAAAATATAGTGGTTCCTGCCTAATGATACTGGCAGGAAGAGCCAACAGTATTATATCCAGGCACTATTGTATATTGTATGGCAGGTTGGATACTTTGAGAATTATTAGACACTAAAAAATCCCAAATCATTCAACTAAGGAATATTTTATTGAATATCTACTGTGTCTCCAAATCCATAAAATATAAAACCTTATTATGATTGTAATCTACTTTCTCTCTTTCCCTTTCTTCCCTCCTTTTCTTCTTCCTTCTCTCTTTTCTCCTTTTCTCCTCCTTTCCCCCTTTCCCCCTTTCTTTTCCTCCTTTCCTTTCCTTTCTTCTGAGTCTCAGTCTCCCTATCTTGAAACCTATGATTCCATTGCTGATTGATATAGAAGCTTTGACAATCCCTATGTCTAATTTGGGTCAATTTATTCCTCTTCAGGCAACCTTATGGTCTTCTACCCCTAGGGGCTCCCATATCGATCCTGAACGTAGTGGGGACACCTGATAGATTTCATGCCTAGGATAACTCAGATCTCCTGAGCTCAAATATTTCACCAACTGTAGCTTCCCTAGTATAAGGGATTACAGGCAGGTGCTGCTAATCCATCTGCTCTCACATTTTCTGCTTTCTAGTTAGAATCTTATGTTAAGAAGCCACAATAGGGAGTTAGATACAATATGGTTTTGCTAGTGGTCATTTGTCCTGACCACAGTGCTGTTTTTTTGCAGAAGGATGGGTGTGAATTTTGCAATATATAATGAAATGGATTATGGACTAGATAAGTGAAATGTGTAGATCTTATGGAATGATATAGGAATTGCGAGATATTGGTTTGAATTTGAGTACTGTATTCTTGGAAAATGATTTAGTATCATGGAATTTAGAATTGAAAGAACTTTAAAGTATATTTAGTTCAAACTCCACACACTTTACAGATAAACAAACAAAAAAGATTTGATATATATAGAAGTGCTTTGTAAATCTTAATAAAGCTGTCTATAAATCCTTGTTGCTAGTATTGTTATTAGTCTTAAATGCTACTATCCTCTGAAGTTTACTCTTTGTAATTGCAATTTTAGAATAAAGCCCTTTCCCCTTATCATCCATTCTAAGTTGGGAGAATTTGGAGTCTGGGATACCATGTTTCCTTAGAGAGAAGTAGTGATAGTATGAACTTTGGATTTGAAGGCAGAAGTCCTGAAATTCAATCCTTAAATTGAATCTCCCACTCACTAGCTGTTTTTTTTGGGAAACCTCTTTAAACCTTCTTTTTCCATAAATGGAGATATTATATATACCTTTAGCAACTACCTCACTGGGACGTTGTGAGGATCAAGTTAAAGTATGTCAACATTATGTAAATTAAATATAAATAAGTAAAGTAATATAAATTACATGAATATTATTGTGATAAGGAAGAGGAGACTTTCCAAAGTCACTTAAGTAGTTAATAGCATTGCCTTTTTTGGGGACAAAAGATTCATGGAGAAGTATGCAATTTATTTGACTTGACAAGTGGGAGCAGCAGAGGTGCTGGGTTGTTTCTCATATAGGTTACAAATTTTAAATGCAGAGGTTAGTAACACTACATATAGCCTTCCACATTGAGTCATGGCAAGGTTTCCTCACAAAATTTATTTCTTTATTTGTCTGTGGTCCAGGGAAGAGAACCAGGAGCTAAAGAAGTTGGTTATGAGCAGTAGTGGCAAAGAGGGAGCCACTGGGCTGCCAGGTGGACTAAGAACGGAGGTCTCAGGTCGGAAATCGTTGGCTAGGCAGCAGCAGGTATGGAAGGTCAGAGGAATCTGGCCAGATAAATGGGATCCCACCATATTTCTCACTTATTCCCTTTATCTCTTGGGTAGCCTTATATGTAATCATCATTTGAAAGGTTGGGTGGGGATTAAGGGGGTGGCAAGGGGTGTGTTTTCTCTCTGGAACTGTGGCTAGAAAAATAGTTCTTTCCCCTTATCTACTGTCTAGTTTGAATACACAGGTACTTTGGGTGGATACTAACTTTAATTTACTTCTCTATGAAGAGCCTTTGTGATGAATTGTAAAGACTATTAGTTTGGGAGTCACAAAAACCTGGGAATCCATCCTCTCCCACTTATTTACTGTGTGATCTAGACAAAGTTTTCTTGATCTTCTCTAAGTATTTGAATTGCTTTATCTCAGTGTTTTTTAGTTTAATATTTTTACTATTGCCCTCATAATTTCAAGGAAAGTGCTTTGTAAAATGCAAAGCACTGTATAAATTTGAATCATTGCTATATGTCTTTAGAGCTAAAAAGGAGAGGTTATCAGCACTTTAGGAATTTTAGAAATTGTGTAGTTTTTAGTTGGCTGACTCAGTTATGATGTGCAGAATAGAGTCTTCAAGTTGACAGGATCTCAGAGGTTATCTAATACAGCTTCCCCCTTGATTCAGAAGTCTTCTCTACAGTATTTGTTTTCCTCCACTTATATTCTTTTTTAAAATAGCTTTTTATTTTTCCAAATACATGCAGAGATAGTTAGTTTTCAACATTCACCTTTGTAAAACCTGGTGTTTCAAATTTTTCTCGCTCCCTTCCCCTTTCTCTCTTCCTTGGATAGTAAGCAATCAGATATAGGTTAAACATATAGTAGCAGCAGCAGAGGTTCTGGGTTAAGTTTCCCATATAGGTTACAAATTTTAATTATTCTAAACACTTTTCTATATTTGTCATGCTGCACAAGAAAAATCAGATCAAAGGGAGAAAACAGGAGAAAGAAAAAAAGTAGCAACAGAAGGTTAAAATACTATGCTTTGATTCACATTCAGTCTTCACTGTTCTCTGTCTGGATACTCATCCAGACACTTTTCTTGTAAAGTGTGCTGGAATTGCCTTGAATCACTGCATTGTTGAAAAGAGATAATTCCATCACAATTGATCATCACAATCTTGTTGTTACAGTGCACAATGTTCCCTTGGTGTGGTGCTCACTTCATCAGTTCATTTAAGTCTTTCTAGGCTTTTCTGAAATCAGCCTGCTCATCATTTCTTATAGAACAGTAATATTCCATTATATTCATATACCATTAACTTATTTAGCCATTCTCCAACTGATGGGCATCCACTCAATTTCCAGATACTTGCCGCTTCAAAAAGAATTGCTACAAACATTTTTGCACATATGGGTCCTTTTGCCTTTTTTTAAACGATCTCGTTGGAATATAGACCCAATAAAGACACTGCTGGATCAAAGGGTATGCCCAATTTTATATCCCTTTGAGCATAGTTCCAAATTGGAGCTTATACTCCTGTTTGGCAATATATTCCCTTTTGGAATAGAAACTCTTTGTGGAGCTGAAATCTCCTTGTAATTTCCCCCATTTGTGCAAGGTCTGTCTTCTAGAGCCATATAACATGTCATTTTCCTTCTGAAAACATTGAAAGACAGCAGTCATACTCCTAATGACTTTTCATCTTTAGGAAAAACATATCTAGTTTCTTCAATAAATTCTTATATGACATGGTTCTGAGACTCCATATCATCCTGATCAGTCTGCTCTGAAATTATTCCTATTAATGTTATATGGAACTAGAAATATTACTGGAATCTGACCAGGTCAGATGTACTACTACTAACACCTTCATCAGTCCTGATATTAGACTTTTATCACTGTACTCAGCCCTTCTAGCCACTAAGTCTTATTGTTTTTACATACTGAGCTCATGTGGTTACATTGATTAAACTGGTTCTCTTTTTAGTACTTTGGTTATATCCTCATCAACCATATCCATGCACTACTTGTCTTAGGTGCTAAAGGAAGGACTTTACAGGATTCATTCTCCCTTTTTCAAATGAGAAAACTAAAATTTTAAGCGGTCGAGGTTCTAGCAAGTTTGTAATAGAGCTTGGATTTGAGCCTGAGTCTCTTGACTCTTATTCCTTCCACTATTTTCCATTCTTCCATTTCATTCTTAGTCTCATTTGCTACAGATTTGCTTTATAACCTAGGAACTTGCCTTCTCAAACCCTCATTAAAAAACAATAACAAAAACAAAAGCAACTTTTTTCCTGGATACTTTTTCTAACATTGCATTCATTTCAGAATATATATCTCACTCAACCCCAACCTATCTCAATCAGAATCTCCCTTGGAGTAGCTTTTTAAAGCTGAGTAAAACCTATGCATGCAATAGTTGTTTCTGTGGATATCACATTCCACATACTGGAGTACATTTTTCAAAACTCTCTCTCTATGTTGCACAGCCTCATTTTTTCCTTTCATTACCTCCCCTACTTCCCTTGCCCTGGCATTCACCAAGAAGTCAGAGTAATCTAATAAGAATACTGACTTTGGTGCTAGAAGATCTTGAGCTCTAAGTCCTGGGCATAAGGATAGTCCCTTTTGTCTTGTGGCCACAGTTTTTAGTCTAGTAACTTGCAAAGAAATACCTAATAAATGGTAGTTAAGTTGAAGTTCATTTAATATCGGTTATTAGTTTTCATCAGTGAACATATGTTCTCTCCTTGTCTCTTGATGGACTATAGGCTTAAGAATGAAAGAACATGAAAGGAATACATTGTTCTTAGTCTCTTCTGAAAGAAGGGGAGTTTCTGATATGGTTCCAGGCCAGCCACATCCTATACTACTCCTGCCTAGGTGCAATACGAGGCAATTCTCAGCCAGGAAGAGGGACCAGAGCCTCATGAATTCTACAGAAATACCTGCTAGGAAGAGGGAAATGAATGATCTTAGCACAGAATTGAATTCTAACAGTGACTATAATTAAGCAAAAGAGAATTATAATTCCAAGATCACAAGGATCTGCAAGGTAGACCATCTAATCTAGACATTTTAGTGACAGAAATGAAAAATTGAGATGCAGAGAGAGAAACTGATGTGTTGGGAGTTATATAGTACATTTCTGGTGGATATAGGATTCCTTTGATGACTCCTTGTGGTATTCTTTTCTATTGTTTTCATTTCTTTGGACCTTTTGTTTTCTGTAGGAGAGAATCATATATTAGGGATTGTTGGATGCAAGGAGAGGAAATGGTGGTATGGGGATGTCTAGAAGAAGGATAGCAAGAATGGAAGCATTCTAGTTTGGGAGAATGAGGGCATTAGCAAATATTCTCTTAACTCTACTAAAGCTCTGTTTTCTTTTCTCCTTCAGGCTGGTATAAGCCCAGGTAATATCCCTGAGGCAGGGACTATGGGAGCTGCTGAGAAGAAAGTGAAGATGCTTGAGCAGCAGCGGACTGAGGTAACCAGCCCAGGGTAGGGGCAGAAAGAGAAACCTAATTACCCCCCAAAACTTTCCACTAGAATCTTGACTCTGGTCAAGGAAATACTTGGGAAGGTTACTGTAGAGAAGTCCATTATATTGTCTTTCAATGTCTCCAAACCTGGAATCCTTTTGGAACTTTGGCTCTGGAATGGATAGGTTTTTACCCACTCTTTTCCATGGCCAGTTTTCTGAAAAGAAGAAATTGTTTTGGAAAGGAGATTCCAAGTAGATTTTTTATGTCAAACCTCTGGGCAGCCAAAGCTGTGTCATCATATCTTAAGGCAAATTTCAGCATTTATTATGGTTGACCAAAGACTAAGACATTGCCACATGATGATAACTTGGTACATGTGATCATGGAAGGAAAACTTGTAGAGAAGGATTACAGTCCATTTGGCTTCTCTGTATGAACTTAGAGTATTTCAATTTCAATTTTACTTCTTCCATGGATCATTCCTTCTCAGTCCTGAAAGCAACTAGTTCCCTTATTTACCATTCATTTATTAAGCTTCTGACTATGATGTACAAATCTACTAAACACTAGACAAGGGAACTCTCTGTTTCTGCAGGGTGCTTTGCCTCTTCCCTATATGGGCCAATTTCATTCCTGCCTCCAGAATTTGGCTGATTCTGTGTATTTCCTAGGATGCTTTCCCCTCCTTTCCACCTCTCCAAAGTCTATCCATCCTTAAGACTCAGTTCAAGCCTTACCTATTCCTTCCTGACTGTTCCAGCCCACACTGATCACTACCTTTTTTTTTAAAATAGTTTTTTTTTTTTTTATTAAATATTTTTATTTGGGGCAGCTAGATGGCACAGTGGGAAGAATGCTGGCCCTGAAGTCAGAATAACCTGAGTTCAAATCCAGCGTCAGACACTTAATACTTCCTAGCTGTGTGACCCTGGGCAAGTCACTTAACCCCAATTGCCTCAGCAGAAGCAAAAAAGAAAAGAAAAAAAAGATTTTTATTTACAAAACATATTTACAAAACATTTTCAACATTGATCCTTGCAAAACCCTGTGTTCCAAATTTTCCCCTCCTTCCCTTCACCCCCTTCCCTAGATGGCAGGTAATCCAATATATGTTAAACGTGTTTAAATATGTTAAATTCATTATATGTATACATATTTATACAATTATCTTGCACAAGAAAAGTCAGATCAAAAATGAAAAAAAAAAACAGAAAAATACAAAATGCAAACAAACAACAACAGAAAGAATGAAAATGCTATGTTGATCACTACCCTTTTTAACTGCTATTTCATGTGATACTAGTCTTGTCTTCCCAACAATAATACCATAATCACCTGAAGGGCAGGTTTTCTCATTCTCTTGTAATCCTTTGTGCCTAACACACAAGACTAGCTATATAGATTAGATGAGGGATACAGACGGGTTGAGTTACATTCTATTGAACCATGATCTACATCTTCCCCCACTGCCAAGATTATGTGAAGGTTGTTTGTTTCAGGATTTGCAGGGAGCTAGCCTCTCTAGTTCCATGTTAACTCTGGCTTCTTCCTGTAGCTTCTGGAGGTGAACAAGCAGTGGGACCAGCATTTTCGTTCTATGAAGCAGCAGTATGAACAGAAGGTAATAAAGGCTCCTCTCCAGCCATTTTAGACGTTGTTTGGATCAATGTGATATACAGTATAGTAGAAATACTGCTGGACTGCATTCAGGAGAACTGTATTCAAGTCTTGACTGATACTTCTTGTATATATGACTGTGGCCATTGATTTCAGATTCCTAAATGTCAGTTTACTTATTTGTAAAATTAAGATAATAATCCTTGCATGATTTCTGGCATAATGTTTTATTTGGAAAGCTTTATATAAACCTGATAAGACTATAAGTATGTGTTGGTTAATTAGTTGATTTGAGAAGAGGGGGGAAAAAAAATCTTAGTTTTTCACCGCAGGATGCCTGACAGTTTTAGTCTTCATCTTTCCAGTCTGTTTCTCAGAGGCTTAGGAATTTCTGCACCTGATGTTGGGGTCATTGGGGGTTAGGATAATTGAGCAGAGGTGGGATAGACCCTGACTTAAGTTTGGTTCTCTTTGTTTTTTATTGCTGATTCTTCCTTTACATAGATCACGGAACTACGACAGAAGCTGGCTGATTCTCAGAAGTTGGTGAGTGAGCTAGAAGCTGACCGAGAACAGAAGCAGCGAGATTTTGACAGAAAGCTTCTCCTGGCCAAGTCCAAGATTGAAATGGAGGAGGCAAGTATGGTCCCCTCAGTCCTAACACTTATCCCTAGGCCTTTCCCTTTGTGACTTGGTGAACTCTACCAAGACAGAGTTGGAGAACATGCCAGAGTAGAAATAAGGAAGGCCTAGGAAATTTTAATACCTAATCTTTCCCTTGAATGAACTTAGACGAGATGGGACATTAATGGATCAACTGGTTCATCTCCTTGTCATCCAAGGCAAATAATAGTTGATTCTACAACCTCTTTTATCATAGAAGCATAGAATTTAAGGGCTGGAAGGGACTAAGTCTTCATTATCCTTAGAATCAAGAAATTCTTCCTCAGAATTATAGGTTGACTTGTTCTTGTTTTTATACAAATCTACTTCCTGGTTCTCTATGTCTGGGATTCTAACCTTCAGTTCTTTCTAATAAATAGCTCATTTTTCTTTCAGAGGAATGAGACTCAGAACTTTTTCCATTTTATCACAAATTGAGGAGGTTAGTTGAGAGTAATACCTTGAAACTTGAACTAAGCCATGCTATGATTCCTGAACTACTTTTGAATTTCAGCAGTTGGAATAATTTTGTTGACAGATGATTAGCATCCTACTTACAAATGCATTGTGAGATTAAACAGCCAGAAATTTCTGATCTTTTAAGTAAGGATATAGTCAGCTCCTGAATCTTTGTATCAGGAAGAATGGACAATAGTAGTAATAAAACATATATTGTTTTTATGGCTCTGGAATACATAGTATGATGATTTTTTTTTTAATTGAAACTTTTTATTTTTAAAACTTATGTAAGATTTCACCATTGATTGTTGCAAAACCTTGTGTTCCAATTTCCTTTTCTTCCTTCCATCCTCTCTCCTAGATAGCAAGTAATCCAATATATGTTAAACATGGTAAAAATATATATAAATCCAATATAGGCATACATATTTATATAATTAGGTAATGCTTATTTTTTATAGGTGATTTACCTTAATTCTGTTTGGCTCAAGGTAATGTTTATATATCTCCCATCCCTTAGCAATACTGAGGGCAGAGCAAAGTGATTCTGAATTATACTGGAGGCTGTGGTAAACTTGCCTTAGGTTTAAACAGTTATTTTAAATAACACACAAAGTAGATAATGGGGAGTTGAAAGTATCATTTTAATATGCCTATGGCTTGCCTTATTTTGGTTGAACCTGTTTTCCAATAATAGGATTCCTTGGATTCCTAAGATCAGTTGAAATAAACTTACTTCTTTCTATGCACTTTCTTCTTTTTTCTCCAGTCTTTTTCTTTTCAGATCTCAAATTTATTACTTTCTTTTTTCAACAAACATTTATTAAGTGCCTGTATGGATAGAGAGAAAAGATTAAAAAGATAAATAATATCTGGTCTTCACAATCAGAGTGCTAAAAGTTTAGTAGAAAGATAAGCCATGAATAATGGGAATTATAATGGGGTCAGAGGTGGGCATAAATGGACCAGAAGATTGGAGTCTGGAAGATCAGGGGTCAAGTTCTGTCTCTGACTTTTATACTGGCTTTGTTAATATGAACAAGTCATTTAATCTCCCATTGTCCAGGGAAATACCCTAAAAATGATCATTTAAAGATAAGTTGCTGATCTGTATTAATGGAGAGACTTTCCACACCAGGAGTTTTTCAATCTAGTGAATTTACAATTCTGGATTGAAAACAATAGCACCAGCAATAATAATCCTCCCAAAAAGTATGTAATACTAATTATGTAATCACTTGAGAGAAGGGGGAAAATCACTTACAGTTGAAGAAATCAGAGAAAGCTTCACGGATGAGTGGTGCTTAGAAGTAGACCTTGAACAACAAGAAGAAATGATGAGACAGATATTCCAACAAGGAAATGGAGATGGGAAGCATGAAAAGTAGTTAAGAGGAAGTAAGAATAGTTCTATTTGGCGGAAATGGAAATTTTGTGAAGGAGAGGGATATGTGACACATTCTTGCATTTCCTTAGAGAAGAAGAAGAGCTTCAGATTTAGCATTGCAAGATTCTACAATAAAGGAAGACAGTTAATTTGTCCCTTTGTAAAGTATGGTTTTGAACTTGGGGATGAAGTTGAGATCTGCAAACTTTTTTTTTCTTAATTCTAACTCTTTCAGTACAGTTGATTTTCTTTGTAATATAAGTGTTTCTTTTATGAATTTAAAAACATGTATTCTAAGACAGTCTATATATTTTAGCAGATTGAAAAAAGGGTCCTTGACACCAAAAAAAGGTGAGCTCCTGCTTAGATGATGTGAAAAATGAGGTGGAAAGCAAGGGATGGTCTTTTGTTTAGCTTCTGTCTGTTTTCCACTCTAGGCTGATAAAGAAAGATTAACAGCAGAAGGCAAGGACCTGAGGCAGAGAGCTAAGTACCTCCAGGATCAGTTGGTTCCCCTTACTCGACAACGGGAATACCAGGAGAAGGAGATCCAGCGTCTGAACAAGGTAAGCATCTTGGCAGTCAGTGCTTATTCCTAGTATTTGTCCCTTGCTTAGTGCCTTAGGATTGCTATCCATCTACATTGCTCTCCCACCCTGTTTGCCTTTTTTGTTGTTGGTGGTGGTAGTAACTAAATCTCTGCTTTTCCTCATTTCTCTCCTTTCTAATACTTACTAATCTTTGGACAGTTCACAGCTGAGAGGGTGGATCAGAGCTAGAAATGCAAATATTTGGCTACAGATCAGAAAACAACCTAAGGGCCCCCATTATCCTATTAGTCATTGCTACCCACTCCAGACTGTCCTGACCACTCTATTCTATGTGTGACTCCTATGCAGACTGGGGGATTTCTATATTATCTTAGAGGCTATAGAGAGTCGTTGAATGCCTTGTTGAAGGAAGCAACATGGTCAGACCTGATTGATTATTTTGGCAGCAATGTGGAGGATATTTTGGAGAAGTGAGAAGTAATAATGATCTAAATTAGAGCCACATGAATGGAGAGAATGGGAGCAAATTTGAGAGATTTGTGGAGGTAGAATGGACAGGACTTGGCAACTAATTAAATGTGGGTGGTGAGGGAGTAGAAAGAATCAAAAGATGACTCAGATTTTACACCTGGATTACTAGAAGAATGGTGGTACTATCAGAAGAAATAAGGAAGTTGGATCAAAGAGCAAGTTTAGGAGAAAAGATGATTTGTTTAGATTGAGATGTGTGGAGTTCAGTTGCTGATGGGATAGCAAAATATAATGTACACCAGGTAAATAAATGTGCAGAACTAGAACTGAAGGGAGCTTAAGAAAAATGCTTAGGGGTAGAAACAAGATAGTGAAGTAAAAGAAAGAACAGGTATGTTGTCCCCTATACTTCTTCCACAAAGTTCTAGAAAATACACCAGGACAAGTCTTGATCAGAAGACCCAAGGAAAAAGTGAATCATATTTTTTTCATAATTATAACTTTTTATTGACAGAATCCATGCCTGGGTAATTTTTTTTACAACATTATCCCTTGCACTCCCTTCTGTTCCGACTTTTCCCCTCCCTCTCTCCCCTCCCTCCCCCAGATGGCAATACATGTTAAATATGTCACAGTATATCCTAGATACAATATATGTGTGCAGAACCGAACAGTTCTCTTGTTGCACAGGAAGAATTGGATTCAGAAGGTAAAAATAACCCGGGAAGAAAAACAAAAATGCAAAGTTTATATTCATTTTCCAGTGTTCTTTCTTTGGGTGTAGCTGCTTCTGTCTATCACTGATCGATTGAAACTGAGTTAGATCTTCTCTTTGTTGAAGAAATCCACTTCCATCAGAATACATCCTCATAGAGTATTGTTATTGAAGTATGTAATGATCTCCTGGTTCTGCTCATTTCACTTAGCATAAGTTCATGTAAGTCTTTCCAAGCCTCTCTGTATTCATCCTGCTAGTCATTTGTTACAGAACAATAATATTCCATAACATTCATATACCACAATTTACCCAACCATTCTCCAACTCATGGGCATCCATTCATTTTCCGGTTTCTAGCCACTACAAACAGGGCTGCCACAAACATTTTGGCACATACAGGTCCCTTTCCCTTCTTTAGTATCTCTTTGGGATGTAAGCCCAGTAGTAACACTGCTGGATCAAAGGATATGCACAGTTTGATAACTTTTTGAGCATAATTCCAGATTGCTCTCCAGAATGGCTGGATATAGTGAATCATTTTTCCATCTCGGGTTGTTATAATGAGGCAGACAGAAATATCTAGAACCCCTGAGGATGAGGTAGCCAGGAACAAAGTATGTGGAACATTTCAGTGCTAGGAGAGGCTGTGCTGAGGGGAAAATAAGGTCACAGGTCCAACATAGAGGGTCCTCCACTTGTGTGGGGTAGAAGAACTGGCACCAGCTGTCAGCTCTGTCAGTCATTACTCAGTTCCAGGCCCCAGATTCAGGGTGGACTGAGGAGGGAACTTGTGTCTGGGGGTGGTATTTCAAGATAAGGAACTATATAACCTAGCTAGAAACAAGTTCAGAAGCAAACAGGCACTGTGTTGTGACTGTGACCCTAGGAGCAGAGCAGAGTTTCAGTTCCAACATCTTGCTCAATCTAAAGCCTGAAGTAGAATAACCAAAGAGAGCCTATAGTTCTGTCACTGCATCTGCAGGCCTTTTCAAATAGCTGTTAGCAATTGAATTCAACAACAGCGTACAAGAACTTTCAGACAAACGATAGAAATGTCATACAGACACAAATCCATATCCTTGATCAACCTAGAGCACTGAAAACCTGCAGGTCAGGTCCAGGAAGAACCCAACAGACAGTGCCCCAAGAAGGCAACAAAAGCATTTTAAAGGACAGATGCTCAGTTTTCCTTCAGAAGTACAGAGAGCCTAGTCCTAATATAAAATCTGAAGTCAGGACGCAAACCCAGAGGGAAAAAAAGATTCCAGAATATCTATAAGCAAAGCTCAAGTACAAATTCAGTTTCAGCACAAGTCCAGAATTGTTGGAAAATAATTTAGTTATTTTAAATGGATTTTTTTCTTTCTGTCTTGCTGCTGGGCTTTGTTGGTCATATAAAGAAATGCTGAAGATTTATGTAGGTTTATCTTATATTCTGCAATTTTGCTAAAATTCTTAATTATTTCAAGTAATTTTTTAGTTGATTCTCCAGGATTGTCTAAGTATAATATTTTATCATCTGCAAAGATTGATAGTTTTGTTTCTGCATTGCTTATTCCAAATTATTTCAATTTTTTCTTTCTCTTATTGATATAACTAACATTTCTAGTACCATACTGAATAATACAGTGATAATTGGCATACTTGCTTCACCCCAATCATATGATCAGATAGATTTTTCTCCAGGGCCTTATCTTTACTCTGTGTGTGTATGTGCATCTCTGCTTCAAGTCTATTTCTTATAAACAACATAGTATAGGATTCTGGGTTTTGATCCACTTTGCTATCTGCTTCTGTTTTATGGGAGAATTTATGCCATTCACATTCATGGTTATGATTACAAACTGTGTATTTCCCTCCATTATATTCGTTCTCTCTCCTTTCATCCTTCCTTTCCTCACCATTGTTTTGCTTCTGTCTGTCACCTCTTTTGGTCTGCCCTCCTTTTGGTTTTCCCTACATCTCTTCCCCATTTCTTAATATCCTACTTTCCTGTCAGGTAAGATAAATTTCTGTGTTCAACTGATTATGCATGTTATTCTCTCTTTGAGCCAATACTGTTAAGAATAAGGTTCAGGTGATGCTTATTGCTTACCCTTCTTCTATCATCCCCTACATTGTGAATAGATCTTTTGCTCTTTTTCATGTGAAAGAACTTACACCATTTTACCTTTTCTTTCCTTCTGCATCCAATGTATTTCTCTTTCTCATTCCTTAATTCTTTTATGTTATTCCCTCAAATTCACTTTTCACCTCTACCCTCTATGTAATATTCCTTCTAGTTGCACTATTACTGATATTTTTAAAAACTGATACTTTTTTAAAAAATACAAGTGTCATCTTCCCATGCCGGGATGCAAACAGTTTAGCCTGTTGAATCCCCTATGTTTTCTTTTCCCTTTTTACCTATTTATGCTTCTCTTGGGTCTTAATATTGGAGGTCAGATTTTATTTTTAGTTTTGATCATCTCTTTATGAAAGCTTGACATCCTTCCATTTCATCGAATGACTTTTTTTTCCTTGATGTATTATGTTTAATTTTGCCAGGTAAGTGATTCTTGGTTGTAATCCTAGTTCTTTTACCTTCTGGAAAATTATGTTCTATGACCTTCAGTCCTTTAAAGTTGCAGCCCCCAACTCCTGTGTAAACCTGATTGTGACTCCCCTTATTTGAATTGTTTCTTACTGGCCACTTGTACTATGTTTCCCTTGAACTGATAGTTCTGAAATTTGGCTATGATGTTCTTTAAAGTTTTTATTTTAAGATCTTTTACCTGGTGAATAAAGTGATAAGGTGGATTCTTTTAGTGTCTATTTTGCCCTCTGGTTCTAAGATATCAGGGCAGCTTTCCATGGCAATTTCTCAAAAGATGCTGTCTAGGTCCTTATGGCTTTGATAGTTCAATGATTGTGATATTATGTCTCCTGGGTCTGTTTCTTAAGCCAATTGTTTTTCCTATAAAGTATCTTATATTTTTTTCTTCATTTTCATTTTTTTGAATTTGTCTTGATATTTTATAGAATCATTAGCTTCCACTTGCCCAGTTCTGACTTTTAAGATATTGTTTTCCTCAATTATCTTTTATAGTTTCTTTTCCATTTGGCCAATTGTACTCTTTAAGGAATTATTTTCTTCAGCAGATTTTTGTATCTCCTTTTCTATTTGGGCAGTTCTAGCAGTTTTCTAAGCTATTGACTTTTTTTTTATTATTATCTTGCATTTTCCCATTTCTTATTTCTTTCCCTAGTCTTTCTTTTTTTTTTTTTTTAAAAAAGATTTTTAAGTTCCTTTTTGAGATCTTCCATGAGTTCTTTTTGGGAGATCACTTCCCATTTTTCTTTGGGGTTTTGCCCATAAGTGTTTTAATATTGTTGTCCTCATTTCAGTTTGTGTATTGATCTCTGTCACAGAGATCTCTGTGTAAACAGAGTCAGGTAAACAGCTTACCTGATATTGATTGGGTTTCTGGTGGTGGTGTCTGGTAGGTTTTCAGGCCCAGTGGAGTGTTTCTGCATTTCCCTGGGGCTATGCTGAAGCATGAGGGGACTCATGCTGTGGCTACCTGTTCCTTTAGGCACCTGTAGGGTTTTTGTCAACCTGTTTGCCCAGGGCTGTGTTGAAGCACATGTTGGTCTGGCTGCTGGAGGATGCATGTGGTTTCTGGAGCTAGAGTCTACTGACTCCCCAAGCCATGATAAGGTATCTGGCATTCCTGGTATTGTCCTGGAATTTGCTTGGAAACTTCCTGTTCTGGGCTCCTTTTTACTCAAGTAAGATGGACCCCTCCTGCAGATCTTCCAAGTTTCCTGGGCTAAAAGATTGTTTCATCCTGTCTTCTTGCTGGTTCTGCTAGTCCAGGACCTATTTTTGGGTATTGTTTTATGGTTTTCCGGAGATGAACATGGGAGAATTACAGTGATTTACTGCTTAGTTTGCCATCTTGGCTCCTGGAAGTGAAAAACTGAATCAAGAGTTTTTAAAAGAAGTACAAAAATATTTTAAAAATCAAATGAAAATACTAGAGGAAACAATGAGAAAAGCTAGGGAAGAAAGAATTGGAACAGTAATTAATAGCTTGGCATAACAGGTGTACAATATGAACAACAGATGTCCACACTACAAAATCCCAGAAAAATCAGAATACATTAAATGGAAACCAATGATTCTATTGTTGGTCAATAAATAAACATTTATTAAGCAACTTTTTTTGTGCGAGGTACTGTGTGCGCTGGGGATACAAAGAAATATAAAAAATTGTCATTGCTCTCAAAGAACTCACAATCTAATGGACAAGATAACATGAAATTAATTATATACAAACAAGCTGTATTCAGGATAAACTTGAAATTATCAACAGAAATTAAAGGGGGATTAGGAAAACTTCTTATAAAGTTGGGTTTTTAACTTAGACTTGAAATAAGTCAGGGAAGCCAAGAGGCAGAGATGAAGATAGAAAACACTTTAGGCAGAAAGGATGAGGAGGGAGATAGCCCAAGAAAATACCCAGAGTTGAATGGGGGAGCATCTTTTTTTTAAGAAGCAACAAGGATTCCTTTATCACTGGTCATACGAGTATGTGGTGGGGTAAGTGATATAAGAAGCATAGAAAGTTGGAGAAGTGGGGTGGGGGGGGGAGAAATTGAATGTCAAATAAGAGTTTATATTCAATCCTGTAGGTGATAGAGAGCTATTGGGTCTATTTAGTAATGAAATGACACAGTCAGACCACTTTTTTAGGAAGGTCACTTTGACAATTGAGTAGAACATGGACTAGAGTCAGGAGAGATTTGTGGTCAGTGAATCTCCTAGCAGACATTGCAGATGAAGACACATACCAGAGAGTAGCAATGTCTCAGAGGAGAGAGATGTTAGGAAGGAAAAATCATTGGACGTGGAAACAGATTAGATGTGGGGGGTGGACCAGTGAGGAGATGAGGATGACACTTTAAGTGGTAAGCCTTGTATGACTGGGAAAATGGTAATGCCCTTGGTAGAATAAGGAAATTGGGGAAAGGGGGAGGTTTTGAGGGAAAGATAATGAGTTCAATTTTAGACATTTGTTTAAGCAACATCAAGTACACTGTTGGAAATGAACATTTGGTGCATGGTGAGGAGAGATGGTTAGGACAGGATAAGAAAATTTAAGAACCATTAGCATAGATAACAAATCTATGGGAGCTGACAAGATCACCAAGTGAAATAGTATAGAAAAGAGTTCTAAGATAGCCTCAAATGACACCTATGATTGGCAGGTATGACCTGAATAAAGATCCATCAAAGGATAATGAGGAGTGGTCAGATTGGAAGGGAACTGAAATATTAAAACAAAGTGAAAAACTTCAAGAAAAATAAAATATACGTGCAAAAACAACTGGCCTGGAAAAAAGGGGGATAATTTAGGAATCATTGGATTATTTGAAAACTATTACCAAAAAACAAACCCATCTACCATAGTTTAAGAAACATGAAAGAAAATTACCCATTTCTCTTAAAACCAGAAGGCAAAATATAATCTTTCACCTGCTGAAAGAAACCCCCATATGAAAATGTCCAGAAATATTATGACTAAAATTGAGAATTTCCAGGTCAAATAAAAGATACTACATACATTCAGACAGAATTTAAGCATCTAGAAAACACAGTCAAAATCACACACAGCTTAGAAATCACCATAATAAAAGGAATAGAGTACTTGGAATCTAATCCAGAATGCAAAAAATAAAGAATTACAGCCAAGAATAATTTACGCAGCAAAACTGAGTATAATACTACAGGGGGAAAATGGTTCTTTAAAGAAATAGAAGACTTCAAAACATTCCTGATGACACGACCAGAGCTGAGTAGAAATTTTTAAATACAAACATAGGAGTCAATAGAAACTTAAAAAGGTAAATGAGAAAGCAGTCATAAAGGACTAAACAAGAATAAACTTTTTTACATTCTAATATATAGAGATAATACATACATTCTTTCAGAACACTTTCATAAAGGATCATAGAAGGAAGTATGGAAGTAGTTCTTTTATGCTCTGATGATCTTAGAAGAATGGAAAGAGATAAGAGGAAATTACTGGCCAGGGGAAAGGGAGAAAAAGGATGAGGAAAATTATTATAATCAAATAAAAAGCTATTAGAAATAATCCACAACTTTAGCAAAGTTGCAGGACACAAAATAAATCCACATAAATCCTCAGCATTTTTTTACATAACTAACAGAATTTAACAGCAAGAGATACAAAGAGAAATTCCATTCAAAATAACTGTTGATAGTATAAAATATTTGGGAATCTATCTGCCAAGGGAAAGTCAGGAACTAGATGAGCAAAACTACAAAACACTTTCCACACAAATAAAGTCAGATCTAAACAATTGGGAAAATATCAAATGCTCTTGGCTAGGTTGAGCAAATATAATAAAGATGACAATACTTCCTAAACTAATCTATTTATTTGGTGCTATACCAAACTCCCAAGAAACTATTTTACTTATCTAGAAAAAATAACAACAAAATTTATCTGGAAGAACAAAAAAAAAGGTCAAGAATTTCAGGGGAACTAATGAAAAAAAAAACAAAAAACAAATGAAGGCAACTTAGCTGTACTAGATGTAAAACTATATTATAAAGCAGCGGTCACCAAAACCATTTGGAATTGGCTAAAGAATATACTAGTTGATCAGTGGAATAGGTTAGGTTCACAGGACAAAGTAGTCAATAACTATAGCAGTCTAGTGTTTGACAAACCCAAAGACCCCAGCTTTTAGGATAAGAATTCACTATTTGACAAAAACTGCTGAGAAAATTGGAAACTAGTATGGCAGAAACTAGGCATTGACCCACACTTAACACTGTACACCAAGAAAAAGTCAAAAATAGGTTCATGATCTAGGCACAAAGAATGAAATTATAAATAAATTAAAAGAACATAGAATAGTTTACCCTTCAGACCTGTGGAAGAGGAAGGAATTTGTGATCAAAGAAGAACAAACGATCATTATTGATCACAAAATAGATAATTTTGATTATATTAAGTTAAAAAGTTTTTGTACAAACAAAACTAATGTGGACAAGATTAGAAGGAAAACTGGGAAAACATTTTTATATTCAAAGTTTCTGATAAAGACCTCATTTCTAAAATATATATAGAATTGACTCAAATTTATAAGAAATCAAGCCATTATCCCATTAATAAATGGTCGAAGGATATGGACAATTTTCAGTTGAAGAAATTGGAACTATTTTTAGTCATATGAAAAGGTGCTCCAAATCATTGTTGATCAGAGAAATGCAAATTAAAACAACTCTGAGATACCACTACTCACCTGTCAGATCAGCTAAGATGATAGGAAACGATAATGACCAATGTCGGAGGAGATGTGGGAAAACTAGGATACTGATACATTGTTAGTGGAATTGTGAATGAATCCAGCCATTCTTGGAGAGCAATTTGGAACTATACTCAAAAAGTTATCAAACTGTGCATACCCTTTGATCTAGCAGTGCTACTACTGGACCTGTATCTCAAAGAAATTTTAAAGAAGAGAAAGGGACCTGTTTGTGCAAGAATGTTTGTGGCAGCCCTCTTTGTAGTGGCCAGAAACTGGAAACTGAGTGGATGCCCATCAATTGGAGAATGGCTGAATAAGTTTCGGTATATGAATGCTATGGAATATTATTGTTCTGTAAGAAATGACCAACAGGATGATTTCAGAAAGGCCTGGAGAGACTTGCCTGAACAACAATACTATATGATGATCAATTCTGGTTAACGTGGCTCTCTTCAACAGTGAGATGATTCAGAGCAGTTCTAGTCATTCAGTAATGAAGAGAGCCATCTACACCTAGGGAAAAGACTGTGGGAACTGAGTATGGACTACAACATAGCATTTCTACTTTGTTATTGTTTGCTTGCATTTTTGTTTTCCTTCTCAGGTTTTTTTTTTTCTTTCTAGATCCAATTTTTCTTGTGCAGCAAGATAACTATATGGCTATATATATATTTATATTGGATTTAACATATATTTTAATATGTATTGGAATACCTGCCATCTAAGGAAGGTGGTAGGGGGAAGGAGAGGAAATTTTGGAACAGAAGGTTTTGCAAGGGTCAGTGTTGAAAAATTATCCATGCATATGTTTTGTAAATAAAAAGCTATAATCACTTTGGGTTTATAAGTTTAAGTCTGTACAAAGAATAAAGAAGGTATGGGGGGAGTAGGTAGCAATTGACCTTCATTTTTATCTGAATTACTCAAAGGAGGGATGAATACACAAATACAGTTGGGTTCAGAAATGCATGTTACTTAACACAGTAACAGAAGAGAAAGGAAAGAAAGGAAAAGAAGGCAGAAGAGAAGAAAAATTAAAGGAGGGATTGGTTTTGAACAAAACATATTTTTAAAGATGATATGGGGAACCAAGAAGGAAAAGCATAAAAGAATAGACCGGAGAGAAATGCATAATTAACAGTCATAATCGTGAATTGAATGAGTTTACTCGTAAAATAAAAAAGGATGGCTACATGGCATAAAAAGTACAATTCAGCAATATGTTATTTATAGATAGCAAACTTGAAACAAGAAGATATACCTACAGTTAAAATGAAGGGTTAGAGCAAAATCCATAATACTTATGATGAAGCCAAAAAAAAAAAAAAAAAAAAAGGCTGCAGAAATACAAGAAATTGTTATTAAACACCTTCCTCTTTCTTGCCTTTCCCCCCTTTTCTAATTGCTTTTTCCCAGAAAGCACATTAGATTGTGGAAAAGTTTTGGTACATATATCCCTGTCTTCTGTATATCCTTACACTAATTGGTCCCAGACTTTCACCATATGGTCCTTGCAGCTTGTCAGAACAGAGAGTTGCTTACAACCAAGGAGTTACTTGGACCTTTATCCTCTTTATAGATAATAGTTCAAAGATTATCTGACTGGTGGTCCCTGATAGGATCTGGCCATAAGATGCTTCTGCAAACTGTTATGACATGACTCTTTTTTGATCCTAAGGCCCTGGAGGAAGCCTTAAACATTCAGGCTTCTCCATCCCCTACACCCAATACTTTTGGAAATCCTGAGGGACCAGGAGGATTCCTGCGGAAACAAGAGCTACTTACCCAGAATGAATTATTGAAGCAACAGGTGAGGAGAGTAATGGGAAGGGAAGTCCTGGGAAAGGGAGAAGTGGGACTATGGTTTGCAGTGTGACACCCCCTGGTGTCAGAATGAATGTTAGCACAATTTGCCAAATGTATCATGGGCTTTTTGGCATAATGATAACATTCTGTATTCTAGACCTAGACCTCTTCTTTCACTCTTCCTTGATTCTTTTTGTCTATCATATGTGAAATTGTAGATATCTACAGATACTATGGCCTAGCACTTTAAAGTCTTTGAAAGGCCTGATCCCTCACTCATGCTTGGACTTCTTCCTCCTATGCCTAAATAGGTAAAGATCTTTGAAGAAGACTTTCAAAGAGAACGGAGTGATCGGGAACGAATGAATGAGGAGAAGGAAGAGTTGAAGAAGCAGTTGGAGAAGCTTCAGGCTCAGGTTACCCTGTATAATGCCCAAGTGAGAGTGGGAAACCTTATGGTGAAATAGAAGGAGAAGGATGGGGTGGTGGAAGGCAGGGCCCAGGGAAGAATGCTGTCCTTTGTTGAGAAGAAATACTAGAGAGGAGTTTTCTGAGGGAGGAAGACCTAGGTTCTTTAGAGGCAAGGGCCTAATTATCCTCTGTTAAGTAAATATTTAGTAAATCAGCTCCAGGCTAAGATGCAAAACAATTGTTGGTCTGTATTAGTAGGAGAAAAGGAAGTTTCCTTAAAGGAGCTCCCTTTGGTAATGAAATCTCAGGTCTGAATGAAAAAATATATATATATTACTGGTTCCTGATGAGAACAGTGGCAGTTTGGGGACCGATGGTTGGGTCCTGTGTCTGGCAGGGGGAAGAGGCTGTGGTTAAATTAACTACACAGTCTTCCTTTTAAAACTTTGTTTTTGAAGCAGAAGGATATTTTTTTCATTATGGGATTGAATCAATACTGATAGATTAATAAGATGTTGCCTATCACATATACTGGGCAGTGGTTTTGAGATAGAGAAAAAAATCAGAAATCTGTTGTTACCACTGATGAGTTCAACGATAAGTTGTTGGGGCAGAAACATTCTAGGTTTCAGCACAAACATGTGTGGTTGGTGTAATCAATACCTACAATCCTGTGTGTTGACTTGGAATGGTCTGATTGGAAGGCCTTTATTTGAAAAGATAATCTCTAACAAAGGGGGAAACAGACCAAAGACAATAAGATTTATTCATTATCATGAATTATCTTGTGGTTAAAGGAAATTAGAATTCCTTGACTCTGGTTTCATCTAGTATTCTTTACCCTGCACTATAATTTTCATCGCTGGGAATATCTCAGGCTTTGGAAGCTTGAAATGGAAGCAGAAATGAGGTATGAAGAGGTACACTTGGTTTAATGGGGGAAAGTCTGATACGAGAATCAGGAGACCCAGGTTCTAAAATTGGTTCTGTTGTTGGTTGTTATGTGAACTTGAGCAAGACCCTTCTCCTTTTCTGTAAAAGTAGGGAAGAATAGACTATTAAAATATCTATAGCTCAGAGATTCTGGATTCACTGAGGTCCCTTTCTGTTCTAATGGTGTGAGTATCTGAACATTCTAGGCACTGTTTTATGATCTCTTCCCTTCCTAAGATGTTTAGAATTTATTCTCCTATTCTCCAGGCCTGAAAAACACCCAGGCTATATCTGTCCTAAGGCCTGTAGACCTAGCTTTCTCGGGTCTTAAGTAAAGACCCTTGTATAGAAATACATCAGATGGCAGAGAATATTTTTCATCTGCTTCATTGGGTGTGCTTTCCTGACTGGGCAATTTGATTAAACTGGTGTCTTTGTTTTCTAAATGGCTTGTCTGTATTTCTTTTAGATAAAGGCTTTCAAGGAAGAAGAGAAAACAAGGGAAGCCCTTAGGCAACAAAAGCGAAAGATGAAGGTATGGAACCCTGTGGTGGAAGTTGGCAGAGGCCCAAGGCTAGTTTTCAGATGAAAATTTAGGCTCTTACACCCACCAGGATTTTTCTGTTTTTGTATTTTATGGGTTTGGTTGCAAATCCTTTTCTTTGTCAATATATGCAACATGCTACACTGACGGAATGCTGACCTTGGAATCATAAAAGTCATGTGTCAACCCCTTTCTGCCACTGACTGTGAGCTTGAGCAAAGTCATTACGATTCCCTTCTAACTTTGTGAATTTATAATATCAATAAAAATGTTCCATAAGATTTTTGTGATTCTAAATGCTTGGGGAACTACTGGGTAAAATGAGGTGACGTGTTATCAGAAAGCTGAACTTGTGCTTTGTCCTTTGTAGGCCTCAGGAGAAAGATACCACATGGACCCTCTCCAAGAGCATATCTGTGGGGGCTATCCCTATGCCTACCAACCAGTGCCACCATTCCTGCATCACCACGATTTTGAGGACTGGTTAGAAATCCGATACCCACCACCACCAATGGCCCCAGAACATTCACCTCCAATTCCCAACTCCCGCCTCTTCCATATGGTAAGTTATTTCCCTTGATATTAATCTAGTTCTATCCTCAAAATTTTCCCTCCTCTATGTGCCTTTTCTCTTAGTTTACATCTGCAGATTAAGTCTGCTTAGACCCAGTCTAGGGGAACTAGACATCCAAAGATGTTTCCAGCTCTCTAATCTTGTGAATTCTATAGCAGGGTCAGTGCAGTGAAAGTATGAATTTTCTCATTGCCATAAATATTGGCACCAGCACTGAATCCCAATTAGGAGGAGAGACCTGATTCTAGGCTGTGATAAGGAAATTCTAGCCATTCTAGCCCTCATGTCATTTGAGAATCTTGGGATTCATTAAAGAAAAACTGAGAAAGCAGAAAGCATGAGAAAATAGCAGAGTTTAATTTAGCTAAGTCCCCCCAAATCACCATTTCTGTCTAGAAATATTAGCATATTTTGAATCTTTTTCCTCTGTCATTTTCTCTTAAGTTGCCATGTCTTGTTGATTTCTTGTATCTAAATGTTTTCCTGTCTGTTCTCTTTTTGTCCTCAAATTTGGTTTACATAAACGACCTCTAATATTGTCTCTCATCCTTTCCTGGACTCTTTACCTCTAACCCAACCTGTATCTGACCAGTTGAGGATCCTTAAACTTTTGTTCTATGTGTACCTTAAAGGCAGCGTGTTAATAGCAGAAAGAACATTGGACTTGACATCAGGAAATCTAGAATTTGAGTCCAGGTAGTGAAGTCTGTTGACTCTGTGATCTTAGGCGAATCACTTAGCTTCTCTGAATCTTGTTTCATGGTCTTTCAAATAATAGTCTTTGCAATTGCCTAGCTCGAAGAAGTATGATAGTAAAAACATTTTGTGACTTTCAAAGGATTGTCCAAATTAGTAATGATTTCCTGTTCTCTACTTCATCAAATTCAAATGCTGCCTGGCTTTAAGCCTTTCTACAATCATACTTTACCCATGATCTTACTACTCATTTTTTTTTTAAGAGAAACATCCTTCATTACAGCCTTGGCTTCTTTTAAACTTAATAATGCAGGGCTTAGCCCCATCTCTGTGGCTTGCTCCTCTTACTTAGAATGCCCTTCTCCTTCCCTTTTACTTCTCCAAATCCCATTTGTCTGTCAGTGTCTAGCTCAAGATTCATCTCTTCAATAAAAGCTTTGATGGTTTTATCTCTCATCTCTCCATTCCCTTATTATTTCCATTGTTTCATGTATGTGTCTTATCAGTATAGCCTGATTATGAGTTCTTTAAGGTTAGAGGCCATGAGTCACACTTCTTTTGTATTTCCCACAGAACCTGGGACAATGCTGGGCAAGTTTAATAGGCTTTCAATGTATATATTCTTAGAATGTTGGTGGGTTGGTTAGTGTTTAAATGATAAGCATGAATAATATTTCAGCCAGAATATGCTTGGCGGCCCCCCTGTGGTGTGATGAGGAACCAAAGCTCCCAGGTTAATGCTGCCCCGATCCAGCCTTCAGAGCCTGGTAAGAATTCTCTGTCTGAATCAATCTTGTATTTGGAGGAATAAGGGGGCCTTCTTTGTCTTGAAAGGCCAGGATTTCTGGCAGTGTAGATGATGGTATTTAGGAAGAGATAAGGGGACCCATTGTGAGCATTCCTGTGTAACCTGGCTGCCTTCATCTTTCAGAACCGACTGATCACGGATTACCAAAGAACTAAAGGCCAATCTAACCCCATGACCAGAGCTGCTATTGAAACAAAATTAATGGGGCAGTAGGAGCGTGGTGGGGAGGATTGGGCCTTGTGTCTATTCTTTCTCTTCACCTCGTCCCCAACCTGGACCCTTCGCAGACCACTGGATTTTCTGTTTGTTGGAGCTCTTTGTTTTCCAGTGGAAGTGCCTGTAGAAGGCTTTTGTTTCCCATCTAGAAGTAGGGAAGGTGGGATGAGGAGCTAGGGTCTAGATTTTAGAGAAAAGGAGAGTGGAGCTCCATGACACTGACACTCCACAGTTGGTCAGAATCCTTCAGGTAATACTGTCAGGAGCTATTGATTGTATTTTTCCCTTCTTCCTAAATGGACACATCATCTCTTGGGCCAGTGTAATATGTATTAGTTTAAGATACAGATTTTTGTTCTAGGACTCTAAAAGTCATTTCCAGTATCCCTTCTGGAACAGGCAATAGAGAATGCTGTTTTGTTCTAGGAGAAAAGAACAAGATGGTAATGTTTCTAGTTAAGAGTTGCCCTGTTTTTGAGCCTTAACTTCTTTCCCAACCCCTGGTCTTTTCCCTCTAGCCATGCTGACTAGATACTTTGCAATGTCTCATTGCCTTAGTGGTGTGGCAAGTGTGTTTGGGTTCTTTGCTTGTGGTTACCATGGTTTTCCCCTCAATAATTCCCAAAATTTGAGATGGACTTGGGTGTGTGGGAAGAACAGATCAAAGGGGAGCATCGTGGGGGCATGGACAGGAGTGTGATTGGGTGGCCAGGCTAGTGTTGGGACAATTCTGAGACAAAAAAAAAAAGATGAAGTTTTTATCCAGTCTTTCATCATATCCTTTTTTCTTCATGGAAGGCTAGAGAATGTGCTCTTTTCCCTTTACCTTTCTAAAACATTCCCTAGCCTGGCTACTTTTGTCACTTAGCCCTTTCTCCCTGGTCCCAACTTCCATTTCTCCTTCTCTTCCAAGAATGAGCTGGGGATGAGCTTTCCCATTCTTTGCTTCACATTTGGGAAGAACCAACCAGGGGCTTTATGGAGCAAGCCAAGTTCCCACTGCCTATTGTTTGAGTCCTTTCCCCTACCATAGCCACAAACTCTTGACAGCTTTTCCTTCTCTAGGAATGTCCCACTTTTCCAGCTGAATACTCCAGACCTAAGCTAATGAAGCACTTAAGGATCTCAGAGTCTGGAAGTCAACATATTTGAAAATGAAAAGCCCTTGTTCTCTCCCCTGGGGTAGTTAAGTTCAGTTATGATTTTCATCACTCAAGAGTCATGACGTACTATTTGTTTGGGGCTGAAGGCTAGTTATGTGATCCCTTCAGACCTCCTGGTCTCCTCCTGATCTCTCCCTTTTGAGGTCAGGGACTGTTGTTTGTCATATCTATTTTTTTCTTTCCCAGGACTTTGTATATAGTAGGTCCTCAATAAAGAGTTGTTGAATGAATTTTCTAGCTCTGTTGTGTGACTTAACAAAATCTTAAGCCTCCTTTGGGGTTCTCAGTTTTCTCTAAAATGAGGTGCTTATACTCATGAGACACTTTTGTTTTTTGATGGATCCAGCATAATACAAAGCTGGTAACTTCTAATTCATTCTCCCCCAATCCCTCTGACATGGAAGAAACATGGAAATTTCAAGTGCTACAGAAAGGTTTTTATTTATCACCAGTGGGTATGACTCTAATGTTGGGGTGAGGGGTCTAGAGTGAGAGGAGTGGGTGAATATCCCCCTGTAGCAGGATGGCATCCCTGCTTAGGTGCCATGAGCTGAATGCACTAAGGATCATGACCCCTTTTGCAGGCTCTGATGGGATCCGCCCTTCAGAGACTTTGGATCCCATCATCATAGAGATGCCATCCCCTATGTGTAGGACACTCTCCCTCTTCTTTCACACTAGTATTTTACCTTGGTAGAGCCCTTTTGACATCTTACCAGGGGTAACTCTATAGGATGGGGCAAAGGGGATTGAAAAGGGCTGTTCACAGAAGAGAGAGACCTTACTCATTTGTATTGGACTGAGGGAGGGAGGGAGGGAGGGAGGTTGGGCGGGCCTGATTTATTTTCATTGGGTCACTGAGTTTCCAAGGTCTTTTATTTCAGATGAGCTAAGGCAAATGGTCTCCTTGGGGAGTCATGGGAAACTCCAGAACCAGGGTTCTCAGGTTCAGTAACCTGACTTAAAAGCTTATTTTCTTTAAGTTAGGATGGGAAAACATTAATATTGGAACAGTGAGTTGAGTATTCAATAGAGCAAGGACCTAGAGTATTGAGGTGGGTGTCTGCACCTGTCCCTGATCTCATGTATACCTAGGTACACAACCCCTGAAAGTACACCTGTGTGCTAGGCATTCTGATGCCTGCCCATGCACCCACACACATTCTCTGAAGAGCAGCATCTTGTGGAGCAGGGTCGCAGGCAGACAAGCTAGTCAGCTGGGGGCTGGGGTAATCCCTTCCCTGAACAGTGTCCCTTTTCTACTCCCTGAGGACAGCAGTCACTTCTGCTATTCTTCAGCAGTACTGTTGAGGCTGCCATGTTTCTGCAGATAGTCTATGATGTCTGACTTGACCAGGCTGACTGGGGCCCGGTGGTACCAGCGCATGATGGGGACACCATCTGGCCCCACCAGGAACTTCTCAAAATTCCAGCGGATGTCATGGACCTTCATGGGTTCCCAGAAGAGGCGGCTGGGTTGGCCTATGACTTCAGAGGGAGGTGGGCATGAATTCTGCAGGATACATGGAAGCACACAAATTATGAGTATTACATTTTTTAGCATTGGATACTTCCCTATTCCTCTCTTCTACATTCTCCCCAAAAGCCTGTTTAATAGCTGAAATGCCGGGTAAAATACTAAGGTCTTGCCCTACACAATAACACTGGGCAAATTAATGTTGCCTGTGTTACTATCCTGTTAACATATGGCTCTTTGGTAACCCTCCAGTTTATAACATTCAAAACTGGGAAGAACCTTTGGAATCGCTTAAACTGGGCCTCTTTTTCCCTATCTGTAAAGTAATAACTCAGATTGTCTCTAAAGTCCTTCCCAGCACTGATATTAAAAAGATCTTCAGGGTTTTCCAAAAGCAACAGATAATACAGGAACTTTCCCTCTATTATGGTGGAAATAATGTCATTGCTCATTTCAGGCTGGTAAAAAAGGAGTCTTCATGGTTTGTGAAGCACTTTCTCAAAACAGTTCTGTAAGGTAAGTAATATAAGTATGAATGAGAGGTAGTGTGGAGTAATGGTAGAGAATTGTCTTTGGAGTCAGAATGATTTGTTTTCGAGCCCTGCCTCTGACAGAAAGTCTGTGTGATCCTGGGCAGGGCCCTTAACTCTCCATGCTCTAGACAACCAACATTATTGAGATTGTGCCAGAGAATATGTAACTCTATGTTGGTGAAGAGAATCTCCTTTCCCAGTTGTTATATCAATGAAACCACATCTCTTGGCCCCATCCTCTGCATGATGTGGTGCAGGAGAATTAGAGTTGGCCAGCATAGAGAGTCCTCCACACCCTGAACTGGTCCTGGGTGCTTAGACCAACTCACTAACTCTCCTCTGATATGGGGCCTCATCTGGAAATTGTGCCAATAGACAGCTTGCCCTTAGAGACAGGGAAGGGATGAGAAAGAAGCGTGGGGTGTGTGTGTGTATGTGTGTGGTTGTGAGTGTGATGTGGGCATGTATATGTGTGGGTGTGGTATGTAGTATGTATGTATGTGACATGTGCAGAGTGTGTATGTGTATTTGGTGGGGTATATGTGTGTGATGTGTGTGTGGTATGTGGGGATGTTTCAGAGTGCTCCTGAACTGTAAGCTTCATGGCTCCTCCCTCTCCAGGGCAGCCTCCACACATTCTGGGTCACCATGGCATTAATCGTTTCAGACTGTCATAACAGTCTCATTTCTTCCTCGGGAATCTAGGACTCAGTTTTAGAATGTTTCTCTCTCTACCCCAAGTCTCCCCCCTCCAATCAGAAGGTCAGATAATGCCGAGGTAAGATATCTTCTTTCTCATTTCTGACTCCAGGCGTGATAATGGTCTCACTTATATGCAGCTGTCCTGAGTGTGGACTAGGGACTACTCAGTTTAAAAGGGTCACCCACCCTATTGAGCCTGGGATAAGGTTGGTCTGCCTCTCTCTAACCTTCCCATGAACACAGCTGTCCTTTCATTTCATTATCCCACCCTCCCAAAAGCATTTGCCCCATGACCACTGCTAGGGAAAGAAGGGAAATCTGCCTCAACCCCCAAATGAGTCTTCCTACCAGAGAGATTAAGAAACTGTTCAACTCACTCACCTTCAGGAAGGTATAAACTTTCTGTTCTTTCTCTCCATTCACATCCCCTTTCTCAAATAGCTGGAAATTGGGCACGAAGCCCCCACCTGGGCGTACATGCCTATAGGGAACAAGAATGTGGCCAAATGGCCTTGGAGCACAAACAAGCAAAAATAGCCAAGGAGGGATGAGGAAATAGGGAGGGCAGGCCAAGGAAGGCAAGACAGCAGTCCAGGCTTGCAAATGAGCTGGAAAGCTTTCTTTGGAGTAGCTCCCCAAGGTGTCGTTATTTTAACCCATATAATGGTTAGATCTCACTCAGAAGGCTCTTGAGTCTAAATTCATAGAGACTTGGACTTAATAGTTCAGATGGAATGTAACAGAATGTACACTTAAGAGTTGAAAAGCATTCCTAATATTACAAAAGAAACAGACCAGGTACATAGAAAAATTTACCTGAGCTCACATATTTAATGAAACCAGAATGTGAACATAGATCTGCTACCTTCAAGGCTGGGGCTCTTTCAGCTATACCCAGAGGTGCTGAGCAGCCACCTTTCCTTCATCTATAATTCTCCATCCTGTCTTCTGCAGGATCTCTAGTCAGTGCTCATCATGCTGCTGTCCTCCCTCACCCATCCTGGCTTCCTATGATAAGGGAGGGCCCTGAGCACTGCTGAATTTGTTGACATGTTTTCAGGGATGCTCATCCCAGGGACCCCCATAAACTGAGGAAAACCTCCCCTGTGTCCCCGTCCCTTAGACCCAACTCACTTGAGGGCAGGGAGGACTTCTGAATTTTGTCCTGGTTCTTGTTTTCCAAATTGGTTGCATGGGAATCCCAGGATAACAAGGTTCTGCGACTTCAAATCCTCCTGTAGTGCATTCAATTCTGACCCAAAGGAAAGTGGAGAGAAAGGTCCCCTTAATAGGCAGAACACCTATTTTCTAACCCTGGTTCTTCTGCCAACTTGCTGGGTAACTTGGTAAAACTGCTTTAGGTCTGAACCACAGTTTCATTGACATCATGTGGGGAGGATGATCTCTATCCTAAGGTCTCTCAAGGAACACAGGATCATGGGAGTTGGAACATCTGAAAGTGTCAGAACAGCAGAATGCTTTGGAGTTTCGCTCGTCTGAGCTTCTGCTAGGAGTAGGAGTGGGGAAAAGGGCGAGCCCCAGGTTTGAAAACCACCCTTTGGTTGAGCCATTTCTTCTGGGCCTTTGAAATGATCATGTGTGAGAGTGTGTGTGTGTGTCAGAGAAGCTGCACACACTGTGTAAATGGTAAAAATGGAAGAAGCCACGGAGCCTGTGGAAGTAAGGAAGTGGAACGGGATTCTGACGGGTACTATCTACCTATACCTATATGACTACAATTGCCAGTCCTGTGTCCTAGTCATCTGTAAAACAAGGTAGTTGCACTAGACTTCCATAATTTTTAACAGTTTGTCCCTTAAGGTAGCTTCCAGATCTGACACTATGTTTTAATGCCCCGTTTTAGTTATTCATTTGATTCTCCAAAGAGAAGAAGAGTTCCTATCAGACTGGGCTTTTTCTGAGAGTCTCCTGCAATCTTCTGAGACTCCTTACTCTCAGTCATAAACACTGTTCTCCCTGAAAGTAGAACTGGGATATAGCATAATAGAGTCCTCCCACCACCATCCCACATCCCTCTAGAAATCCATGACTGCAAGAGGTCCCACTGGTGAAACTGCCATAAGGCTTACCAAGGTACTGGACCGTCAGGCCTCAGTAGGTGGCAACGTTTACGAAGAGGACATATTTGCCTGCATATTGCTTGAATGGGATGTATTCATCAGTATCAATGGTGAGGGCACCATAATCATAGATGTTACCCGTAATCCCTTGGTAGCAGTCCGTCTGAAACACAAGGAAAATGATGGAGATAGGGGTTTTTAATAATAGCTTGATTCTGGTAACAAATAAGGAAATTTCACTGAGCTCCATTTTTTCTATCCTTTTCTTGATACCCAGCCCATGCCCAGCCTCCAGGGAGTTCCATTTGGCCTAGATTCTCCTGGCCCAGGTACTGATGCCCCCTTCCTTCCCCTTAGTCACCTGAGAAACAGGGTGGGGTTTCCAAAAGGTGACAATGGGGAGAGAAGATGAAATATAAAAAACTGACTCTTTATCTGAGGGATCAGTTCTCCCTGGCCTTCTCTAGCTCTGGTTACCTCCTGGCTCCCACCAACCTGCAGCTTCCTGAGACGGGTACCACAGGGACACCGCTCCGGAAGGTCGCAGGAGCTGCGGCTAACCGTTTTTTCTTGGTTGATTTCCCCCTGAGGCAGTGTATGTTCCTTGGGCCAACAGTTTCAGCTCATGTTCCAGCTGCCCCTTAGCCTCTTCTTGGCCATATTGAAATGTTTCCTGCATACCCTCAACTAAGAGTTCTTGTGCAAGTTGGCTGGGGCTTAACAAACAGAGCCAACAGGGTTTTTTATAGTGCTAGTGCTATAACCACACACACACATAAGGGTGATGGATCAAGCAGGGGCAACTTTCTTCAACTTTCAGATTAAACTGTATTTGGGGTTCTGAAGGACATTATTTTTGAGCATGGATATATTGAGAAGGTGCTTACTTAGAATGGTCAGGGGAAAGAATATCGGGGTTTGAAGGGAACAGATAACTTAGTTCAATCCCTTTACTTTAAAGATGAATAAACTGGCTTTGAGAGAATAAATGACTTGCCTGAGAATTAATAGTAAGTAGCAAGTGTTGGGTTTGATGGAATTCTAGTTTAGGTTGGATTTTGCTCAAATTGCTTTTGCCTTTACTTGTTATGATTCCAAGGAAAATACAGGTTTTTCCTCCCAGGACTATTGTCAGAATTGATCAAATGAGAGATGGAAGCTAATTTGAATGATAAAAATCCAATAGAATTAGGACTGACTGATTTCTAAGATTTCTCCTATCTCTCCAAATTCCATTCTATTGCTTAAGGGATCAGGATTAAACTGTCTACTGTCACCAGACTAAGAAAGTGCTGAATCTTTTTCAATTGATATGGAAACAACTCCATAGACACATTAGACTTTCACTATCTCATTCAAAGAAGCCTTTAGAATCTGGAGCTTTTCCTGCAGTTGAGATGGACTGCATACAGCCATCTCTGCCTGTGAGGATAACTGGGATCTAGGATAAGTCTTGTGACTAGGACTCCATTAAATTCAATAAATGTTAATTCAGCACTTATGTGCCAGGCACTGTGCTAAAAAAACAAAAGTCAAAAATTAAATAGGTGGCTCTCCATTTTCCTGGAAGGATATAAGATGGCATCAGAAAGGTGAGTATGAGGTAATTTAAACAGGAGGAACACCAACACCTGGTGGATAGGGAGTGGCTACTGGGCAAGACCTTATGGAGGAAAATTGAATCTCAAAAATAGGAATGACTCTGAAAGGCAGAAATGAGGTAGAAGTAGATGCCAAGCACAGGAAATAATAGCTTATATGAATAAAGAGGAGCTAGAATGCTGATCTCAGGGGAGAAGTAGTAATTCTGTTGGGCTGAGCTATGAAATACATAGGGAAGAAACATGAAATAAGGTTGGAAAGGTAAGATGGACCCAAATTACATGAAGCTTTAAACAGTAGGATAAAGTTTTTGTATTTTTTTGTATAGGCAATGGGGAGTCACCAAAAGTTTCTGCACTGGGGAAGGAGGAGTAATGTAGCTCTAGAGTTGTTGGAGAGCCTTTGAGATCATTTATTCCAATCCCTTAATTTTATAAATGAAGAGCTAAGGCTAGGGAAATAATGGCATGTCCAAAGTTCATGCAGTAAAATGGCTCTCTGACTTTGAATCCAGATCCCAAATCTAGTGACTTTTTCATAGTAACATGTTCCTTTCTGGTGTTTTAGGAAAATTATTTTGGCAGTTCTGTGAAGAATGTATTGGGAAAAAAAAAGAAACTGGAGGCAATGAGAACGATTAAGAAACTAGAATAGTGTAGAAGAGAAATAGTATAGAAGAGTTTTGAAACAAGGTGATGGTTATTAAGTGGAGAGAAGATGAATGCAAGAGGGATTGTGTAGGTATTTTGACATTTGAAAAGAGAGGAATATTATCTTGAAATGTGGAACCTGGCTTTCTGGAGAGGAGTCTGCTCACCAGAGGCAGGGAAGTGGTTTAAGGCAGATCTAGAGTTCTTTTTTTGGATATGTTTGATGATCGTTTGAGAAACCACTGATCTCACAAAGATGGAGATGGTAGGTAAAGTGGAACAGACAATTGGCAATGCAAGATAAAGGGATCCTTGTTGGATATATAAATTTGGGAGTAATCTTAAAAATGATCATTGAATTCATTTGACCACCAAGGGGCAGAGTGTGGAGAAAAGAGGGAATATGGCCCAGGACAAGTCCTTTGAAGACATCCATGATTAAGGGGAGGAGATAGCAAAGGAGTAGCATAAGATAAGAGCACTAATCTTAGGTAGTTTTACAAGAGTCAAGGGAGGAGAGGAGTGATCAATAATTTTAGTGGCTGCAGAAACAGAGAACTAGGGAAAATTGGGAAAAAGCTATTGAATTAAGCAGTTGGAAAAAAGAATTTTAGGGTAGTAAGCAATAAGAATTTTTAATAGTTGATGAGTGAGTAGGTGATGAGGATATTGAGATTGGAAAGCAGGGTTGGATGATTGAGGGGTTGAAACAATCATGATTTGGAGGAGGGGATGAGGATGGGGAATGAGAGTGGATCTGGGCATATTTCTGGAAGCAGAATATCTAGTAGCTAGGAAAAGGTTGAAGAAATGGGGCAAGCTCCTGTTGGAGGTGGGAGAGAATTGAGGACACAAGTAGAAAGGCGTCAGCCTTGGCAAAAAGAAGAGACACACCTATTCCTCAGGGATTGGACCAGGGAAGGCTGAATAGATGAAGATTCAGCAGAGTTTAAAGGCAGGAAGCATGAGAGCCAAGAGAGTTCTCAGGCAAGGAGAAGGTACTATCATCTGCTTAGGGACTAGGGTGGTGGAATGTTAAGGGCTTGGCAAGAACATTGGGAACAGCAGTTGGAGAATATGAGCTAATAGAAAAGTAAAAGGGTTGTCATGTAACAGATAGGAAATAACAGGAGTTTATGGTGGATCCATTTGGCTCACTTGCATGACTTCTTCCACCAATGTCCAGGAGCAAATTGTTTAGCAGTAATTGAACTAAGCAAAGAAAGTGGATGGTGACAAAGACTCAGAATGAACTGGTAGGGCATGAGTAGCAGAAGAAGTGAGGTGGTGGGAGACTGGGGGATGTAGGCAGGGCAAAGAAGGCTGGAACACTGTGCCTAGTTGATCTGGTCGTTACAGGGTTAAGGGAATAAAAAGACCAGAGCAAGGGCTGGGGGAGAGAGGGAGTGAGGGAGGAAAAAAAAGATGTGTGTGTGTGTGTGTGTGTGTGTGTGTGTTGATAGGAGGAGATGATTAAGATGAGAAATATGTTTTGGGGGAGTGCAGAGGCAAGTTGGAAAGATAGGAGATTGTTATCAGAGAGGGGAATTTCAGAATGCAATCTTATGAAGATAGCACAATTTGGAATGATCATAATATTTTAAATATGACCACTATGGAAGGTGGCCAAGGTGGAGTCAGATATATGTCAACAGAATTGCCAGAGTTGAACTCAGGTCATGGTGTCCAGGAGATGAGGAATTAGTCAATGGCCTGGGCTGTAACCTTTATTAACTTATTATTTTGTGTATATTTATCATATCTCCTTTCCATTTTTAGTTGAAGAGTAAAGAAAAAGAAAACCCTCATAGCAAATATACGTAGTCAAGCAAAGCAGATTTCCACATTGGCCAATTCCCAATATATATGTCCTGTACTGCATTTTAAATACAGCATCTCTCTGGATTTAAATACATCATCTAGGAAGTCTCCCCTAACTTTTGGGAGAACTTGAGGAAAGTAAAATAGGTTTCACCAACTCAGGTAGCCAGTTCCCCAATCTTTTTGGCCTGTTATATCCAATCTACTGGTACAGAGAAGAGTGTTAAATGAGGAAGGAATCAGAAGAACCGGACTCAAGTATTGACTCTATTACTATGTGAGCTTGAGGGAATAAATTCTTTGGGCCTCAGTTTCCCCTCCATTTAATTGAGAATGTATGACAAGAAACATTTGTTGCAAGTTTTTCTCTCCCAGTTGGGAGAGAAACAAAAGTAATGCTTGTTAATTGAAAAAAAATAATTAATAGTCACTCTTCCAAATAAAGAGAATTAGACTTAAGGTCTTTTCCAACAAGACAGTTTGTATTCTATCTCCTCCAAGAAATTTTGCTCATATAATCACATTCCACCATGGATCTCAGTCCCTGTAGCCTCAGAATAGAATTCCATATAGTTGAGCTGAATTTCTGGGTTTAATGTTGTTAGGTCCCATCTTCCCTGTGAAACAGGGGTCATGTTTTTATTGTTTCTGGGTTTCCTCCAAAGTGCTTAGTTAGCCCAGACTTCATACACAGACACCACTGGCTCCATGGTGCTAACACAAATGTGTTTTCATCCTCTGAAAAATCTAATCTTCACGCCCTTCCCTCCTGTAATTTTGCTTTGTTCTTCTCTGACTCTTGGGAAGATGTGCTTAACTATCTGATGACCTGAGAACGGGACCTCATATCCACAGCCATCCAATTTCTGTACTAAGTCCAGTGAGCAAAGGTGGATGGAGACTAGGGGATTTCTAGGGACTAAAGGAAAAAGGAGCTGGTGAATTGATCGAGAAGCATTACAGCTCCACTTTAGTCATGGATTATGTCTACATGAAATCAAGATACTCTCCAGATTTAGTATAGAACCCAGGTCTCAAGCTTGACCAGGGCTTCCCTTTCCTGCTTTGTGAAAAGATTCTCTAATCCCTTAGCATGTTCCTGGTGAGCCATGGTGTGGACAGACCAAAGATTGTCACTCATGATTGTCCACAGGCCAAGCCCCAAATCTGGCCCCACCAGCTTCAGCCCCAATCTCATGTTTCTAACCAATCATAAACCTAGCCATGATCAACCTCATTCCCAAGTGAATTAACCCCCTGCCTGTCAACCCCTATCTCCAAAGGCAATAACGTTCAGCTTTCTCTTCACACCAAACCCCTACCCTTACTGAAGCTCAACCCAGAACACTTCATTGCTTCCAAAGGCAATAAACCTTGTAAGAAGGCTGGGGCCTGGAAAGATTGCTTTCTGTAGGAAGGAGGATAAACATAAAGCTCTGGCTCAGGTCCTCTTCCACTGGCCTCACAGCATTCTCCATAGAGGCTTCTTATTAGCTAGCTATGTTTGCTCAAGTCTCAGATGTAGGCTTGCAGAGAAAGGGGACCTTGTTCCTCTAGAACCAGACTTGGGGTTGTACTGCCTGGCGACTTAGAATCCACAACTAGGAAAGACAGGAGAACATGGGACATAAAATGTCAGAGAATGAAGGCAGAGAGAGTTCAGTTATAACCTTTCTAGACTTCTGCTTTCCTCTGTAAATGAGGGGGATGATCAGATGATCTCCAAGGTCCAGGCAGCTCTGTACCCTTTCCTCCAGACAGGACTAGAATTGTTTGGCAATCGGTCCAAGTTCTTTCCAGACCATCATAAATGCACTCCCCTAAGTCCTATTTTTGTCTCGAATTGGCCTTCTCCTTATGTTTATCAGTGAGATGAAGTAATCCTCTTCCTATTCTCAGGAGCGGTCTTGAATATCCTAGAATACCTCCTCTGGTTGCCAGGCTCCTTAAAGTCACACAGTCTAATTAGGACAATGGACGTGAGGTCTATGAACTTAATTTTAAAAACATTTTTCTAACTTTAAATAATTGGCTTCCTATTAATCCCGTATCTTATTTTATGCCTTAAGACCATTTCTCTGAGTAGGGGATTCTAAGGCTTTACCGGACAGACACTAAAAAGGTTAAGAATCCCGCTTTAGCGTTATGGGGACCAGTATCCTCAAGTCCCCAATCACGAGCGGACCGCAAGATTCCACGTTCTTCCCATCCCCGAAAGTGTCGCTCTGTGGTTGTCCAGGGGGTCCCGAGGGTCTCTCCGGTAGGAATAAGGGAGAAATAGGCAGCGGGAAAGAAAGCGGGAGGTGGAGGGAAAGAACTTCATTACCGTTCCTTTTAAGGTAACTTAGAAACGGACCCTGTGCTTGCGCACAGGGATGGAAGAGACTTCCCAGGGAGGTAAAGAGAAAAGAGGGGAAGGAAGGGACCCTTCCCTCCCGTCAGCCTCCAGATATCAGGGAACTCCAGGAAGACGGAGCCCCACAGGGCAGGCAAGGGAGGACACCCAGCGGGGCGGTTCTTTCCTGAGCCTCTCCAGCCTCCTCGGAGCTGTCAGGATCCGCCTTACCTTCATTTTCTCCTGGCCCCGAGTGGGCTGGACGAAGGCGGACAGCACGAGCGGGAGAAGCCAGGAGACCTGGAGAGCTCCCCCCGCCATGGCGACGACTGAAGGGGCAGCTCCCGGACTGGCAAGGGTCGCGACCACCGCCTCCCAGGGGCACTGCGAGTTTGAGGGCTCGCCTGCTTTATGAGACTCACCCCCAGCTTCCCGACCTGCAAGAGGGGACCAATCAGAGTCTGCACCACGTCTTCCCAACCAATCGAAGACAAACAAGGGGTGTCCGGAGATCGCTATCATAATCCCCCGCCTCCAGCCCCGGGCAAGGAGTGAGAGAGGAAATTTGTTGGGAAATCCCCAGGGCTGCGCCAGTCCCGGTCACTGGGTTCTGGACGCCTCAGCGCGCAGCCCTCTGCTCCCGCACCTTGGCACTGGGGAACTGAAATCTCAAATAACTGCTCGCCGGGCGTTGTCTCACCTCAGTCTCCCCTTCGATAAAAGGAGGCTTTAGGACTAACCCCGTACGGGGATTTTGACACCTCCTCCCTTCACCCTTTAAAATCCAAAATATGGATCTGATCCTGTGCCAGTCACGGGAGAGAACTATCCAAAAAGAAGGCGACTTAAGTCCTGAACCTCAGTTTATCTACTCTCCGAAAATTTGAGGTTATATTTAGTAATCCCTAAAGGTCTCTCTGGTCTGACAAGCTAAATCTGCTCTCTTAACTCCGAAAGCTTGCTTTGTTACCTAAAATACCGAATAAAGGATTAGGAAGGGGCCCAGAACATAGAACCTATAACTTCGCTGGCTCCCCATTGCCCACCAAAGTCTGCCTGGCATTCTAAGCTTTCTAAAACTTGGCGCCATGTCAGTTTTCCAGGACTATTTCATTGTCACCCACACAGTGGGCACACTCCAGTCAAATGGGCATGCTTTCCTTTTCCCAAAACGCTGGGAACATCACTGTCTTGGACTATAGCCACCATCTTCCCTGTACCTACAAAGCTTTCCTTCTTGCTCATAACCTGTTGAATTGAGAAGCAGTAAAAGAGTTCAGAGTAAAAAATAGCAAAGAATTTTGGAGTCAGAATCAAATACATCACCTGCCTCTTAGCTACCAGCAATGTTTGAACTGGAAGAGATTTATCAGCTAATCAATCCACCAATATTTGTTAATCTATGTTTCTAACTGTTAAAAGAAAAGACAAAAATGAAACTGCCCCTGGCTTTAAGGAGCTTCTGTGGGAGAAGTAAAAAAATATATATATAAGCAAAAACAAATATATATATAAAATGAATACAAGCTAATTTGAGAGAGCAGGGATGTATTAAGAAGGAATTCATATGGAAGATGGCCTCTGAAACTCAAAGCTGAAATAATGAAATTTAGAAGGGTAGAGAGGGAAAAAGCATACAGATGTGCCATTTCACATGTGAGGAATACCAATCTGGTTGGACTCTACAGGGTGGAAAGTTACACTGGGGCCAGGTTGTAAAAGGCATTATATGCCAGTGTAGTTTGCATTTTATTCTAGAACTTAGTAGGGAGCCACTGAAGTTTTCTCCCTTTTACATAAGGGAGCTTTCAGAAACTGACTGACTGTTCCATTGGAAAGAGGAGAGTCTTGAGGCAAGGAGATCAATTAGGATCCAAGTGAGAAGTAAGAAGGGCTTGAACTGGGGTAGTTCTATCTGTAGAGAAGAGACTGAATGAGACAAATATTGTGGAGGTAGAAACAGCAAGATTTGGAAAGTGAATGGTTGGGTGAGGGAGCAGAATCAAAGATAATGCTGAAGTTGTGAATCTAGAAGGCTAGACAGGCAGTGATACCCTTAGCAGAAAGAGGGAAGTTTGGAAGAAGGTTAGGTTTAGGGGGAAAATGAGTTCAGCTTGATAAGAGTAAACTTAAACAAAAAGAAAAACAGGGGCAAGTTTGCTATATCTACAGGATGTACAATTTAAAATATCCAAAAGGTACTCTTTTGGGAACTAGAGCTCTGAATAAGTCTAGAAAGGAACATAGAGGTCTAGAAATCATCTGTAGAGAGAGGGTAGTTGAACTCTCTGGGAACTAATGAGACTACTGAATGGGAAAAATGTAGAAAGAGAAGAGAAAAGAGCCCAAGACCCAGGTTTAGGGGCTGCTTCCAGTTAGGGAGTATAATATGGATGATAAGCTAGCAAAGGAAAATAGGAAAAACAAAGAAATGGTTAGATCAAAGGATAACTAAAAGAGAACAGTGTCAGAAACCCAGAGAAGAGGCAATACTTAGAAGAAGAGATGGGGTCAGCAGTTTCAATAGTTCTGTTATTGCTCTCTCTGCACCCTTCCAGTCTGACCTTCAGCAAGTCAGGGATGATACTATGTCATGTCTGGTGGATCCCTGCCACCTAATAGAAACTTCCTGCCATGTTGTTGATGAAGTCATCAAATATGAGCGTATAGTATGGAAACAGAAGAAAAATCTCTTTTTTTCATAAAAAACTAGAAATATTAAGAAATAATATTTCTCTGACCAGGTAGAACAAAAGCTAAGGTCTTTTTTTTTTTTTTAAGGGAAATTGATTAAGCAAATGGAGATTATTGCTTTCCCACTCATCTAAAGTGATTAGTGTTTACACCTAACCACAGGAAGTATCCTTTGTTTCTTTGGTACCCAAAGTATATTCTGGGAAAGAGGTGTGGGGGGGGGAGAGATGTTTTCAAGGTCAAAACTTTTCATAGTAACAAATAATAAAAGTATAAAACTATCAATACATTAATCAAAATCTAATTGTATATTAATATAAAGTCATTAAGTTAATAAGCAATATTGTTAATAAGCTAATAAAAACAAAGCTGTGTCATAATAAATACATAAGTAATAAAATATTTTCATAATAATACACAATTATAAGATGTTTTAATTTGGTAAATTAATATGGCAAAATACTAGTAAATACAGCCCACATAAAAACTTTTGGGGAGTCCTCAAAAATTTTTAAGAATGTAAAGGGGTTCTGAGACCAAAAAGTTTAAGGATTGTTGCTTTATTTCAATGAAAGCAAGACACTCTCACTCCTATTCAAAAAATATTCTCATACTGATTTCCCATGGTCCCTTGAGGATCCAAGAGGGAATAGGAGGTGACTGATTATCCAGATATTCTGGAATCTTAATCCAAATTTTTAAAAACATTTTTATTTTCTTCTTTGGGATTCTTATTACTGAAATCACTGTGGGGAAGAGTTGGAGAACATGGGAAATCATGCCTTTTTTCAACCCACAAAAATTGGCATTTAAGAATAGTTAAGGGGGCAGCTATTTGGTGTAGTGGATAGAGCACCAGCCCTGAAATCAGGAGGACCTGAGTTCAAATGTGATCTCATGATTAACACTAGCTGTGTGGTCACCTAAACCCAATTGCCTCAGCAAAAAAAAAAAAAAAAAAAAAGAATAAAGTTAAGAGGCAGTCAGTGGCACAATGAATAGAGTAACAACCCTGGAATCAGGAGGATCTGAGTTCAAACTTTGATACTTATCAGGTGTGTGACTTTGGGTTAGTCACTTAACACTGCCTCACCAAAAAAAAAAAAAAAAAAAAAGAAAGAAAGAAAGAAAAAAAGAAAGAAAAGAAAAGAAAAAGAAACAAAAAAGAATAAAGTTAAATTAAATAAAATTGTTTCTGGCAAACTAGTCACACAGTATTGATTTTTTTTTCCTTCTATGTTATAGATCAGAACTCTGTACTTAAAACAAGAATTCTTACAAGGTGCTAACTCAGTGGAATTGATGAGATAATGGTTATCTAGTTTAGCTGAACTAGAGAACTAGTTCAGTATGATTGATTTAATCTTATAAAAAATAATGGTTTCCAAGTGATAATAATGATTGGTTTATACTCAGTGTAGAGCATATAAGCTGGGACAAACTCAGCCAGGGTCAGAGCCAGATTCATTCAGAGCCAGATTCATTCCATTATCCACCTTTGTGGTATCTGGAGGCTGAAGCACAAGCCCTGGGGACTCAGAGAGACTCATTTACTCCATCTCACACCATCTTGGTGGCAGGCTCTCCTCCTTCTCTTCTCCATTGAAACCAAGACTCCAGAAGTCCTCTAAGAAAGCTAGCTGGGCCCCAGGCAAGGAAACTAGATTGTGAAGGAGATAATAAAGGAGTTGGATTGTAACACCTGGCTATTCTTATGGTGATTACAATACTGAAACAAAGGCTGCTCCAAGACCTCTGGAAAACCAAGCAGAACGTTTACATTTTGGCGCCTGAACATGGGACTAAGGATTTACAATTAGCAGTCCAGATTGATACAATCCTGAGTTCAGTGGAAAAGCCTCTGATCCTGAGTTCAGTGAAAAAATCTCCATGACCCACAAATTAGGGTAAGTACAAAAATTGACAAGAAGGAAACTTTGTTAAGGGCTAAAGTAGTGTTTTAGCTGAAATGGGACAAATATTCGGAAAGGAGCCTTTTCTACCTCAAGGAAAATGTGTAGAAAGCATGGTTAAACTCATAAAAAACCAAGGTTTGATTGTAACTTGGATGCAGATTACTGAATCTACGAAATATTAAAATACACATCTCCTTGGTTCTCTAAGGAAAAAGAATTAGATCCAGATGAGTGGAAACTAGTAGGAGAGCAACTAAGTGACTATTATAATGATAATGGTCCTGATTCAATTCCTAAAGAAACATTCTATACATATAACTTAATACAATTGGCTTTAAGGAATTATGTAAGTATTAGAATAAGGAAAAAGAAGAAAGTGCAGGAGGGAGAGGATACTGACAAACTAGGTGAAAAGGATGAAGAATTAGATAAGAAAGGAGTTAAGTACAATTCTGATGAAATTAAGGAGTGTGGTGCAGGAACCATTAGGGCATTCCCCAACCCCTGACCTACCCCCCTCAATTAAACCTTCATGGGTGGAAGAGGGAGGAGGGGGAAGGACAATGACACTATCAGCATTACCTATGAAGCAGCCTATGACAAGATTACAAAAGGCACTAGTTAAAGCTAAAAAAAGGACAGGATATATCTGATTTGATAAATGCATACCCTGTTATTGAAGAGTTTGACTCTTCAGGTCAATAAAGGAGAAGATACACTCCTTTTGATCTGGAAAAAATAAAAGATTTGAAAAAGGGTTGCACTCTTTATAAGGCTACATCATCTTATGTTAAGATGTTATTAGAGAATTTGGCTTATGAAATTTTAACTCCTAGTAATTGAAAATCTATAGTAAGGACATGTTTAGAAACTGGACAAAACTTGTGGCTTTTGGAGTATAGTGAACTCTGTAGGATACAAGCTCAACGAAATAGGCAACAACCTGGAGTTAATACTCCAATCACCAACTAACAGGTGTAGGTTCTTATGCAGACATTTCAGTACATATTAATTACTCTTTGATAGCATATGAGCAAATTGCTGCTGCTGCTATCAAAGCATGGCGCTCCCTCCCAGGAAAACAAGATAGAGGGGAAGCCTTCACAAAAATAGAGCAAGGTCCAAATGAACCTTTTGCTGATTTTGTGGGACATCTGCAGACAGTTGTCATATGAATGATTGGAGAAAATGCAGCTACAGGAATAATGATCAAACAACTTGCTAGAGAAAATGCTAATGAGGTTTGTAGAGGAATTATATGGGGACTACACAAGGATGCTGCTTTAGAGGATATCATAAGACGCTATGCCATGCTGGGCACAAATGCCTTTTAATACCTAGGTTATGATGCAGAACATGGGAAATCAGGGATACTTTTGGTAAGGGACTTCCAGAGAGACTTGCCAATGCTTTCAATGAGATAAAGCAGGGCATCTGAAAGCTCAATGTAGGCAAAGAGATTATGTGAAAAGACAGGGTGAGAGAAGACCCAAAACCCTATGTACAAAATGCAACAAGGGCTTCCGTTGGGCCTCAGAATGTAGATTGACCCAGGGAAATGAGAGGTGGAGCCCAGCTCCAAGACCTCAAACAAAAAACAGATGAGGCATGATGGCAGCTGAGGTCACACCCACAGAGTCTTTAGAAGGTCAGAACTCTGATATGACCAATCAGCAGAGAAGCAATCAGATAGGAGAAAGGTATTACAATTGGGGAAATTATCAGCTTTTTAACCCGATAGAAGGGCAGTGTCTAGTGCAAACAGCTCCAACGTAATCTCCAGGTGATGAGGAGAGATCCAGAAAGTGGTAAATAGAAGGGACCAGATAGATTAACTGCTTGGGAGAAAGGATTTGCTTGCATTTCTACAGATGGAGAAAGAATCAGATGAGTACCTACAAGCACCTTAAAAAACAGACAGAAAAAGAGAAAAACCTTAAAACAAAGAAGATCTAAGAGACATCTTACACTGAAAGAGTGTGGCTGATAATGACACTGTTATGGAACTTCAAAACCCACAGAAATCATTGGATTCCCTCAGGCATGATAAGATTGTTGTGAGACATGAAAACTGGCAGGAATCATTGGATTCCCTGAGACATGGTAAGACTCTTACAGAACTTCAAAACCCACAGGAATCTTTGGATTCCCTGAGATGAAAAATTGTTGATAAGACTGTTGCAGAACTTCAGAACTTGCAGGAATCATTGGATTCTCTGACACATGAAATAATGGACAATAGATTGGTTTTGAACTATTTCTAGGACTTATGGACATGTATAATTCCTCATATTGATTCATATGTGTTATGTAATATCTCCCATGTTGATGGATTTATATATACCTGTTTCAAGTGAGACCCTTCAGAAACCCGCTAATCTAGTTTGATTACCCATTTTCCTGTGGTTTTCATCTTCCTTCCTGAGACATCAGGGAGGGCATGATCACCTCCTTTTTTGGTGTTTTCATCCCTTTTTCTGAGAAGTCAGGGAAGGCGTGATCACTTCCTTTTTGGGGGGGTTTTACCTCCCTAAGAAGCCAGGGAAGGCATGATCACCTGTGTTCTAAAACAAAAGAAAGCGGGAGATGTTATGAGCCAGAACTCTGTACTTAAAACAAAGATTCTTACAGGTGCTAACTCAGTGGAATTGATAAATATAATGTTTATCAAGTTTAGCATGGTGATTAATAATTCTCTAAGTTCAGTATGACTGATTTAATCTTACAACAAATAATGGTTTCCTATTGAGAATAATGATTGGTTTATACTCAGTGCGGAGTATATAAGCTGGGACAAACTCAGTCAGGGTCAGAGTCAGATTCATTCAGAGCCAGATTCATTCCATCATCCACCTTTGTGGTGGCTGGAGGCTGAAGCACAAGCCTAGGGACTAAGAGATTCATTCACTCCATCTCACACAATCTGTCTTTCTTCTCTTCTTCACAGAAACCAAGACTCCAGAAGGCCTCTAAGAAAGCTAGCTGGGCCCCAAGTAAGGAAACTAGATTGTTAAGGAGATAATAAAGGAGTTGGGCTGTAACACATGGCTATTCTTTTGGTGATTACTCTACTGAAAGGAAGGCTGCTCCTAGACCTCCAGAAAATCAAGCAGAACATTTACACTTTTAAAATAGAATAAAAAGAGAAAGGCATAGGAAGAAAAAGAAAGATCAGAGCTAGAAGGGATTGAGATAGTTGCATTCCTATATTAAACAAATAAGAAAATTGAAGCTCAGAAAGAAGTAACTTACTTCTAATCATATAGCTTGATATAAAATATTTTGTAAAAAGTAAAATTTATTTTAAAATTATTTGCTGTTTAGAATTTCTTGTGGTTTAGTTTGAGAACTGGCAGTTCTTTATTAAGCAGGCTCAGGACCTTCTTCTCTGCTACCATGCAATAAAGACTCAACTGTTCTCTTTGAATAAATTCACATCTCCTCCCACTCTTAACCAAGAAAGATCCTCTAAGGAGAGGTAATAGAGTCATTGGGTTTAGAATAAATGAGCAGGCTCTTGTGCTTCAAGGAGATGACTACTGATTTGTGCAATGTTATTTCTACATATAACAACCTTATCTAGAATTCTAGTGAAAAGAAACCTGGTCGGGAGGCTTGGGCTCTAATATTGGTCATTTTGTTGACTCAATATATAACCTGAGCCTCAGTTTCCTCATCTATAAAGTGGGCATAATAACTTCTATAGTAGCTCTTTCTAGATAATAAGGCTGTTGTAAAGATCAAAAGAACAGAAAAAAAAATGTACCTTGGAAAGTTACAAAAGTTTGTACATATTAAAAAATTTTTATATTGAATTTATCAAACACCAAATATTTCAGTATACAAAGAACAGAAAAGAAGATTAAATATGAAACTGAGTTTTTACCTAGAGTTTATTTTTTGTTGTGCATATTTAACACAGCAGTGAATTTCTGCTCTTTTCTTTATATTTTTAAAAATACTTCAGTGATGTATTTTTCTTTTTTTGTTTCACCATCATTGCTATCAATACTCACTAACTCTTTATTTTCCTCTAACTCCCAATGGAAGCCCTCCCTTGTAGCAAATAAATATAGTCAAGCAAAACAAATGAACACATTGGCAGTCTGAAAACATGCATGTAAATAAAAGATGCAAAACATCTGGGAAGAAATGACATCATTCCTGCCCGCTGGCCATACAAAGGAGGTGGCCAGGTGGGAAGGGAGGCAGGAACCACTCCTAAGCACCAAATTACTTATGAGGAAAGCTTCCCTACTCCCTGGGATCCTGGCACTCCAGACCCACTATCATGCTAGCCAATTTCTGCTGCTTCATGGGCCGGTTCAGGTTCCTCAACTCACTTGGCCAGAGAAGAATAATCAACTGAGAAGCAGCCCTCTTGATCTACTGAGATAAAGTCAGTTAGGTCGCATACAATATTTTGGTAGGTAATTATCAAAAATAAAGACAAAGCTTAGTTTGCACTTGTTTGCATTGTTTAGATTGGGATTTATCTTGGCTCTGTTATTTTTTTTACTGACGCTATCCAGGGGTGGATCCAGTTTATAAAGATTAAGGTAGTTTTCCATAACTTTGTTCTAGAGTAGACCAGCTCCCTCTCTTCCCTCTGCCAACTCAGTGAAGGGAGAATAAAGTCAGAGTGAATTTTGGTATCATCTCTCCTATGCACATTGAAAGATGTGGGGAGCCAAGGTATTGTTTGGGTCACAGGGGTCAGATCAGCTCCTTAGAAGCTTTTAATATATATATGTTTATACACATGTATATCTAAATGTATATTTATATCTGTGCCACCATATTACAAATATATATATATGTGTGTGTGTGTACACACACACACACACACACACACACACACATATTATATATGGGGCAGTTAGAGTTCCAGGCCTGAAGTCAGGAAAACTCATTTTCTTCAATTCAAATCTCACTTCAGAATTGTACTAGTTGTGTGACAAATTACTTAACCCCATTTGCCTCAATTTCCTCATCTGTAAAATGAATTGGAGAAGGAAATGGCAAACCACTCCAGTATCTTTGCCAAGAAAATCCCAAATGGGGTCATGAAGAGTCAGCTATTATTAATCAACAACATATCTGTGTGCGTGTGTGTGTGTATACATATATATATACACACATATACATGTAGAGAATATACTATGTCAGACACATATACTATATGTATATAATTTTTATGTTCTGAACTTAACAAATGCTAAATAAGACAGACATTTCCCTATACAAAACAGAAAAGGAAAAAAGTGCACTTGCAGCTTTGTATCTTCATATAGCTCTTCTCTCTCCAAATGTATATCAAATTCAACATGTTATTTTAAAAGCTATTCTGCTTGTCTATGTTTCTTATCAATCATCTCTTTTGAGCACTCTTTGTGATACTTTAATAATTCTTTTCTTCTTTTCAAAAAAATTTTGTTAACTATCAATCGTCCCCTTCTCCCTTAACTCTATATGTCCTCTTGTCTTCCAAGATTGAAAGAAGGAAAAACAAAATCCTATATCAAATATGCTTAATCAAACAAAATAAATACACACATTGGCCTTATTTCAAAATATATGTCACATTCTGTACCTTGACTCCATCAGAAGATGAGTAATGTGTTCCATCACTGGTTCTTTGGAATTGTTATAATTGGTCATTGCACTCATTGGTCAGAGTTCTTGAGTTTTCAAAGTTGTTTGACTTGTCACTGTCACATATAGGTTTATTCTGGTTCTGCTGGCTTTAGTTTGTGTCAGTTTATGAAAGTCTTTCCAGGATTGTTTGAAACCATCTCTTTTGCTATTTCTTGCAGTTCAATAAGGTTTTCCTAGTATTTCTTTTATTCTTATTATTTTTTCATTCACCTATCAACAAATGTAAATATATCAGTAAGTGAAGGACAGAAAAAAGATTGTGCATGAAACTGAACTTATGTACAGTTTTAAGTAAATATTGAATTTTGTATGATCATAACAATTTTGTTCTGATTATCTCTGTATTGGATTATTGGCTCTCTTCTGTGCATTTTTAATACTTTTTTTTTTTACTCTTACCTTCTTTTTTTTCCATGGCTCTTATTATTCACCAACTCCTCTCCTCCCTTTCTCCTCCATAAGAGTCCTCCCTTGTAACTAGTAGATACAGTCAAATAAGCAAATCAACAAATGGTTTTTGTTTGCAAATCTCTCTTAGGATCTTGAGTTTATCAAGATTCTGCCAAGCAGTGGGTGGAGCCCTTCAACATCAGTCTTCTGAAATAGGGTTTGATCACTGCATTGATCAGAGTTCTGAAGTCTTTCCAAATTGTTTTCCTTTACATCATCATGGTCAATATGTACATTGATCTGCCGGTTTTGCTTATTTCATTCCATATCTTCCTGGATTTCTCTGACCTGTCATAATCATAATAATATTCCATTATATTCATAAACCATTATTTGTTTTATTTGTTCTTTCTTTTAAAAATACCAGTATATTTTATTGATATCTTCTGTTTTTACACCAGTTAAATTTCTTCCTGTATCTCTCCTCCTTTCCTTTCCCAGTGAACCATTCCAATTAAAAAAAAAAAAGCATTTAAAAAGCAAAAAAGATAAAGAAGAAAAACCCACAAAACTGATTATTTAGACCGCTTTTCTGCCCTGAACAACATCAAGTTCTTAGTTCCCTCCTCTGCTATATTCTTTCCCATTCCTCTAATTCACATGTATACAGATTGTTGTGAGGGGCTAATCAGCCAAACAATGGAAGAAGACAATTCACAACAGGGGAAAAATGATTTCATTCTCAGCTCTCTCTGCATTTGAGAAAAGAACTTTTTGGCTTCATCTAGCGTGGGAGGAATGAAAAGGGATAGGACTTGGGAGCCAAAAATGAAGTATTCCATTTTGGGCAAAATGCATCACCTCTTCAATTTCCTCATCACTAAACTGGGCTGATCATACCTGATACTATCTCTTTTAGTAAACATGTGGCAAATCATAAAGCCCAGAGGTAGAAGGGCTTTCAATAAAAACATCTTATGCCCCTTCTCAGTGCAATTGGAGAATCCTACAAAGGGGAGGGACTTTCAAGTTCAACCTTACCTGAGCTAGGGAGCCCTTTCGCAATATTCCTGGCAAGTGGGAATCCAAATTCAATTTCAAGCTATCCAAGAGAATGTGGTTACTATCCTGAGTCATCCCATTTCCATCCTTTCAATCCAACCCAATCCAATAAATATTTATTAAGTGCTTGGAAAAAAAAATGTAAACCTACAAATAGGAATTGTTTATTATTGTTGTTATTATTACCTTATTTATTTTCTTCATTCATTTCCCTGAAATATGAACCAGAATCCTGGAGCTGAAAGGGATTTAAGAAGAGTCCAGTTAGTCCAATCCACTCTTTAATGCAGTTAATCTCTTCTTTGTAAATGGCTCTCTACTTGGCTCCTTCCTGTCTCCCCCAGCTCAGGTCTGTCTGTGATCAGATGTGATCATGCTTCCCCATTTTTGGCTCCCTTGATGGCATCTTCCCATTGTACTAGTTCTCTAGGTCAGTTCAGTCTAGTAAGGAGATGATTTGATTAAATTGGTAATTACCAATGAGTCCATAGATATTCTATCTCCCCACACTCCCCACACCTTTCCCCTTCCAAAGTCCCACAAGGGACTTCAGGAAAGAATTAGTATTAGACCCAATTAGCAAAGACCAAGGCTCTTCTGGCTTCAATATGAAAGGCCGGACCCTGAGTAATGAGGCACTACTCAGGTTAATTCTAACAGTAATAATAATTTGAATTTAAATGGTATTTTATGTTCATTGTCTCCTTTAAACTTCATAATACCCCTGTGAGTAAGGTCAGGGAGGTATCTCCATTTTACAGATGAGGAATTCTCTAGGGAAATGAATGACTTAAGGCCTTCTAGAGAAAACAATAGAGGTGGAACTGAAATCACATTTTTTAATCCCCAGTCAAGGGGCTGATTCTACTTCTAATCTTTCTACATCCCAGGTCACTAGCTATATAAAGTTCAAAGTCATGAACCTTGGACATGCAGTACTATTTTTCTCTCTATCTGGATTTTTAAAAGCTAATTTACCCTGCAGAGGAATGTGTTCTTAGAGTAATGAAGTATATTTATGTATTTATTTAGTTCAGGAGTTTTTATCATGAGGAACATGGATAGATGTTAGGGGGCTTCCTGAACTGATTTGAATAATCATATTTCAATATAATTGCTTATTTTATTGTATGCATTTAAAAACATTATTCTGACAAGTGCTTTATAAGCTTCATATGACTGCCAAAAGGAATTCATGACACAGAAAAAAAAGGTAAAAAGGTTAAGGATCCCTGATTTAGGGGTAATGGGAAGTAGAGCAGTATTATCTTCTGAGACCAACAATCCTGGTTGAAGAGTTAGGATCTGCTAATGGATTTGCTGAGTGACCTTGGGTACATCACTTACAGATTTCATAGTATTTTAATTACTAATTCAGGTTTTCCCCTTGTGAGATGGGGACAATAATCTTTGCTCTTTCCCCTAGGAGTCTAGTTGTGAAACACTTTAGGAATGTATAATCCCATACAAATATCTGGGAATATGACCTGGCTCTTCACAAGCCCAGTTCCTTTTCTTGCAGGGGATTAGGGAGAAAAACAGATAATCTTTGATTCTCCTAAACATTATCTCTTCCCACCCCTCTGGTCCCTCACAATGAAGCTCTCCCTCCCTTTAAGGATCAAGGCCAAGTGGGTTGGACTCCTGGCCTGAGATAAGGGCCTTGGAATCCTAGCCTTTGTGAAATGGTCTGGTAGACAGAGGCTGATCTGTTTTTTTGGACTCTTCCCTCTGGGCTAGGGCCTTTAATCTTCTGGGACAAGGACACTTGATCCCAAATCTCTTCCGGGCAGACTTTAGGAGAGTTTCCCCATCCTCTGCCAGAGGAGTTGCCCAGCTCACATTTCCCCTCCACCCACTTTTATGCTTGTTTTGCCTCCACAATGAGAGCACTTAGGAGCTTCTACTGGTCATCTTAGAAGACCCTCAGGCTCACAGACCTACTGATGCTTAACAAAACAAGGGGGAGAGTAGTCTCTTTCTTTCTTTCTTTCTTTCTTTCTTTCTTTCTTTCTTTCTTTCTTTCTTTCTTTCTTTCTTTCTTTTTTTCTTCTTTCTTTCTTTCATTTTTTATAATAGCTTTTTATTTTCAAAATACATGCAAAGATAGTTTTCAACATCTACCCTTGCAAAATCCTGTGTTCCAAATTTTTCTCCCTTCCTTTCCCCCACCCCTTTCCCCTAGACAGCAAATAATCCAATATATGTTAAACGTGCAATTTTTCTATACACAATTCTATATTTATCATGCTGCATAAGAAAAATCAAATCAAAAAGAAAAAAAATGAGAAAAAAGTAAAAAAAAGATGAAAATATTATGTTGAGATTCACATTCAGTCCCCACATTCCTCTCTCTAGATGCAGATGGTTCTCCCCATCTCAAGTCTATTGGGACTAGTCTGAATCATCTCATTGTTGAAAACAGCCCTTCCATCAGAATTGATCATTGTATAATCTTGTTGTCGTGTATAATAATCTCCTGGTCCTGCTCATTTCACTCAGTATCAGTCCATGGAAGTCTCTCCAAGCCTTTCTGAAATCATCCTGCTGATCGTTTCTTACAGAACAATAATATTCCATAATGTTCACATACCATGATTATTCAGCCATTCCCCAACCGATGGGCATGAGAGTGGCCACTTTCTAAGTGATTCAAGGCATTGGCACTGGACTTGCAGGCAGAAAGAGAATTCTTTCTCAGATACTCATTAGCTAAGTAATCCTGGACATGTCACTTGTGACAAACAATGAAGTGGAGGAAAAAGCCTTAGTTGTTGCAGTGACCAAATCTAACAATGTATACAACATTCTTCTTTCCTAATTCTGTACTATGCCCATCCCCTTTTAGAGAGGCAAGAAGAGGGAAGGTCTGTCTCTGTTCTTCCAGACCATTATTAATAAGTTTTATAATTACTCAGAGCTCAATTTCTTTTTAGTGACCTTCCATGCCTTAGTTCTATTGTTGTGGGCAGAATGTTGTGCCACAGTTCTCTTTAATTGTCCTGCCTCAGTTTCCCTAAATTGTTCTGTCTCAGTTTCCTTAACTGTTCTGCCTCAATCCCCTTAGTTGCAAAATCCCCCTTCAGTTCATTAAGACTGAGGACCACTTGCTCTAAGGTTATAAACTGTCAATGTGAGACTCAAGATAAGGGGGAGTTCAGACTTCCTGGCTCCTAATTCCTTCTGTCATCAAGAATTTATGGTCCTACCCCCATCCTGTCATTGTTCTTCTTTATCCCAATTTACCAGAATGTCCAGTGTCTCTCACCACCCTGTCAGAACCAGACTGATAGTCCGTTCCCACTCTCAGTGTTCTGACTCTGCCCCTGCCTTGGTCTACCCCTGTAGCTGAGCCATGTGTGTATATATGTCATTGAGAATTCACATTCACCACTATATACTTTGAGACAAGAATCCTGTCCAGTCAATGAATTAAACTCTCCAATTAATAAAATATTAAAAACTCTCTAATCTCTATCTTGCCTCAGTTTCTCCAGCATTACAAGAAGAATATTGTTTTCTGGTTCAGGCGACTTTATATGTGTTTTCTGGACTTTCTTGTTATACCCATTGCCCACTCCTTGCTGCCACCCAGCCCCAGATTAATCATATGTTTATTGATACATTATAAAACTAATTATTCTATTACAAACCTTTTCCCTTAAGACAAATCCATATTATACACATTTACATTTAAATAAGTTGAGTTTTAGAGAGAATAAAAGTAATTTTCCTATTTTCAAATAGCTAATGTCAGGTATCCAGACTCAAAGCTGAGTAAATCATTTTCATTGTTGAAATTGAGATTTTTCATTTAAAAAATGGGGATAAAAACATACCACCCAACTTATAGGGTTGCCTTATGGAAAATAATGACTTAGGAGAACAAATTATACAATATATTATAAAGACAAACAATTTTGGAACGCTTAAGAACCTTGATCATGGAAATAACCAACCAGATTTCTAGACTTTTAGAGGATAAAGCATGAAAATCTAGCTTCAGACAGAGTCTGATTTCCAGCTTTATTCCACAAAAACTGTTCCTCTGCAATATTACCAATGATTTGTTAAATGTCAACTCTAACCGATTTTTCTCAGTGCTCATTCTTCTTGATCATTGCAGCCTTTGACATTGTTGATCACCCTCTTCTCCTTCATACTCTCTAGGTTTTTATGACATTATTCTCTTCTGGTTCTCCTCCTAACTCCTCATTCCTCAGTTGCCTTTGCTGTAAGGTCAATTAACTGTGGGTATCCCCCAAGACTCTGTCCCAAGTTCTCTTCCCTTTCTCTTCTCATCTATTTCTCTTGGAGATCTCATCAACTGGATTTAATGATTATCACTCTCTTTAGGATTCTTGAATCTACTTATCCAGCCCTACCAAGCTTTGCTCCTGCTCTTCAGTCTCCCATTTAAAAAATTTTGTTATCTCAATTCAAAGCATTATCTACCAGTCATCCAGGCTCAAAAACTGAGTGTCAGCCTCAACTGATCCCTCTCTTCCATACACATCCCATCCTGCCCCGATCCAAGCAATTGTCAAGTCTTGTCATTTCTATCTTCTCAACATCTCTGACTTTTCTTCTCTGACATTGCAAGGTATAGCCCTCATCATCTCCTACCTTGACTATTGCAATAGCCTGTTGACAGGTCTGACTGCCTCATGTCTCCAGGTCATCCTCCAATTTGCTGCCAGAATGATCTTCCTGTAGATGAAATCTGACCATGTCACCCATCCTTGCTTCCCTTTCCCCATTCAGTCCAGGACCAAATATAAAATCTTGTTTCCATTCAGATCCCTTTATAACCTTGCCCCCTCCTAATTTTTCATTTTTCTTATCACTTATTCCTTACCTCATGTTCTGTATTCTACTGAAAATGTCTTCCTTCTTGTTTGTCAGACACAAGACTGTATGTCCATCTTCTGCATTTTCCCTGTCCCCCATTCCTGTCCTTCCTCATCTCCATCTCCTGGTTGTCTATCTTCCATAAGAAAATGGAATTTTCCTATTCCCCTTAATGTTTGTTGATTATCTCCTACTTTTCCTGTAGACTTATTGTGTGTAGATAGTTGTTTAACATGCCATTTCCCTCACTGATAGCAGAGACTGATTTTTTTGTTTTTATATATATTTCCAGTACTTAGTATAATACCTATCAAATTGTAGATATTAATAAATAATTATTGATTGACTGACATGGCTAATATAGGCATTTGCTTTATTTGACTACAAATATTTGTTCTAAGGGTTTTGTTTTTCTTTCTTTTTCAGTGGGTGGAGGAAGAAAAAAATAAGTGCTTATTGATTGAATAATAAAATAAACATAATAAAAAAATTTCACATTGATCTAACTAGCTTTATAGTTTATTACAACACTTTGCTTCCATCATCTTTTAGTTTCTACAATTCCCTTGTAAAAGAGGTAGGGAAGAGACTACTGCTTCCCTTTTGTAGATGAGGAAATTCAGGCACAGTGAAATTAGGTGACTAGCCCAAGATTATGCAGAAAACGTCAGAATAGAGACTAGAACCCAATTTTCTAGACTTCCAGTTCAGGACTTCTTTTATCTTACCTGAAGGCCCCTCAAGCTTTCCTTCTTGGTGTTCTATTATCACTCTATCTCATTTGATGATAGAGGAACCGCTTGATGGGTCTGTTTATTCCTTGATTTGGGGTAAAATCTACTTTCTGGAAAGTTTGTCTTAATTGTATTTTTACATATTATGATCTTTTCCCTATTCAGAATTCCCCCAAATGGTATCTGAAAACATTTTTGGGCAATAATATAGGGAGACCAGGGGAATTGTGCCTGTGCACCATTTCTCTAAACTGGAAACACTTAGATATGAGATAAATTTTAAATGAAATAAAATTGTTTCTGACAGATTTGAGCCTAAAGATTCAGAGAGGAAGGGGAGAATCATTTATTAAGCACCTACTATATTCCAGGCACTATTCTAAGAGCTTTATCTCATTTCATCCTCACATCTCTGTGATTTAGGTACAATTTTTATATCCATTTTACAGTTTAAGAAACTGAAACAAACAGGAGTTAAATGCTCAGGTAGGAAGTGTCTGACATAGGATTCGAGATCAAATCTTTTAAATTCTAGACCCTGCCTTTATTGCATTCTGTACTCAGTACAAAAGTAATGTTGTTTTTTTTTTTGTTTTTTTTTTCCTTTTGACAACCTTATGGAATGCAGGAAATCGTGGGATTGGAGAAGAACGATTTACTGGAAATTGGGAGATGTGCTTTCCACTCCTGACTGCCACCAATACGTCGAGTGACCTTAGAGAAGTCACTTCCCCTAATTTGATTCCTCCTTTGCAAAATGAATCATGAGGTCCAGGTGATCCACAAAATCTGGTCTAGCTTTGAAATTTTGTGATTCAAGATCAAATCGAACATTTGACAAAAGTCATTCGGGTTCATCCAGCATCTTGTTCCTCCCTGAACATTTCCTCCTGTCCCCCCAACAAGATCGGGTGAGAGATAATTATGCCATTAAAGGACAGCATGTTTTCATCTCACCATGGTCTCACTGTTCCTTTCTCAGTGTTCTGTTTCCCTAAATAACTTTTTCATTTCCGTTAATCATCAAGTCCTCTCTCTCAGAGTCAAAACTCCAAACGAATTCCCAGGGGAACTCCTGCGGGTAGGGTCCTGGCTCAGGCCGGCTTAAACAGCAGGACTGTACAGCTCCAGACTCTGGGTGGGAAACGCCCCCAGAAGTCACCTCATGCAAACTTGGCAATGGCAGAAATACTCTGACCAGCGGCCACTGCGGCCTGACAGGGAGTTCATGAGCCACTGAAGAGGTTGGCTCTTCTACTAAACAACTCCAGTCTGAAAGAATTTCCCTTTTAACTTGATTTGAAACCCCCCTTTAATTTTCACCCATTGCTCCTAATTATAACCTTTAGAGCCAAGTACAATAAGCTTAATCCCCTTTTCCACATGATGGGTCCTTAAACACCTGAAGACGAGAATCAAGTCTCCGCTAAGTCTGCTCTCCCTAAGGAGTCTCAGGTTCCTTCCTCGTGCGACTGGGTTTCCAGTCTCCTCCCCATCCTGGTGATGATGTGCGGGAGGAGACACAGGCCCCTGGGGGATGTGAGGGGCAGAGGAGAGGGGAAGATGCCCTTCTTGGTCTGCACCCTAGGCTTCCGTTGGGGAACTCGAAGAGGAATGGACCCCTTCGGCTGGTACATCCTGGCACTGAGCCTTTGTTTGCTGCCCCACAAGCGCCCATGTCTGCACGCCTCGGCCAGACAGGGGGACGTTGATGTGCCCATGGTGTATACTTTGGAATGCTTCAGTCCTTTCTGCACCAAGTGGTTAAAACAAAAAACTCTGGATCTGGTTTCCGAGGATGTGGGTTTGAATTTTAGCTCTGCTACTTACTATGTATGACCTTAGGTAAACAACACGACGTTTCTGGGCTTATTCTCCTCCACTGTAAACTGGAGGGATCGGACCAGCTCTCCTGCCCCTGTTTACTCCCTCCCTCCCTCCCCCTGGAGTCCTAGGGGTGCCAGGAGCTTGCCCCAGTTCTCGCTGGACATCTGCCCTGAGCCCGAGTCCCTCTTGCCTTCCTCCTTTGCCTAAGATTTCCATAGGGAAGGCAGCAGAACAAAGAGCCAGCACTGGGGCTGGGGAGTAATTACACTACGTTCTATACCTTAATATACTCATAATTATACTCAACTCACCCACATAAGGGTTGGGGAGTGGGAGCAGCATGGCATTAAGCCAATGCATAATCCCAGTCAGAGACAGGCTATCTCAGAATGATAAATAATATCTCAGAATAATAATCCCCAGAGAGCGAGGACAGGAAGAGATTAAGCCAGAATCCTGGCCAGGGAACCAGGACTGGTCCTCGGACAGCGTGGTCTGTCAGGGAGCGGGGTTAGGGGTCCCTTCCCTTCCTGCCCTAATAGGGAGGCTCTCCCCACCCCACCCCTGCCACCCCTGCACCCATTCATGGCCTTCAGGAGGAGGTGCCCATCCTCTAATGACTGTTTGTGTAACTAAAAGCTCGGGACTGACGCAATATAATTTTTATCCCTGACTCTACAGAACCTTCTATGAAAACAATCTAATATCTCCTAAATCTATAGAGGGCCAGGAAAAACTTGTTGAAGACCACACAGCAAGTTTCTGTTTCACTTGGGCCTAGGAAGGCCCAGGCAAGAGGTCTGCCGGGTCAGGGATCGTAGAACTAAGGCCGGGAGCTCAACTCGGACTTTTCCCAGGTGGGGAAACTGAGCCACGGAGTTTCACAGAGCTAGCTCGCACGTGTCTGAGGCAGGGTCCAGCGTAAGAGCAGGGTAAAATTACCTCGGCTTTATATCCCCTTGTGGGATGTTTAGGGAAACTTGGAGAATGTGGGGAAGAGACTTTCCTTCAAATGCTAGAGATCCAGCCATCTGACCTTTGCAACTGTTAGCAGAAAAGCAGGGCCGAGCTTGGCTCTCTTCCCAGCCGACACAGGGGCCCAGAGCAGAATCTTGGAGTACAAGAGTAGCAGGGAGCTGTGGGGAGTAGGGCCTGGAGAGTGGAGGGTGAAAAAGGAAGTAAAATGATAAAGAGAAAGGGGAGAGATTGAAGGAGTTTAGGGCAGGGGACAGGAGAAAGAGGGAGCCCTGGGCAGCAGGAATAGAGAGGAAGAGGGAAGGAGATGGGAAAAGAAGCAGAGGGCAGAAGAGGGAAAAAAAGGGAAGAGGTAGGGAGCAGGGGGAAGAGAAAGGGACAGAGAAAAGGGAAGAGGAGATAAGGAGAGGAAGGGGAGAAAGGAGAGATGAAGGGAGGAGCAGGAATGGGGAGAGAGAAAAGGCAGAAAGGAGAAGGAGACCAGAGAAGGGAGTGGGGGGGGATCTGAGAAGGGCATTTTAAAAGAGGTAAAAGGGAAAGTTGAGGTGGCTAGGATATCTGCAGCAGCCTATGAGTTAGTCATGGAGTTTTAGCCTTTGCTCTCTGGACAGCTGGGGCAGGAAAGGGTGGGAGTTGCCCTGGCTCAAACTCAGCAGGCTTTTCTCCAGAGCGTTTATGAGAAATGTCAACTGCCCTAGGGCCTCTGACCTCCCAGCCTGCTGGGGCCTCTCCTGTGACAGACTCCTGGCTCCTGGTCATAAACAGCTTGTTTTCTGAAGCCCTGAAGAAGTTGCCCCTTCTTGAGAGGCCTTCCCTCTCAGGCCCTCGCAGGCTCCTGGTACATGAAGGCTGCCCAGAAGGTATAAAGGAAAAATCTGCTGGGTAGGAAGCCCAGAACCCAGCCCTGAGTGATGGGGGCAGGCCTAGGGAGGGCTTAAAAAAGGGAAAGAAGACCTGGGGATCCTGCCCTGGGGGTGAAGTCCATCTAAAGTGGACTTTGAGATGGAACAAAAAGTTCAAAATCTAATGGAAACAGCACTACTGGAAACAGTAGTAGAACTGGAAACAAAGTGGGTGCCCCTCAGCTTGAAATGGCTGAACAAACTGTATATGTATATGATGGTGGATTTCTCTAAGTCAGGAAGAAGGACTGGAAAATCGTCAATTCAACTCAGTTCAATAAGCACCTGTAAGGTAGCCGGCATGTGAAAGGGATTGTGCTAAGGGCTTGGGTTAGGAAACCAAAGAGAGTAGCATGGAATAAGGTAAGCTAGGAAAGGCAGGCTGCAGCCAGAGAGGAAGGGGCTCTGGGAAGATGGGGGGCAGGGGCAGCCATGTAAGGCCATTCGGGTCCATGGCATTCTATTTTGAGACACTACAGTCTCCTGAAGATTTACCATCCTGAATGTCCAAGATCCAGGGAGGACAAAAGTTACCAGTACTTTATAGTCCTATAGACAGGTCCCAGGAAGTGGAGGTCAGTACAGGAACTCAAGTGAATCAAAGCAAGATGAGAAAAGCCCACTACTCCACCCAAAAGTTCAATAAGGGCGTAGGCTGGCATTGGCTGGAAGCTCCAATTTAAGAAGTGAAGTTGTAGATAAAAGTAAACAGAAATAAAACACTGACAACGATAACAAAAATTATTATGGATCCTAAAATGCCCACAAATCCATCCTAGGAAAAAAAAAATCTCTTTTTTGAGGAGGCACTTGGGGTTAAGTTAAGAAGGTTACACAGCTAGGAACTGTTAAGTATCTGAGATTGGATTTGAACTCAGGTCTTCCTGACTTCAGGATTAATATTCTATCCCCTGAACCCTCTAACTGCCCTTGAAATAATCTCTTTTTTAGAAGCTCAAAGGAAACATGAATTTTTCCATAAAAAACTATATGAATACCTGGAAGAAATGAAGCAAGAGATAAAAAATGAAATGAAATCTCTGAAAGAAAGAAGTGTTAGGAAAATAAATAACAGAAAAGAAAGTATTACATTTTGCTAAGTGACATAATCCCTGAAAATTAGGATAATCCAAACAGAAATTAGTGACTATGAGACAAGAAACTTTAAAACAAAATCAAAAGATTGAAAAATAAAAGAAAATGTAGGTTATTTTCTAACAAAATAGATTAAGCTGGAAACAAATCATTCAGAGATAATTTAAGGTCATTTGACTCCTTGAAATTCATGATAAAAAGATTTGGACAATGTATTTCAGGAAATCATACATGAGAATTGCCCAAATCTATTAGAACTAAAGGACAAAGTGAAAATGGCAGGGATCCATGAATCACTCACTCCTGAAAGAAATTACCAAAGTAAAAATCTCAGAAATGTCCTATCAAAATCCCAACCTTATCTTGGGATATCTTAAAAAATACTATAAATATCCAGAAAGAGTTAAAATCCAAGGACCATAGACTAGATCACACAAAACCTGGAAGTTTCTGCTCTAAATAAGAGGAGAACTTAGAATATAATAGTCCAAAAGGCAAAATTTACCTTGAAAAGCTGAGTATAATAAAAATTCATCATTAATCAGATGAAGAAATTTCAAGCATGAAAATGAAAAGCCCAGAATTAAGGAGGAATGTTGAAATGCAAGTGCAAGGACAAAACTCAAGAGAAACCTAGAAAAACAAGATTATTTGAGTAATTGGAAGAAGACTGGTGATATTGAAATGCTAACATTCTTTTCTTTAAATAGCTTTTTATTTTCCCAAATATATTCAAAGACAGTTTTCAACATTCACCTTCGTAAAATCTAGTGTTGCAAAATTTTCTCCCTTTCCCCTCCCCTAGATAGTAATCCAGTATAAATTAAACATGTGTAATTCTTATTTGTCATATTATGCAAGAAAAATCAGATCAAAAGGGGGGGGGGAGGAAAGCACAAGAAAGAAAAACAAACAAACAATAACAACAAAAGTGAAAATACTACAATCAGTCTCCATAGTTCTCTTTTTTGGAAGCCATTGGCTTCCATCACAAGACTATTGGAATTGTCTTGGATCACCTTATTGTTGAAAAGAGCCAAATCCATCACAGTGGATTATTTTATAATCTTGTTATTGTGTACAAAGTTCTCTTGGTTCTGCTCACTTCACTCAGCATTAGTTCATGTAAGTTTTACCAGGCGTTTCTGAAATTAGACTGCTCATCATTTCTTATAAAACAGTAATATCCCATTATATTCATATACCATAACTTATTCAGCCATTCCCCAATTGATGGGCATCCACTCAGTTTCCAGTTTCTTGCCACTACAAAAAGGGCTGCCACAAACTTTTTTGTACATGTGGGCCCCTTTCCCTTTTTATGATCTCTTTGGGATACAGGCCCAGTAGAGATACTGCTGGATGAAAGAGTGTGTAGTTTGATTGCCCTTTGAGCATAGTTCCAAATTGCTCTCTAGAATGGCTGGATTAGTTCACAACTCCACTCACAATGCATTAGTGTCTCAGTTTTCCTACATCTCCTCCAACATTTATCATTATCACTTCTTGTCTTCTTAGCTAACCTGAGAGGAGTGAGGTGGTACTTCAGAATTTTTGCATTTCTTTAATCAATAGTGATTTAGAGCAATTTTTTTCATATAACTATAACATATAACTATTCATGTAGTCATATAACTAGATGACTTTAATTTTGTTATCTGAAAATTATCTGTTCATATCCTTTGACCATTTATTTATGATTTAGAGCATTTTTTCAAATGATTAGAAATGGTTTTAATTTATTTGTTTGAAAACTAACTGTTCCTACTCTTTGACCATTGATCAAATGGGGAATGACTTGCATTCTTATAAATTTGAGTCAATCCCCTATATATTTTAGAAATGAAGCCTTTATTAGAAACTCTGGCTATAAAATTTTTTTTCCAGTTTTTTGCTTCCATTCTAATTTTGGATGCATTGGTTCTGTTTGTATAAAATCTTTCTAATTTAATGTAATCAAAATAATTCATTTTTCATTTCATAAAGTTCTCTAGTTCTTCTTTGGCCATAAATTCCTCCTTTCTCCAGAGATCTGAACTATCCCTTGTTCTCCTAATTTGCTTATAGTATCACCCTTAATGTATATTATGGACATATATGAATGTATATGTATAATATGGAATATTTTGACCATATTTTGGTATAGAGTATTGGATGTTAATCAATGCCAAGTTTCTGCCACAGTATTTTCCAGTTTTCTCAGCATTTTTTAGTCAAATAGTGACTATCCCAGAGTCTGGAGTCTTTGAATTTATTAAACAGTAGATATCTATAGTCTTTGACCATTGTCTTATGAACCTAACCTATTCCACTGATCCACTACTCATTTGGTAGCCAATACCAAAAGGTTTGGAGGACCACTGTTTTATAATATAGTTTTAGGTCTAGCACAGTTAGGCCACTTTCCTTTGCAAAATATTAACATTCTTAACAGAGGTAGAAGAAGTGGGTTTTTCTTTACATCCTTAATGTCTTCAAAGGACATTTCAGTTAAATAAGATGGAGGGCTAGGGAGCAAATTGATCTTATCATAATAGTTTTCAAGAAGGCAAAGAAAATAAAGGGTAGAAGGAATATAATGGTATAGAAAAAAAAGAGAAATGGAACTATTTCTCATAACCCACCCATTCTCATAGTTAAGATATATGATAAGAAACAATAGAATCAGGCATTAGGGAAATCTCATACATCTGCAGTGTATAAAAGAAGTTTTAACATGCACATACACACATAGATTGGGAAGAATATTGCAAATCAAACGGGGAACCATATAGGGCTGAAAAGAAGGAAGATATTTAGAGGGAAGATTGTCTTGGGAAGGAAATAGACTAAAAAATAAACTTCTATTTTGGAGGGTGGATGCTAAAGGAAGGATGAAAATGATTTTTCTTTAAAGATAAGAACCAATTGTCAGGATCTCAGCAAGGGAAAGAGATCGCCTTAATGAATTGATATCAATCACTTTTCTTCTTTTTCAAAATTTTCTTGGTAAGAATTGCAGAAGAATGGAATGCAAAGAGGAATTAGTAAATGGGGGGAAACTTTGCATTAAATTTCTCTGATTAAAAAGAACTTTTTCTTCTCCTTAAGGAACCATAAACAAGTATCCCACCATCTTCTCAGTCACTCAAGTTTAAAAACTAGGTGTCAACCTGAATTCCTCACCCTCTTATTCCCCTATCATGTTGATTGACAAGATCTGTTGTTTCTATCTTCTCATTATTTTTGTATGTGCCCTCTTCTCTCTCTGACACTTCCACCACCCTGATACAGACCCTTATCATCTCACGGCCGGATAATTATAATATAATATTGTATTCAGTCCATCAGTCATGTCCAACTTTACATATATCCAGGGAGATATGACTCCAGGACATTTTGCCAAGAAAACCCCATGAATTATAAAATTCACAGAGTTGTGAAGAGCCAGACGCAGCTAAATGACTGAACAATGACAAGAAATTCAGAATAATAAAATAAACTAAAAATGAATGCTTATTAGAATTCAGACACAGGTAAAAAAAACTTTTAGGAACCAGTGAAGAGTGAAATAAGAAGAACTGGTTCTGATGAGTCTTCCCATATTTCTTTGAGCACTAAGACATTGTGCAGAGATACAAGAAAAGGATATGGAGCAATCTTTGTCATGAGGAAAATATAAAAAATACATTTCCTTTCCCTAAGTAGAGAGGTAGGGGCTACTTGAATTGTCCAATATGGTCTTTTTCTTGGATTGTTATATTTAATTGGTTTTCTTTATTGCAAAGGAGAGTTCGGTTGGATGAAGAAAGGGATTAAAAATCCCAATAATGAAATTTTTCAGAGGAAGATACTGAGGTACAGAGAAATTCACTGATTTCCTACCTCCCCCCCATCCCAGCCTGAGCAGTTGCAGTGCCTAGAACTGCTGGCTTGGGACTGTCCCTGGGCTGCCCAGGTGGTCTGGGATCTTGCATCCTGCCCCCAGGGAGATAAAAATAAGAATTTATATAAAGCATGAGCTTTCTGTATGGTACTAGACTCTTTCTGTTGACTTTGAGTGACATGTATCATAGTAAATAAGAATGTATTAAATACACTACCCTGCTAAGCACTAGGGATACAGAGAAAGGCAAAAGACAGTGTTTGCTCTTGAGGAAGTTATGGTCAAATGGGGGAATATAACATGAAACAATTAAGTACAGAAAAGATATGTATGGGATAAATTGGGAATTGGTAGAGGGAAGGCAGTAATATTAAAGGGGATTAAGAAAATAAGATTTTAAGTACAGAAAAGATATGTATGGGATAAATTGGGAATTGGTAGAGGGAAGGCAGTATTATTAAAGGGGATTAGGAAAATAAGATTTTAGATGGGACTTGAAGGGCTCCAGGGAAAACAAGAAGTGGAGATGAGGAGGGATTTTAGGCAGGATTATTATAATAATTCAGGTATAAGATGATAAGGGTCTGCACCAAAGTCTGGCAGCGTCAGAGGAGAAAAGGGGCACATATGAAGACATGTTACTAATGGAAAATGAACAGAACTTAGTAGCAGATTAATTATGGGGAAGGTTGAAAAAGAGTGCCTAGGTAATTGGGACAGTAGTAGAGCCTTCTATAGTAATATGGAAATTGTGATAGGTTGGGAAGAGAAAGTTTGGAGGAAATATAAAGCATTTAAATTTTAGATATCTATAGATATCTACTTCAAGAGATCTAGTAAGCAGATGGAGATGTGAGTCTAGACCTGAAGAGAGAATAACAGAGTATCATGAAGACTGAGATGATAATTGAAGTCCTGGGAGCAGATGAAATCATTAAGTGAAATAGTATACAGGAAGGAAAAAAAAGACAGGAGCAAAGCAAAGAAGCTACTCAATTCAATAAATATGTATTAGGTGCCTACTGTGTAATAGGTATCAGGGAGACAAAGCTGGACTACAGCTCAATCTCTCCCCTAAAGGTTGGGGATGCAACATGTGCACTAATAATAATATCTCTAGGGATCCAAGGAGTTCTAAGAAATTGCATGAGAGTTATATCTGAAATCATATCTACTGACAATCAAAAGAGCTAGGCCTGCAGCCAAAAATATCATATCCAGCAAAATTATCTATAATATTGAATGAGAAAAAGGGACATTCATTGAACTTGCAAATTTTCAGGACTTTCTACCAATCAAACCCCAACTTAAAAGAAAATTTAACATATAAGAGCCAGTATCAAAGAGCCATTTCAAGGCACTCAACATGGATAAATTGTGTTATTTTTTTAACATGGGAAATTTATAGAATATATTTAAAATTGATATCAACAATACAATAGTTCAAAAGAAAGACTGGGGCAGAGTTAAGGTAAAAGTAGTAATTATGTCATACAAATGAGATGCAGAGGAAGAATAGACATAGGGGCATTAGACAGGGGAGGAGAACTTGTGGTTCTGAAAACCTACTCTCACTGGGAATGGGTTAACTAGACAACACTGCACATATACCATGAAGGGTATAACATCTTCCAAAATTTAAAAAGAAATAAGGGGAAAAGGATGGGCAGACAGGGAAGCAAAGGGTGAGGGAAGAAGACAAGGGAGGGATTCATGGGTGGGGGGATGTTATGTAATAGTAAGGCAGGTTAGGAGCAGAATTAAAGCAAAGGGTCAGAAGGAATAAGAAAGATGTCTGTATCAGTGTGTGTTTATGTGTATGTATAAATCTGCACATGTATATATAAATATATCATTTTTAATTATAACCTGCTTGGGGAGTAGTGGGGGAGAATGAAAGGGGGAAAAAGAGATAAAGTAAAAAAAAATAAATTGCATGAGAAAGATAGGGATTTTATCTGGGGGAGATCGGGGAAGGCTGGATGGAGATGCTGAGACTTATGGTGAATCTTTAATGAAAAAAATAAAGATTTCACCAGGCTGAAACCAGGAAGAAGTGCTTTTCAGGTAAGGGGACACCTTATTGGCTGGAGTTACTGAAAAAATGGTTAGAGGCAAGAGGAGGCAGGATAAGATGGAACAATAGTTGAGTGACTCAACTTGGCCATTAGAATGTTTTTTGATTGACTGGCACAGCGTCTGGCACATAATCCCAACTTAATAAGTGCTCATTTATTGACTGATTGTCATGAAGATGATGTGAATAAAGGGGATCATTAAGGATTTGACCTTACTGGCTTCTATGTGGGAGGGAGAGGGTATGTCAGGGAAAGGGACTGAAAAAGTGAAAAGACAGTGAGTGCTTAAGACACCCAGATTGTGACAGTAGATTTTATGGGAAACAGTAAATGAGAAGCTGCAGCCTTTTACAGCCTTTTCATTATGATGTGAAGATGCTCCTCTGCCAGTAAGACCACAGCTTCTGGTGGTTCTTGTGGATGTGAAGGCGGGTGTCCTGCGAGACAGAGGGCTGCTCTTGGAGTCGGGAGAGATTTGTGTTCCAATTCCCCCTCAGACGCTTATGACCCGTCTGGTCCTGGGCATGTCATGTAACCTCCCTTATTTTCATCTTCCCCATCTATAAATTGGGAATAATGATGGCACCTACCCTGTAGAATTGTTGCGAGGATCTGAAGATAAAATTTTTGTAAAATTGCAAACTCAGGGCATATAAGAGTGTGAATCTTATCTACTATGTCTCTCAGCTGCCTTCATTAATGATATAAGGAAGATCAAACCTGAAAAGACTGTTGTCCTCCCTCCTGTTTTTATACTTATGCACACATAAACAATATAAATACACTATATATATATGTATATATATATGCAGAGGAACGATAGTAACTTTCCCATCCCTCTGAAGCTAATTCTGTTTGCTCCTGACTTTACCAATGTCCATTTGTCAGCAAATGGCTTATGGATTTGAAAAGGCTTATGGAATTGAGAAATCAAGGAATTTGGAACCACTGAGCCATTGATAGTTTACACTGATATGGATTACCATAGCTTATGCCTACATTTGTTCCTTTTGTGTAAGCCTCTTCATAAATTCCCAGTGCATAAATTGTGGGAGCAAATGCTCCAGATTTATGGGAGTGTGGAAGTATATGAAAAATCTTCTTTTTAGTAAAATTAGAAATATTAAGGTATCATTTTACTCTGATTAAAAGACTCCTTTTTCCCATCGACTTTTCCCTTTAGGAAAGTAGATACAAAAAAACCCTAAACACCCTTCTTTGTGAAATGGATCAAGGATGATAACCAAAATTAATTTTTGTTCATAAAAGATCAGTTATCCCCTTCCCTTAACTCCTTAAGTGATACCCCACCCCTCCAGAGGAATGGTTTAAGAAGAATTAGATAATTACTTTATTATTCAACCATTTTATTTTTTATTTATTTTTAATAAAACTTTTTTTTTAATTTTCAAAAATACATGCAAAATGTCAGTTTTCAGCACTCACTCTTTTTTTTCTTTTTTTTAAATTATAGCTTTTTATTTACAAGATATGCATGAGTAATTTTTCAGCATTGACAATTGCAAATCCTTTGGTTCCAACTTTTTCCCTCCTTCCCCTCACCCTCTCCCCTAGATGGCAGGTTGACTAATACATGTTAAATATGCTAAAGTATAAGTTAAATACAATATATGTATACATGTCCAAACAGTTATTTTGCTGTATAAAAAGAGTCGGACTCTGAAATATTGTACAATTAGCCTGTGAAGGAAATCAAAAATGCAGGCGGACAAAAATGGAGGGATTGGGAATTCTATGTAGTGGTTCATAGTTATCTCCCAGAGTTCTTTCACTGGGTGTAGCCGGTTCAGTTCATTACTGCTCCATTGGAACTGATTTGGTTCATCTCATTGTTGAAGTTGGCCAGGTCCATCAGAATTGATTATCATAGAGTATTGTTGTTGAAGTATATAATGATCTCCTGGTCCTGCTCATTTCACTCATCATCAGTTCATGTAAGTCTCTCCAGGACTCTTTGAAATCATCCTTCAGCATTTACTCTTACAAAACCTTGTATTCCTAATTTTTCTCCCTCCCGTTCCCCCACCCCTCTCCTAGACATCAAGTAATTCAATATATTCCTTTTAGAAAGCTAACCCTAAACTGCATTTTAACATCTTTTCCTTGTCCAATATTCCTATAAATTTTATCTCAAATCATCTTCAAGTAGAGAGACATTTCAGAGAGTATAGAGGAATTCTGCCATTTTGGATCTCTCTCTGTCTATCTCCCCCTTCTATCCTCCCTCTAAATCAGAAATTTCTTGGATATATATTTTTCCAACAGGAGAAATGTAATGTTGTGTAATTGATTTTCTCAAAAATTATTAGAGATGTGCTATTGCTTCTTTTTGCTACTATTGCTACAAAGCCTTTGCTTGGAACTAATTTTGTCTGGCTGACTCATAAAAGTGAAGGCTTTTGGCTATTACTGGATAATGATCTACAAAGCACCCTTAAGCTGAGATAGCTCTTCTAAAGTGTACGCTCTGCAAGTTGAAGACTATCTCTAGGTACTACAATTGTTTTTGGAACGTCATTGAACCAGTTCTAAATCTGCTTACTTGTACGATCATATTAACTGGGTGACTTCGGTTCAATTTTGTTTTGTTTTCTTAGGTTTTCAAAACAGCACCACAAGAAATTAAAAAATATTCCCAATGCTGTCACAGTAGTTTAAGCGATACAATAAGGCTGGCCATTGCTTTGGATTAGAATATAGAATGAGACCCAGTCATTGGAAACCAAATCCAGTGATCAAACATATTTGAATCTCCAGCTAGTTCTTTAATCTCCTGAATAGTAGCTAGAAGGCTATGAAGATTAACTATGCTGACTGGAAGTGACCTAATTTTACATTGATTTTGTTTGTGCAAAACCTTTTAAATTTAATTTTGACCATTTTTCATAATGTTCCTAGTTCTTCTTTATCCATAAACTCTCTTCTCCAAAGATCTGGTAGGTAAATTATCCCTGGATCTTCTAATTTGCTTATATAGTGACATAATTTTAAAGGTAATTAGAACTTTATTTTTCTGGTCTTCATTTCCCATGAGGCTTTGTTTCTCTGGATATCATACCATCATGTACTTTCTCCCTTTTCAAATTCCTTTTTTGAGTTTCTTTTTCTATTAGGAAAGTTTGTATTTGTACTTGTATTGCCAATTTAGCACAGTGCCTGGCACAGATTGTTGACCAACTGGTCAGTTGGCCAGTAAATAGATCCCCTGGCCCATAGCTGTTATGGAAAAAATGCTCTGAATCTATATAATGATACTTCTGGTATAGCTATAACTCTTCTCTGGAGCACACCTTCTATTTGTTATTTGTTCAATTGGACAAATCTTGTCGAGTACTGCAATAACATCCTTATCTCAAAAATTTTTGTGCATTGCAATTGGATAGTTGTAAAGGTCAGAAATTTCACACATTCCCTATTTCATACCAAATGTCTGGCGTTATTCCAGGAGTACTTTCTGTGAACCAACTGTGCTTCCCTGGGGGTTTTGACCATAGTTAATAATCAACTTAATAATCTGGGTCATAGGAAAATTCCTACCATGAGGGTTACATCCTCTCCATTAACTTTGGGACTTGGTATTTTTAAGAGAGAGGTACAAAAGTAAAGGGACTCCAGGGGACAAATTCTACAAAACAATAATCAGAAACAGTTTCAAGAAGGAACACCAAAATAGGCTTTAATTCTATGGGAAATACAGAGACTAAAGTATGAAGTATAAATCAAAGATTCAAAGTATAAAATAGATTGAAAGAGAAGAAAATTATGAGAGTAGGGGGAAAAGAAAAAATGAAATTAAAAACAAGCAAAACATTTTTAAGGGAAGGAGAGAAGGGGAGATTTTATAAGAGTAAGTAATTGAGAGAAAAAAAATGAAAGGAAGAATTAAATAGCTAGAAAAAAGTAACTAATAAGAAAATTAAACTAAAAGAAACTCAAAGGGAACTAATTAAAAGAAAAAACTAATAAGTTAAGCAAAACTTCAAAATTAAGAAAGGGGTAACAAATGGAAGAGGTACCTTAAGGATGAAAAAAAAGAGCCAGAAATAACAGGGTTTTCTTAATTAAGCTAAAATAACTAAAGGGACAATGTATTATGTTTAGAGAGGGATGGGGGAAAATCCTAATTCAGAATTTAAAAAAGCCAACATTAGATACAAATGGAGGAAAATATAAACCTAAATTTCACTGTTTTAAATATGAATGCATTGAACAATGCAATAACATGAAAAAAGAATGACAAATTGATTAAGAAAGCAAATTCCAATCTATTGCTTAGAAGAAACACAAAAAACTAAAGACATCCAGAGAATAAAAATGAAGGAATAGAACAAAATTTACTATGCACCTGGTGAATTAAAAAGAGCAGAAGGTGCATTCAATCTGTTAGATAAAGCAAAATAAAATATTCACAAAATAAGAAAAGATAAACAAGGAAGTTACATTACGCTGAAAAGAACTGTCAATATTAAATTTGTAGCTTCCAAAATCTTTAGCATTTAAATTGAAAAAGGAAAAATTAACTAAACTCTAAGAGGAAATAGTAATATGTCAGTGACAAATTTCAATGTTCTATTCTCTGTTTTGGACTAGTCTAATAGAAAGGTAAACAGAAAGGGAAATATGGAACTAAACAAATTGCTGGAGAAATCAGAAGAGCTAAAGGTTAATGGGATGTTTTTTTACAAAAACAATTTTTTACATTTTTTTACAAAAAATGGTGGTATTAAGACATAGAGACATTGTAAATAAAGATGAAGAAGCAGAACTAGTACATACTTCCTTTACAGATCATAAAGCAATAAAACTACTAATCAATTCAAGGAGAAAAAATAGCAGAGACCCAAATAAACACTCAACAATGAAATTCTAAATAAGAATGAATCAGTCATAGGAATCCATTACAGGAAAAATCAATTTCAGTCCTTTATCCCCAGCAATGTCTGGTGCCTGGCTCATAGTAGGTATTTAATAAATGGATATTTATTGACCATTTGATTATTTAATTAAAAAGGACTCAGTCCTTAAACAAGACTAAAGCTAATTTTAAAAATTTGTCTTCAGTGATACCAAAACCACTTTACACTTTGAAAAATTCTCGGCTCAGCCTTATCTGGTACTTTTAAGAATGTATTTTATTCAGTAGATGTTACTTGTTTGTTATATCCCACCTTCACTCCAGTATTTCACAGGTATACTCCTATCCTTGAGTAATAAAGGGAAGGAGGTCAGCTTTATTAAATACTTTCAATTATCATTATCATTACAAAGCATTTTGTCTACCATCCATCCATTCATGCATCATCTGTCTGTCTCTATCTCTTTCTCTGTTTCTTTCTGTCTCTGTCTCTCTGTCTCTGCCTCTCTCTCTCTCTCTCTCTCTCTCTCTCTGTTTCTGTTTCTCTGTCTCTCTCTATCTCTCTCTTTCTCTCTGTCTTTCTCTCTGTGTCTTTCTCTGTCTCTCTCTCTCTGTGTCTCTCTCTGTCTCTGTCTCTTTCTCTGTCTTTATCTCTGCCTATCTCTCTCTCTCTCTCTCTCTGTTTCTCTGTTTCTCTGTCTCTCTCTATCTCTCTCTTTCTCTCTGTCTTTCTGTGTGTTTCTCTGTTTCTCTGTCTCTCTCTATCTCTCTCTTTCTCTCTGTCTTTCTCTCTGTGTGTTTCTCTGTCTCTCTCTCTCTCTGTGTCTCTCTCTTTGTCTCTGTCTCTCTCTCTCTGTCTTTATCTCTGTCTATCTCTCTGTCTCTCTCTCTGTCTCTGTCTCTCTCTCTCTCTCTCTCATCTATATCCGGTTCAAGATGTCCAATAGAGATAAAGATGCAAGTCTGGAGGTGAGGAGAGAGGTTAAACTTGGATAAATAAACTTGAGAATCATTAGCGTGGAGATAATAACTGAATTCATGGGATCTGATGGGATCGCCCAACAGAAGAATATAAAGGGAGAGGAGAGCCTAGGATAGAGTGCTGGAAGACACCCAGGTTTGGTGGTCATCACCTGGACAGAAATAATAGTTGTATACAATACAGAGCTCATTCTTCTTGACTCTGCAGGCTCTGACAGTGGCAATAACTATCTCCTCCTTGATCCTGTCTTCTTTCTAGGTCTTCCTCCTATCTATCTGACTGCTCCTTCTCAGGCTCCCTCATCCAAGTCATGACCTGGTCTAACCATAGGAGTCTTACAGGGCTTTTCTCTTTCCCTCCCTTAACTGATGATCTTATTAGATTCCATGCATTTAATTATTATCTCATTGCTGATAATTCTCAAATCTACCTATGCTGCCTTTATCTCTCTGCTGACTTTCAATTGCAAATTTCCAACTGCCTGTCATTCATCTTGAACTAGATATCCACTAGACATCTTATGAACTCTATCTTTCTCATAAAACCCTCTCCTTTCCTAATTTCCCAATTACTTTTGAGGGAACCACCGTCCTTTTCACCCCACCTCATCTTCAGCTCCTTACTCTTCCTCATTTCCATGACAAAAATATTTACTGCCCGGCCTGGAACAGACCCTCATCACTGGTCACTTTGACTATTGCAGTAGCTGCTGGTGAGTCTATCTACCTCCACTCCCTCCTAGCTCTAATCCATGCTCCATTAAACCACCTTACTCTTAAAGCTCAGAGTTGACCATGTCACCGCCCTACTCAAAGAACTCCAATTGTTCCCAGTTACCTCCCAGATTGAATACAAAGTCCTCTGTTTGGCATTCAAAGCCCTGTCCCATACTTAGAGTATCAGGCTGAGAGAGTCTGTGACACAGTTGAGGGAGCAAAAGCAATTTAATCAGATATGATTAAGAGAGGCAGTGGTCATGTGGGGGAATAAGCAAGATATGTGGATCTCGTGATTATGAAAAAAAAAATCACAGGCCATGTTCCAATCTTCTTAGACCTTACTTTCTGACATGTACTCTCTGATCCGGTGACGGACTCCCTTGCTGTTCTAACAAGATACTCAGCCTCTTGGACCCGCTTTCCCCCATACCAGGAATTCTCTCTTTCCTCATCTCTACTTCCTGAATTCCCTGGCTTCCTTTAAGTCCCAATTAAAATTCAATCTTCCAAAGGAAGTCTTTCCCAACCCTTCTTAATTTTTGCGTGTTCTCTCTATTATTTTTTCCTTATTTGTCTTGTATAGAGCTTGCTTTGTTGTTTAGAGCATCTTATGTACCTCATGAGATTGTAAATTCCTTAAGGACAGAGACCGTCTTTTGCTTCTTTTCATATTCCTGGCATTTAGCACAGTGCCTGGCACACAGTAGGCATTTAATAAATGTTTATTGATGGGGCAGCTAGGTAGTGCAGTAGATACAGCACCAGCCCTGAAGTCAGGAGAACCTGAGTTCAAATGTGATCTCAGACACTTAATGCTTCCTGATTGTGTGACCCTGGGCAAGTCACTTAACCCCAATTGCCTCAGGGGAAAAAAGTTTATTGATGAACAATATGATACAATTAGCATTTATTAAGAATTTACTATGGGAGGTGATTCAAGGCAATTCCAACAGACTTGTAATGGAAAGAGCCATCAGCATCCAGAGACCAAATGTGGATCAAAGCATATTTATTTTCACCTTTTTGTTGTTTGTTTGCTTGTTTTTTTCCTTTTCTCATGTTTATTTTTTCTTTTGATCTGATTTTTAATGTCTTTTTTTTTTTTTTTTTGGCTTCTACTTCCTAATCCCTGTACAAAAAGTGAACACCTTTCTGGTTAAAGTAAAGGGAATAACTTTACTGGAGGAAAAAGAAAGAAAAAAAAGAAAAATTGCACATTTTAAATGACTAAACCTCTCAATGAGTTCTACCATTTAGGAGAGGAGAAACCAGTATCTACCTGGGGAAGAGTCTTGTGGCAGGTACACAGGGGAAAAACTACATTTGGTCATAGCTACTTATCCAGAAGAGACTCTGTCCAATACTTAGGGTTATCAGTTTGAGAGAGTCTGTGACACAGTTGAGGGAACAAAAGCAATTTAAACATATCTAGACAGATATGATTAAGAGTGGCAATGGTCACTTGTGGGAGTAAGCAAGGTTATGTGAAGATGGGGAAGATAGCCTGTGATTGTGAAAAAAAGTCAAAGGCCATAGTATTTTCCCTAAAAGGTGATTTACATGATCCATGCACCTACTTTTTTTTTAGTTTAAGAAAATTTTTACTAATCTATCGATATTTCAGCAAAGTTATTGAAATGACTGTGAAAAGTAGACTGCCAGGCATAGTATTACAAGGTATAGAAAAAATAAAATTTTGGTTTTTTAAAAATACTTAATCAACCTTTGGGATTTAGGTTAATGACTAACAAATATATAGGAGAAATTAAATCTCAAAGATTAAGTCAATCCACTATTATCACCTCCAATATTACCAAAAGTAGAACTTTAAATTCTTCCATTCTTTTCTAGTAAAACCCTTAACTCTTTCCAAAGGACAATACTTTCAAAATGTAATGATTAACTTGATTTCAAGGTCTTGAAAAAGCCTTCATGAAGAAAGTGTAGGTAAAGAAAAAACTATTAACTTAGAATGGGGAAGAGGGTGGTATACTCAGAAAAAGAGTCATATTATTTTTACCTGAACTAATTACAAGATCGATGTGCATTCTGAATACTGCATTTAAGGAAGGATTATGATAACCAAGGTTTTTTTTTTTTTTTTTCCTTAAGGGAAATAGTAAGAAATGAGCAATAAAAATTAGTTTCCCCTTAAGTTAAATTTATAATAATGCCATACATTACAATGTATGTCATTACAATGCTTATTACATCCAAGGATGGAGCTTCCATATTTATAGGTCTGATGGTTTAGCATCTACCTTATTTTGCTTACATAATTTTAACAAAGCAAGTAGCACTTGCTACATCCTCCCATAGTTCTTGGCAATGTAAGAATAATATATAATTCTCCAAGGAGAACCATGGAAGTTACATGAAATACTGACTTATTTAATATTAAATGCTATATTAAAAACAAGTAACATTATACATTAAATTTCCAATAAGCTTTGGTATGATAAACTAATAGTAGAAATAGATCTGGCAACCCTATGGGTTTTTTGAGATCTGAGAGATGTACCAGCAGGCCATTGGTCTTAACTCCCACTAAAAATAATACTCTGAAATAAAGGCATTCTTTAATTTGGGGCAATTAAGACCAAATTTGTATGTGTCTTGCTGAAATTAGACAAGACAGAGATAGAGATATTAGCATAAACAGAGAGCAGAATAGTTTCGCTTACATGAACTGATACTAAATGAAGTGAGCAGAACCAAGAGAACATTGTACATAGTAACAACAAATTTATGTGATGATCAACTGTCATGGATTTGGCTTTTTCAACATTGCTATGATTCAAGGCAATCCCAACAGATTTGGGATGGAAATGCCATCAGCATCCAGAGTGAGAACAATGGAGATTGAATGTGGATTGAAGCATAGTTTTTTCACCTTTGTTATTGTTGTTTGCTTCTTTTTTCTTCTATCTCAAAGTTTTTCCCTTGTAATTTGATTTTTTCTTGCATAACATTACAAATATGGAAATATGTTTAAAAGAATTGCACATATTTAGCTTATATTAGATTGCTTGTTGTCTTGGGGTGAGGAGGCAAGGGAGGGAGGGAGAAAAATTTGGAACATCAAGTTTTACAAAAATGTTGAAAACTAAATATGTATTTGGGAAATGGGATTGGGAAAAAAAATAACAACAACAAAAAAAGAATTAATAGTCTGGGTGGTACATTTTAGGTGGGTTTTAGATGGGGCTAATTGACCCAGCTCATTTTATTAAATTGTTTTGAATTTTTAAAAGAATAAAGAAGTGCTTCATTATGTTTTCTCAGGAATATCAAACACAAAAACTGTAGAGTCTTAAAGGTAAAAAAATGGATACACAGAGACTAGATGTCATTCCAGGAGCAGAATTTTACAAAGTGAGTCCCTGGAGTAAAATGGAGATACTCTGCAGATGGCTGGTGGGCAGAAGAGAGTCTCGTTCTGATATGGACTCTTTCATTCTGTGGTGTATCTTCCACTGCTCCTGTCGCTGTCTTAAAAAGGTAATTTTAATAATCCAAAGTTTTCTCTACTTTGGGTGTGTCAGAAGGAGGCCCTGGGGAACAAAGATCTTTTTATTCTGTTCCCAAATATATTTCTTCAGGATCTTCTCATAATGTGTTTCCATGCACAAAATACATACTTCCAACAAACTAAACAGATTTCAAGATAAATTTGGGTGCCAAGCTTTTCTGCTTCTATGTAAAGTTATTTAAAGATTAACTGTGCAAACTGCAGCTGGACAAGCTAGTTCTCCAACTTGATGAGACACATATCCCCCTTTGCAGCCTTACGGCTGAACTCCATTGGGCCCGTCCTGAGCTCCACCACCTCCCTTTTTGCCCTCCAGCAACTGTGGCTCAGCCTGTTCTCATGCTTCTTGTTGTTCAGTTTAGTCAAGTGAGTCCAGCCCCATTTGGGGTTTTCTTGGCAATGATATTCTGGTATCTAATGTACTCCTCCTCTCATTCATTTTACAAGTTAGGAACTGAGGCAATCCGGGTTAAGGTGACTTGCCTAATCACACAGGTAGTAAGTACCTAAGGCCACACTTGAATTTAAGAAGATGCCTTTCTGACTCTAAACTTGATATTCTACCCACTGTGCCATCTAGTAGACCTCCTTTTTAATCTTAATAAAATCTTATGAGAATTATCTATATGGAAGTCAAGGTGTTTTTTTTTTAAATGAAAAGATGAAAGGAAGTAGGCAGGAATTCCCAAACAATCTTATACAGCAGATTATTTCTTTTTTCAAAAATAGTATTTTTCCAAATACATGCAAAGATGTTTTCAACATTTACCTTTGCAAAATCTTGTGTTCCAATTTTTCCCCCTCTGCTCCCCCTTTCCCCCTTCCCAAGATAGTAAGCAATCTGATATAGGTTGAACATGTTCAATTCTTCTAAATATTTTCCCATATTCATCATGCTGTACAAGAAAAATCAGATCAAAAAGAAAAAAAAAAAACACAAGAAAGAAAAAAAGAACCAAGCAACCAAATAGCAACAACAACAAAAGTGTGAAAATACTATGTTTTAATCTACATTTAGTCTTCATAGTTCTCTCTCTAAATGTGGATGATAGCAGATTATTTCTTGAATAATTTGTGGAAAATAAAAGTCTACATTGCATTTACTACTCACTGATTGCAATAAAGCATTTGACTTGGTAGAACAAAATGCAATCTTAAAGACTTTTCCAACAAAGTGTTTCCTGTGCCTCTCCTAACATTTCACAGAATCACCTGATAGATGCAAGTACCGAAATAATTTTGTTCAACTTATATTTTGATTACTAATAACAAGTGAATGCTAAAACAGAAATGCATACACTAATCAAAGATATTCTCCATGGAGGATATCCATGCAAACAAATGGGGGAAAAAAACTCCCTCTGGATGATGAAGTCCTTTAAATGTTCCTGTTTATGAATGACAATGCATTGATTACATCTTCAGAGAGAAGACTTTGGAGAGAGAGACAGACAGATGGAGAAACAGAGACAGAGGGAGAGTGAGGGAGGAAGAGGGAGAGAGAGAGAAAGAGGAAGAGGAAGAGAGAGAGAGAGAGAGAAAGAGGGAGAAGGATAGGGAGAGAGAGAGAGAGGGAGAGAGAGAGAAAAGAGGAGAGAGAGAAAGAGAGAGAGAGAGAGAGAGAGAGAGAGAGAGAGAGACAGAGAGAGAGAGAGAGAGAGAGAGAGAGAGGAGAGACAGATGGAGACACAGAGTCAGAGGGAGAGAAAGAGAGAAAGAGGGAGAGGAAGAGACAAAGAGAGAAAGAGAGAGAGAGGAGAGGGAGAGGAGAGAGAGAGAGAGAAGAGAGAGAGAGAGAGAGAGAGAGAGAGAGAGAGAGAGAGAGAGAAAGAAAGAGAGAGAGAGAGAGAGAGAGAGAAACTTTGGAAGGTAGGAAGGAATACAAGGAAAAGCTGGACCCTCACCAGGGCTCTGATATGTAGTTTTACTCTCTGGAGATTTGGGGGGATTTTCCTGTGGTTGAGATTGAAGCTTTCCCTGTTGGGTTGAGGTATTTCACTCCCAATGGGATAGGTCATTCACTCTGTAGTTTCTGGAATATTCTAATCTGTTTATCTTCTCTGATTTCTATTTGCTATCTACTTGGATAAATGAGTTTACTTTTTCAATATTTGTCCTGGTCTTTTATGTAACTAGCATTTAGTAGGCATTGGTCAGTCCTTTTAGAAACTTGGAGAATCCCTTCCTCTTTAAGCAATAGTAACCAGCAAAGTCGCTTGAACTTAAGAAGAAAAAAATCATTCCTCTAGACTAGTAATATTTAGGATGGCAAGTAGATATAATTGTAATCTGGTATATCCTTTAAGAGAAGAACAATTTAGCCAGGTTCCTAGCTTCTTCTCCAAACCCCCTCAAGGTAGAAATCAAATTGTCTCTTGAAGAAGGATGATAAAGATAACAGATTATATAAGTAATATCTTTCTAACTGCTGTATTTAGACCATATATAAAATCTACATGAGCAACTCATACACTTTATAAGATATTTTAGAATATTTTCCTTGAAGAAAAAGTAATTTGATCTCTTTTATTCAACAAGAGAATTTATAACAATCTGAAGAAATCCTTGTTGTTTACTGTCTGATTTTAAGAGGTTACGGTTATGGTATTTTATTTTCATTTTATGTTGACATGTCAGATGTAGTTTTTGGTATTTGATGAGAACTTCCTTGAGATGATAATTTCATAATTGTTCTGGCAGTTTAAATTCAATAATTTTAAAGCCTGAAAGCTGAATTATTCCCATTCTCATTCAGAATAAAAGTTGAGTATTAAATTGTGAGGATATACCAAATGATCATTTGGCAAATTTTTGATTATTACTTTAAAAGTGAAGTGAAACTTGGTATAATCTATCTATCTGTCTACCTATAGTTTTATATATATTTGTATATACATATATATATATTTATTTTATAATCACAGGTGTGTATATATATATATGATTTATGCCACATACAAATATATAATGATATATACATATATCTGTATATGTAAATATATATATGTATTCACACATACATACATGCATATAAATACTTTTCATTCTATAAAAGTATCTTATCATTGAGAAAACAGAATCCATAGAATACAAGACCAAAATAAGATAGACTGGGGCTTCAAACATTTGTGTGACTTATCATTTCTAGTTATGAAAGATAACATGAGTTTGATTGTTTTTTTTAAAGAGTAGTAATCTACATTTAAATTTAAATTGTTTTTTTAAAAGTTTAGTAACATATCCTTCTATGCTATACTATAAATCAAAAGTTTCTGCTATTTAATTATGAAGCATCAAGAAGCTAGAGAATGTTATAGAAAACTGAATGCATTTATTGGTTAAATTCTTCAATTTTTTCAATATATTTACTCACTTTCAAAAGCTAATATTTTATTTTTAAAGGTTAATTTTAAATAATAAAATTTTCCAATTACATGTAAAGGCAGTTTTAATATTCATTTTTAAAGATGTTGAATTCCAAAATCTCTTCCTTTCTGATCCTCTCTCCCTCCCTGAGATGGTAAGCAAAAAACATATAAAGGTTAATTGTAAAGAAAATATTAGGCATATTTCAGCTTAAATTCATTCCAGAAGGCTTCTTTTTGCATCTGTTTATACATTTTAAGCATTCCAAAGCATAGCAGAATGGTTAGAGAGCTAGACTCAAAATTGGCAATACCTGGATTCAGGTTCTGCATCTCCCACAGAAAATTTGTGAAACCAGGCGAGTCACTTCATCTTTTTTTGTTGTTGCTCATCATGTCTGATTCTTCATGATCTCATTTGGGGTTTTCTTGGCAAAGATACCAGAGTGGTTTGCCATGCCCTTCTCTAGCTCATTTTGCAAATGAGGAAACTGAGGCACACTGGGTTAAGTGACTTGTCCAAGATTACATAGCTGGAAAGTGTCTGAGGCCAGATTTGAGCTCAAGGAGCCTTTCATGTTCTCTAACACTAAATTGCAGAGAAGGTGCTTAGATGCATTAGTAGTGGAAGTTTCCTTATACAGAAATTCCCTATACCATTGAAATCACAGAAATCATCCCCCAACATCTTTATAAGGCAAAAGGGGGAAACAACAAGTAAAATTAAGAGAATCATGTGAGTTCATTCTAAATTAAAAGAGATTTTTTTTCTTTTTAGACAACATGTATGTGCAGTAAAATTTCAGGTGGGGGCAATTTTCACATTCTAAGGCCAGATTAGAATTCAGTTCTCTCTGACTCCAGGCTTGATTCTCTATCCACTATACATCCCATTGCTCCATAAAAGATGTAGCTAGCTTCCAACTCATAAGTGTGATAGAAATTAGGATGAAGATCTCCAGATATTGGAAAAAATATGTAACATCCAATCACCAAAAGCTATTTGTAAAGCTATTTGAACTACCAAGGTCAAAAGGAATACAGGGACATTCAAGTTTCTCCATCCAAAAATGTCCAAAATAATTTGTGCCTTATCCCTCACTCAGAGGAATGGTAGTAGACATTTAACAACCAACTCTCTTCGGAGGAAAAGTGTACTTGTGACACATTTTCTTAGATTTAATAAGCATTATTAACATTTCTTGATCACATTCTTAAGTCTAGTCAATCAAAATAACAACAACAACAGCAACAATAAATCAAGTCCTGATCTGTAGCAATTGCTAATTTCTGAGGTATAAATGCTCACACTGAAAATTAAATAATTTGGTCTCACTCTATGAACTGCTTCCCAATTACTTTTTGATCTATTTACCCCTAACTTTTTGTTGAATGTAGTTTTTATTGCATCATGATCTGAAAAGAAAGCATTTACTATTTCTGCCTTCCTACATTTAATTTTGGGGTCTTTATGTCCTAATCTATGGTCAATTTTTGTATAGGTTCCATCCATGAACTGCTGAGAAGAAAGCATATTCCTTTCTGTCTCCATTCAGTTTTCTCCAAAGATTTATCATACCTAATTTTTCTAATATTCTATTTATCTCCCATGAACTGCTTTCAATACACCTCCTATCCTCACAATTTGTTAATTATGTAGCCACAGTGACAAAGGAGATGGAAGCTTTATGCTAGGAGGATGGGCAACCTATTGAGTTAGTTCATCAACAAGTATCTTGGATATTTCATTTGGGTGATTGTTGGTGAACAACAAAAAGGAAAAGGGGAAAAGAAAAGAGCAGTAGATTCCATTCAGAAAATAGCATTTTCAATGATCCTAAGCTGTTCTAGGCTGCAAAAACCTATCTTTTAAATATCAATATTTTTCTAGGGTTGTTAAATAGTTGTGAATTATAGAAAAATCATGATCTGAGAAGAATCCAAGAGCAATGGAATGATTTATGGTGGTTGTAAGAAAGCTCAAACATTTCTTAACCATTATTTTGGGCCACAAAAGTTCAAAATACATTATTAAAGACTTATATGAACTTATATGAACATTTGAAAAGTTCAAGAGAACAGATAATTTAATCATTATATTGATAGTGCCATCATTTTTATAAGAGGTAGTCATTTTGCCATCTCTTTCTTAGATCAAAGAATATCTTATATGTGCACTTAATAATTATCCTCATAGAGGAGTGCTCACAGTTTATATGATTATTGGAAGAGGGGGTGTTCCCAAGGGTACCAATCAACACTGGTTAACAATGAAATATGAAATATTACAAGGAGAGGCTGGGCTATATTACAATGATCTCTTGGAATCTATGACTTGGGTCATCCAAATCTTGGTCAAAGGAACTTTATCAATTTCCATTTTACCTGCAAGACAAAAGGCAGGATCCAAATTTTCCAGACCTGTCTGAGCAAACACAATGAGCAGAAATGCACCCACTAACTCAGACTTAGAATTTCTTTTACTGTATGATTAGATCTTGGCCTGGATAAATCTTTAAGAGAAATCCCCGATGTTGGTTGATTTCTGGAGGAGGAAATAGAAAAGGGGAAAAGCTTTGGTCCTAATAGAATTAATTAGCTATTAAATATAAGAGAAAAATAAACAGAGAAAAAGAGGTGGCTAGAGCAAAAGATAAAACATGGACATTATTTAATGAGTATTTGTGAAATAATAATAGCTAACATAATACATATATATACAAAATATACACAACACACACACATATATACATACAAATAACATGTATAATATGTTAAATTTTATAACATGAAGACTATCTCCAAAATCATAGTGCATTTAAAAACTTTAGTAATTTAAAACTACATCAAAGTTTTTGGGACACCCTGTATAGCATCTCTTTTCATCCTTACAGCAAACTAAGAGTGCTGTTATTATTCTCATTTTTACAGATAAGAAAACTGAGGCAGAAAAAGGTTTGCCCAGAGTCTCACAGCCAGTAAATGTCTGAGGCAAGATTTGAACTCAGCTCTTCCTAATTCTATATTCAACCTATTCACTATATCCAGCATAATAATTAGATACGTTTTTTGGGGGACTTGCATAAGAATCTCTGAGCGTGAGAAAGCTTCAATATTTGAGTTGTGAGTCTGTGAAGCGCAAAGACATCCCTCAGTCAATGAGATCACAGATCCAAGAATATGGCAGACTAAAGGAAAGATCAGAGCATGTATTAGGAAGAGGGTAAAAAGCAAGATAGGATTAGAGTAGGGGCGGAAGAAACTGTTGAACCATGGAGAAATGAAAGAAAATAGCCCTGGAAAGGATGATGAATGGAGTTGTAAGGTCATTTTGTTACAGCACCAGATTTCATAAAAAAGAGTAGCAGAAGATGTGAAGGTGACATATATTTAAAGGCTTTAAATATCATATAAAGGTTAGGCAATTGTCAATCAAGGGTTTCTATATACATGGCAGGACAGAGGAGCAAAAGCCCAACATCGAAGTCTGTGACAAAAGTACTCATCATGCTGAGAGCCAGATTAGAGTCAGAATCAATTAGAAAATTTGCATGTAAGTTAGATGGGTACATGAACACTTTCACTGTATTCTTCTCAGGGTTGGTTGGAGAGTCGGGAAAATCCTCTCCTAATCAGTGCATAAATGCCAGCCATCAGCTGCCATTACTTGGAGAAAATCACACTGTTTCACTGGACAAATAAAGGATTGAAAGAGAATAGTTATTAAAATTGTAAAATATTTAGGTGTGGGAAGGAGAATTGGTAGGAACATGTTGAAGAAAGCTGTTCATCTTAATTGAGAGGGCAAAGTACCAAGGATCCATAAAACTGTTTCAACACCTTAATCTGGATGGGGAGGAGAATGGTAAGCAAGGGACTAAACATTTACACAGAACCTATTACCTAACAATTAAGTGCTTTACAGATGAGGCCTTTATCAGAGATACTTGTGTAATAGTTTTGTTTACTCATTGTCTTTTCTAATTCCTTTAATTATTTTTCTTCTCTTATTATTATACTTAACATTTTTAATAAAATATTACATGATAGAGGTGATAATGGGCATCCTTGCTTCAGCCCAGATTGTATTGGGAAGAAATATTACTTATTATTTTAGGGTAAGCTCCGTTTTTTTCCCATGCTCTGTAGTGTTTTTAATAGGAATGGGTGTTGTTATTTTCTCAAGAGCTTTTTCTGCATATATTGAGATAGTTATATGATTTATGTTGATTTCATTATTGATATGGTCAATTATACTGATAGTTTCTCTAATATTGAATCAGTCCTGCACTCCTGGTGTAAATCCTTCCTGGTCATAATGTAGAGACTTATGTTTTATTGCTCTACTCTGTCTGCTAGTGTTTTATTTAAAAAATTTGCATCAATATTCATTAGGGAAATGAGTCTATAATTTTCTTTATCAGTTTTGGCTCTTCCTGGTTTGGGTATCAGAACCATATTTGTGTCATAAAAGGAATTTGGTAGGACTCCTTCCTTTATTTATTTTAAATAGTTTGTGGAATTAACTATTGTTTATATGTTTGGTAGAATTCACTTGTGAATCTATCTGATCCTGGGGAATTTTTCTTAGGAAGCTCATTGATAGTTTATTTAATTTTTCCCTAACATTGGGTTATGTAAGTATTTTATTTTTTTCTTCTGTTAATCTGGGTAATTTATGTTTTTGTAGATATTCCTCCATACCTTTTAGGTTGTCAAATTTATTGGCATATAATTGGACAAAAACACCTCCTAACAATTGTCTTAATTTTCTCTTCATTGCTGGTTAATCCAGCCCTTTCATTTTTGATACATGTAATTAGGTTTTCCTCCCTCTCTCTTTTTTATTAAATAAAATTAACCAATGATTTATCTATTTTATTGCTTTTTCATAAAAAATAGCTTTTAGTTTTATTTATTAGTTCAAGGGTTTTCTTGCTTTTCATTTTATTATTTTTTTTATTTTTTCAGGATTTCTACTTTGGCATTTAATTGAGGGTTTTAAATTTTTCTATTATATACCCAATTAAATGATCTGCTTTTTCTTGATTTTATTGATGTAAGCAATTGGCAATATAAAATTTCCCCTATGTATTACTTTGGCTATATCTCATAACTTTTGTCATGTTGTTTCATTGTTTTATTTTCTTTAATGTAATTATCTACTGTTTCTATGATTTGTTTTTTTGATCCATTTATTTTTTAAAGATTAAATTATTTAATTTCCAATTAAACCTTAATCTCTCTATTGTCAATTTTTATTGTATTATGATCTGAAAACATGCATTTACATTTCTGCTTATCTGCATTTGATTGTGAGATTTTTATGTTCTAATGATCAGTTTTCATGTAGATGCCATGTCCTGCTGAGGTATATTCCTTTCTATTCCCATTCAATTTTTTTCCAGAGATCTATCATTTTTAACTTTTCTAGAATTTTATTCACTTCCTTAACTTCTTTCTTGTTTATTTTTGGTTAGATTTATCAGGTTCGGAAAGGGGAAAGTTGAGGTCCCTCATTAATATAGTTTTATTATTTCCTCCTATAACTCATTCCACTTCTTCAAAAATTTAAATGCTGTATCATTTGGAACATATATGTTTAGTGTTGATGTGATTTCATTGTACATGGTACTTTTCAGCAAGATACAGTTTCTTTCCTTATCTCTTTTAATTAGATCTATTTTTGCTTTTGCTTTTGTGACATAATGATTGCTACTCCTGCTTTCTTTGCTTCAGCTGAATTCTGTTTTAGCCCCTTTCCTTTACCCTGTGCATATCTCTCTGCTTCAAATGTGTCTCTTGTAAACAACATATTGTAGAATTCTGGATTTTAATCCATTCTGCTGTCCACTTCTGTTTTATGGGTGAGTTCATTCCATTCACATTTATAATTATGATAACTATGTATTTTCTTCCATGCTATTTTCCCCTTGTTTATCACCTTCTCTCTCTTACTTTCTCTTACCCTCTCCCTGCTTACAAGTGTTTTACTTCTGATTCCTGCCTTCCCTGATTTACTCAGCCTTTTATCAGTCTCACCTTCCCCTTCTATCATCTCTCTTTTTGCTTCATTATAGAATAAGATAGATTTCTGTATCCAACTGCATATGTATCTTATTCTCTCTTTGAGCCAATTTTGATGAGAGTAAGGTTTTAGTTTTACTTGCCACCCTTTCCCCCAACCTTCCTCTCCATTTTAATATCTTTTATTCCTCTTTTATTAGAATAATTCCCTCTATTCAATCTTCTCCCTCCTTCTTCCAGTGCAATTTTCTTTCTCATCCCTTGATTTTATTTTTTAGGCTGTAATCCCATTAAATTTACCTTACATCCAGACAGTCTGTCTATATATACTCCTTCTAATAGCTCTTATAGTAATAAAGTTAGGAATTATAAATATTATCTTGCCATATAGAAATAGAAACAGTTTAATCTTATTATTTTTTATTTTTCTCTTTCTTGTTTCTTTTTTATTAAAGCTTTTTATTTTCAAAACTTATGCATGGATAATTTTTTTACATTGACCCTTGAAAAATCTTGTGTTCCAAATTTTCCCCTCTTTTCCCTCTATCCCCTCTCCTAGATGGAAAATAATCCAATATAGGTTAAACATGTTAAAATATATGTTAAATCCAATATACGTATACATATTTGTACAATTATCTTGCTGCACAAGAAAAATCAGATCAAAAAGGAAAAAAATGAGAAAGAAAACACTTTTTTTAACCTTTTTTATGTTTCCTTTAATTTTTCTATTTAGATGTCATTTTAAAAAGTTCATTTATCTTTTAATTAGGAATGCTTTAAATGCTCTGTTTTGCTAAATATCCATTTCCCCCCTGAAAGATTATATTCCATTTTTCTGGGTGAGTGCTTCTTGGTGGTAATCCTAACTCCTTTGCAGTCTGGTATATTATATTTGAAGTCTTGCTTTCACATGGAAGTTGCCAAATCCTATGTAATCCTGATTATAGCATCACACTATTCAGATTGTTTCTTTTTGATTGCTTCTAGTACTTTCTCCTTCATCTGTGAGCTCTGGAATTTGACTAAGATGTTCCTCCTGTGAGTTTTCATTTTGGGATCTCTTTTAGGTGGTGATTAGTGGATTCTTTCAATTTTCATCTTGCCCTTTGGTTCTACTATATTATGGTGATTTTCTCTGACAATTTCTTTTTCTTTCTTTTTTTTTTTTTAATAAATTTTTATTGACAGAACCTATGCCAGGATAATTATTTACAACATTATCCCTTGCACTCACTTCTGTTCCGATTTTTCCCCTCCCTCCCTCCACCCCCTCCCCCAAATGGCAAGCAGTCTTATACATGTTAAATAGGCTACAGTAGATCTTGGATACAATATATGTGTGCAGAACCGAGCAGTTCTCTTGTTGCTCAGGGAGAATTGGATTCAGAAGGTAAAAATAACCCGGGAAGAAAAACAAAAATGCAAACAGTTTACATTCATTTCCCAGTGTTCTTACTTTGGGTGTAGCTGCTTCTGTCCATCATTGATCAATTGAAACTGAGTTAGATCTTGTCTTTGTTGAAGAAATCCACTTCCATCAGAATACATCCTCATACAGTATTGTTGGTGAGGTATATAATGATCTCCTGGTTCTGCTCATTTCACTTAGCATCAGTTCATGTAAGTCTCTCCAGGCCTTTCTGTATTCATCCTGCTGGTCATTTCTTACAGAACAATAATATTCCATAACATTCATATACCACAATTTATCCAACCATTCTCCAATTGATAGGTATCCACTCAGTTTCCAGTTTCTGGCCTCTACAAACAGGGCTGCCACAAACATTTTGGCACATACAGGTCTATTTCCCTTCTTTAGTATCTCTTTGGGGTATAAGCCCAGTAGTAGTACTGCTGGATCAAAGGGTATACACAGTTTGATAGCTTTTTGGGCATAGTTCCAGATTGCTCTCCAGAATGGTTGGATTCGTTCACAACTTGACAATTTCTTGAAAGATGTGCATACTTTTTTTTTTTTTTTTTTTAACATGACTTTCATGTAATTCAATATTTTTTATATTATCTCTTCTGGATCTATTTTCTAAAGTAGTTGTTTTTCCAATGAGAAATTTCACATTTTCTTCTATTTTTATATTGTTTTATAATATCTTAGTGTCTCAGAGAAGCATCAGCTTCCACTTGTTCAATTCTAATTTTTAGAAAATTATTTTCTTTAACAAGTTTTTGTACTTCCTTTTCCATTTGGCCAATGTAGGGAAGTAGACTGGGCTTCAGGGCTTGGATGCTGACTTTCATTAGAGTGTAGGTTACTCTTCTACTTCTACTGGGTGAATGGAGCCTTCCTGTTGGCTTCCCCTGGGTGTGGGATTTAGCTGCTGACTGGCCCCAGGAGTAGGGCCCTGATACCCCTTGCTATGGGAATAGAGTCTCTCTATTGGCAGGCCCCATGGGTGGGTCTCATTGTCGGCTAGCCCCGGGGCAGACTTTCACTACTGGTCAGCGTGAGTTTTCTAATTATTGAGAATGGAATTTGGGAGGCTTCTAAGGCTTCCTTCCTTACTCCACCCTCTTGGCACTGGAAATTCCTAAAATCTTTTTAAAGCTCATCATAAGCTGGGCTTGTGAACAGTGGATTTTTTTTTTTCTTTGAACCTTTAGAAGTAGCTGTTTTGCCTTCACTGTCTTTTTCTGAGTTAAATTTTCATCTTCATTATGATAACTATCTATGGGTGGGTTCTTTCTCTTTTGCTTACTCGTTTTTAGTGGCTTATTTCTTAATTATCAACTTGATGTTGGAGTTGAGCTCTAGGCCTGAGCTGAAAAAAATTTTTTTAATCTCGACTTTTAATTGTTTTTGCTGCTCTAAAGTTTATTTTGAGGCATTATCTTAAATTTCTTGGGGGAGGGCATGGAAATTTAGGAGGAGAGTGAGGTAATTTCCTGACTTATTCTATCACCTTCCCAGAATCCCTTGAAAATAGATCTGTTGAAAATTAGTGTGTAATGAAGCTGTAATTTTGAACAATTGTTCACTGTATGAATGAACTCGTCTTCATTGTTTATATGTTCAATGTCAGAATGTGGTATTTGTACTGCTTGTCCAATTTATCCAACATTTTACCAACCTGCATTTCCAGTTATTTCTCTTTTTTCCCCAGAGGTATAATTGGTTTAAAAATTTTTTTTTAACAATAGCTTTTTATTTTCAAAATACATACAAAAATAATTTTCAACATTCATCTTTTCAAAACTATGTGTTTCAAATTTTTCTCCTTCTCTTATCCCCAGACAGCAAGTTATTCAAATTAAAAATGTGCAATTCTTCTACATATATTTTCACATTTATGATTCCAGCTATTTCTTGTGGTAATCCCATCCATCCCATATCTTATTTAAATATCTATACATTAATTTCATATGTATATCTAAGTCTGATCACTATAAACTCTGCATTCAATTTGATGACTCAAAAAATTTTCTAGAACTTAAAACTCTTATTATCAAGTTGTAAATAAAAAGCTATTAATAAAAAAAAGAGTAATGGTTTGTTTTGCTAGAGAAGGTGAAGATTATACCCTATTAGTGTCTTTTCTCTTTCAGTCAGCCAGTCATTCTCCCATGCACTCAGTAATAAACAAGTTGTGATTATGCATTTACATTTTGCAAAATCTTATACTAAAAACTACAGAGTCTGAAAAGAAGACAAAAATCCAGTTTAAGACCAGAAAGAACTCACATTCTAATGAGGGAAACATTATACATGAATAATGATGTAATATAGGCTACATGCAGATAAATGTCAAGGTCCTCTCTAAGGGAAGGTGCAATGCAGAGGGAAATAGACTTTGTGGTCAGGGGACTAGGAAATTACACTCTGAGAAGACAGTATTTGAGTTTATTCCCCTGCAGATAGTAAGATTATTATAGAAGAAATCAAAATATCATCAGTTCTGTCCAATGATTGATGATTATATAAGGAAGCCACTAACCCATCATTTTTTAAATAAGGAAATAGCTTAGTTCAAGAAATCCAGGAGGAAATTCAGTGCTTCCCACATCTAGTCCTTAATTTTAAGGTATATTATTATTAATGTGTTTGAGGAACTTGATGGCCAACACACAAAGCCCTGGAAATGCTAAAGATTACAAAAGTACTCTCTACTTCCCCTCAGGAAACTTAGATTCTGTTGGTGGAGAAAGCACATACAAGAATTATACATATGTAAATACACGTATCTTACATAAGAAGTGATTCTTAGAAATAAGGCACTAGTAGCTGGAGCAAATAAGATCAATGCAAGGATGCAGAAGTGAGGAAGGAACATATTCTAGGAATTTGTCAGCCAAAGAATTTGTTATCAAATGTCACAGAAGCCAGAAACAGAAGAATAGGAAGGTTCTGGGTCTTGAAGGAGTATTTCTTAGTTGGCCTTGGAGGTAAAAGATTGTCATTAGATTTTATCAAGAAATGGGTTGAGATTATTATTATTATTATTATTTTTTAACAAAAATCACCTTCACAGCTGAATCTCCATTCACAAATTTCCAGAATAGTCTCAAATGTCCTATCACTAACCTAGGAATATCAGAGTAATCAGGTAGCATGTTGATTCTGCAAAAGTTCTCTTTGACTTTCTATCTCAGTCTTTCTTTTTCTCTTTGTCTCTTATTCTAGGTTTCTTTATCTCTCTCTGTCTTGATTTCTTTGTCTCTCTCTCTCTCTCCCTCCCTCCCTCCTCCTTCCCTCCCTCCCTCCCTCTCTCTCTCTCTCTCTCTTTCTCTCTCTCTCTCTCTCCATATGTTTATATGCATATATGTACACATATATTTTATACACATACATTTATATATCTATATAAAAAACAAACTAAAACTATGGGCTAGTCACACAGATACTTGAGGCAATTATTTTGAGGCATTTATTTGTGTTTCATAAATATGTGACTGATTGAATTAAAGGTCCATTACACAGATAGAAGCCCTGAATTGAAGCTTCTCTGATATTAATTAGCAAAGTTTGTACAGCTAAGGTATAATCACAAGACCAAAGTCACAGGGGAGTCATTTGCTTGATTTAAAATTTATTCTACCTAAATGACTTTGGAAAAGAAATTAACATCATTCCCATAGATTAAATGAAATCATTGCACTAGAATCTTTCTAAATGCATTTCTACCTCAAAATTTTATCATTCTACCTCTCTTTGTATGAATAGTTGTGAAACAATGCATCCCTATGAAAGCAAATGGAAATTTGGTCTGAATCCCTAGGAATCTTTTATTCAAATTTAGGAGTGGAGAAGCCCTCAGTTTCCTCTGATCTGGAATATTATGGTATTTGGTACCATATTTGGCCATCAAAAGGGATTAAGTTTTCTTCAAAGAATACCAGAAAGAGAGAAGGGAGAGGGGAAAGAATGGGGGGATTCCCTAAATTGTAGGGAAAGAGCCACATTTGATCTCAATATAGGTAAAAACTTCGAGAAATTGAGTTTCATGTAAAGAGTATTGTATTTTCTTGGGAGAGAAGGAGGAGCTCCTCATCAAAGAGTGTTTGAGGCAATTCTGTGTACTCTTGCTTTAGGAGAGGTCTGGAGTAAATGCCCTCTTTCACCCTTCCCCGTGTCCATGGATTGTCTTAGAGCTCCCAAGCTCAAAGTTTTTTCACTACACCAGGACTGTTATTATGAGTCCCTCAGGGGCTTGAGCAATCTAACCTGCGGGCAGAGCCCATTGAGGAAGCACAGGGAAGCCTCTGCATCTGGTCCGGTACTTAAAAATCTCTCTAACTATCAAAAATTGCTGTCTGCATAAGACCAAGACAATGAAATGTCGGTGGGTGAGCAGGCACAGGAGGGCTCTGTAGTTTCCAGGATCTGGCAGGGTACAGTTATGTGAGTTCTCTCCCTTTTATTCCCCCTCCCACCGGGAAGTATCTGGGGACCCAGGGACAGCTTTTTCACAGACTCCCTGAACCCGCACGGAATATGCCCGGGGTGTGGAGGTGCAGGAGTTCAAGGACAATGTGGAGTAGGAGATGCATCTTCTGGAATAAGGTTCCTGGATCAGTGACTCCAGATTTCAGGGTGAGTATGGAAGCATAACACTGCTGGAAGGCAGCTCTGTAAATTAGATCAGGGTGGGGTAGCTAATAAGGTTTGACCTGGATGCCATCCTCCCCAACATATGAGTACTGCAAGGGGATTGGGCAAGATTTAGGCTAGAGGTTCAGTGTGTGAGAGGAGAGAGGGACAGGGGCCAGCAGTCCCTGCCTCCCGAGGTTCAGTCTCAATCTCTGAGGTCACATGCTCTTTATAACACAGGTGATGGGTAGGTGGTTCAGCAAATAGAGTGATCAGTCTGGAGTAGGGAAAAGATGAGTCCGAGCCAAGCCCCAGATATTTACTGCCTGGGACATCCTGGGTGAAGGAAGTACTTAACTTCTGCCAGTCTCTTCTTCTTCATCTATTATTCCCCAGGTTGTCGTGCAGATAAAATGCAACGATATTTATAATGCACTTCGCAAACATTAAAGCACTATACACGTTAGTCATCATTGTTGTTGTTGCTAACGCTCCCCCTTTTTGACCAATAGCATTTGAAGAAGAGGAAGCTGAATGTCATCATGAAGGACATGGCAGTCTCGTCAATGGGGACTTCAGCCACCTGCAGGATTCCTGTCCCAGGGCGAGAAGTTACGTCTTCTGGATTGCTTTGGGCGCCCGGGTGGAGCCAGGACCTTGGTCCTACTTTCTGCCTCCTCCAGGAATGCTCTGAGCTGGCTCTTCTGTGCCAGAAGTCCCGGAGTGCACACCAGGCTAGGTGCCATGGCCAGTGCTGTGAATGCTTTGTCTCTTGGAAGCCCAGATAGAGGGATGCTGGGGTCAGAGTCGGGGGGAAGGTGCAGTCAGAAAGTAGCCATGAAGAAGGAACTATGGGGCCACTAGGCTCTGTCTCCAGCCCCGACTGTTCCCAAACCCCAGCACACCCTTTCAGGACACTCTGCTCTGCACTTCCCCTCAGACCCCTGTGAGAACCCATCTACCTTACCATGATCCCACCAGCCCTAATAGATCCCACCCTATAGAATTGTTGGAGCCACTGGGGAGCCATTTGCAAGCTGCCCCAGTGACCAGAGATTCACACTCGTCACGGGTCCTCCCCCGACTCTGTACACCTGCAGGGATAGCAAGAAGAAACTCTTGAATGCTGACAACAAAGATTGCTTCCTAAATACCGACGCGGTGATAAACTAATTCTGCAATAGGAAATACACTCACATTTGTAAACAGCCCTATTTGGGAATTCTTACCATAAACTTTCTATATCTGTTAGGAGGGCTTATTTGGGATTTTTCCCCTAGTGATATTTGCAATGTGGGAGGGACAGAAATCATACTCTTATGAGTTGGACGTTTTATTTTGAGAATGGTAATTGTGAAAAACTAAATAAATTTCAGCTTCTTTGCCACACCTGGTGTCCTTTCTGCAATTATTTCCAGAATTGCTATTGTGCTTGGGATCCTCCTTGATTTCAGGGTCTGCTTTATTTCACCTTCCTTGTTTCCTCTTAGACTCAACTTCCTGACCTGAACACATTACATCCAGTGGATAGACAAGAGCCAGTGAGGTGGGCAGAGCTCCTGTGAGTGGAGAGAATTAGAATGGGCTTTTCAGAATCACTTTCGCAAAGACCATAGTTCTTTTCTGGAACTCTTTCAGGTCATCATATAATTGGCCTTGGTGCACCTTGAATTAGAGATGATTAAAGAGGAGTTAAAGCATTTCCATTTGATGACCATATGATGGTATGCTTGGAAAATCCTAGGAAATCAGCAAAGATAATAATCAGGACTAGTAATAGTTTCAGTAATGTTATGGGCTATAAAATAAAAATAGCCAGCATTTCCATATATTAATCACAGAATTCAAGAAGTAATAATAGCTTGCTAAATTCCATTCTAAATAACTACTACGTATATTAAACTATATGTAATTCATCTACCAAGGTACACCAAAATATATAGATTCCATTATAAAAATTCTTAAATAAAGAATGACTTAAATGGGATAATCAGTGCTCATTGCTGTGCCCTGTCAATACCACAAAAATGAAAATACTGTCAGAGTTAATTTATACTTTTTGGGCTATACTAACAAAATGACCAAGAGATTACTTCATAAAGTTTGATGAAATAATAACATTCTTTTGGAAAAACAAAAGATGTATAATATCAAGGGAAATGGTAAAAAATGATGAAGGGAAAATAGCACTTCCTTAATTCAAACTATATTATAAAGCAATAGTCATCAAAATCTTTTGGTATTGGTTAAAAAATAGACAGACTCATGGGACAGACTATACACAGGAAATTCAGAAATAATGGAATTCCCAGGGTCTGATAAATTGGAAAACCTAAATTATTTAGAAAACAACTTCTTATTTGATAAAAACTGCCTGGCAAAACTGGAAAGCAGTCTATACACTATAATCCACTATAAATTCTAAAAGGACACACGATTTTAATATTAAGGATCATGCTGTTGAAAAATTAGAAGAGAAGCAGGCATTTTTCTTCCCGAGGGATGTGTAGGAGATGTATACATAACCAAAAAGAGATTGAGGTAATTCCAAAAGATAATATAGTTATCTGTGATTCCTTGGAAATGAAAAGCTGCCCAGATATATTGAATGTTCCTAGAATAGGAAAGAAGATGACCAAATGGGCCAAATCTTTGTTCCAAAGTTCTCAATAAATGTTTGGTATCCAAGATAAGTGTATATTTACATATGTGTGTATATAAAATCAAGAATGATTCCTCAGTAGATGAGTAATCAAAACACTTGAACAAAACAATTCTCGAAAGAAGAATTGTAAAATATTAACAATCACATGAAAGAATGCCCTCCCCATCATTAATAAAATAGAAAGGAAAATCAGATAATTCTGGGGTTTTACCACACATTCTGCAAATTGGTAAAGATGAAAAAAGATGTCAATGGTCAATGAGGAGGAGGGTGTGAAGAAGATAGATGCAATGACTCATTGCTAGTGGAACTATGAATTGGTCCAGTTAGAAAAGCAATTTGGAATCATATAAATAAAGTGACTAAAATGTTCATCCCCTTGCCATTCCTGGGTTTAAAGCCAGAAGAAAGTCACTGATAAGAAGAACGCTCCCATATACACCAGACTATTTACAGTAATATTTTTTGTGATACCCAAAATTGGAAATAAATAAATGTCTATTGAATGGAGAATGTCTCGTCAAATTATGGAACATAAATGTAATAAAATATTACTACTATGTAGGAAATGATGAATGCCTTCAGTACAAAGAAGTAGGGAAAGATATACAAGAACTGATGCATAGTCAAGTTGCAGAGCAAAGAAAGCAATACATATAGTGGCTCCAACAATATGTGGAAAGGAAATTCATACACTAAAAAAAAAAATCAAAATTGAATTTTGTCAAATAATAAAGAATAAACATAGCTTTGGAATGACATCTGAAAACCCACTCACAATCTTCCCCTCCTCTGACTTGGGAGGTCTATAAATGTTGCACTTTTTCATTGTCTTGATCGGTTTTGCTGATTTTTACCTATTCTTTTTGGGGGGATCTTTAAACGATATTATTCATTATGTTTAGAAATGCTTTCTGGGAAAAAGAGTGAGGATATTAGAGAAAAATATTGAGATAACAAAAACTCATTAAAAACTAAAAATCAAAAACAAACAAAAAACCAAAGGGCTGGAGAACATATGCATAAATAGACCAGAATATATGCCCAGGTCCATGGAAAATACCACAGTAATACATATTATCCCATAGTACATAAATTGGGCCTTCAGTAATATAAATTGTGAAATATGTAAAATATGTGACAATTGTTTGTAGGGATATTGAAACATTGATATTTCTGGTATTGTATATATTGTATATATATATGTATATATATGTTATATATATATACATATATATATATATATATATATATATATATATACCTATCAGATATGGAAGCTGATATGAATAATATGGATGCTAACTTTGTAGAGTCCTAGTGCCAAACTATGTGACCAGAACTTTATAGATATTGGATCATCACAATGGACCAGAAGATACTATATAGAGTCAAGATTCTGTTTTTTCACTTCTTCAGGTTTAGTTATTCTTAATTATAAACTCACTTCACTTCTATTGTTTTTTGGAATATTGTATTCCAAGATCTTCTCTCATTTTAAGAAGAAGGTTCCAGGTCTTGGGTCATTTTGACTATGCCTGGTTTTTGGGCACTTGAGCAACTTCATTTTGGATGTTTGCAGTGTTTTTTTTCTTTGATTTGGAGCTTTGATTTTGGGCTTGAACATTCCCATAATTTTTCTTTGGGGAATATATTTCAGGAAAACAATGGGTAAATTACCATTGTTTCTAATGGATTTAGGAAGTTTACATTTATTGATCACAGTTTTTAAAGACCAGTGATTATTGCACTAAATCTTCCTTATCTATTTTCCAGGTCAGTTTTCAATAGACAATGCTAGATCTTGTATGATCCAGACCTTGCTTGGTTACTTGCTTAATGACATTCTTTGGAAAGCTCGGTGTATTTAGTTGGAAAAAGTTGCTGTGGATGTTGGTTATCATATTCTTATTATCCTTTTTTTTTTGTTTTGTTTTCTTCCAGAAAGAAATAACTATATTCCTTCTGTTGTCATTTTGTTCTCTGGTTTCAATATACCTGGGCAATTTTTATTTATGGATTCATGAAAAATCAAAATTTTTTTCCTAATGGAGGAAAGTCAAATGATCCTTAAACTTTCTTTTTGCAATTTATTTTCTAAGTCAAGATAAACTGTAAATAGAAATTTCAAAATGTGGATGCAGAGATTGGATAGGGGTAAGGGAAGCTAGGAAAGGATACTTAGAGGAAGTGAGATTTTCATGAAGTTTTTTTTCATTGAGGAAGCTAGGAGATCAGAGGTAAGAAGGGAGAATATTTTACATTTGGGGAACCACTAGAGAAAAGGCAAGGATTTGGGTTTGTTGGACTTCTCCAAAACTGAGAGAGAGGCATTGAAATCTATCACTTCTGTATAAGGTCTATAACTTCTTGTAACTCATTTAGTGTTTCTTTTATGAAGTTAGACACTAAGTCATCTATAGCTATAAATTTCCTGCTGATATTGGTTTGTTGACTATGTTTCCCTTCAGCATTATATTGTTTCTTTGTTTATCCCTTTTTTGTTTTAAATGCTATTTTTGTTTTCTGATAAAATGGTTATAATGCCTGTTTTTTATTCACTTGATAAATAGTAAAAAAAAAACATTATAACCCTATATTTGTATTCAGTGTCCATTTAAAAAATTTCCTATAAACAACAGATTGAGCAGCTTTGTTTTATTACCCAATCTGTAACTCTGTTTTATTGGATTGTTTAATCCATATCCATAAACTTATGAGGGTTAGCCATATATTTTTTCCTTTGTCTCTATTATTGCTATCCCTCATTATTAGTATGTTTTCTTCTCCTTCTCCTATAAATGTAGTACTATATATCTTCAGTTATTTATCTTAATCTTTTTTAGAGTGACCTGATTTTGACTGGTTCTTTTGCCTTCATCAACAACCTTTGTCATCATTTTTTTTTTCTTTCCTCTAGTTTTGGAATTTTGCTTATAGATCCTTTTTCTTGTTTGCTTTTATCTTATTATTTTCTTTCTTTTTTCTTTCTCTATCAAGTATAATCTTTCATTTCCTTCTCTCTTTAATTTGTTAGTTTTTTAGTTTGTTTGTGTTTTTAGTTTTTAGTGTTTTGTTTGTTAGTTTTTTAAATTTAATTTTCTTTGCTCTTTTCTAGAAATGATTTCTTTCATTATTTGTTTTCCCTTTCTGTCTATTCTTGTTTATTTTTTGACTAATACTCTTATACCTATTTAGTTCTTATTTATTCTCTGTATTCTTCATTTCATACCTCATTCTGACATTATCACCACTCTGGTGCGGGTGCTTATCATCTCAACCTTGGAATATTGCAGTAACCTACTGATTGGTCTCCTCCCCTTATCTCTCCCAATTCCAGTCCATTGTCTACTCACTGGTCAACTTCATCTTGCTAAAGCTCAGATCTCACTGTGTTACCTTCCTCTCCCTCCATTCAATATAATATGAGTTTCTCTCTATCACCTCCAGAATCAAATATAAAATCCTCTGGTGTGCAAAGCCCTTCATAACTGGGACCTCTCCTCCTTTTGCATTTTTCTTACTCTTCCCCCTTTCCCAAATTCTCTGAAATCCAGTGACACTGGACTCCTTTATAGGAAGCTCTACCTTCCATCTTCAGGCATTTTCGCTGGCTGTCCCCATTCCTAAGATTCTCTACCTTTTCATCTCTGTCTCCTGGCTTCCCTGACTTCACGTTTCATTTAAAATCCCACCAAATGGGATTTTACTTTAAGTCCTTTTATGAGAAGCCTTTTCAGATTCCCTTTCATATTAATGCCTTGCTTTTCTGTATTATCTTCAATTTACCCTACATTGTGTATGCAAAATTACTTGCATGTTATTTGCCCTTTGGACTGTGGGTTCTTTGAGAGTATGGATTAGATTTTTTGTTTGTTTGGGGTTTTTTGGGTTATATTTTCCCTTTCTTTGTATCCCTAGTACTTAACATAGTACTTAACACATAGTATGTATTTAATAAATGTTTGTTGATTGACTGACTACAATACATTTCAGATCTACATTTCTAGTGTTATTTCCCTTCCTATGTTTTGTTATCGCCAAGATTGTTAATTCACCATTTCTCACCTTTTCCCTGTCCTCTTTAGTCTCCTGATCTTCCATCACTGAATCACTGAATGGGTGCAGCCTCAGTCAAAGGAGACCTGTTAAACATCTTAGCTTAAAAAGACCAAGGTCTTCCATTTTATCGAGGGACATTTTCAGTCTTCTTGATCTATATCTTGCCACTGGACCCAGATGGCTTTGGAGGGCAAAGTGAGGCAGGTGACCTTGCATGGCCCTTCCTCACTTAAATCTAATTCACTTGCATATCATGGCATCTCCTCACAGATATCATTGTTCTTTTTGAGAACAAAGGACAAAGAACAACAGCAATTACAAGTTAGATTGAGGGAATGTCATGATATGGGGGCTGCAGTACAGACTAGGTCCTACATATTTTCATCCTGGAGATAATCCATATCATGAATTTTCAGTGGATCAGTGGAACTCAGCTGGCCTGGGAAGGCTCATTCTAAGAACTGCCTACCATCCTAACTGCAACCAAGATCAGAGAAAAAAAACTTTTGGATATATTGTGGTCCATGTAAAATGTGCCCCTATTGTTTCACATGAGATGAATGTATTCAAAATTTTTTTTGTTTTGCTTTATCGATATTTCTTCTTCCTCAGTTAATCTAGAGAATAAAAATTTGTCAATTATCAATCTCAATTACCAAATTGTCAATAACGGTCAATTTTCACAGTACTATTTGCTTTATAGCTCACAATCATATTCATCATATGTTTTAAATCTTGCTCGTTTCCTTGTTGCTGCTTAATTCTGATGTTATTATTGATTTTTTCCTAATTCTTCTCCCAGGAGGATTAGAAAAGGCATCATGGTAAGCTTCATGGTGATAAACTTTATGGCATGTTTTGTATCTCTTAGAGCAATTGGGTCCTATGAATGCTGAGTTTGCTGATAGATAGTGATCCATGGGGACAGGAGAAATCTCCTGCCTCCTCCCTTCCCACTCCTCAAAGGATCAAAGGACAGAATTGTGAGAAATAGTTTTTGTGAACAACCTCCATTTTGAGACTTATTACTGTAAATTAGTGGTTCTCAAACTTTTGTTCTCAGTATCTTTATATTATTAGAAATTGCAGTCCATCCAATGGGTTTTTATGTGAGTTATATTTATAGATATTTACCACACTTGAAATAAAAAACTAATTTTGAATTTGTAGATCCTCTGAAAGGGTTTCAAAGACTCCCAGGATTTTCTGGATCATGCTTTGATTACCTTTGCTGAAATTCATTTGATTTTGGGGAATTTCACTCACCCTCCTACTCCCAGTTTGAAAAGTCTCTATTCTTTCATCCAATAAGAAATCAGATGACCTAATCCTGTTTTGTATTCTATTTATTGTTTCCTTTTAATGCATAAAAATCTGGATTCAGTCTTCAAAGCTGTTGATGGACTTTTGACTCAGTTTATTTTGCTTATCTTGCTAATAAATCTCTTTAACTTGAAATCTGTTTTTTTTAGTTAATATAAATCCACTTAAGATATTCTAAAAACCTCATTCTCTCTTACCCTTCACTTCACCAATCCAATCTGCTGCCAAGGCCTGTTGATTCTACCTTCACAATTGCTTTAGAAACTCCTTCCACCTTGTTATAAGCCTCATGACTAGAATATTGCAATAATAGCCTCTTGTTCTTTCTGCTTCTCCTTCACTCTGGTCCAGCCCCCATTCGCTGTTAAAGTGATTTTCCAAAGTGCATGCTTTTCCATATCAGTCTCCTTCTTTTTAACAAAAAGTGCCAGTGGATTCCTATTATTTACAGGAACAAATACAAAATTTCTATTTTTTTTTTAAAGTTCTTCATAACCTTGTTTTTTCCAACCTTTCCAGGATTCTTACTGTTTTCTCCTCTCTTTATACTCTGAGTTCTGGTGACATGGACCTCCTTGTTCCTCCTTTCTGACTCTTCATCTCCTGACAGTACAAATTTTCCTTCACAGTCTCCCATGCATATCGCTGACTTTTTATAAGAATAATTTCCCAATCCCTCTCAATGTTAGCGCTTCTGACACTACATCTAATTTACCCCACATAACACAATTATTTATATGTTGCTTTTCCCATTAAAATGTCAACTCCTTGAAGGCAGGAACTTGTTTTTTCCCCTTTCTTTGTATTCCCTAGAATTTATCATAGTGCCAGGTTTATTGTAATAATGTAATAAATGTAACAAAAAATAGTAATGTTTATTTTCTTGACTTTCCTTACCGAACTACTTCCTTTCTTACCCTTATATTTCAAATAACACTTGTATCACCTCTCCTCTGAACTTCTTAGAGACTTCTTTCTATTACAGAGATTAAAAAAAAGAGATGTGTGCATTTTAAACAAATATTCTACTATATGTGAATGAAGAAGTCAGATTATTTACTCTCTCTCCCTTTTTACTTTTGAATTGAGAGCAGTATTTCTACCTTTCAGGAAAACTTTCAATGTTTTAAATATAACATTCACATGTATGCATGTACATCTACAATATACATACTCACAATTATATTTTTTGTCTTCATTACTTAATTTATCTAGGAGTCCAGGGACCAGGAATATAATCAATGTTTGTGAGTATTCTATATATATTGGAGATGACTATTGATGTCTCCTTTTTTTTTCTATTAAATTTTCTCCATACAACTTGTTCAACATAACTCATCTGTAATTTTTCTCATTTATTCATTTTGTTCTGGTAGTAGGTAGTCTTCCCTGATTTCTCCTACTCAGAGTCTTTAATTAAATGTTCTTTCCCATCTTTGCATATTAAAATCCTTCCTTTTATTCAAGACCTAATTAAAAAACTGTCAGTTGCATCAAAAGCCCTCCTTAACGCCTCTTTTCTCAAAATTATATTTCTTTTCCAACATCTCCTGTGCACTTAAATCACTTCTGTTGTAGTATGTCTTATGTCTCCCTGTTAGATTATACACTGCTCATGCACAGACCATAGTTTTAGCCTTTCTGTATCTAGTTCAATGAATCTAGTAGTTACTGAATAAATCTTTGTCTTCAATTAAAAATAAATTCCTATAATACTCAGATGCACAGAATCATAGAACCAAATATCTAGAAAGGCAAAGATTTCAGAGGCTATCTAGTGCATCCCCACCCATTTAAAGGCAAAATTAAATCCAGGTTTTCTAACTCCAGTGCCAGTGCTCATTCAATTGTACTATGACATTGGTTAGTAGGATCTTCTGAAAGTTTTTATTTGGTGATCATAGGAGAACATATCTCATCATATAACTTTTGGGTTATTTCTGCTTAGATTGACTACTTTAGTCATGAATAAGATATTATAAAAATGAGCTACCCTCACAATGTGTGGTCTCCTTTCTAGATTACTATTATTGAGGAACAGGAGATAAGAGGGAAATGGATGATGGGAAGAGAATATGAGTTGCCATATGGTGGGAATGAGGGATCATAGACCAAGTGATAGCCTTGAAATATCAAGAGATGACAAGGAGAGCCCTAAGCATGTTAGGTGAACTTATGGAGAATATGGGCAAGGCTCACATAGGATGGGTAGTCATGGACAGGTTGTGATCTAAGTAGTTGAAAGAAACATGCAAATTGAATACTTGAGAGAATTACTAGATAGATGATGTGGTTACCCAAGAGATCTCTAAAAAAATAACATCCTGAAACCAGTACCATAGAAGTCAATGACTCATTAAAGCAGATGGGTTTTTCAGGGGATGGGATAAAATCGGGAGATGGTAAGAGTTGCCTCAGTGGATTATCAGAGTTAGGTCTTGATGTTCAGATGTTAGGTTCACTGTGGTAATTTAAAAAATACCTCTAGCGTTTAGGAGCTTGTTGGGTCTTTTCCTCTAATCCAATCTAGCATTTCCAGTTTACAAATAATGTGAGCATTTTCTATGAACATGTAAGAATGATGGGGATAATAAACAGGGGTCTATAAGAATTTTTAAATTGACTGCTTTTCCAAAGTCATGTTTTCTGGTGCAGTTATGATAGATCTTCCTAAAAACTTGGCTATTTGGGAAAGAATAATTTATGTCTGATGCTTAACTCCTATGAGTCCTAGGGACCATAACTTCTTCCATTAATAAATCATTCAGTGGATTTTACTAAGTGTGCAATATGTACAGGGCCCTGAGATAAATACAGAGATAAGTAGAATGATTCTTGTTATACTAGAAGTTGCAATGGCACAATAATATACAAACAAGAATGAGTCTGCATGAGTGTAAAAAGATAGTGAATCTTTATATGGGTCAGAACATAGGACCTTGCTGCTAGTCAGGAAAGTGGGGCAGGATCTGGACTTCTTCACTTGGCTTTTGTTCTGGTTTAGTTTTACTTGTGTGCCACTTGGGAAGGATCTTGGAAGTGAAATGGGCTTTTAAACTTCAGATTCTATCCACTTCCTTGGTAGGATTTTTCTTTTCAGATTCCTGAAATGGATTCAGAAATACAGAGATCTCATCAAAGGATAAACTAGAGTTGTGGGAAATTTCTTACTTTAGGGCAGATAATTGTCTGGGATCATCAGCTTCTAATAACCACCAAAAGGGGTAGAAATATTTAACCTTAGCTTATATTATTCTAACTGGCTTTTATCAATTGTCCTTGGCTGTGAGCTAAAGAGATGTTTTTATCTCTGTTTTTATATCTGTTTATATCTGTTTTTATCAGGGAAAGATTTTTTTTAATTCCAACACTTTAATAAGTAATCCCAAACATCTGAAGGCCCCAAAATATAGCAGAGACTATATTGGCGACCACAAGAGCAGTGAATATGTGTAATGGAGACAAATTAAGAAGAGAATGTGATGATCCAAAGGAATAAAGAGTTGTAAATTTCCTCTGTTCCCTGGCATTTGATCTTCATGTGTATTTTTTTAACTGCCAAATGGGAAGGTTTTTTTAAATTTTGTGTTCCAGTAGTAGGTAATTTCTTCTGGCTGAGAGATCAAAGTAAACATATCTGTGAGGATATATAATGAGATGTAGTTTAAAGTGATCCAGAGAATGTCTTAAATCTGGGGGCCAGCAAATAAGAGGGATTTCTTCATGTGCTACATCAGAAGAGCTCAATATATTCAGTTCATATTAGGGGAATTATCACTACAAGAGTGGAAATGGGAGGAATTCAGAGCATGTTCATAGAGAAGATGAAAATTGAGCTAGATCTTGGAGATTTTTCCACTGGGAAAAGGGGAAGAGAAAGAATTTTAGTAATTGGAACAACACGAATAATGATATAGAGGTAGGATATAATGATGATCTCTCTGGACTTCTTTTTCTTCATCAATAAAGTAGGGACAATCAGTATCATATTTTTAATAATTAAAATAGTGTTGGAGTCTAAGAAGAGCTAACTTGTATGGCCATCCTCCCCAAATTAGATCTTAGAAGTTTTGACCGGTGAGGCAACCTTCACAAAATGCTAGGGCAAGTAACAAAAAATTGTCCTTAAATTAAGAGGTTTATTCAAATGTGGAATGATAGAGACCCTAGGATTCAGGGTCCAAGGAGAGAGAGAGACTCTAGATACGGCTCCGTAGCAAGAATAACAGAGAGAGAAGGAATTCTTAAAATCCTGCCTCTCTGGATAAAGATGCCAGTAATGGGGCTGAAGAGCAGAAAAAGTCATTTGATAATTTCTTTTTCCTTGCTCAGGAGATGGTAAGTTCAGTTGTGTCTACACTCAAGTAATGTAAAGTAATATCTAAATCTTAGTACTCTAAGGCAGAGCTCCAAATGCCCCTCTTAGTTACAGCTATGCCCCAAAGCTCACAAGACAAAGCATTTCACAAGTCTCATCTAAAAATTACCCCAAAATTTCTTAGAATGAGTCTAAAATTTGAACAATACTTAATGCTGAGTGCAGCAAGGAATGTGAAGGGCTACATTTCTCCAGCTGGATTATTAGTGTCTTAAGGACAACATAACCATTTGCAAAAAGAGAATGATAAAGAGGTATGAATTATCAATAGCTGGACTGAATGATTCCGTCAGGGCTGGAGGAGAGAAGAGCTGAGAATTCAAGACCTCACTGATGTGGATCTGCCTATAAATCTCTGGGTCTCCCATATTTCTAAGACCACCAGGTCCTTTGGGTTGGGCAATGTTGAAAGTTAATAAATCTGAGTGTATTCAAAGACAACACGAGCAGATATTTGCAAAAACAAAGACAATTGAACTTTAATAAATTATAAAATTTAAAGGATCAACTCTGTATATACACGTTGTTCTACTGAGAATAGGTATTGGTGGTAGTTACCTGTAAGCCGTGGGTACTGTAATCTCTCATCCTGCAGGACAAGGATTCTGCCCAAATGGGCAAAGGCTGTGCGTCAAATGTGAGTAAATAATAAATGTATGGCGTGATTCTGTCCCTGGACCCTTAGTGGGGGAGCACCATTTGTATTATATGTGCAAGCTGTCTGAAACACTGATTATAAGGTCAGATTCAGGGGGATTCTCCCTCAGATCATGAACCTACAGATAAGCACCAATGAGAAGCAGACAGAGTACCCCGACAGGACCCACAGAACTTCAAAGTTAAAAGGCCCAAACCCTTGTGGGGTAATCTGTGGCTGAGAGGATATGAGGATCTCAGCTAGAGAGAGAACCCACTCATTCTTCAGCTCCCTGCCTGGCCGGGTACTCCTTTCTTGTGTAGCACCAGGATTTCTGGGGATTAAGACCTGGGATGTTCATGACTTGTTGCAGTTCTAAGACTTAGTCACGGAAGAACTGGGGTGTGAGTTCCTGGAGGGTTGCCCCCCAGCCTGCTGTGAGGGTTATAGACACCAGCTTCCCTGGTCCTCAGCACTGACCCTTCTCCTCCCGAGGCATCCTGTAGACCCTGAGGCTCAGATCTGAAGCTAGCGCCCACCAGAGCATCTTTCCTGTGTTTTTAGACCGGCTGAAATGCTTCTTTGCTCAGTCTTGTCCATCATGAGGAGGCTGAGTGCTGGGCAAAAAGAATAAAGGCCTCATGGAGACCAGGTCTCTAAGCCTCATCTGGATAGGACCTTTCCAAAGGTCCAATGCTTTGGGATGCCATTTGTGAAATGGAACTGTAACCCTTGGTTTTCCCATATATGCAAACACCTATTTTACAACTACAATACAACTAGATTAGAGCTCAACTAAATTAGCAAAAAGCAATACAACTAGATTAGACCTTTTATAGGGTCATCCAATTAGCTCATTTCAGCTGTTATGTCCTCCTACAATGGACAGAAGATCCCAGATGAGGTGGGAGTGAAGGGCCCCAAATTTATCCCCCTTGTTTTCTGATTTCACAAATACTCCCTTATTCTTGGCAACCAAAATAAATGGCACCGAGATGGAGAACTTATTTTTGGAGATGTTTAAGCTTGAGGATTTAAAGTAGAAAAATGCTATAGAAAATGTTTCTCAGTACATCATTAGTATTCTTTTTTTTTTTTTTAAAGAAATCCTGCCTTTTTTCCAAATAGTAATTTTTCTGGTTCCTAAACATCATTAGGCTTCTAATATGTCAGCAAGATTCCTAAATTTCTTATCCCATTGACATGATTCTCTTACCAATGAATATACTTTCTTCCATTTAATACCACATAGTCTCTATTTTCTCTGATTTCAGAAAATGGGCTGGCTATTATCCTGCCACCCCCAGATGTTAGCAATGCTGGTCACATTGGGGAACACATGCAAACTAAAAAGTCTCAATTCAAGGAAAGATTCAAGGAAAGGAATTTCCAGTGTATTCCCTAGTGGGAAAGTCCAGCATTGATCCAGCTATACATTTTGTTTATGTTGTTCCTCAGAATGGACCCTAAATGGCCATCTGGGGACATTTGTCCTCAGGAAGTCACATAACCTTTCTTCCAGGGAATTGTAGCAGAAAGAGTGTTAGAAATGGAATCGGAGGATCTGGGTTTGAATTCTAACTCTATGGATGCCTAGTTACTTTGGACAAACCACTTCCCTCTTATGGGTCCCACTTTCTCAAGGATTAAAATGGAGAGGATAATAATTGCACTACCAACTTATCAGGGAGAGACTGAAGATCAAATGAGAATATAAAGAGTAATATAAATTTAAACTAAGATTGTTCCAGTCTCATTAGTAAAAGAGGGATGATAACTTATTTCCTGCCCAAAGGCAATGGCCAAGTCAAACCTTGTGCGGTCTCTTGAAAATCTGAGTTTCTTTGTTTTTCCTTTGATAGGCAGACAGCACAAGGAGAGTTTTTTATTTCTTTTTGCCCAAAGAAGAAAGATGGACAGTTAGAAATAATTGCTAGACACAGTTTACACTGAAAGAAACTTACTTGCCTTCAATTGGTGATATTACTGGATGAAGAAGAGGAACAGATTAATGATTTTTCTGGAACCCCAAGCCTTGCCCCTCATTTTCTTAGAAGTTATTGTAAGAATGTTTAGACACAAGTTCACTTGAAATAACTCATTGTCCAGGAAGAAAATAATTTTTCAGGGTCTTTTTTTGGGAGGGGAGTTAGATTAAATTTCACCTAAAAATAATTTCAATGCAATAAAAATTGGAACTTTCAAAGGATTTCACTGTCCCTAAAGACAATGGTGACTAGGAAGTACATGAGCAGGATTGAAAACCACTTTACAGAAGTGAGTTCCATTAGGACAAACTAAAGACAATGGAAAAAACCCTTATTCCCAATGATCCCAAATTGGTTTATCTAGAATCTGTAGCAGGACAGAATCAATGAATGGTCCATTGTTAACTATTTTCATCACACAATGAAAGGCAAGAATAAATATGGTCTCTCTCCAGGAGAAGGTACATTCTATGACTATTTTTTTCCTTCTATTTAAACTATAAACTCTTTTAGCATTAATGCCAAGAAATGTTTCTACTTTTTCTTTTCACCCTAAATATTTGAACCTCTTCTTCCCAGAGCTTTACCACTTACTCATTCAGTAATGGAGCTAAGTGTCTCAATTAATCTGTAACTGTTGGGGCAATTTTGCCATCTTTCTTTCTAGGGTTTTGTCTGGCTCTCAGAGTTACTATCATATGGAATGTTGAAAGTAAGACAAGAGCAGCTGTCAGAGTACTTTGAGCTATGTCCCCAAAGGGTGGGATCTGTCATCAGGGGTCCCTTTGGCAGGCAGGGATCCCATACTCAGGATAAATAACCAGACTCTTCTTTGCAAAAAGTTGAGTGTGAGAAGGATGCCCTTGATTGAAAGGGCAAATGCTGACTCCTTCCATGGGTAGAGGATAAAGGTCTTGGCCAACATTTTTTCTGTTGATAAAGCACCATTGACTTGTAAACTGGATATAGCTAGTCATACTCCTCAACAAAAGATCTAGAAAAAGACAAAATAAAAGTACCAAGCTTCCTTTTCCTTCTTGGAATGCATAATCATGGGAAGACTGGATTCTATGGATATCTATAAACCACTGAAGTCAAGGGAGGGGACCTGGATGTGTGGAGACCAAAGATGGAGAGGTATTCAGACCATCCTCTCAGCGTCTTTTGAATAGTCTCCCTGTACAACCTGACAAAGGAAGCTGGGATACAGCAATTTTCCATAAAAAACTCATCTTGTAGGACTCTCGATATTGGCTAATAAAATATTGTAGCTCCATTTGCCTTTGTCTTAGTGTTCCAAAGGATTAACCCCAGGTAGCAGAAGGCAATGTAGCAAAAAGGGGATAGTGTATTGAAATGGCAGTGAAGGAGGATGTTAGTCCTGGCTCTGCTAGGTGGCTTCTGGCAAATCTCCCTCACTCTAGTCCTCTGTTTCATCATGGGTAAAAGTATGTGGTCAAATGACCTCTAAACTCTTGACCGCTAACATGCTACAACATCCTTTTTGAATGCTTCTGTTCACTCTCCTTCCTCTCTCCCTGTCCCCCAGATTCCCAGTCAGACTAGGACTGTTTAGCATGGGTATCCATTGGAATTTTCACCAAGATTTTTTTTTTAACTTGGGCTTCTTCCCTGCTCTCAGTACTCCGTGAAGGGAACCACTCCCTCAGTCCTTTGACAGAGCTTGGTGGAGAGATCTTATCCCGGAATAGTAGGTAAAGGGGTTTATGATTCTCCTCCTCCCATTGCTGGTTCTGTAGGGATTGGAGCCTGGGGATGAGAAAGGGTCATTACTGAAGGGAGGTTGAGAAGGGAATTGCCATGGGGAGGGGACAAATTTTTTCTCCATCAATCTATTAAAATCTCTCTCTCTCTCTCTCTCTCTCTCTCTGTATGTGTGTGTATTTCAATTTTTTTTTTTTTTGGCCACTTGCTGGTTAGAAATGGTATTGGAATCAGTAAATTTGGTTTTGAATCTTGTCTCTGTTTTTTCCAAGTTGTGTGGTATTGGAAAAGTCATTTAATTTTTCTGATCCTGTTTCATCATCTTCAAAATGTAAGGACCCCTTCCATCTCAAAATGCAAGGAACTAGCGATCCATCATTACCTTTAAATGTGTCTCCACCTATCCCAAGATGAAACCCAAATGGAGAGATAAATTGGTGATGCATTTTAAGGGCTGATTAATCCTGAGATCAAGACTAGGGGGATGCTATTGGGCAGCTCTGCCCTCTCTGGAGTAGAATTTGTATGTCTCGGGATTCTTTCCAAGAACATCCCTAAGGCAGCTCTATTTTCTGTTGGTTTTTTAAGCCATTCTGCCAAAGGCTGGTGAATGTCTTGATTAAACACCAGCCCTCCTAAGGGTATCCTCAGGCTTTGTGTGCTTTGCTAGATGCAGAGGAACACCGGGTAACTAAATAGGAAGTTTCTCTGACTCTGCACTCCCCACTGTGCTGCCGGCCATTGCCTCTGCCACCATCTCTTTGCCAGTCTTTCAGAATAGGGCATTTCTGCCATAGCACCACTCCCCCTCCTTTCTAGAATGGGCATTACTAGGCTGCCAGTTATCTCTCTCCAAGAGGAAAAAATATGCTACCGACGGCATCTTTCTGATTTATTAGAACCTTCCGAGCATCTCTCTCTTCCATTTCTCAGCAATGAGCTCTTGGATCCTCTGGTTCTTGGTCTTTTCGTAGGGGGTCCTTTTGTGTGGGATGAGGTTGGGCTGCGGGACCTCGTTGTCCGGGCCTTGAACCTTGTACGGCGTGTCCACGGCGTTGAGGTCCGGATGCTCCTCCTCCGAGATGTTGGTCCCCACGGCCCCCGTGGGAGTCACCGCGGGGGGGCCCAGGGATGGTTGTTCCGCCGGAGGGGTCGGGAGGGTCGGGAGCAGCGCCTCGATATCATTGTTTCTTCCGGGGGTTGGCTCGGTCCCGTTGTCCTCCGTGGCGTTACTGTAGATTTTGCAGGACTTGCAGCACAGCTGGTTGTAGCCCGGGATGGAGCAGTACCGAGACAGGACTTCCAAGCGACAGAACATGGACTTATCGCCTTGACAGTGTCCTTCTGAAAGAGAAAGGCAGCACAGATGACGCGACCGGGAAAACGACGCGTGCGGACTGCTGACTAAGTATCTAGGCTTCCAACCGAGTCTTACGTTGTTAAGAGAATGGTGGAGCGATAGATAAAATAATACATTTAGCTACACAATATCTGAGGTGTATCCCCCGGAATACTGAACGTTAGCACTTTGAGAGACTTTAACTTGGGGTCTGTAAACCTGTTTCATGAAAAATATTTTGATAACTGTAGTTCAAAATGGAACTATTGTTATCAAGATATTTCAAATATAAATAATTTCCTTTGTAATCTTATTCTCCAACCCCCCCCCCCGCTTTTTTTGAGGCACTTAGGGTTAAGTGTCTTGCCCAATGTCTCATAGCTAGTAAATATTGGAGTCCAAATGTGAAGTCAGGGGTTCCTGAGGGTCCTATCCACTTAGGGTCACTTAGCTGCCTGCGCATTTTTTTCTGAGGCAATTGGGGTTAAGTGACTTGGTCAGGGACACACAACTAGGAAGTGTTAAGAGTCTGAGGCTAATTCTCTTGACTTCAGGGCTGGTGCTCTATCCACTGGATTAACTAGCTACCCTTCCTATGCATTTTTTTTTTTTTTTGGTGAGTCAACAATTGGGGTTAAATGACTTGTCCAGGGACACACAGTTAGTAAATGTTAAGTGTCTGAGTCTAATTCTCCTGACTTCAGGGCACTAACTAGCTGCCCCTTCTATGCATTTTTGAATAAATTAAAAAACACCATAATTGTCATGTTTCTTCAGAAGGGCAAAAAAATGATGTTTCAAAATCTAGCCCCAAAATGATCATTGTCATAGCCCTCCTCAATGGTTGAGGATTAAGGAGATGAATAAAGAAACAGTCTTAGTCTCAGAGTCTGAAGACCCAAATCTGAATTTCAGATCTTGTACTTTTAGGTGTTTCATCCAGAGCAAGTCAGTTTCCCCACCAGCCAAATGAGGATAGTAATACTTGGGCAAAATTATAGTGAGCAGAGCACTGTGTAAAATTAAAATGCTATAGAAATCTGTACTGGAGGGTTATTTTCTGAAAAGATTGTCTTGATGGCTCCAATTTGTAGCACTGAAGCTTGGTGGCTAATAGTCCGGCAGGGACTACCCCTCTTCAGATCTAGCTGTGACATGGCAAAAGTAGGCAGTGAATGGAGTACTGTACACTTGTGAAGAGAGTATTCATCAGATTACTTATTCATGCCCAGCCAAGTTGACTCGTCTCTACATTTTGTATTCCTTTTCCAAAAGGTTCTACTTGGTACTCTGTGTGTCCCTCTTAATTTGTGTATCTCAGGGCTAGTTTCTCTACTAAAAAAGTCATTCCAGTCTGGAGAAGTCAAAACAGTATATGAATAGAATGGATGTTTCTGATTCTAAGATCTGACTCTTGAACTAGATGTAACTAGGGCTCTCGATGTAACCATGGGATCATTTCCCATTTCTGAGACTCAATTTACTTGCTGGAAAGTGGCCCTTGGCAAAAACAACTGACCTCTTTTCTGCCATCTTTTAGGCCCCTTTGAGGGCTAATTTAAGACAGTATTGCCAGTGATTGGGTAGATGAGTAGTGGAAAGGGCAGTCTCTATTTAATGGAAATCCCATTTATTGGAAGGCACTCGCTGAGCATCTGAGAGAATAGACAGGGCTTCATATTCAAAAAATCCTTCAGACATATCATGCTTGTCCTTAGGGTTACTATTCTTAATACTCACCAACCAAAAGAACAAGTAGCTTAGAATCCCAGGCTGCAAATTGCTTCTGAAGTCAGGTCTTTACTATGTAAGCCGCTGACTAAAAATAGCAATTTACTCCCAAGTCATTTATATTTGTTCTGAGAAAGAATCATACTCAATGGCTAAGAGACTTACCTAAAAATCTCATAATCAAAAGGTACCAGTGAGATCATACCTTAACCTCTGATCCAATATGGACCTAGCCTCTACTTGCAGATCCCCACGTGGTTGAAATCATTGTCATATAAATAGTCTCTTTGGCTTTCAGAGTGCTACAATCTATTCTTTATAGCTTTGACTACTAGCTGGTCCCAATTCTTTTCCTGGAACTCCTCAGAAAAAGGTGAACCCTCTGATTCTTTGCAATCCTTTAAAGATTTAGGTTGATCATCATGTCCTTATTCCTGGTTTCTGATTTCCTCTAATTTAGCTTTACTTCCTTCACTTGTTTCTAATTTAATCATTAACATTAAGTATCTACTAAAGTTCAAGAGTTACAAATATGAATTGAGATGTGAATATAATCCATGATCTCAATATAACATATTTTCAATTTTTGGCTCAACCATTTTGGACATCTTCTTCCAGATGCTTTCCAACTTGTCAATACTCTTCCAAGGCTGGTAGCCAGAACTAGCCATGCTAACCCAGCTTTGGTCTGACAAGTACAAAACAGACAGTATTATGACCTTCTCTAATCTAGACACTGTCTATCTTTTAACACATTCTACCTGACACTTTTTGCTCCTTTGATTTCTTTGTCTTTAGGAAGATAGCTTATCCTAGTAAACAGAATGCTAAACCAGGAAGGTTCAAATCCCATTTTGGGCACTTATTAGTTATGTGATTCTGGGAAAATCATTCAATTTCTGTGACTTAGTTTCCTCCTCTGCAAAATGAGGGGGTTGGATACTTTTTCAAGTCCTGCTTCTCTTCCTGTTCATCCTGGATCTCATTCATCTTGCCTCTTCTTCCTCCCACATCCTAGTTGTGCCTTTGAATTCAGGCCCTCTTTTTCTTTTGCCATCTCAGTGAATCACAGTTCCAATGGTCATCTCTACATATATCACTCCTAAATCTACATGAGAACACAGTGGAAGGGATCTAGGAGATTATCTGCTTTGACCCTTTGATTTTGCAGTGAAAGAAATGAGGGTTTTCCAAGGGCAACAGGACTTATTTATGTAAGGTCCTCATGGACTAGGTAGAGCGAGGACTAAGACCAGAACAAAGACACTTCCAATGACTCCAAAGTAGTGTTCTTCACATAGCACTGTGTCTCCTCCCTATCTAGTACCAGCTTCTCCCTTGGACTGCAGTCTCATCTCCTCAATGGCCTACTAGACATCATCCCCAATTATTCTGACATTCCTCCCCAAGACTTTTAGAGTCTTATTTTGTGTGTAACCTTGACTCTCCTTTCTTTGGATACTTTGAAATCTAGTTTTGGTCCAAGGTACAGCCTATGTTCAATATTCCTCTCCTTAACTATCCACATGCTCCAGATTATGGGTGCTTACTTTATATCAGAGAATCATATATTTGGAGCAGGAAGGAACCTATAATCAATCAGATCCAGTGTTCTTAATTTACAGAAAAGGAAATTAAGGCCAAAAGAGGTCAAGTGACATATTCACAGTCATATGGTCATCCTGGTCTGTGCCTAAAATGGGATTTGAACTCAGGTCTTTCTGACTACAAGCATAATGTTCTATTCACTATCTCATGATTTTTTAAAAAACTTTGTTATTAATTGAGTCTGCTCACACTGAGTTGGACTCATCCAAGGCAGCTATGGCTTAGGCAACATAGAACAATTTTAGCCCAAGATTGAATGTTGACCACCATATCTGAAGGGAGGAATCTTCCTGCAGACAACTAATGATTGACTGTTTGCCACAAGATCTAGATATAACAGGACCCTGAAGTTACTTATGTAATGCCAAGAGAAAGAATATTCATCTTAAAGTCAGGAAACCTGAGTTATAATTTTTATTTTTCCATGAACTAGATTTTGACTTTGGGCAAGTCACTCCCTATCTCAGAGCCTCAGTTTCTTCTGAATAAAATGAGGTGGTTTAGATGACTGACTTCTTTCTAGGATTTCATCAAAGTCTAACACCCCATGAATTAACCTCCCATCATCATCCAAAACTTTCTTGGAAGGACTCAAGCTTGAGTCTACTAGGCTGCCCTTTACCATACTATATTCCTTATCCTGGAATATGGGCTCACCCTCATATGGATGAAAATCCACCCACTCTTTTTAGAGATGACAGGTCCCATGGATGTGGATTCTTGCCTAGAGTTCTATACATTCTGGAGGTCTTGGCTCTTCCCCCAAATTTTAACCCTTTTGTATTACTAGGAAGCCAGGATGTATTCCTAAGCCCAAGAGAAACATTGACAAACCCAAGAAGATTCAGAAAAATATTGTCCTGTTAAATAAGCAAAGACTTAATAAGTTGGACACATCAGCCAATAGAAAGATATAGAGCAAGAGAGAAGCACAGACTAGCAAAAGAGCATTTTAGTGGAAAAGGGAAGGCACCAGGGCTTTGTAGGGTCCAGGGCACTTTACGGACTCTGATGGGTAGGAAAGCAAACATTCCTCCAAACCTGTTTTCTATCTCACTGGCAAACTCCCCATGAGTGGTAGCTTTTGTTCATCATTTCAGGTGTGCTTACACTTGCTCTCTTACTGCTCTGTTTCCTGAACATTTTAGTTGTTGCATTTTATTGAGAACATAAAACTGAGAATCTGGCCTCAGTGGAGATGACCAGTGACAAGAGAGACTTTTTGCAGTTTTGTGTTATGTAACACCAGTGTGGACACAACCCCCCAACAAATTATAGGCCATATTGGGAGTAGGAAGAGAATAATTATGATATAAGGGTGCTTTCCTGGACCTAAAGTTATGCCCTGAATCTCCATCTCCATCATGAATGCAGGTTCGGAATCTTAAGTAATGACTATTTAATACAGATGAGCCTCATTTTCCTGTTAGAGACCATTAGGTAATGGGGGCCTTCTTCAACGTAGGCTTTTGAGAAAAGAATCTTCAGCAAAGTTTTACTACTTCCTGGCCCAAGGTATATATGTTCAGGGGTTTCTGAATGTTATTTGATAAAAAACAAAATATCACCCTATAACTATCTCCGCACTTGCTCCATCTCCAAATAATGACTGAAGAATTGTTTCTTATGAAACTCAAAGTGGATTCTCTAGGCTCTTCTCAAAGCCAGGTGTCCATTCTGTTAAGTTCTTATTGTACTGGTAGATCACATAACTCTATGTTTTCAAATCATGAGTTGGGGGAGGGACTGTTATTTTTGTAGTTTCTGCGGGACAGTGCATGTAAAATGCTTTGCAAATCTTAATGTACTATAGAAATGCTATAATAATAATCATAGATATTATTACAGGCTAAACTGGCCTTAACAAAAGACCTGGGAAGCAAACTGAAACAGCACATCTTTAATAGTCTGTTAAATACATACAAAACACTAATAAAATATCCCTGATAAACCAAAGTGCATATAGACGTGGTGCACGATGCCCGGATACCTTATTGCGCCACTCTCCACAGCCACCCATATCTCAAAATGTCACTAAACAGTTAGTTGTCTATTGAAAGTTTGAAAGTTAACAGTCGTGAACATAATTATACAGTTAAACACCGATTATTTTACATAACAGTATTCAGTGCCAGCTATGTATCTGCTTTGCGGTCGTGTTGATGAAATATTAACAGCTTTTGGGGGGAAGGAAAACAACACATTTGTCTAGACCGCCAGCATTCAAAGATGGAGCTGCAGGGTGGAGGATGACACATCTGAAGCGCTACATTGCCGCAGAGCTAGAGATTTGAGTCTGTCACCCGACAGGGTCCCACTTAGGGGTGGCCCCGAACCTAGATGACTTGTTGGAAGTAGCTGGAATAATGCGCATTTCAAAACTAAGACGTCTTTTGAAATGCTCTCTAAAGGACTAACTCCTCTTCCTTGGCACAGACATGTCACGGGAAGTAACGAGGCCATTTGAATTTGGAGGAAACAAAAGAAAAAAAGGACTCTCTCTTCTTTGGGAACTGAGCACATTCCCCTAAGAACCTTGCTGACTTCTTGTCTGAGCCAGTTGGAGTCAGGTCCTGGCAGACAAGCTCGTGATATACCAGGGTGGTGTTTGCTTTTGAAGCCAGGCTTATTGATCAGTGCTACTACCTTTCACCTTTAAGGCATTTTTCTAAATGTTTCTCCTAAGCAAAACAGCCGTAACAATTGAGGTAATTCTGTAGTGGTTTCCACAGTCCCATTGGCCACTTGACATATCTACATGAAATAGTCTCTGACCATTTCTTTGTCAGTCTCTCACTCACACGGCCGCGCTGCTCGGCGTCAAATAGCAAAGACCTGGGAGGCTGATGAATGGGAACCCAGAATCAGAGGGCTTTCTGGCCGCCACACCCCCCTTAGCACAGACCGCTCTAGGGCAGGGGAGGGCACGGCTTGGGTGGCAAGCATTCTGCCACATGCACAAAAGCCCGGACTGTGGCGAGACAAAAACCCTTTATGAAAATGAGCCGGGGAAGACAGAGCAAAAGGGAGCAGCAGCAGCAGCCGGAGCGGAGCTTGAAACATTCCCACAGGATGGAAACGCGAGGACCCTGTGTCGTTTTGAGCACTGCACAGGAACAAACACGGAATGAAAGGCAGAGAAAAAAGAGCAGAGACGGGGCCCGCGGGGAGCACAACACGAAAGGGGGCGGGTAGGGATGGAAGGAAGTCTCTCATTCATCCGTCTACCCAGCTGGAAGGAAAGCAGGCTGAGGGGAGGTGTTGGGCAAGAGAAAGAGGAAACGAAAGAAACGCGGCACTCCAAGGTCCGCCGTCAGGGGTGCGATCATGTTCAGGACCGAGTCTCGGTCTTGGCCCCCGCTCGCACATCTTGGACCAGGGAGTCGCTTTTCACCCAGGCCCGAGAGCCCCAGGCTGCTGGCTCCTGGCACTATCCCGAGGCCCGGACCTCCCGGCAGAAATTCTCCTTCCCACGTGCACAGGCCGGGACATCATCCGCCTCCAGGGCAACACGGGCTCTGAATCAGAGAGAGGCCCCGCTTGGAGGAGGCCCCTGGGAAGAAAGAAAGATTCAGCCCCAGAGAGGACTCATAAAGACTCAGGGGAATTTCCCATAGAGAGAGAGGAAAAGAGCCAGAGGTAAGATCCGCAGCGGCTCCGACATGCAGGAAAGGCCGAAGGCAGAGTTATAAACGGGTCTTTTACTTGACGAGATTTTCTGGATTGGATAGTCAGGGTCTGGACGGGACAGCCACTGGATGAGGTAACTCTTCTTGGAAGGGTCAGAGATGTTTCCTAGGAGAAAAAGAACAGGGATGTTTGAGTCCCCAGGGAAGCCTCAGGGACTGCCTCTGGGGCCAGCTTCAAAGAGAACTGACGGAGAATTAGAGGGAGGAGGCTGGGGTGTGAGGGCCAGGGGCCCGCAGAGAAAGGATGAGCCCTGTCATCATCCTAGGTAGGACACGCTTCCCAGGAATCATGAGCCTTGGAAATTCCCCCAAACTCGACTTCTCATGAAAGACTGAGTAGTGGAAACTCTCTTGGGCCAAATTCATAATTGTCATCAAGGCCCCAAAATATAATTACTGAAAAAGACTGGACTAGGCTGGGCAGAGACAACCCTTCTTGATTCCCCAGATGGGCCAGTGTCCTGCTCAGAGATGGTCAGCCCTAGATAATACGTTCTTGGTTGGACATCCTGTAGAGGAACATTCTGGGGTTGAATGGGACCCCCATGGGGATTGTTTTAACAACTCAGCTCATGAGTCTGAGCTTTTCTTCCCCGACTTTTTGTTCAGGAGTATCATAATGGGTGTGATGATACTTGAGATGAGGGCAGGGGAGTTATCACTTGTGGCACTTGCTGCTCAGAAGAACCTAATTTCTCCACAAATCGTTGTCAGGGAATGTTAGGTCATCCCATGTAAAAACTTATTTAGAGACATATAGGTGCTTAAGATCACAGATTTAGACCTGGAAATGACCTTGGAGAGCATGGTTCCTCAGTTCACAGGTGAAAAAACTGAAGCTGGGAGAGGTTAAATATTTTGCACAGGGACCTACAGTTAGTAAGCATTTGAGACAAAATCTGAACTCATGTTTTTCTGATTTCTTTCATTTTTCTCCCTCTCTAGATGATCCCCTTTGATCCTGCATGGCCAATGTTGGGAAGACTTACGGGGACATATGGAGAGTCTGCATGTCCTTGCCGTCTCGGGTCGCTCCTCCCGACAGGAGCCGATGGTACCATCCTGGGTCCGGCACAGGACCTGTCGTTCCTGAGTCCCATTGCCACAGCTCACGGAGCACTGGGAGAAAGGCGAGTCATTAGTGCTTCCCAAACATGAGGCTGTCTAGAAATCTGCTCTGCTATTTACATGTTGCATCTTCACTATCTTACTGCTCCCTCCCCTTTACCTTAAAATGTAGTATGGACTGTTTTTGCTTTTTGTGTATGTCCATAACATAGTCCAGAGCTTGGCACAAAGTAGGTACGTAATATTTACTTGTGATTGACTGATGGCAATTGATTGATCAGTCTATACATTGGTGCCCAAGGACTAGCATTGAAGGAGAAAAACTAGCTTCCCCATTGGACGTGAAGCTCTGGGAGATTACCCACCATCCACACACCTTTTCCAGAAATATAGCAGGGCTACTAACCCTTGAAATAAGAGTTCTGGAAAACGAGGCTTTGATGAAATACATTAGGAATCAAATAGAGCTATTTGACTATGCCTTAAATCCAAATCACTCTGGTTCTCACCAATAGGTCAAAAATACATCCCAGTCCAAGTCTCACTTGCTCGCTGGGTTTTGAGCGTTTGTTTGAGGTTTGTTATTGTAAATAACAATTGATTCTGTTATTGCCAGAACAGAGAGTTTTCCTCTCCCAGATTGATTTTTCTTTTTCTTTTCTTTTCTTTTTTTTTTTTTTTTTGAGTAGGCAAACTAGATCGTCATTTCTCCCCTACCCTTAAATTCCTGGATAACTGAATGAGTGTTGCCTCAGATAAACTGAGATCTGGGAAAGAAAGACCTTAGTGTTAAAGGGCAAAGATATCCCCACTACAAATGGGGCCATCTCCAGTCATCCTGATCCATGTCTTGCCACTGGAGCCAGTTGGCTCTGGAGGAGAAAGTGAGGCTGGTGACTGCACAGTTCTGCCTCATTTAAATTTAATTCATTTACAAGTTAAGACATCATACCCTGCTGATATCACTGGCCCTTTTTGAGAAGGAAGGATGAACAGCAACAACAGCTGGATTACTAAATCCACACTCATATTGTACTCTGTGGCTTACAAAACACTTTATATAAGTGATCAGAAGTGATCCCTGATAGAGAGCTCATTCTTACTCCCATGTGAGTTTGCATTTTAACCCAAGATGCCTGAGTTTTACAAAGCCCATGCAGCCACCTGTGACAGGACAGACATACATCTGCCGAGTTTCTACAGACAGTGTCACAAATACTCAGAGATGGAGCCAGCCTTGCAGCTCAGCTGCTCTTACACCACCTTGTCTGACAGAGGAGGAAACTGAGGTACAATTAGTTATGGTTGTAAATCTCAGGTCTCCCAAATCACGTTACTGGGCTATTCCCACTGAACTGTGTATCTGCTTACAGATTGAGAGTTTTCTTAATTTTGTAGTTCTCCAGGGGTTCTTTGCACAGCTTTTCATTCCTCAACTCTTGGGGAGAGATGGTTGCAGTGGTACTCAATCACAGAGGCATGCAGGCAAGTGAGCAGAACCCAGGACTGTTTGGGTTCAAATTTCCTCTCAGTTGGGAGGGAAAGCCATCGAGAATCAGACAGGAAGAAGTGGAGGCCTCAAGGAGGAATGAATAGGATATTTCCAACCTGGATCTGTGCTCAATCTCTATGACTCTCATCTGTGCAATTAAATTCTGCCTAGGATCTGCCAGTCTTAACAGATCCCTTGGTCTATAAAGTACTCTCTGTTAGTTAATGCAGACAAAGCAGTATTGGAATAGTTGGCTCTAGATCAGACCTTGACAAAAATTCTTTATACATCATCCCTGAAAAGCTGTCATCTGGCCTTTGCCTGGAGACCGCCTATGAAAGGGAACCTGCTCATGACCTCTCAAGGTGGCCCTTTCCAGTGTGGGATAATGGTAATTGGATGCAAGTTTTCCCTGACATAAAGCCTCAATTTTCACATCCCACTGCTTCCCCATCTGCCTTTTGGGGACAAGTGGAATGCGGTCAGCCTCTCTTCCAGTCTGGAGGCAGGGCCTCTTCTCCAGGATGAATGGGAGAGGTAAAGCTCACCTGGGACCAGGGCCCGACCCGCCACTGCCCAGGGCAGAGGTCCCGGTTACAAGCCCGCCTGCCTTCTGGTCGGGCCTCGTTGCAGTGCTTGGTGTGGACAGAGCGGTTGGTGTTGTCGTGCAGGGGCTGAACGCAACGTACTGAGCGGATCTGGTAACCGGTTTTCCCACAGCTTTTGCTGCATGGTTCCCATTCTCCTGTGACCCACCTGCAGGGACAGAAACAAGCAAGATAAACTCTCTAGCGCTATCAGATCTGGAGCGTCACAGGACCTACTGTGCCTTGCCATCCCTCTCCTGACTCCCAACATTGAGAGACAGGAATAAGGTTCTGGGGAGAGAGCCCATAGAGGGTGGGGGGAAAGTATTAGGCCATGGCTCACATGGTGCTCCTGTGAGGACAGAGGGAGCCACTGGGGACTGACAGAGATTGGGACTAGGCACATTTGGTAGGAGGAGTAGACCAAGGCTGGGAGACAAATGAACATATATCTTAGCTTGTGTACTCACTCAACAGGACTCGGGAATCAAAGGGCAGGATAAGGGAACTGAGTCATAAAGAGTAACCGATGGGGATAATAGACAAGATGAACAGAATCATGAATGCCCTATGCACTCCTGCATCCCACCCCAAGACTTCTTGAAAGCCCTTAGTTATTCCCCCCAACCCTCTCTAAGGTCCTATATGGCCAGGTTGCCCTGTCCTCTGATCTGACATCCTATATATTTCTCACCCTCTGTTCCCTTCCTGTCTTTTACTCTCCATCCCTCTAGGTTCTTATTTTCTGATACCACATATGCACTTGGTTTCTACCCCAATCCCTGTGTGGTCCACTACTGTCCCCTTGTCTCTCACCCAAACACTGCATATCCCTAGCCTTGCTTCAGTGTCCTGAAGGATTCTATTTTTCATAGCCTCACTTCTCCGACTGATGTTCTCCATGGCTCCCATTCTTCCATAGGCTCTGGATGTCAAGAGCTATGGTGGGAAGTCAGAACAAGAAAAAGACAAGTCCCAATAGGAGAAATGCATTGATACAGACTAGGACAAAAGGTGTTTCATATATTCATGGTAAATCCCACAACTCAAATTGTAGTTGGGTTTTTTTTCCATTCTGTGCTTGGAGGTGGGGGAAATGCTATGACACCATTCGGATTCTAGCACCAGAGAAGGCAAAAAGCCAGATTTTTCAAGCTCAGGCCTGATTTTGTATATTTAGTGATAGGAATTATCACCAGTGGGCTATTTATAGCACAGGCTTAGATAGTCATGGAGCAAGTGGTAGTGAAGAAATACTGTGTTTTGGTAGAGGTTGTTCAAAGGGAGACAACATAGTACACTGGAAAGAATACCACAACTGTAGTCAGAGAACACTCAGTTTGCCTAGAGAATGGATTTGAACCTAAGTTCTAAAGTCATTTCTATATTCTCAGATCACTTCTGGGGCCAGCAATTTATGTTCTAAGGTGTCCTTCAGCCCTAACATTATGTATCCTTAGGTTTTTTCAGCTCTAACATTCTATATTTTATGTTCTAAGGTCTCTGTCTCTGTTTCTTTCTCCCTCTCTATGTCTCTGTTTCTTTCTCTCTTTCTTTCTGTCTCTCTCTCTCTCTGTGTCTCTCTCTCTTTCTCTTTTCCCTTCTCTTTGGCTTTCACATCAGTTATTTAATTCACCCAGGGTCACACAATTAGTAAGTGTCTGAGGCTGAATTTGAACTCAATTCTTTACAACTCCACAGCCAGTGCACTATCCTGTGCTACCTAGCTTCTACTTAAGGTCTCTTCTGATATTTATATGCTAAGAACCTGGCATCTTTCTTAAATTCTAAGAGTCTACAAAAGGAAGACCAAGCCTCTGTGGCTTACACAGGGCTTACACAGAGCAGTCTTAGGAGCATATTTAGGAGCGTAGGTTCTAAAGTTTGAAAGGGATCTTAAAGATCATCTAGCTCAGAGGTCTCAAACATGTGATCTTTGAGTCTACAACACTCTGGAGGACAGCCTGAACCAGATTAAAATGTACTTGAGAAATATTTAACAAAACAGATAAAAACACAACAAAACACAAATGATGTTAAAAAAAAAAATGATGTGCCTGTAGGTGTCCTTATATGTAGGTCAATGATTCCTATTTCTATATGAGTTTGATATCAGTGATCTAGCCCATCCCTAACCCCCATTATACACATGAAAAAACCAATACTGAGATTGGTTCATTGACTTTTAGTCACAAGTTCAACAGGTACTAAGTAACAGAGTTGGAAGTAACTTAGAAGGAACTTTAGAAAAGAAAACATTAGAGGGGAAAGGGCCTTAGAATATAAAATGGCAGAGCTGGAAGGGGCCTTAGAAATCATTGTGTCCAGCTGGGGCACCAAGATCCACGAAGAGAAGCAAGGAGGAGCCTGGCAGACCAGAACTAGGAAAGTAGGAAGGGAAAAATCATTTCTGTAGCACCTATTGCATGCCTAAGACTATGCTAGATGCTTTATAAATATCTCATTTGATCCTCATAACACCTGTAAGATAAGGTAGGTGTTGCTGTTGTCCCCATTTTAGAGTTGCAGTAACTGAAGCAAACAGAGAGGTCAAACTCAGGGTGACATAACTAATGTTATCTGAGGCTGGATTTGAATTCAGGTTTTCCGACTCTATACTCAGAGATCTGTAGACTGAGACCTCTACCTTGTTCTTAAAAGAGACCCTGAGAGTATCCTTGTATCACCTTTTCTGACCACCTTGTGAGCGCTTTGCCCCATGTGAGTTCTCCATAAAATAATCTTTTTGGCAAGTGCACATCTGGCATTCAGACAGTGTGGCCAGCCCAAATGAGTTTTGCTCTCTGCAGTAGAGTTGGAATGCCTGATAGTTTAGTTTGAGAAAGGACTTCAGTGTCAGGTATCTTATACTGCCAGATGATCTTCAGGATCTTCCTAAGACAATTCAAATGGAAATAATTCAGTTTCTGGCGTGGAGCTGGTGTGTTGTTCAGGTTTCACAGACACACAATAATGAGGTCAGCAAATGGCTCTGCAGACCTTCAGTTTAGTCAGTCTTTACCTCTTCTCTTCCACCTTTCCTTCAGAGCCTTCCAAACACAATCTATTCCCTTGGCCTTTGTAGAGATGGACAATGAAGGCATCCTTAAACACTTGGGGCACAACTTCCTCTTTCAATCAGCTTTTGTATGAGTAATGGACCCTCCACTTTGTAAATCTTATCTGCAATAAAATCAGCACCCGGGTCTTTGCCATACAAAAGTAACCTAATGCCATTCAAAACTTCTTCTTTAGAGTTGGAACATCAGCTAGGGAGTGACTGATTTCAACTTGAGGTGAATTGATGATGTTCTGTTGAGAACATCATGGAAGGGTTCAGTTCATCTCTCTAGGATCATGTTCTTATCACTAATCAGTCTGGCAACATCAGCACTGAGTAGTTGAGATGCACCATAGATCTTTGATCCATAAATAGTCTTCAATGAATCATAAAAAAACATTTTAGATTAAAGCTTTCAGCATAAAACTGGATTCTTCTGCCTTCTTACTGAGCCAAGAATGCTGCATCTCTCTAAATTTCGATTGTACTTTACTTTTGATGAAATTGAATGCTACCTTTTTAGAGATGGATGAACTATGCTGCTAGTACACCCTGTGGAGTTCTCATTTTTCATTTAGCAGCTTCCGAATTTCCCCATCATTTTCATCAAGATATTTGCAAGTGTTCTGACCTAGATAAGCAAATGCAGTGCTGTCCACCAAATCTCTGAAAAGTTCCCACTCCTTTTCTCCTCCATTATTGTCAACCGTGTATTAACTCAACTTATCTTCCAAGTTGGGAACTAACTGTTCTCACTCAGAGAAGTCTTTTTGTTTTTGTTGAATGCAAATATTTAGTTTGGAGAGGATGTGTACTATCAGTCCAACACTTCACCATACACTGCTTTTGTCACTTTCACATCTTATCTGTCTCTTCTTAAATCACATGGTCTGTTAAATGCCAATGTTTGCAGCAAGGGTGAATCCAGGAAGTTTTATTGCATTTAGGTAAATGGAATGCAATGTTAATGATAAGAAGGTAATGAGAGGACAAGTAAATGATCATTGCTGTTGTTGTTTCCACCCCCATTCCTTCCAAGGACTCCTTGCCATGTCTGGTAGTCTGAGCCCACTCTAGCATTAAAGTCCCTCAGAATTATAACCTTTTGGCACACTGATGATGAGGGTCAGCAGGTCTGCATTAATTTTTTTTTTTTTTTTACCTCATCAGGGTTTGTCATGGCAGGAGCATAGGCAGTGATGATGGTAGCATGGTGTTGTCCTGCAAGTGGCAATCACATTGTCATGAGCCTGTCATTCACTCTTCTGGAAGGCATGTAAGCTTGTTTACCAAAAATGACACCAGCTTCATGGCACCCTTTCACTGAGGCTTCTCCAGAAAAATGTGTATCCAGCTCCTCCTTCCGCAAGCTGGCCTTCATTTACCAGCCTTGTTTCACTCAGGGTTGTGATCTGGATGTGACACCTGTTGAGTTCTCTTGCTATAAGACCTGTCCTTATTTCAGGGCTACTGGATTTTGTGCTGTCTACAAGTGTGTGCACATTCCAAGTACCAATGGTGAGCAAAATCAACTTTTCAGAAGTTTTTGTATCTGTTTTAGTGTCTCAACCACAGGGTGGGGGATCCCTGTCTACTGCAGTTAAGCAGACACATTTTAGGGCACCTTTTCTAGCTCCTTCCTCACACCAGGTGAGCAGCAGGATCCTTAAAGGCTGTTCAGACACTAAAGGGCTGCTGAATCTCGGGGCTGCTTCCAGTGAGAAAGTGACCCTGCGGCTTGGGCCGCCTGTGTCCTGGTTCTGACTACAGCCCCCAGGGCAAATGCTCCTGTGGTCACTCACCCATCATCACAGGGCACTGAGGGAGAAATGCTAACACACTAGGTGATGTCTTCTAATTCTTGGGTTAGCTGAATCTAAGCCGGGCAGCGTTGCTCCAAGTCATCAGCCTGACTCTCTCTTCCAGAGCCATCTCAGCCTGGTAGCAGAACAGTGTGAAGGTGACTGCTGGTGACTTAGGGCACAGGGGATGACCTTGCAGTCTGTGATGTCTGACAAGCTCCACCACACCTGCCTCCCCTGCCTTCAGGGCCATTGGAGCAAGCTGTCCTCATCCACCTATTGCACCAGGAGGTCTTTGCTGGGGAAGGACACCCCCTAACTGGCCATAGGGTTTGAGACCCTTTGGTTGCCCTCGACCTGGTTTAGCCTATCTACCAAAACAGCATACCAAGCTGTGGCCACTGTGCAAGCTATAACTCCTTGGTGGATACCAAAGGTGGAAAGCAGTCCCCTAAAGACCCTGGAAGCTCTCACCCTGGAGGGACTAGTCTTCCCTGAACACACCCTTATCCTACAAAGAACTTCGGGGACTTGCCCAAGATTACAAAGCTAATAAGGGTCTGGGTCAGAATTTGAATTCAGGTCTTCCTAATTCCAAATCAGGAGCTGTATCTACTATGACTCCCAGCTGCCTATGAAAAGCATAAGTATTACAACCTCCCCTGTTTTAAACATCCAACTTCAATATTCAGAGAGAAATGATTTTAGGCTGGTTCATTCTAGACTCTGCTTTATTCCCCTATTTGAAAGCTCTCTGGTCAGCAGGAGATATCTTTTCAAGAGAATCATTTCCATGTACGAAAGGATGGATAAAACAAGCAGAAAACTCATTCTGCAGTAGGACACAGCTCCTTGAAGCCCTGGAGAAGCAGGCTATTGGTTCAAGGGAGGGGCTGTAGGGCAATTGTCCCTAACAAAGTTTTTTTCTCCCATGTATCCACTTTTCTGCTCACAGAGAACACTACTGTGTGGATGGGTTTCCTTAGGGTTCTAGGGAATTCAGAGAGGACTTAGGGAGCCTATTTCAGGTAAGCAGGAGGTTTGACCTCTGTGTGAGGTTAAGGAGTGAATGCAGGGGGTAGAGAGAAAATGAGAGCTCTTACACTGGTTGAGAACATTCCTGAAGATTGCATGTTCTTCGAATTGGCTTAGGTTTTGCAATGGAGTCACAATTACTCCGATGCACCATCTTGTGGTCCAGTTTCCTTCGACAGCCATATCTGGTAAGCTGGAAACCTAGGTTAACAAAAAAAAAAAAAAAAGTAGAAGTTTATTTGCAGTTCTATTGTTTCAGTTATGTCCAACTCTGTGAGCTAATAAGTTTTTTTTTTTTTTTGTTTTGTTTTTGGCAAAGATATTGGAGTGATGAGCCATTTGTGTCATTTCCTTCTTCAGCTCATTTTTACAGATGAGGTGACTCAGGCAAATAATGTTAAGTGACTTGCCCAGGATCACACAGCTAGTAAGTGTCTGAGGCCAGATTTGAATTTACAAAGATGAGTTTTCTGGATTCTTAAGCCTAGTGCTCTGACCAGTGCTCCATCTAGCTGCCTTAAGAATTTATTTACATAAAGGCAATTTGAACAAAAAGTCTAAGTTTTAGACCCATAATGACCGTCATCTGAAGTCAGCCACCAGAAATTTTCTTTTTATCCTTATGTATTTTATAATACCCAAGCACAAACTACAAGACTCACTAGAAGTCAACACCTGTTGTGCAAGATCCAATTACTGAGCCAGATACCATAGAAATAACTTAATTTCATAAATAAAACATGCTGCTTTTTCCCAGGGCAGTGAGGATTTTATTCAAATTCAACTACACTGTGCTCTTCCCAAAGAGAAAGCCTCATTTACAGAGATATTATTGGGACACAATTTTCCCTTTTTATGTTTTCTATCACTTTGACAAAACTAATTTTGCTACTGTATTGATTCACATTGCCATGGAATCTATTTGATGGAGATCTAGATTTAGGAAGAGGAAGAGAAAGAAAGAGAAAGGAGGGAGGGACCAAAGGAAGGAGAGGATGAAAAAGAGGGGAAAAAAGGGAGGGAAAGAGAGAGTCTGTCTAGAGAGGGAGATAAAAAGACAGACAGAGAATGAAAGACAGAGAGAGAGAGAGAGAAGGAGAGAGAGACAAAGAGAAAGAGAGACAGAAGCAAAGACAGAGACACACACAGAAAGAACTTTTCCTGAAGCCATGACAAAATGATTATTTTTATCAACAGAATTCATTGGCATATGGAGCCCTATAGGCCTTTCTGGAGCTTCTTACATAAATGATTATAGATATATGGATAAATGATGTCTTGGAATCTTGAGAGTTGGAGGTGGGACTAGGAATGCAATCAGTCTCATCCAGCTTTCAATAGTATCCTTGCCAAGTTATCATCCAACTCTGCCTGAATATCTCCGGTGAAGAGATCACTACTGAATGAGCAATCCATTTTACTGGTAGACAGCTCTGATCCCTAGGATCTTCTTTATATTGTTCTAAAGTCTTAATATTTTTATAATTTCCCCATATTTGTTCTAGTTCTGTACTCTAGAGCCAATCATTAAAATCAATTAACAAGCATTCATTAAATTTTGTCAGGCCTCAGAGATAGATACAAAGATAAAAATGAAACAATTCTTCCCTTCAGCTTCCATTCTTTTGAGGGAAACAGTATGTAAAATGAAGGAATTGGTCTAGATGGCATGAGAGGGTCTTTTAAAGTCTAGGTGTATATTTATGAGCCTTTAAACATATATAAATATTTAGAATATATATATATATATAAAACAAATGTTGGATAATTTTATGTAGGCTGAAGGGGAAGAGGATCCACAAAGACCTCAGATAGAAGGTTGCTCTTGGGCAAAGGAATGCCTTTGAAAGGAAGGAGGGATGGAAGAAATCATGGTGAAGAAATAGTGCATTCTAGACCTGCAGAACAGTCTGTACAAAGGCATGAAGGTGGGAGATGGAAGAGCACGTGTAATAAACAACAATAAGGCTAATTTGATGGACCTGAGGAGTGAGAGAAGGTGAGTGACGTAGAATAAATTTAGAAAGGTACATTGAAAGTAGATTGTAAAGGGCTTTAAAGTCAGACCAAGGAGCTTGTATTGGACCTTAGAAGTAGTAGAGGAATTTATTGAACATTGGAGTAACTTGATCAGATCTGTGATTTGGAAAGAAAAATTGCTTTGATAGCTTGAGAGAATTCCCAGGAAGCTAGAAACTTTGGTAAGTGGGATGTTCCTTTCCTCCTAAGATTAATCAATTAATCAAATTAAGCTTGAAATCATAAGAAAACATAAGGTCTTGGCACAATTACTGGGGCATCATGAACTTTACACAAGATTGTATCTCTAGAAACTAAACAACATGCTTCACAGTTAGATCATAGAAAGCAGAAACCAGAGCTGATCACAGTGTTTTTCATAATAACATAGGATTTTAAGATATATAAGCAGCATGATTTCTCTTAATAAACATCTCTGTTGAATTTTCAGCAACCCTCTCTTTATTTTCAACCACTACTAGCCCATTGGTGTTGTGCTGGTCACAACAAATGGCGCCCAATATGGAGCTTGAACCCACACTGCTGAGATTAAGAGTCTCATGCAAAAATGGGGGGGAGAAGTCCCCTAAGAACAGCTTCCTAAAGCACTATATACCATTAATTATCTCACATTGAATGACATGTCCCACACCCCAACTAACTTATTTTTTTCTTCACTACATCATTCTTCCTCAAAGAAGAACAGAAAAGGTTAAGGGACTGACTGTGCTGCCCATCCCTCCTGTCACAATATGTGATATGGAAGGATGTCAACAGGACTTGGAAGGGCCCTGATAATGAAATAATTCAGGGTCAAGGTTTTCTTTGTATTTTTTGTATTTTGTATTTCCTCAGATGAAGGAAAGATTTAGCCACCCTGTCCAAAATGATCTAGAGCATGAAGATAAAAGACAAGAGGCCGACTACACTGCAAAGGGAATGAAATTGCATGACTCCTGCAACTGGCCCCTATGGGGACACAACTTAAATTGGGAAAAGGAAAACCCAAAACCTTCTGGGATATTATATAAAGTCCACTTAGGGTGAGAATAGTTGGATGGGGAGAATATAGTCCTGAAATTCTATTGTATGGTAATGGATTTCAATATTTAATTAAGGAATTTAATGTATTAATGAGTCAAATAGTTCAATAGTTAAGTTTAATTATATTGGACTTACTAAAGATCCTTCCCTATGCTAGCTTTAATAGCTGCATTGTGATACTTACTATTCGTTTCTGTTATAAATATGATCCTTTTTACAGGCTTTTGGCTAGTAGAAATATTTCAATGCTCCAATTGTGTAAAATAGGCTTTAAATTAAGTAAAAAAGTGCCACAAAGCATTGTTATGGGTATATTAGGATAGAACTGTGAAACAACAACTCCCAATTGGGGAATCCATATATTACTCTGTCCAGATAGGGATTTATGGATTTTGAAGAAGCTGATCCTTCTTTTATGGGCTGCAGAACACAGCAGAGACTTTGTCACACAATTTGGAATCAGACTTATGTGTTCTGCTATAATGACTCTCATAATCATTCTATGCATGGGGGATACCCCAAACCAAATTGGTGGGGAAATAATCAAAAGAGGAATGATCAGGTTTGGAAAATCACATTACTGTTCACTCCTATAGAGGGATATTATCAAAATAGCAGTAAAAATGTATCATATGATGTTATCATGAAGGCATGTTTGGGGAACGGTTATGCTTTCATGTGGGGAGAAATCAGCCAAGTGACAATAGCAAAGGTAGAAGGAGTTTATAATGTTACTTGCAAGGAATGCAAAGTTTCTGAATGCATAGGAAGTAAAGTTAATACTGTAACCACTGTTCAAAATCAAGTGGTTCAATCTAATTATTTGTATGAACTTTCTTTGAACATCTCTAAAGGGTTTGCTATACAGAATAAAATCAATAAGGAGTTTTATGAAGCTATAAATCAATTAAAGGAGGATGTGCTTAAAATAGGACAAGAAGTGGAAATATTGAGGATTAGACAAAGATTGGTGTGTTCACTAGATTCTGTATGATTAATAAGGAATACAATGAGTCAGAGTGGGAATGGGATAAAATTAGAAATCATCTTAATAGGTTATAGGGAAATTCAAATGTTACATTGGGTATTGAAAGATTGCTGATATGTTAGATAAAGAATCACATGAAAATCTAGAACCTGACCAGACTGCCCAAACAATTCCTAATTGGATTAAGAGAATACAAGGAATATTCAGTGCCATTGGGCATGAAATTATACCCATAGCATTTGCTGTAATTTTATTTATTTGTATCTGTATCTGTGGACCTACTTTGGTAGGCTGTTTTCTGACCATAGTTAAAAGAATTGTGGAGAATGTCCAAAGGCAGGATCTCAGACTTCAAGACTTGAATAAACAAACTCAATAAACAAAAAAGAGGGAGATGAAGAGAGTTTCCAGGAAGCTAGACATGTAAGTAACTGGGATGTTCCCCTCTGCCTAAGATTAATCAAGGGTGCATTTAAGCTTGAAATCATGAGAAAACATAAGGTCCTGGCACAATTACTGGGCATTGTGAACTTTACACAAGATTGTATCTCTAGAAACTAACAACATGCTTCAGAGAGTTAGATCATAGAAAATAGAAACCAGAGCTGGTCACAGAACAATGCTTTTCATAATAACATAGGGTTTTAAAATATAGAAACAGCACAATTTCTCTTAATACATGACTCTGTTGAATTATCAGCAACTCTGTCTCCTCAACCACCACTAGTCCATTTGTGTTATGCTGGTCATCAGAGATAGCTGTGTAGAAAATGAATGGGGACCCTAATGCAAGGAAACCAACCAAAGCTTATAATAATAGTCCAAGCAAGGAGGAAAGGATTGAATTGGGATGATGGCTGTGATAAGGGGAAGGATGTGAGAATTTGCTACTTTAGATCTTCAATAACGCATGCAAAAGAGGAATTCCTTATCTTTCTCTTCAAACTTACTCCATTTCTCAACATCCCTCACCTCCCTATCCATCTCTGTCAGGGACATCACCATTTTTTCTGCCATGCTTTCCTGAAACTCTTACTCCTCTACTTCCCCTCATCTCTTCAGAAAGGTTCCCCTCAACCTCAATAGTTTCTGAATCACCAAGACCTTTGGATATTTCACACATAATGTTTCTCCCATTAATTTCTTTTGTTTCTTTTCCATTTCTCTTGCCCTTGAGCCTAAGGACCTTTATTATGCTTAGATCTGATAAGAAATCATCTAATTTCTGTTTTAACATATCTAGAGATGGGGAAGTCATTATTTCTTTCTTCAGTCTGTTTTGTTTTGAGATTGCTAGAAGGCTTTTCTCTCCTTTTGGCTCAAGATCCTAGTTCCCTTTTAATAATATAGCATTTATGGCACCTATTATTTATGTTACTCATGTTAGGTCTTCATCATGAATTGTGACTGAAATATGTTGCACGTTTCCCTCATGACATTGTGTGTTCCTGTGTGCTCCAGATTTCTTCTATTTTTCTTGCTTTCTTTATTGCAAACCTCCCTTTCTGAATGAGGGTAAAGCACTTACCTCCTCCACAGGGCTTGGAACACTGAGTCCATTTCTTCAGAGCCCACTCATGGCTCACTGAGTCTTCTACAACATTGTTGTTGTCAACGTTCAGGGAGTCCTCATGGATCATGTACTTGTAGGTCAAAGAAATCTTAGCATCACCATGAGGAATGACCTAGGGATGGATGGGATTTAGAACACATTTATTAACAAAGCATTCCTCAAATTTTTTTTCTAGGTGACTGACTCATCTTTCAGTATTTGGAAGAAAGGGTAAGAAAGCTTACCAGGGGTCCTCAAACTTTTTAAATAGGGGGCCAGTTCACTGTCCCTCAGACTGTTGGAGGGCCAGACTATAGTAAAAAAAAACTTTGTTTTATGGGCCTTTAAATAAAGAAACTTCATAACCCTGGGTGAGGGGGATAATCGTCTTCAGCAGCTGCATCTGGCCCATGGGCCATAGTTTGAGGACCCCTGGTTTAGACCCTCAAAATAAGATCTTTCTCCCTTCTAGAATGTACTGAGGATGGACAAGTTTTAGCTGGTGGTCATTTGGGAAGCCTGGTTTGAATGAAGTGTACTAGAATTTGAAATTCTTTTTCTTGTGGGTTATTTGTTTTATGTTTTCTCTTGTTTATCCGGTACCTTTATTCACTAAAGGCACATGTTCCCAGATGCTGCTTTAAACGAATGAGCAATGTTCCAATTTAAAATTTAGTAGAGGGCAAAGGGGAAGGAAGAAGGCAGGTTCCTTCCACCCCCTACCCCCCATCCCCCACCCCCCCAGCAATGTCACATAGGAGGGAAGAACCATATTTACTTCAGATTTATTCTCTCTTCTGCCTCTGAGCCTTTATAAAGGTGGAAGGCCATACTCTCATGCATGGAATGTCTCTCCTTCTGTGTCCCTCTGTCTCTATCTCTCCCCCTCTCTCCCTCAGTCTCTTTGTCTCTGTCTCTCTCTGTCTATCTGTCTGTCTCTCTCATTTTCACCTCTTAGAATGCCTTCTTCCCTTTAATGCTCAGATCAAATATTATTTCCATTAAGAGGTCTCTACCAGTTTTCTCCTATTGCCACTCCTTTTCCTACTTCTCTTGTCACCACTGTGTATTTTTGCATAGGTCTTATATATTTATCAGTGAATATGTTGCCTCCCCAGTAGACTATAAATTTCTTGAGACAGAGAATGTCTCACTTTTATATTTATATCCCCATCACCAAGCAGAATGTCTTACACATAAGAGGTATTTAATAAATGCTTGTCAATTAACTCATTTATTGGTGTTAATCTTATTTGTATAGAACAAAATATCCTAGTAGATCATTCTAGTTATACTTAGATCTAATGAGAAAGGACAAAATATGACCCTCTGCTTCCAAACAATTTCTAATCTGTCCTACCCAATTCTGATCTAAATTTATAGAAGAAACCAATTCTAATCTGTTCTACCCATTTCTGATATAAATTTACAGAAGAGACCAATTCTAATTTGCCCTGCCCATTTACCATTCCAGCCTTTAAAATCTGCTGTGAAAATAGGGTAAATAAAGCTGTTTGGTTGTAAAGATGAGAGCCAAGACTCATATTGCGGAGTTCATGGCTGGATAGGGTCAGAGAGAGAATTTCTATATGTGAATACCACTGTTTAATGATAGCAGTTTCTTTTAGAATTGTGGACATTTCAATAGCTAGACTGTTTCAAATCCATGTCACCAAGACTATAACTGGTATATAGGAACAGATTTCAGAGTAACTTTTTTGTGTCATTACAAGTAAATTAAGGACAAAAATAATTAACTCAATTTCAATAAGTAATATCCCCTTAACTTTTAAACAAGTAACTCCATTGACCTGTATTCTCCAAAAATGGCCAGACACATGGGATGAATGCAAAAGAAACCCCACTTTGCTTTGTGTGGCTGTGACTATGAATGAATGTTCCAGGACAAAATATCCCAATGGTCTCAGTAGTCACTCTAATTGTCATTTGGGGGTGATGGGTTTACAGGGATACTAAGGAAAAGTAAAAATCTTGGAAGAGACCTTCTGAAATAGTTTTGTTGATCATATGATTCAATGCCACTGAGCACAATTAGTTTAGCCAAAATGAGGGTCCTTTATTTATCTTGATGTTATTTTACTTCAAAAATATTTTTCTGTTTCCCTCACTATAGTTAATGTGATGATCTGGATGTGATCTGGATGTGACCAAGGACTTCTACAAGCTTCTGTTCAGGGCATAGAATCTATTAGGTTTTTATCAACTGGTTATAGATGTCTATTTTCTGAGTACTAGTTTATCAAGTATGGAGAGACTTGTTATTACAAAGCCCCTAGCCATACTTCCTCAATATTTCAGGTTGATACTTGGATAAAAGGTACATTATCCATTGACAGGTCCAACTTCAAAGCCTGTCCAGCCTGGTAGAATCCACAATACCTGGAACTTTCTTAGAATAGCCTTTGAAAAGCCAAGACCACTACTCTACTCTTCACTGTATTAATATAGCTAGACACTGTATTAAGCCCCGAGGATACCAAGACAAAATTAAAACAGTCTGCCTTCAAGGTGCTTACATTACAATAGGAGAGACAACATTTTAAAAAAACAGATATGTTTAAGATGCAGCATAAATGGAAGGGAATCCCAGAAGGGAAGGCACTAGCAGCTGGGCTTAGGGGACTGGGAAAGGACTTTTGCAAAGGCAGCATTTGAGCTAAATCTTGAAATAAGCCAGGGATTCTAAAAGGCTCTAGCCATATCACAATCAGGAGAGAGCATAGGACTTCAGTAGAGATGGACAAAAATACAAAATGATGCTCAGTCCTGTATAGAATCCTTTTGCTTCTGTCACTTTTCGTTTGCTGGGACCCTCAGGCTTCCTACTACCCTAGAATTTCTGAAATATCTAAATAAGTAGTGTGGTTATTAGACAAGTATCATCCATAATTTATAAAGATGGATCATGATAAGATTTAGTGGAGCTAATTTCCATCTCAACTAAATCACAGGTCTTTGATATACTCATGAATTTTTAGTGTGTCCATTGACATCAGAACTATCAAAAATGCAAATTTTCAGTACATATATGACTCTACTTGGGGGCAGGGGGCAGTGGGTCAGAGGCTGTTGATAGACAGACTTTGATCCCTAGAAGAAGAGTAGGAATATCAGCACAGGAAAGAGAATCTGGATGAGAATTTTGTCAGAACGTTTTTTCACCATTGCTCACACTTAGAAACTTACTTAGAAACAGCTACCATTTCCTATTCTTGTCCTTCCCACTCCTTGACAATAAATCATGAGATTTGGAGCTGAAAGGGACCTCAAATGTCAATTCCCTCATTTTATAGTTAATAAAATGGAGTTTCAGAGAGTCTATGTCTTATAGTAGAACTGGAATCTGACTTGGTGTTAGGCCAATTCGGTGCCACAATGGATATAGACTGCCAGGCATGGAAAAAAGACTCATCTTTATGAGTTCAAATTCAGCCTCAGATACTTTCGAGCTTTGAGACCCTGGGCAAGTCCTGTTTGCCTTAGTTTCCTCCTCTGTAAAATGAGCTGGATAAGAAAATAGCAAACCACTCCAGTATTTTGTTTGCCCAGAAAACCCCAAATGACAAGTTGGATATGACTGGAAAAAAAGATGATTCGTATCCCAAATTCTATGGTCTTCCTGTTATACCTGGTGACACTACCAACAGGGCCTAGGTTCAGGTGACCTGAAGCTCCTCAGAGACAGAAGTTTGGCAGACATTCAAATAATACTGGGAAACTAAAAAACCATTGCTCAAGGGGCAGACCCTGGGGAAAAAGAAACTATATGACAATCAAATTCTAGAAGGCTCAGAGTAGTATAACGAGGACTCCAGAGAAAGTCTAGAACTCTAAATGTCCATTCAGCTGCATGTCTTAATCCATGTTTGAAGAACTTTTATTTTTCAGAATCTCTACTCCAGGGTGTCTAGCTATGGTTCCTTATTTCATCTCCAATATTGCCCTTGTATTTATTTTGTGTATTCTTATGTAAATGCAAGTTATCTCTTCCAGCAGAATGTAAACTCTTTGAAGGAAGGAACTATCTCATTTTTCCCTTCCAGCACAACATCTGGTGCATTATAGGTTCTTAATAAGTACTTGTCGATTTTCTGACACATAACTAACAGAAGTTAAAAGATGGCTTTTTGACATGAATTCCTTAGAGGGCCTAGGGATTCCATAGAGAGCTCCAGAAGTTCCCCATGGCCTTTAAACTCACCAGTACTGTTATGGCACCGTAGAGAGGGCCCATCGTCTGGACAGTTTCTCGATCGTCATCATTTCGATATTCCCATTCCACACCCATGTCAATGAAGACCTTGGAATCAGGAACCGAGTTTTCCTCATTCAAAACAAACTTCCCCGTCTCTTGGTTCTTGATGGCTGGGGATCCAAAAGAGAAACGTACCTCTAAACCCCCAGCCAAAGTCAGGGTTTAGCCAATATTGGATAAGGGAAAGCAATGAGTCAGAATAAAGGGCTTTATTTCTGCCAGGGAAGTCAAAAGACAGCCCAGGCTGTCACCCTGTACTCAGAGGTTCAGGCCCCACACCCGCCTTGGTAAAATCATTCTATTGGCAGAGTAGTTGGAGACACTTGGTTGAGTTTCCTTGCTTCCAGTGCCCCCAGTATATCCATATATGATTGCCCCTTTTGGAAGTAAAGATCTTGTATGGAACTATCTTCACTCATAATTCTGTTGCATTGCTTGCTAAATGTCCCATTCTTGAGATCATGGAGCTAGAAAGGATCATTGAGACACTCTTGTCAAACCCTCTTATTATACTTATGAGAAAACTGAACCTCAGAAAGGGAAAGTGCCTTGCTTGCTCAAGGTCACACAACAGAGCTGGGCTTTGGACATATCTTCCATTACTACAAAGAGAATCTTTTCCCCCAGCTGATCATATCAAGAAACCTGACAAATCTGCTATCTTATACCTCTAGGTTCTAGGAGAGGTCATCAGTCACTGCCCCAGGATGCCAAAGGCGAAACATGATCTCCTAGGAGGAGAATTGGAGCGTCCTGTTTAATGCTACCTCAACATTAAGGGAAATCTGCTGCTCCTGGGGAAGAGATCAGCACCAACTTTCTTGTTCCCATGTCTCTATTATCATTGGCTCATCCTAATGGAACAAACCTAAGGGCATTTTAGGGAATTTGGGAGGAGGCATTCTTTGTAGCACTGTCCACCAGAGCATATGCAAAAAAGGTTAAATTACCTGGCATGTATCTGAAGGGGGTAGATACCTCCATAGGTTGTGAATAGAAAGAACACTAGATTTTGACTTGAGGGTCTAATGTTGCCTCTGCTTCTTACTACTTAAGTGGCATTGGGCACTTAAACTCTCTGGGTTTCCATTTTCAGCTCTGTAAAATGGAGTTGGAATGAATGGGCTCTAAGGTCTTTTCTGCTTTTGAAACTCAGGATATGCAGATACTTACCGATACATGCAGATACAAGCTTTGACGCCAACAAAGTAGCAGTGATAAGTTTATACTAAATGCTAGAATAGGAAACTGTTACTAAGCTAGAAGTTTGTATGATTCATGGGTGGAATGAATGGGTCATTAGCTAGACAGCTGTACCAGTTAAAAATTCTATGAGAATCTCAGTCAATTCCATCACAGTGAAATAGAAGAATTTCAATTAGCATCAGGTGAATATAAATGAGATGCCTTGATATTAATTTTAAAAATTACAGATGATCAGAAGTGGGAGGGATCTTAGGGGCCCTTTAGTCCAACCACCTGATTACAAAAATCAAAATCTTAGAGTTGGAAGAGCCCCTAGAAACTATCTAGTTCAGCATAAGATGGTATGAAAATTCTGTCTCTAACCTAGTAAAGAAATGGTCATACAGGCCTTGCCTAAGGGCCTCCATTGAGAGGCAAACCCTGCTTCTTGAGGTAGTTCATTCTTCTCCTGGATAGCTCTAATTATTGAAAAGTTTTCTTTATTCAACAATTAAGTAAGGGAATTCCCTTATTTAATCAAGTCTAAATCTGCTCCCTTGTATCTTTAATCTTTATTTGTGCTATCCTCAGGAGTTTAGTAGAAAGAAGTATAATCTTTCTTTCAAATACCTGAAGATAGCTCTTTTGTCCCCCAAAGTTTATTCTTTCCCAAACTAAGCTCCTCAGTTCTTTCAAACATTCTTAATCAAACTGGTTGCAGCTCCCCACCTGGCCACTTTCCAGTTTTTCCTTGTGGTCCCAGAACTGAACACAATACTCCAAACATATTCTGATCAGGATAGGATATAACAGGGCAATTATCTCCCTACTCCCAGATATTAGAAATCTTTTAATGCAATCTTGTCTTTTTCGTCCCTTGCAATATCATATAATAATGTGCATAAATAGAATTGGCAATCCATTAAACTTCCCTCACCATATAATTTTTACATCTGTTGCTGACCATTCTTTCTTTTCTCATCTTGTACTTGTCAAGTAGATTTTCTGAATTTAATTATACGACTCTAAATTTATCCCTATTATATTTAATCTTATTAGAGCTATCTCAAGGTTGAGATTTATTTGGATTCTGACTCTTATCCAATATTATCCAACATGTTAGCTATTCTTTTCCAGTTTTATGCCATTTGCAAATTTGATAAGCATGACATGTAGCCCTTTCCCTTCAAATCACTGACAAATATGTAAAACAGTACAGGGTCCACTGGGACCATCCACTTGACATCTTGTAGCCGACAATGAATCATTAATACTAGCTTTTTGGGTCCATTTATTTTGAATACATCTAATTATGCTACCACATTTCCCATTTTTTCAATAAGAACTGCATGAGGGACTTTATCAAATAATTTCCTAAAATCTAGGTAAACTATATTTTTTAGCATTCCCTTTTATCAGATAACCAAATAATAATCCTGGGTAAAAGCAAAACAAACAAAAACGGAATGAGTTTAGCCTTTCACGGTCTGTTCTTGAACCTATGATTAATATTTGTGATTCCTACCTCTTTTTCTAGCTGTTTACTAACTCTCCCAATAATAAAACACTTGAAAATTTTTACAGGAATCACATTCAAGTTCACTGACTTATAGTGAACAGACTTCATTTTCTCCATCACACTGAAAATCAGTGACTGGCACAGTAATCACATTTGCCAGTTCTTTCACTATATAAGGATATAATTCATCTGACCCTGATAACTTGAATTCATAAAGGATAGTTAATGGATTCCCACCCCCACTATTATCTCACTGCTTATCTTGGATATCAACTCCTTATTAGTTTACATTTACTCTGCCCTTACCTGTTGAAAGATTGTTCTTGGCAGAGAAAACAGAAGCAAAAGCAGAACTGAACATTTCTGTCTTTTCTTACTACTTATCACTGAGTTATCACTGATCCAGATCAAATAATTTTCTTATTCCTTCTTTGAGTATCCTTTTCCATCCTTAATCTAGCATAAAAATTCTTTTTTTTAATCTTAGCTTCCTTCATTAACCTTGGTTAGCTTTGAGTTTTAGCACTCTAAATATTACTATTAAGGGACCAAACTACTCTTTAGTATTCATTCTCCATTATCTCTTCTTTCTATCTTCGGTATATCTATAAAAAAAAATTAAATTAGTGAGTTCCCTGTGTGCTACACTGATCTCTTTAGGCAAATTTCCCTTATTCTACTTATCAGAATTGCTTTTTCTTTTCATAACCTGTGTTACCCATGGGTGTTTTGCCTCCTGCTGCCTAGATATGATAAAAGGAATGATTTCTCATTGCATGCTGAGTTGGCATGAAAAGCTTGGAAAGGAGAGGCATTCTTTTTCATTCTTGTTTTAAGAGAGGACCATTCCATTACAGATTTTCTTTTGGATCAACTCTGTGGAGAAAGTCAGAGAAGGCAGATATACAGGGGGGAGCTAGCTCCTCAGTTTGTTCCTTATTTGCACTGTGCCTCCATAGAGATGCTGAGAAATTTCTTCTTGTTTGGTTATATTGGAGCTCCTTTCTTGGTTGTTTTCTTGCTTCTCAGTGAGAGAGTTCATTTAATCAGGTTATTTCCTGGTATATTCTAATTTGTATGACTTTTCTGATTTTGGTTTGCTATATGTTTGGATAATTGGGCTTATTCATTCATCACTATTCACGATGATGTTTTTGTGCAATTATCATTCTGGGAAAGGAGCTATGCCTTCAAATATAAACTTTGGGTACCCTTCCCCTTTAAGAGATAGTGACCAAGAAAGCACTCTTGGTGCTTTGCTTCCTTATATTAGGATCGCTTTCACTTCTCTGGTTATACACATTTCATACATTTTTGTTTAAACATCTGAGGCCACAGGACTTACAATAGTTTTTTCTTGGCTTTTTAAAGAATATTATTCTTTGACCTTGTGATGAAAAGCCATCTATACCCAAAGAGAGGAGTGTAGGAACTGAGTGTGGAGCCCAACACAGCATTTTTACTCTTTTTTTGTTGTTGTTTGCTTGCATTTTATTTTCTTTCTCATTGTTTTTCCCTTTTGATTTGATTTTTCTTGTGTAGCAAGAGAATTGTATAAATATGTATGCATATATTGGACTTAACATATATTTTTACCAGGTTTAACATATATTGGATTACTTGCTATCTAGGGAAGAGAGTAGGGAAAAGGGGGGGACCAGAACATAGGATTTTGCAAGGGTTAATGTTGAAAAATTATCCATGCATATTTTTTGAAAAAAGCATTAATGAAAAAATAAAAAAGAATATTATTCTTGAGAAATTTTTATACTTCCTAGGATAGTTTCCCAGTAGAATTTTAGTTCATGGGATCCTACCCATCTTTCCTTTAAAACCAGGGATGGGGAAACATCCAACTCACAGACCATATAAGGCCCAGGGAATTCATTTGGTCTGGCTCTGCCAAAGCAACTGCAGGTGATGACTAGCCTAAAGCTTGGTACAACAACTTTCTTGCTTGAATTTTTAAGTTGATAATTCTGTATGTTCCACAAATGATGTTATAAATATCCAAATAACCCTTGTCAGAAAAAATATTCCCCATCCTTGCTCTAAGCCTTTTGAAATAGGCTGCCCTCAAATTTAGGCAGAGTTCATGTCAGACTGTACCTTCCTGCTATTTCTCCTCTCTGAAGGATATATCCTAAAATGACATGGTCACTTCATCCTCAAGGTTTTATCATTTCTACCCTCATTCTTCCTTGCTGCTGAGAATCAGATACAGAACAAATATCCCCCTCTGACTCCCTACATTGCTTCTTCCTCTTTTAAAGGATGGGATTGTTATCAAGACAAGTTTTTTTTTTTTAAAATGAGTATTATCTGTTAGGAAAAAAGTTCAGTAGATTTCAAAATAGTTGAAATTTCGTATTATTATCATATGCCTCTTCCAGACTTGTGATGTGTTGCTGAAACGCATCTTTTTGTCCCAGCAGTCAGTAATATGCTCCAGTGAGGATAGCAATTTTTTTCTTTCTCAACTGATCTTCATTTAAATGCTTTCCAATGTATTTCTCATTTTTGGTTCCTCAACTTTTTCACATTACTTAATGTGTAATACATGTGTGATATCTTATGTTTACCTATTCTGTTCGTTCTTAATAAGATAAATCTTTCCACAGCCATAGTGTGATCATAAATCTTACTTCATCAATTTAAATCAGTTAAATAGCCTTCCTTGTATTTGTTTATTTTTCTGGTTATTCATACTTGGTGCATTTTTAAAATTAAATGTTCTATTCCAGGTTTTGTTTTCCCTTGGATTTTTTTCAAGTTTCTTTCAGTGTCTATTTTTTTTAATGTTTGATTTATTTATTTAATATTTCCCCCTAGTTTCATAAAAAATTTAAATTTGCTTTAAAAATTTTTGAGTTTCTGTTTCTCTCCCTCATTCCCACACACAGTTAAGAAACTACATGTGAAGTTAGGTAAAACGTTTCTATAAAAGTCAAGTTGTCAAAGGAAACATCTTTCATCCTAATGAAAATTAAAATGCTCAAGAAAAACTAAATTTAAAAAAAGAGAAAGAGAGAAAACTTCAATCTGTATTCAGATACAATCAGTTCCTATCCTATGGATAGGATTTTTCATCATAAGTTCTTCAGAGTAATGGTAGTAGTAGGTTGATGATTGTATTATTGAGAATAGCAGTCATTTACAGCTGGTCATCCCAAAACATTGCTATTACTTTGTATATAGTACATTTCACTTTGCTTGAGTTCATGGAGGACTTCCCTGTTTGTTTGTTTTTTCTGAGAGCATCCTGCTCATCATTTCCCATAAAACAATAATATTCCATCACAAACACATAGTACAGTTTATTTGAGCCATTCCCCAAATGATGGACATCTCAATTTCCAATTAGTTTTTTTTGCCCTGAGAAGAGAACTTTTATGACTGCATTTTGTATATATAGGTCATTTTCCTTTTTTAAAAATCTCTTTTGATATTCATACCTAGTAGTGGTGTTGTTAGGTCAAAGGCTATGCATGAATTTATAGCCCTTTGGACATAGATCATATCTTTTGATCATTCTCAATTGGGGTATGACTTATTTTTTTTATAAATTTGACTCAGTTCTCTCTGTATTTGAGAAATAAGGCTTATCAGAGAAACTTGCTTCAAAATTCTTTTTACAATTACTATTGCTAACTGTATGCCCCCAATTTATTCTCTCTGTCTCCTTTCATCTTGTCCTTCCTCAAAAGTATTTTGCTACTGTCCACTCCCTGCCCCAATATGCCCTCTCTTTTGTGATTCTTCCCCACTTCCCATATCCCATTCCCCTCCTATTTTCCTGCAGGATTAGATAGATTTCTATGCCATATTAAATATGTATGTTATTTCCTCTTTGAGCCAATTCTGATGAGAGTAAAGTTCACTCACTCATTCTCTCTTCCCCTCCATGTAAAAGGTTTTTTTTTTGGCCTCTTTTTTATGGCAGATAATTTGTACCATTGCATTTTCCCCTTTCCCTTTCTTCTAGTACATTCCTCTCTCACTCCTTAATTTCATCATTAAAAAAAATATTATCCCTTCATATTCAACTTACACCTGCAAATTTTGTCTATACATACTCCTTCTAACTGCCATATTGATAAGAAAGTTATAATGAGTGATGAGTATCATTCTCCCATATATTAATGTAAACAGATAAAACTTTTAAGTCCCTTATGCTATTACTTTCCTGATTACCTCCTTATACTTCTCCAGAGTCCTGTGTTTGAAAATAAAATTTTGCATTCAGCTCTGGTCTTTTTGTCACAAATGTTTGAAAATCTTCTATTTCATTGAATGACTACCTTTTCCTTCAAAGGATTTATATACTCAGTATTGCTGGGTAGATGATTCTTGATAATAATCATAGCTTCATTATTTTCTGGAATACAGAAAATAATGTTCCTTTAATATAGAAGCTGCTAAATCTTGTGTTATCTTGACTATATCTCCACTCTACTTGAATTGTTTCTTTCTGGATGTTTGCAATATTTTCTCCTTGACCTGTGAGTTCTGGGAATTTGGCTATAATATTCCTGAGAGTTTTCATTTTGGGATCTCTTACAGAAACTGATTAGTGGAGCCTTTCAATTTCTATTTTATCCGCTGATTCTAGAATATAAGGGAAGTTTTCCTTGATAATTTCTTGAAAGATGATGTCCAGGCTCTTTTTTTTTTTATCATGACTTTTAGGTAGACCGATAATTTTTAAATTATCTTTCCTGGATCTACTTTCCATGTCAGTTGCTTTTCCAAGGAGATATTTCATTTTTTTTTCATTTTGGGGGGTTTTGCTTTATTATATCATGATTTCTCATAGTCATTAGTTTCCCTTTGCTCAAATCTAATTTTTAAGGAATATTTTCCTCAGTGAGCTTTTGTACCTCCTTTTCCATTTGATCAATTTAATCACTTATTGAAAAGTCAGACCGGGGCCAGGGCTGTGCTGGCATGGCTTCCACTGGGACTACACAGTGGACTCTCACCCTGATGTCACAGATCTTTTTTGCTGACCTTCTAAGTTGCCTTAGGCTAGAAAATGTTCTACTCTGTCTTTTGGGATATTCTGATGATGGCTCTAAAATTTGTTTAGAGTCATTTTTTTTTAAAGGATTTTGGAGATTTTTGGGAAAAGGTTGGGCAAGTTTGTGCCTTTACTCTGCCATCGTGGCTGTCCTTCCTCTCTCAGTGTCTATTCTTCTTACTGCATTGTAACTACTTTCTATGGCATCTAGATTGTTTAATTTCATAGGTATTTTTCTCTTTTACGCTGATTTTAAGTTGAAAATCCTTTTGATTATATTTGTAAGATTCAATATCAGTACATTCTTATTAACCATTGTTAAGTGAGCTCAATCCTTGTCCAAGAGTCCATCATTTTCAAGTTTTAATTTGTGGCCCAAAAATCTAAAATCTTAGGTATCACCCTCTCACCCAGTGATTTATTTTTAAATTTGCCTTTTTCTCTTCAAGTCTTCAATCAGTAATAATGATAGAAAAACAGCTATATCCCTAAATCCTTCAGATTTTTTGTCCAAGACTTCACAAACCTTAGCAATGTTTACTAGATTCATTCTGACAGTATCAGTTGTGTCCATGTGAATTATTAAAAGGGAGCAATAATAACTATCTGTTTTGATAAATCTTGGAAAGCTTTCTTTATCTCCTGAGTAAATTGTAAGCCTTTATCTTATTATCAACCACCTCAGTAAGCTTCTACACAACATTGTAAGTTATTACTACTCAACATGGTAAGTACTTAATGAATGCTTGTTGAGTGCTGAATATGTAGATTTAAAGAATGATTAATGGAGGGAAAGTAGTTGCTCCTACATCAGGAGTTACAGAACTCTTATTTTTAAGATGATCAGACAGATCTCTTGCTTCACTCCTCCTGTTTCCATCCTCTAAGCTATGGACACAGTTTAGGAGTCCCCTAAGGCAACTAGGTAGTGCAGTGGAGAGATCAGGCTTATTTCAGGTCATACTCAGGCAAGAAATGCAGCTTCAAATAGAAATACTAATGTTGACTTTGTTCTTTTAACCCTATCAGACGATGCTGCCTCTCCTAACATAGGATCTTGAAGATGTGTGAGTGTTTTTCAGCATACGGCCTATTTTTAGAGACAGTGAAGACCACCAATTCATCTTGGATGGTTTGGGGGAAAGGCCATGTGATATAGTACTAGAAAGACCACTAGGATAAATGTTAGAAGGCTGGAAGCCTCTCAGCTTTTTTCTAGACATATGGTCTCAAGTAAGTCAATTTATTTCTCTATGATTCAGTTGCCCAGTTATAAAATAGGGATAACACCATCTTATCCTGGATGCATACCTTATAGGATTTGCAATAGTGTTGGGTATTTAGGTGGTGCAGTGGACCACCTAGAGCATGAGGGACATGGAGTCATAGGACCTGAATTCACATCTGGTCTCAAATACTTACTATTGTGCCATCCTGGGAAAGTCACTTAAACTGATTTGCCTCAATTTCCTCATCTGTAAAATAAACTGGAGGAGGAAATGACAAACCACTGCAGTATCTTTGCCAAGAAAAGCGCAAATGGGCTCATGAAGAGAAGAACACAACTAAAAAATGACTGAACAACAACAAAAAGTGGAAGTGCTCTCTATATTGTAAAATATTATTCAGATATGACAAAAGTAAAATTTCCCTCACAGAACCAGAGGACTAAGATGTGAATGAATCTTGGATATCATCTGGTTTAACCTTTTCATTTTGCAGATGAAGAAATTAAGTCTACTGGCCATCCAAGTTCATATAAGTAATTTTGTACTACTTGGAACCAGAATTCAGGTCCTCTGATTCAAAATCGGAGCAGAGTATATTACCTTGATAAGTAGTGAATTCTCCATTTACTACAGGGGAGACTTGCCAGGGATAGCTTGGAGGGAATATTGCCTCTTCCTAGAAACTCCACAACAAATCATCTTGTTCCCTTATGGTCTTAGATTGTCTCCAATCCAAAAATATCCTCAAATGGACTGAACACATTAGTTCATTTTCTAATATTGGCTCATTCTCAGTCAATCTGAAAGCCTTAATTGCATAGTGGTCTTTGGGATGTTACATCTACCTTCATAGCTATGGCCTTCTCAATTTTCTTCCCATGCTCACTTTCTCAAAGAAGGACCGCAAAAATATGTTTTATAAGTCCTATTAAGTATTTACAAAGATAAGGCCCTCCATCTCCAATCCAGAGACCAGTTTTAGGACTCATACTAATGCTAAGCCATCCCTGCAAGAGATTCTACTGCCCACAGTTATGAATTATACTCACCCAAGTTGTGATGGGTAGAATCTGTCTCTTGTATGAGCAGGTGTCTTGCCCCAGCTGGGATTTCGAACATCTTGATGTAACCTTTATTAATATATTTAAAGAAAAAAACAAGCTTATGTTGGCTGGGTTATGGCCTGATGCACTCTAAGAATTTGTTATGAGAAATGAATAAATAGAAAGAATTATGTTGTATAATGTACATATGGTCACAATCACATCCATATGAATACATAACATATAGAGACATGATATAGAAACCTATAAACACACATGTTTACTAACATATGTACCTATGAACACAAATACAGGACCATGTGAACATATGTTCATGAACATATGTGCGCATAAATACATACTTATTCAAAATTGGCATTTCACAAATAGAGCAATAACTAACCATAAGTGTGCCTGGAGTGAAATCTGTGGGTGTTTTCCTATTCCTCAGTTATAGTAACTGAGTCAGTGAAATGAAATCACTTGCCTTAAGTCATTTGGCTCTAAGTCCTGGGCCATAGGCTGTATGGAAACTCAGTGGATAATAATTTATAGCCATGATTAGTCAAAAGATTATAGGTCTATAAATCCAGCTTCCCCATGTCCTACTAGGAGCACAGCAAAGTGTTAGTTACTGAGGACATCAAGCACGATTCAGCAATAGCCTTTTCTTTCAAAAGGAAGAGTAGGATTTGAGAATATGGCCAAACTGGGGTAAGAGCATTCCAGGCAAGGGAATGTTGGGGCAGAGACATAGAGATACTAGTCATCCAGTTTGACCAGAACTAGGGGCAAATTAAGTTGCAAATAAAGGTCAGATTCAAGATTGAAAGCTTGGTTGAGGAGTTGATGTAAGGTGGTGAGACTCTCTACCTGACAAAAGACCTCCCAAAAACTGAGAGTTAGTGACCAAGAGGGATGAATGACATGGTGGGGCTCCTACTCATACCAAGCAGAGTTGGCTCCCTGGGAAAGAACAAACCAATGGCCAGAGTCTCAGCAAGCCTGAGAGAGGGGGCCTGAGAGACTTTATAACATTTCAGGAGAGTCTCAGAGCAAGAAATACTAAGAGGAGAGGTGGAATCTAAGGGTTTGAGGCTGACATCCCAAGAGCACTGTGACACTGGCCCAAACTAAAACCTCGGAAAAAGGGCATGAGTGAGGACCGGGGGGGAGCAACTGTGGTCATTCAGACATCAACAGACTGATGGCGAATGCTTGATTTGAGCAGAGACATCCTTGGTTGTGTTTGTGTACCTTTTAGTACCAGATCTCTGATTTTATGCAATCTGCTCATAGAAAATGCCCTCTCCCACTACAAAGCAGAAATTGCTCTGCAACGACTAATCCTAATGTTGCCTGGGGAGCAACGAGAGGCTGAATGACTTGTCCAGGATCACGTAGCTACTAAGTGCTTATCCAATCCAGCCTTCCTAATTCCAAGCTGACCATGTATACTTTACGTCACATTAGCTCAAGACAATGATTCAATGGTGCTTATAAGAAGTAAATAAACAAACAAAAAACCCCAAACCAACATATCTCACTGCCTGATAATGAAATGCTTTGTCTCTTTAGTCTTATTTAGTAATCCGGGCAGCTGTGGTTCAGGTAGGAGAATTTGAACAAACACCTCAGACCAGTGATTCTCAAATTTGTTTTGGCCTCAGAATTCCTTGATACTTTATGCTATTAAAAATTACTAAAAACCCAAAGAGCTTTTAGTATGAATTACATCTATCAATATTTACTGTATTTAGAAATTAAAGCGGATAATTTAAAAATATTTATCTATTAGTTTTCAAAAAATCATAAACCCATTACATGTTAACATAAATGACATACTTTTAATAAAAAACCCTGTTTTTCCCAAATAATAATAATTTAGTGAGGAGAGTAGGATTCTTTTACATATTTTTGAAAATTAATGTCTGGAGATAACTGGATTCTCCTACTTCTGTATTGAATCTGTTGGAACATGTTGTTTTGGTTGAAATATAGAGGCCTCCTAAAGATATGTAGTTGGAAAAGGGAGGAGTATTTTAATAGGCAAATAACATCTTAGTATTATGAAAACTGTTTTTATCTTACCAATGCTATGAAAGGGTTTCATGGATTCTCTGGGGTCTTTATGACTACACTTTGAGAACTGATGTCTTAGACTTTATCCCATCGTAAACAGGGAATCATCAAAGACTTTGAGCAGGACAGGTATACGGTCATACCTGTTTATTAAGAACATTTATGGGGCAACATGTACATATACATGTACAGATGGAGAAAGACTGGAGGTGAGGAGAGAACACTATTGTGATCGGGTCCAGCTGTAGGAACAGGAAAGAATTCACAAGACCTAGTAACTGGAAGTTAGGATTAAGGAAAGGAGGAATTTTATGATGATCCATTCACCCACACAGACATGGACATATGAAACTACCAGGGAGTGAGTGACTGAAAGGAGAAGAGTCTTATAGATGATAGAACTGACCTTGTTTCTTAGGTAATCTTGTGAATGTCCCTTTGATTACTTTGCAGTGAGAGTTATCTCCTCCACACACACCACATTTGTCTTCTTGTTTGGTGGAACCAATCACTCGGTCACAGCCAACTTTCTGTGGGGGAAAAAGAATACCCTGGTTAAGAATGACCCCACTGTTATTCCTCAACAGCATCAGGATGTCTTATGCTGTAGCCAAAGCTAGCAGGGCTCCATGATGCTGGCAGGTATGTAGCAAGAGCTTCAGAGGTCTCTGGGGTGTAGTGGGAAACTCAACTTAATCAAAATGAGAAGTTCTTGAAACACTGTAGGAAAAATCAAAAGTCTGCAAGTCATATCCTATTTTCAGTTACCTTTCTATTTCAGAAGGCACTGAAGTGAATCCTTTTGCAAATGAATAATCTTCTGGGCTATCTCTATTGACAAAAACATTGCTTATCTACAACTGCAATTATAACATTTATTCTCATCTATAAAAAGGTGTAATGTTGTATGGAATTCAGATTTGGGCTGCTTTAGGCCTGTACTCTCACTACCAGGTCGAAGATGTGGTTTTTGGAGTATCAACATAATTCTCTGTTCTGCTAAAAGCATGGATTTTTTATTCTGCTGAATAGCTTTTTCTTCAGTGACATCAATCATGGTTTTGCCATTAAAAAATTTGAAGGGAAGGTCATTTCTGTAAAAGATGTGCTGGGATTGGGACAAAGTTCCTTCTGATATGGTGTAATAGAGAGATCAATGAGCTTGGAGGCAGGAAGAATTGGTTTCAAATTCCACTTTAGGTACTAGCTCTGACCCTGAACAAGACACTTAATCTCTTTGGGCTTCCTTCATCCATAAAATGCAGGTTAGACTTGATGACCTCTATGGTCTCATACATTTTAGAATCTGTGATCCTATCACACACTACTCTGTGCCACATCTGGCCCTAAAGTAACGGTCATTGAGTGATTCCATTTTACTGACGAGGAAACTGAGGCACAAAAGGGTGAGCACTCAAATTCTCTGACTGCTAAAAATTTACTTAGTAATTTCTTTTTTCTTCTTTTTATGTAGCTACTTTATTTTTTATTTTTAAAATTATTTTATAGCTTTTTATTCACAAATTATATGCATGGGTAATTTTACAGCACTGACAATTGCCAAACCTTTTGTTCTAATTTTTCCCCTCCTTCCCCCCATTCCATCCCCCAAATGACAGGTTAGACCAATACATGTTAAATATGTTAAAGTATAAATTAAATACAATATAAGTATATATGTCCTAACAATTATTTTGCTGTACAAAAAGAATCGGACTTTGAAATAGTCTACTATCAGCCTGTGAAGGAAATAAAAAATGCAGGCAGACAAAAATATAGTTACCTAGTAATTTCACCTTCTTGCACTGTTTATACTCCTCCATGCTCCCCCAAACCAGACTCTTCCCAAGTTTAACTTTTCTTTAACTCTTCCTTAGATTCGAAGATCAGGTGGTTCTAGCTAATAAGATCTTTTCCAATTTGGCTTATTCATGTATAGTTGAAGGTCACCTATTCTAGTTATATTATCATTACCATAGTGAGGACATGTGCTTTTGTAGGGTAGGAATTATTTCACGTTCATCTTGTATCCTAGCCATGTGCCTGGAAAACATTAGACACTCAATACATGCTTATCGTTTGATTTATAATTTCATCCTCATCATTCCTAAGGAATCCTTCGAGTGAAAATTACTTCCACCAGGGAAGGTGTTCACCTTCCTCTCACTTGGTAGATATGAACCAGGGAACTGTCTGAGACAGAGAGAAATTAAAAGACTTATAAGTTGCCAGAGGTAGGATTTGGAGCCAGTCTTCTTCACTTCAAGTCCAATTTTCACCCACTTTGTCCTGCTCCAGCAGTAGTAATAATCAATGCACATTTACTCAAAGTGTTGTAATTTAAAAATCATTTTCTTATTGGTTTGATGTTAGGCCACCTCTGTGACATGGGTCAACTCTACAAGATGAGGTCTTTTTAAAAGTAAATGAATACACAATAAAATAGGGATAGGGGATAAGGGCTGGGTCTATAATTTCATTGTCATATGTACTCCCAGGAGAGGAAACTCCTTCTACTTATATAGCCTGAAACCTTCTCTATAATTTCTTAGAGGACTGAGAGTTACAGAGACAGTGTATGTCAAAAGTGAAAGTAGAACTCAGTTCTTGGATTTGAGGCTGGATACCTATCTACTATACTATGCTGTCTCTTGGGAAAATAAGGACACAAAATCACTATATTATTACAACATAAATTAGGATAGTAAGGAAGAACTTTCCTTTTAAAGATATGAATAGGGGAAGAGTTCATCATTAAACAAGGAATAAAGAGGAACACAAAAGATAAAGTGAATAATTTAATTATATAAAATTGAAAACTTTTTTCTCACAAAACAAAATTAACACATTTATTGTTAAAAGGGAAACAGTTAACTGGAAAAAAGTTTTACAGAAAATTTTCTGAATGAAAGCTTAATTTCCAATAAAAGAAAATGATTCAAATGTGTAAGAATAAATGGTAAATGGAAGGATATAAAAAGACACTTCTCAAAAGAATGTACTCAGGCTACCAACAGGCAAATGAAAATAGGCTCTAAATCACAAACGATTAGAAAAATGCAAATTAAAGCAACATGTTATAAGACTGTCAAAGTGATAAAAACAGAAAATGACAAATATTGGACAGGCTGTCAGCAAAGAAGCATATTAATTCACTGTTGGTGGAACTGTGAATTGCTACAGAAGCAGAGGAACAAGAGACCAAATTGTTAACATTTACTGGACTATGAAGAAAGCAAAGAAGTTCCAGAAAACATCTGCTTCTGTTTCACTGACATATTAAAACCTTTAACTGTTTGGATCACAACAAAATGTGATCCTCAGGTTTTCAAAAAGATAGGAGTACCAGATCATCTTACTTGTCTTCTGAGGAATCTATATCAATGTTAAGAAGCAACAGTTAGAACTGAATGTGGAAAAGTGAATGGTTTAAAACTGGAAAAGAAATATGAGAAGGCTGCATAAATAAAATGTAGCAATTCCTCAAAGAGATAGAAGTACCAGATCATCCTACTTGGCTCCTGACAGAGAGGTAACAGACTCAGGAGAATAATATATAGATTTATATATATGAATACAAGCAGAATAAAATAGATTTTTGGACATGGGTGGGAAAAATTGATTGACTATGCATTTTTATTATGAATTCTCCCTTCCAATATGGGGGATGGGAGAGAAAAAATAAATGCTTATTAATAGAAAAATAAAATTTAAAAATTGTTCTGAAATCATTGTATTAAACTAGATCTTTCTTATAAATTTTTCTTTCATATTTCTACTGAATTAAAGATGCCTAAAGTCTTTCTCTGAGGAAACTGGGCAAGGAAATCAGGAAGATCTGAATTCTTAATTAGCCTCAGACAGTTCTTAGCTGTGACACTGGGCAAGTCACTAACCTTCTATTTGCCTGACAAAAAGTTCCACTAAGTCCACTGCAGAAGAAAATGCAATCCATTCCAGTAACCTTGCCAAGAAAGCCCCAAAGACAGCTATGGGCTATGCAAATCAGATATGACTGAACAATTAATCAACAAAAACATTTCTATTATCATTGGTCTTTTTCTCTTCATCTCATTTTCTTCATTCTGATCTTCCTTCAATGTGTAATATTCCCTTTTTTTCTATGACTAAGTGTATAGAATTCTGGGATGATAGATATAAAGCTGGAAGTGACCTTAAAAACCTTCTACAGAAGGTTTGGTGTAGAGAGCTTCATGATTTTCCTAGGTCAGCAAGCTTTTTGGGTAGAATTTGAGCTCAAGAATAATCCTGAATCCAAACGAAGTACCTTATGCATCATATCATGTCAGATTTTGGGGTAGGAATAGTACCATATGTCTATGAATCACCAGTATATGTTAACTCATTTGAACCTCACAACAATACCGTAAGATTTTCAGGATAGGGATTACTAACCTAACTTTACAGATAAGGAAGAAGAGGCCGAGAGAAGTACAATTTGTAAAGAACAGAGTTGGAGATGGAACTTAGGGCTCCAAAGTCATGTCTTTAAGAATCTAAATGCCAGCTGTCTCCAACACTTACCAAACAGTCTCCACGTACACAAAGGCTGTAAGGGTCCTTGTAGGAGCAATGAGTCCCATCATGGACCATTCGCTTCATGGAAACCACTTCTCCAGTTTCTTTTGACTGGCAGTAGAGATGGCATCTTTCCTTGGCTGGAGAATAAAATGGCAGATTTCATTTGCTTTACAAACTTGTAAACAACGGTTTACACTTAATCCTTTTGGGCTCAGTATGTCACCATGGCATGTGGAACTACTGGTATGTATACGAGTGATTTCAGATCATCACATCTATAGGAATGAGCTGGGATCAGGAAACAGAAAGTAGGGCATGGGGGTGGAGAGGAAAATGAAAGGGAGATAGTAGAAGGGATGCTGTACTTGTAGCTGAATTGAAATTGGCTATGAGATTTTGGAAGTACTAATTTAAAGCCCACCAATACTTCAATGGTCAGCTCAGGACGACCTTCTTCCTAAAACATTCCCTAGCTCCCATTTCCTCTGAATCTTTTATGGTATTTGTATTTTGCCTTATATCATGAATATTTATGCCAGTGTCTTATTAATAATAAGCAATGAGCTCCGTGAAGGTACCTTTCCCCAATTACACTATCTGAAAATCACACATGCTTAAAATCTCAGTGACATCTTTCATTCCTGTCTCTTCCCAATCCATGATATTCAATTAGTTAACAAGTTTTGTTGGCTCTACTTCTATATCTCAAATCCATCTCATAATGCTAAAAATTCTAGTCTAGACCCTCATCACCTCTAATCTAGACTATTTTAATTGCCATTTAACTGACCTCCCTGCATCCAATCTCCTTTTTCTATTCATCCTTCATACACCTGCCCAAATTAACTTCACAATACACAGGATTATACCTCGTTGTTCTAAAAATCACTTCAGTGGCTCCCTATTGCAAGCATGAAAAATTGCCTACTCTTTATTTCAGCTTTTAAGGACTTCTACAAGGAAATTCCAACATTTCTTTTTAGCTTTGTTTCAAATTCCTCTCCTAAAAACACTACTTTGTAGCCAATCTGAACAATGAGTTCTCTGAATTCACACAGTTTGGAAACTCCTTGAGGACAATGATTACTTCAGTCTTGTCATTTTGTCTCCCATACGTAACATAGCATTCTTGATATAGTAAGCCCTTAATGCTTATTGGACTGAACTTATGCATCTTATTCTCCCATGGCTCTCTGCATGTCTCCTGGACACAACAGGAGCTCAAGAAAGGTATATTTTATATACCTATATATATATTACATATATATATATATATATATATTAAGAAATCATAGATTTAGTGAGCAAGCCACCTCTTTAATTGTGTGATAAAGATATTAAAGCTCAGGGAGCAGGGATATTTTGACATTTATAAGGTTACACAGTTAGTAGCAGAACTGGGACTAGAATCCAGGTCTTCTTAATTCAAATCAGTGATCTTTTCACTGTACCTTATTAGGTAAATGAATGAATTTAATTAGCATGCACAAGCTTTTGTGCTCAGATCATGTTCTTTTCTTTTCAGGGCACAGAATTTTATCCTAAAACATGTCATGGAGAATTAATAATGGATTGCCAATACCACCTCAGGCCCAAATTTTCACCCACAGAGAAAGATTAATTTTGAGGATGGAAAAAAATAATTATAACAAGCTGTACACAGCTAATCTCCTGCTGCTAATGTCTACTTATTTATAGATGCCTGGCTAGTCCTGAGCTATGGAATAGGAAATATAGACAGGGGGTGACCCATTTAAAAGCACCCCCACTGAGCAGACAGTGGCCCTAAAGTGGATATAGTGTCATTGGCCCTCCCCAAGGATTTCAAACTATACTAGTACAGGAACAGAGTCAAAAGGCATGGCCAGCTATTACTGAACTGATTTGTTACCATCACCCAATTTTCAGAAAACCTTTCTTAGTTCTCCAAAAGGTAAATGACCCATATAAGGCATCCTGCTGATTCTTCCAAAGGCAGAAACAACTTTCTTCCATGATCTAGATCTAAGGTAGGTTCAAAGCAAGCAAAAGTCCCACCAACTACCCTCCCTCCCCTCAGGTAAAGGAGATCTTCTGGGCCAGGGGCATTCTTAGTCATTTGGCTCATCTTTAGGATCAAGGAAAAAATATATATGGTCACATAAATTTATATAAGAGTCTTCCTGTCCGAGATCCTGATTCAAACATTCTTTATTCTACCCTTGTTTCCCAACATAGTATTAAGTCCTTTCTTATGATGCTTCATTATGGCACAGGGATAATCCTGGGTTCTTACAGTTCCCACCAAGTTCTGGTAGTTGCCCCTAAGCTAGAATTTTACTATGGGGCAGGTAATGTCTGACAGCTTAAGATGCCAGAGACTTACCACCAGAGTGCTGACCATGGTTCTTACCAGAAAGCAGGGAGGGATTTTTTTTTTAGTTTTGTCAGGTTCTGCAATTTACAAAGATTGTTTACTCTTTACTACAATTACTACAAAGATTGTAGGGAGGAATGGGGTTCTTTTGATGTCCAGGTGGATAATTGCTCTTCAAGATGTCTAATGAAATTACAGCAGAGAGACACAAGAGGGCACTCCAAGTGCACCAATAGAGGGGTGTGGTATCAGAGCTCCAAAAAGAATGAATTTGAAGGTTTTTTTCTTTAGCCAGTACATCAGGAGGGCTTATCTCTAAGTAATATGATGATCAGGTGTTAACTATTAGTGGAAAGAAAGGGATGAAGGGTGGAAAATCTCAGGATTTAGCCTTTTCAGGAAGAAGACTTGTATTTATTTCTCATTTTCTATTACCCTTAAGCAAAGATGCTTTTCATCAAAAGTAAAGCAAAAAGTAAAGGCAGTTTAGTTTAATGATGGGCACAAATCAGTTCCACTCTATTTAATAAATGAAGTATCTTATTCAAATATGAATAGGAAAGTGTTGAAGTCCTTTGTCAGTGACCCTGCAATTCCTGTCCTAGGTTGGGCTGGATGCTAAACAGAGGGTAGGATCATATTTACCAAATTGGGTTTGCCAAGCAAAAAGAAAGTTAGTTTTCAATCCTTCCCATGGTCTTCTTCGTTAATAATGAACTTCTTCAGGCCTCATTGAGGCCTTTGTTTTGTACTGTTCTAATGTATTTATTACATGATATTATATATTATAGTTATTTGTATATGTTTCTTATAGTCCAGCTTAAAATATAAGATCCATAAAGGCAAGAATTATATCTTATTTAAATTTTTAGATCTTCCTCATTCCAATCACAGAGCAGTGCCCATTAAGTGGATGCTTCTTAAATATTAGTGGTTGTTGCTGTTGCTAGCTCAGAGGTTAATGGTAGAATATGTGTGAAAGACTTCTGTAGCTAGTGGCATTGTAGATAGAACACTAGCTCTAGAGTCAGAAAAACCTCAATTAAAATCCAGCTTCAGACACTAATTAGTTATGTGACCCTGGACAAGTCACTTAAATAACTCTGATTGCCTCAATTTCAAATTTAATTGTAAAATAAGGATAATAATAGCACCTACCTCACAGGGTTGCTGTGAAGATCAAATGAAATAGTATTTTATAAAAAAAAAACTCAGTACAGTGTCTGGCACATATTGACAATATATTTCCATAATAATATAATTATATGTGGCAATGAAAATGCCACAATAAGGACTTATTCCTTTTCTCTTCCCTTTTCCCTCTAATGTGGAAGCAAGGGCATAAAATTTTATCCTAAAACATGTTTATTTGCCATATTTCATTAGGAGTAGCCATGGCTCCTGAAGAGAATGAAGACGTTGCTGGCTGATTCTTTAAAGACAGCAAGCAAAGCTGATGGAATACAAGTAACGAGTTATTATATCCTTTGTTATTAATTGCTAGTCTCTCTATGTTGAAACTAGTGAATAGTCCCGGTATTCAGGTGCTCACTGAACCAGGAACAATTATAACTGGAATTTGTAAACATGATCTTTGAATGCCAAAGTGTGTCTAGGTAGAATGTAGTTAATAGCAGCCCTTAATCATCTCATCTACAAGAGGCCCAGTGAAGTAGAAAGAACTCTAGTTTGCCAACCATGTTAAACTCAGTCTCTATTCCCTATATTGAGAAAAAAGCATCAGGGGAAGGAGGTTTCTTGGCAGCCCCTTTTTACATTATGTAGGCAACCGGTTTAGACAAGGCTTTCTTAGATCACAGTAGCTGCTACACCTATAAAACCAATCCCAGATCAATTGACAGAACTGAGAAGCTTCTTGGGCTCACAGCGGGCTTTCCTGAAGAAGCACAGTATCTAGAATGAGGGAGGTTATGGGCCGTCTGTTCTGTGTTTTGTTTACGACATCTACTTTTGGGTACTACATTACAAGGAGACATGGCTAACCTAAAACAAATTGAGAGATGATTAGATGGAGTGATTGAGCTATCTGTGTATTTGTGGGTGGGGAGGGAATAATGTTTCACCTGGAGAAGAAAAGAGATACCTAAAGGGCTTTTAGAGAGAAGGGTGATTAGACTTGTTCTCCTTGGTACTGGAGGGAAGAAGTTGAAGTTGCAAAGAAGCAAACTGACTCTTCTTGTAAGAGTAGAACTTTGTAATGCTCAGAACTGTAATGAGAATGCTACTATGGGAATGAATAGGATCCCTGTCCCTGCAAGTCTGTCATCAAGGGGGGCTGAATGAAGTCACGCAAGTTTTTGAGGGATTTTCTCCTTAAGGTGTGAAGTTGAAGTAAGTGGATCAGAGAGCCCTTTTAGGTCTGGGACGTCTGTGGACTTTGGACATTCATTTAAAGGAAGAGCACCCCAAGAATGGAGACCTCTGGTGAGTGGTTCAGGTTGTCGGTGTAAGCTTGGCCACAAGATGGAGCATTGGAGTTTTTATCAGTGAGCTCCAGCTTATTTGCAGTAAAGTTCAACCTGTAGGAGTGTTTCTAGGCGGTGAAAGCTCTCTCTTTTTTTTTTTTTTTTTTTTTTTTTTTTTTTTTGATAAGAACAAGTTATCTTTATTTCATATTTTTGGTTTATAAAATTTAGAAATAGAAAAAACTGAGATTGATTATTTTCATTTTAAACAATCAGATATTTTCTTACAAATATTTTCTTGCAAGTTTAAAAACAAGATCTTCATGCCTTTCTTCCCAATCGTTTCTTGATAAAATATCCTACTAACTTCTGGGGTCTCCTTTGATACTCGACAAGTACTTCATGGGAGCTGCTAATCTGATCTTCAATAAGCCGATTTAGAAGGGTAACACACACAACAGCAGCTTTGATGCCGCTAGCACCGCACATGGCTGCGAAGATAGAAGATTCCATCTCAATGTTTCTGATTCCAGCATTATAAGCTGCCTGTAAATACTCTTGCTTATCCTTGTCAGTATATGAGCAGAAAGCACCATCCAACCGAGCTTGACCTTCATAGAAGTCTAAAGTACACATCGTGTTTCCTATGACAGTATTAAATTCATTCATCTCTTTGGCACATTCCATTAATTCCTGATTCAGGTCATCACTGAGTTCTGTATTTCGCACAATCCGTTTCCCCAAAACAATCTGTTCAAATTGAGGTTTGAAGCAAGAATCTGTAGCTCTTCTGGTTAGTACCACTGAGCCAGGCTCTAGACCTATTCCACCACATGTGCCAATGCGAATGATGACAACATCAGAACATCTGGCATGATATAGTAATTTGATGAGTTCATGTAACATGATTCCAATGGAAGGAACTCCCATGCCATGACTAACTGATAACACAGGCCCAATCTTATACATGGCATAGCGGTCAGTTCCTTCACAAATGTTAGGATGGTCTGTGCCAGGTGGTGCAAGTCCCAACTCTTCTCCTATATAGGTAATGAAAGCTTTCATCCGAACAGGACTTCCTCCAACACAAACAAACTTTACATCTCCAAACATGGTCTGTAAGTCATGAGTTTTAGTCCCAAGATTAAAATGGTAAAGAATGTCTTCTTTCATTCCTGAGATATTTGGGTTTGAAAGGTGAATTGAATGTTCATCGGAAGTCTGAAGATTTTCAGGTTTCTTTTCCTGAGTTGCCATATTTTAACTTCAAGCTGGATCCTGGTGAGATTAAGTGATAACGAGGGGAGCACCTGAGCTGCGCTGTGATGCCTGGGAGAGGGTGAGTTGCTGACCCGGGGAGCTCTAGGCAAGGAAGAGTACCGGAAACCTCCTCCGGTGAAAGCTCTCTTAAACCCTTCAACACTCAGCCTTTCTCTCCTCTTAGAGGTCAGGTTTCCCTCAACTTCCATGAGAACGGGGCTCCCATTCCAAGACATGAAGATTCACCAAGTCCTTGTGGGTGTCAGACCTATATCCCTATAGAACCTGACCCAGAAGTGAGATGTTCCTCGGGGGCGGGGGGAGGAAGAAGAGAGAGAGAGAGAAGAGAGAAGAGAGAGAGAGAGAAGAGAGAGAGAGAGAGAGAGAGAACACGAGAGAACAGATAGAAAGTATACTGCAGGGACAGTTCTCTGATTTTTCCTTCCTTTGAATCCAGAAAACTTATCCTATTCTCAAAGTAGTACCATCTGGCTAGGCTTAAATAATCTTTTGTAATTCCCCTGTTGCAACATTGGGGTTGGGCAGATTTAAGAGGGAAGCTCAAGATGCAAGGCCTTCTGAGTAGGGGTATGTGTCAAAGCCCATGACTAAACAATTAGGCTGCCAGGAGGTTCACTCAGTCCACAGGGATTGGTGATCTTGTTTGTGCCTATTGATGGTCAGACTCCATCTGAAAGACTAACTGGAGAACTGCCTCATAATTCTAAAAGATTGTGATAAGGAAAGGATGACTTAGTCTTCTTATGCTTGGCTTCAAAGGACCAAAATAAGACCAGTGGATAGAAATTGTGCTAAAGTAGATTTAATTCAAACAGAAAAAATTTTGTAAACGTTAGAGCTTAGAGTAGTCTGCTTTAATAGCTAATAAGTTCTTCAATTTTAGAATTATTTAAATATAGGCTAGCTCCCAGCTTTTTAAACTTGTTAATGATGCCATATGGGATCTTATACCTGAATGTGGGGGGTGATGAAATTATGATTTATTATCAGTAAATGTTTGATTTGTATAACAATTTTACATACTTATATACCCGAAGTCACGTGGAAATTTCTCAGGCAAAAAAGGATTGCTAGTGGAAAAAGTTTAAGAAACCCTGGGCTAGATGATTACTTGTCATGGATGACATGTGGGGAAATTTTGTTCAGATATGGGCTGGACCCAGATGATCTTTGAGAGCCATTTTAACTCCAATTCCAAGATAATAGGATTCTATAATTCTAAGAAATGCTGCTGTTGGATTCTTCAGGTTCAATCATACCAAATGTTTATGCTGAGCGCTCCTCTCCATTGGGTACCTGTGTCGAGCTAACACCAGTAAAGATCTCATATCCATCATCATAGTCCATCAGAAGATATGTAGACTGCAAGGTGTTAGGTAGAGACTGAGAGTGAAGAGAAACGTATCAATTTTCTACTATCAGCAGGACTGAGTGAAGGAACCAAGGAAGGGAAAGTGTGTGTGTGTGTGTGTGTGTGTGTGTGTGTGTAGGAAATAGATGAGAGTTTGAAAAATGGAGGGAGATAAGCTGGCTAGAGATTGAGATGAAAATGTCAGCCTGTCATTCATACTGTATACTGGAATGGGCACATTTGGATTTATAGAAGCTAAGGATATCTGCCTGGACCATCTAATCTAGGTGGAATTTTTATTTCACCCCACCTGAAAACTTAAAAAAGGAATCTAATCTAGAGCACTGTATTCCACTCAGACAGGCTTAGATGGGAGGTGAGATAGATCCCTTTTTTTTAGATTGCCCAGGCAGGGTTGGTCTGGATAGAGAGAAGTAAAAGTGTCTTAATCAAAGTCACATCCCTCAGCCCCTTATTAGAATAGGTCCTACTTCTCATTTTAATATTCATTCTCTCCAATTAACCAGTTAAAGTTGATTGCCACCTGTTGAAAACACCTACTTTTCCAAGGGTATATAAGCACTAAGAAGCCTCCATGTTTCATCTTTGGTTTGTGAGAGAAAACCAAATGATCATCCTTTTGTTAATTATTTGCTAGCCAAAATTAATAAAACTATTAATTGCTCAGAATAAAAAAAAAGTTAAAGATGCAATTCCCATCCCCATGCCCATTTTCCAGTTCCTATCCAGGCGTCTCTTATCTAGACACTGAGCTCTTATGTGCTCAAGTGGAACTGTACTCTCAGATATTTGATCCAATGAATTGCTAAGACCTGTTGGTTTTATCTTCTCAACCTCTTGCATATCAATCCTGCTCTCTACTCCTCATGCTACCCACCATCTGAGCACAGACTGTCATTGCCACCTGCCCGAACTATTGTAAAATCCTCCCAAAGAGTCCTTGCCCTCTATTTTCATTCTAATTCATCCTTCATACTGGTGCTGAATCACTTTTCCCTTTATGCTTCTTCTCAAATCACCCAACTGTGGCTCCCTATCACTTCCAGTGTCACTCATTTGAGTACTCCTCAGCTTGTCCCACAAAGCCCTCCATAATTTAGAGCCACTCTACAGTTTCAGCCTGATCTCCTTCTACTTATTTCTATGCACTCTATTTATGCTGCCTAAGCATGAACTGTGCTTTTTCCTTGCTCATACATTCTTTCCTACACCTCATATATTCACCCCCATACTTTTCTGCTGAATTTCTGCTAATCCCTTAAAGACAAACTCAAACCCTTCACAAAGCCTTCCCAGATGAGCTCTGTTGGGAATGGTCTTCCTTTTTAGACAACATAGAATTTTGTCTTGTTCCTCTCTAATCCACTTATCATATGATAGTATGAAATTTTCTGGACAAAGTTTTATTGGTCCTAGACACTTTTGCATGAGTTCTACATGTTCTGATATCAGTCCTAGAAAGAAATGACTTTGTTCTAAGCTCTTGTTGTCTCAATGTCAACACACTGATGCTGAAGAAGCTCAGGGACAATTCATATACCTGAGCTAAACTTTTGAGATTGGATTTTTTTTAAAGGGGACGACAATGTGTTCCAGAAGCTGGAGAGCTGCAGACAGATATCCAGCACAGAAGAGAGATCGATTTGACTCTGGAAGAAAGCCTGTACCTCCATCCAAGTGGCTTTGGGCGCTCCAGCTACCCCCACATATGATAGGAGGGAGCCTGATACCTTTCCAATATCTAGTAGGCTGTTCTAGTAGGCCTTTAATGAAAATCATCCAGGCTCACCCTCCTTGTGCTCATGGGGTAGCCAGTGATGCTGGGCATTCCCATGTTCAAAGTAGAGATCCCACTGGCGGCATTGCTCCTCTCGGAAGTCATCCAGGGCGTTGGGGCAATCCTGCGTGTTGCAGAGCTGGAACTCATAGCTGAGCCCCACACAGGAACGACCTCCATTGGTTGGGCTATGGGAAAGAAAGAAAAACTTGCAGCTTACAGAGCCAGAGAAAGACCATTGTGGGAGGGATTGGAACTTTGGGGATGGGGGAGAAACACTTAAAACTGGTCACCCCGATGTTGTAACTATGAAACTGGTCACTTTCCATTCTCAAGATGCATGAAATTGCCAAAGATTTTAGAATAAATTCACAGCTTACTGAAGATATGGATTCTCTCTCTCTCTCTCTCTCTCTTTTTTTTTTTTTTTTTTTGTGGGGGTGGAAGGGATGAGGCAGGGAGAGAAGGTAAAGTGGTTTCACTGGTTTACAAGAGTTTTGATATGGAAATCTCTTCCACCAATGCAGATCACCAACTTATCTAAAATTTAAAAATTTTCAAGCAGTAAAGAAACTAAGTGACGCCCATGGTCACACAGCTAGTTTGTGTCGGAAGCAATCCTCCAGCCTCTATCTTCTTGACTCCAAGCTTTGTGCTCTATCCGCTACATGATACTACTTCTCATAAGAAGGTGGATTTAGCCACAACATTTATGCGATTATCACATTACAAAAACACAAATAAAGTGTGGTCAGAATGATCACTTACATATTGGTTGACCTATAATTTGCAAGCTATTCATAGCATTTAATAAGGTAGCTAGGGCTACTCTACCTACCAATTAACAACCCAAAAAGGGGTATCGAGTTCTTATTCTGCTCAGCTGAGTTGATTTATACTTAAAAACATGTGGTCTCTGTCTTCACAGAGCTTACAATTTAGTTGAGGAGATGGAACTAACACATATTTAGAAGAATTCTTTTGGTTTTTTGAACTCATCTAAAATGTTAATGTTGGACGATAGTATTTAAAGCTGCAAGGGTTGTTGTTGCTTAGTCATTTCAGTCTTGTCTAACTCTTGATAAACTCATTTGGGCTTTTCTTGGTAAAAATACTGGAGTAGTTTGCCATTTTCTTCTCCAGATCATGTTACAGATAACTAAACTGAAGCAAAAAGAGTTAAATGACTTGCTCAGGTAGCAAGTATCTGAGACCGGATTTGAACTCGAATCTTCCTGACCTCAGGCCCAGCACTGCACTATTTATCTGAATGATAATATCTAGAACTTAAAGGGACATTAGATTTATATCATATACTAATCCAGAAGGGTTTTTTAAAATCATTTTTGTGTCATGGTCATGGAGCCTCCTGAACACAATGGACATCTTTTTAAAATATGTTAAAATGCATAAATAAAATATATATGAGGTAATAAAAGAAACCAGATATATTGAAATAAAAAGGTAGTTTTTTCCATTTAGGTATATGAACCCTCTGAAACCTATCCTGGGTTAAGCATCTGTAGGTCAACCCCCTCATCTTACAGAGAAGAAAACAAGTTCAGAGGAGCTGCCCCAAATCACCTGGTTGTTCTCACTCCCAATCCAGTGTTCTTTCTAGTCTATCATTTGGCTCCTACTCTTTAGCTCTTTCCTTTTGAAAGAACAAATGCAACAATTATTTATTCTTATTTCTATTTATTTATTATATTTCACAATATGAACAACAATAAATGGGGGCAGAGGAGCTTGCCTCAATGATTTCTAAGGCCCCATTCAGTTCTAAGAACTGTATTTTCAGTTCAGATAGCAGTACTATATGGAAAAGATAGCACAAATTACCTAGACTCTAGAAAAGTCAGAGAAGCTGTACATATTAAACCTGGGATGGGGAAAGAGTAGGAGGACATTCCCTTACACTGGTTCCTTACACTGGCTTAAGAGCTATTAAAATTGAAGACCTCAAACAAGAGGCTTCTATATCACATAAACCTTTTGTCCACCTCTACTTGACTTGCAAGAAGGAACTCTGACCCACCAGCCCCGGTAATTAAGCCTGCTTTCCCCTGGCCCAGAAAAGACAAACTTCTTTTCTTCTGCTGCAACCTCTTCCCACTCAGAATTACGGACTCACTCAGTGAAGCTGAGAATGCATCATGAAGGGATATGCATCAAAACAGAAAAAGTGACAGCTTTGGAGCCGCATAACCTGGGTTCAAGTGTGGGCTTTTACTAGCTATATGGCTAAATCAACTTAGCCCTCTCTAACTCAGTTTTCTCAATTATAAAATGGAGAATGAGAGGCAGTGTGTATCATGGATTGAGTACTGGTCTCAAAATCTTTAAAAAGATGGGTTCAAGTCCTGTTATACATTGGCTGTGTGAGTTACCTGATCTCTTATTTCCCTAGGAAATCCCCTAAAACCAAATTGTGCACATTGGATGGAGGATGGAGTTTTGTATGCTGATGAAATCACAACTGAAAGAAAACGATTCTTCAAATACAGTAATACCCGCATGCCCTATCTTGCAGGGCACAAGGAAAGGGCTCTGTAAAACTGAAAGTCCTACTTAAATGTGAGCTACTAGGATCTGTATTATCATCTTATTCTTGGCACCAGATTGACTTATCTCAACTACATCTCAACTTACACAGGGGTCCTCAAATTATGGCTTGCGGACCAGATGCAGCAGCTGAGGACTATTATCCCCCTCACCCAGGGCTATGAAGTTTCTTTATTTAAAGGCCCACAAAACAAAGTTTTTGTTTTTACTATAGTCCGGCCCTCCAACAGTCTGAGGGACAGTGAACTGGCCCCCTATTTAAAAAGTTTGAGGACCCCTGAACTAAAACGTATCTCAACTAGATCAAAAGCTCCTCAAAGACAGGGATCCATCATATTAACTCAATTCTTCTCACTTTCGTTGGATATAATGCCTGAGTAGGGTTATTTACTCTGAGGATGGTCCATGGCATTTCATTAGTGTTGAGGACAGTGATGGAGGAAGAGATAATTCTGTTAAAGAACTGTGGTGTAGTGAAGGGAAATTACTCTAGAAGTTAAGAGAGCTTGACTCTAGTCTTGTCTGTGGTTTATTGAGTAACCATTTGTAAATCACTTAAACTTTCTGGGATTCATTTATATGATTTCATATATAAAAAGGAAAAAAATAACATAATTTACTCCACAGTACTACTGTAAGCAAAGTGTTTTGCAATCCATAATATGCTCTCAAAATATGAAATGGCCACGGAAAAGTAAATTTTTCCTCAGTTTCCTTATCTGTAAAATGGGGATATTATTTGTCCTATAAATGGCATGGAGGTTGTTATAAGATCAAAATAAAATCTAAGATAAGGACTATATGCAGACATAAAAAGGCTGATATGAATATAATCTCATTAGAATCATGATCCTTTGGAATTTGGATTGTAGATCAAAGCATACTTTTTTTTAAAAATTTTTTTCTTTTTTTTTTTCTGTGATTGCTTTCAGTCATATTTTGCATGACTCTATATAAAAAAAGTATATATCCTATTGCCTTCTCAAGGGAGAGGGAAAGGAGGGAGAGAATTTGGAACTCAGAATTTTAAAAAAAGGAATGTTAAAATTTGTTTTTACTAATTGGAAAAATATTTTAATAAAAGAATCATCATTCTTTGATAGTGACTCCATCAATGGGTACATTTTATGAAAATATGGGGCCAACTTACTGTGGGTTGTCACATTGACGGGTTCTGAATTTCACACCAGTGCCACAAGTTCTGGAACAAGAGCCAAACTTACTCCACGCACCCCAATTTCCATCTCGTTTCAAGATATCTGGAGTGAGCCAGATACAGTGTCCTTTAAAACAATGCTGGAAGAGAATCCAAGAGAAAAACATGAACACATTCACTAATCTGGTATATCCCCCTCTTCCTCATGGAGAGAGAAATTCACTCACTCCAAGGATGCTGAGATCTCAGACACATGACCTTGAATTCTTGTTGAATGTAGCTAGTTTTCCTGTAGAAAATAATTATACCTTTTCCATACATATATGTATATATATGAAGTTCTCTGGCTTTAATAATTCCTGGTCAGAGAAATAGACATTTTTTGGGAAATTCACTTTTTCAATGAATTGTTTGCTCAGAAATATCCAAAAGCTGGGCATTACAGAGCAGACTCATAGAATATCAAAGCTAGAAGAATGCTTCTAATATAGAATGTTAAGAATATAAGAGAGACCAAAGAACATAGAATATTAAAAAAGTGGAAGGGACTGTAGAATATGTCATATTAATGATGAAATGGACCACAGAATGCAAATATAAGAATTGTAAAAGAATACAGCATATAGCATGTTAGAGTTGAAAGAGACTACAAAATATAGACTATCAGTGCCCAAACAGGCTTATTTTATAGATAAAGAAACTGAGGCCCACATAGGAAAAGAAAAGATTGCCAAAGAAAGTGACAGATAGCCGTGGATACAAAATAATCACACAGATGATGTATGTGGAATTTTAGCAATATCAGGATCCGAATATGGTTCTGGCAACAAATCCATTGTTCTTTCTTCTATAGTACAATAAGAATGATGGGATGCAGGGCTTTGGACATCTGGTCCTTCTCCTCTGGACTTTTCAAAGGGTATCTGTTTTGGTCATATTGCTTGGCTGGGAAATTTGCCACTTATACACATATATGTACACACAGATAGTCAGGACAGGTGTAATCCTTTACTTGTTTTTCTTAAAACACAAAACAAAGACAAGTTTAACTTCGTACAATTAGCTTCAGCAACCACTTTTCCTTTTTGAATTAAGTTAAAGTGATAGTAGTGAGGGTAGTAGAAACAACTGTAAGACTATTTCTTCACGGAGCTTATGAAATTGCTAAGATTCAGGAAAAAAAAAAAACAAAAGTCCCTTTCTGGGTGATGTCCATACAAAGTTAGCCAACAATATGTCAACCAAGGAGCACTGAATAAATATCTGGGTCATATGTATCTATTTGTGAAAAAAGAGGAGTTTGTAATGACAATTCAGGACCAGTTGCCACCAGAAATTACAGAATGTTATCCTTAAGGAAGCTGGATTTAGTGATAATATAGATTATTTAAGGGAATAACAGAAATTATGTAACAGTTCAATGCAGAGTGAAAAAAAAGAGTACGTCCTGAATATACAGTAAGACACGACCTTATGGCTAGAATTAAAAATCAGATGCTTGCCCTTTCATTTTTTTGGCAGACGAGAAATCCCAATTCTATAAATACAGGTCTTAATATATCCAGAAGACCTGAACCAATTGACTCTACTGAAACTGGAACATTATCAAAGACCAAGCTGCTGCTCATGATTATCAAGACAATAAAATGATCATTTAAGAACAATGTTTTTAGTATATGGTAGCATGCCAAATAGTTGCAATATCCAAAATAATGGGACAAAAAGATTTTGAAATAGAGACGTAGCAGAAGAGATTTAAATTATGTGGGAATAGAAGGAGAGGAACATACAACAGTCCTGTTATCCTGGAGCTGTGCTGAAGGTGCTTTCAATAAACCTACAAAGGATGAGTTTACATCTTAATAATTTTACTCAACTCAGGAAGCAGGATTTTATCCAGTTGTGCAATGGTCCATGAAATATTAAATTTAAAATACTCAAAGCAGGAGCAAAATTTAAAATAAAACTTTTTATTAGTGATACTGGTCTACAGTTTTCCTCCCTCTATTTTGATTTCTTTCCTGATTTATGAATTTAGTAGGATCCTTCCTTCTTGTATTTTTCAAACATTTTATGTAATATTAGAATTAATTATTCTTTAAATGTCTAGTAGAACTTGCTTGTAAAATTCATTTAGTCCTGAGTTTTTTCTTGGGGTTCATTTATGGCTTATTCAATTTCTTTTTAAATAAAGTTTTTAAATATTCCATTTCCTTTTCTGTTAATCTGAGCAATTTATGTTTTTGTAGATACCAATTTCATTTAAATCATCAGTTTTAATATAGTTGGTTAGGTAAAATGGCTCCTAATAATTGCTTTTATTTTTTATTCATTGGTTGTAGATTTGGCTTCTAAGTTATTTGTTGAAAGAATGTATAGTATGGGATGTACTCTATTATATAGTTTTTTTGTTGAAATACTCTTTGATCTTGAATGCAGGAAAATCAAAAAGAATGTTAATAAATACTGTATACAGATGAATACCTATAACAAGGGTAAATGAATCAGGTGAATTAGGCACATTTCTGAGGTGCTCAAAAGTGAAGATCATAGGAAAAGATAAAAAATATGTAATTACTGCTATTTCAATCCATGTCATTAAGATTAGGGCACAATTTGTTATATTCGCCATGGAGACACAATTAATTTAAACTAGATGGTCATGTTCATGGGTTCTGAATTTTCAAGTTCACAACCATCCTCCAGAATACATTAATTTATAGTAGGTGAGAAACCAAGGCTTTATCAATCCAAGCACATTCTCCCTTATACAAAAAGTTCTTTCCTGTAGAACAGGGTTTTTTTTTTGTCCTAACGATTTCATAAAAGGTTAGAAAATATGAAACTGCAAGGGCTCCTGGAGTGATAAATTATCCTGCATATCTCTATCTATTTAAACTTTGGAAATAGCATAAATTTCATGGTCAGACAAGTTTCCCATGTGACCTGGTTCTTACTGTCTAGGAAGACTTTAAGAGAAAAAAAATTTAAATCATTTTGTGTTTCCTAGTTCTCATCTAAAGTTCTCTTCTGCTGTGCTGTTATGGTGTGAAGGGTACTCTATATTCTCAAAGGTTATGCCAGCTGAACACAAAAGCTCCTATCAAGCTGGAAAGAATCTGGATAAAAACTTGGATATGGACTAGAGTTATATTATGTGAAGACTAGGTTAGTTAAGTGCAAGAAAGTTCATCACTAGAAAATGGTTGGCTCCAATTATAAATATTTGTAGCTACTGCAATTCATAAAGCATAAGAAACAGCTTGGTATAAGATAAAGCCATGAATTTTAAATCAGAGAACCAGTGCTCTTAATTCCTGGTTCTGACTTTGGGCAGATCAGTTTCTTGGGGTCTCAGTTTCCTTATTTGTAAAATGAAGTTATATGAAATGGCCTCTAATGTTCCTTGCAGTTCTACATCTATGATTTTGGGATGACTAAAGTGTGGTGGGGATGTGATTTGCATTGGTAGCAAGATCACATAACTTATAAGTTCTGGAGCCTGAAAATGTGCTGGATGTTTCTTTCTGCCCAACATCACTAATTTGTTGTTTCTAGCCATTTAATTCCCTGAAGATCAATAAGAAGAAGAGAGAATGGTTTAGCCCTGTTCTTCTTTGGGGAAAACCAAACCAGATTATTTATGGAGCCTGTAGCTATATATTCCATCTGTTGTTTGATAGTGTGGGCAATAAGATATAGGTCTGCCTTCTCCAGGGAGCTTATAGTTAATTGAGACTCCTTTTGCGAAAAGAACTCAGAAAAGAGAAGACAATCAAATGTGATACACATTGGGAGGGCTATAAGCATTCATCCAAAATATTGGGGGAAAGTAAGGCAAGATTTCATGGAGAAAGTGACTCTTGAATGAATTTGTGAAAAAGAGTCTATTAAGTTCCTAATGTGTGCTAGGTATTGTGTACAACTGCTGTGATACAAATATGAAAGTGAGACAATTCCTGCCCTCAAGGGGCTTATATCGTAATAGGGAAAGAGAACAGAGGGAAGTGGTGATCAGTAAAAGGCAGTTTGGGTTCAGGAAACCATAGGGATTTGGATAAGCCATACGGTAATTGACTATCATACCCTTTTCAAAAGTAATGGTGGCAATGGTGGCGATTATCATTCACAGAATAAGAGATAGGAAACAAGTGGGCAGCAGAAGGGAGAGGTGCATGTAGCAGCAAGGCAGATGATAAGGTGTCTGGGGAGAGGGCTGTCTTGGATATAAAGCCTCATTTGGGGCTACTGGAAAAAGTAGGTCAGGATAAGCTTACTCTTGCTCACTCACTAGTCAGAAGGACTCAGTCCTAAAATGGGGTTCCAAAACTGAAGGGATTAACTGCCCCAGAAAGGTAGAGTATGGTATCTGCTGCTCTGGTTTGAGAGTACTATTCTAAGTGGCAAAGGGAGGATCAGCAGAGCATATGGGAAGATATCTATGGGTAAATGGAATAGAACGTAAGGCTGCTCTTAAAGGATGGGCAAGATTTGGATAGCTGGAGGAATGGCATTAATGCATTCAAAGTGAGAGAAAAAAAATGTGATCCAAAGCAGAGAAACAGGAATGAGCACCGTGCTTTGGAGGGTAGTGAGGAAACAGCCCTGGTTGGGTTAGGTGGTAGGGATTATGGAACCATGAACAATGAAGTTGGGAAGATGAAGTGAGGCTTTGAATGCCAGGCTAAGTGGTTTAGGCAGTAAGTTTTCACAAATGCGTCCTTTGCAAAAAAAAAAAAAAAAAAGAACATTAAGAAAGAATTTTAGAATACTTAATATCTGATGGTAGTATGTATTTCTAGGCTCATTAATTTGTTCTTCCATGAATCTGAGTGAAGAGATCTTGCTTGAACCTGGCTCATTCAGAAGGTGGTTGTCATGGGCACTGGCCACATCTTGTGGTAAATGGAATTGGAGAGAAAAAAAGCAAAAATAAAATTGTTTACTTAGAATAGCCATTTGTATTTTCTATTTTAGGGAAGAAAAAAGGAAATTAAGGAGTTCAGGGATCAGAGATTCATTGCACTCTAGCAAGATGAGAGATACAATAAATGAGAGATACAAACAACAATCAGAGAATGTGACTGAATTTCAGTGCTCTGTACTGATGGAGGAAGCAAAGATGTAGATGATCTGGTACATTTGTGGTTAGCTTTCAGAGGTATCATTTGGTTCCCTGCTTGAATAATTTTGGCTACAGTTTTAACATTGAAAATTCATCAAATAACCTGGTTCAACAATGATCATTGAGGCACTAGCTGTGCAACCACCACCTCTGGGCACCTCAGTTTTGTTATGTGCAAAAGTGGGATAATAATACCAAAGGGATGTGATGAGACCGACAACAGTCTTATGAACCATAAGTACTTCCCATAACATTGTATGTATGGGAAATATTATCATTATGTTTATTCAGTCTTATCTTTTTATTCCACTCTTCCTATATTAATCTCATTTTTCTCTTCTACTACTCATTTACTTTTTTCTACTCATGCACAATTTATACTGGATAGGCTCAAGAAGGAGAAAATGATAAAGCATAATCTCATGAATTTCAGGTTGTTTGTAATGAGTTACATTTGTGTTGCCTGTTTCCTCATCTGGAATTATGGGAAGGGCAAGATTAATACATAAATGGTAGGGCTTTTTTTGAAGAGTAACTTATAAGGATAAGATTGAAGAAAACACATCCTTATTCATTATCATTATCTCCTTTATGTCTCAATCCAACCCATCAAGAATCACAAGGCAGGGAGTCTTATACCTGTTTTCCAGATGAGGAGATGGAGGCTTAGAACCGAAGCAGTTTGTGCATGGTAAAACAGCTTAGTAGGTCAGAGAGGAAATTAATTCAAAACCAAATCTTTTGACTCTAACTGGGATTTTTCTCCTACACTATACTACCTCTGTGCTCTCTAACTCCTACTAGAAACTCAAGGCAAATGCTGTCCTCTCCCCTCCTGGCAAGCATGTTATTCTGGGTGGTCTTTGGCTCTAAGCCCCCACTTTGTGCTTTTGTGTTCTTTCCATGCACTATGAATAGTGAAAATCTGCCCTGCTCAGAGATGACAGGGATCATTGTGAGTATTAGGTACCGGATGTTCTCCTTTTGGGTGCTCAGCCTGTTTACTCACCTTCCCCGGAGCACACATGGTCCCATCTAGTGGTGGCCCCTTCTTGGTTTTGCAGAAATAGGGGTTGTCAGGGTGGCTGCACCACAGCTGCTTGCAAGGATCATAGGTCCGGAACTAGAACAGGAACAAGCTCAGAGAATCACAGAATGTCAAAGCTAGAAGGGACCTTAGAATACAGAATATTAGAGCAGGGAAAGACTTCAAGATCCTTTTGTCTACTGTTCTCATTTTCCAAAGTATAAAACAGAAGTCTTCGTAGATTAAATAACTAACTGCAAATCAGGGAGCTAGGAGGCAGGAAAACTGAGATTTAAACCCAGGTTTTGTTTCCCAAGTCTAAAATTACATGGGTAATGTAATTTTAATGTGAAAAGGCAAAATAAAGCATATGATTCAATAGAATCACATTCAGAGACCAAGACAGAAAGAGTAAATGACCCTCTGTAAAGAACCTTCAATAGTGAAAAATGTCCAAGATGAGATCTGAAACACTGCCCTCAATTGCCTACAAATTTCTATTTCTATAATGCTTTACAGTTTGCATAGCATTCTCCTCACAAAAAATCTGATGACCAAATATTGTCAGTGATAGCACAAGTTTTCTAGGGCAGTTATATGGTGCAATAGGTAGAGCACTGACCCTGGAGCCTTGAGGACCTGAGTTCAAATCCAGCCTCAAATACTTAACACTTAACCAGCCCCGGGACTAGAGGCAAATTATTTAAACCCAGTTGCTTTTCAAAAAGAACAAAACAAAAAGATTCCATCAAGAGAGAACTCAACATTAAAAAAATAAGTTTACTAAAGCTGATAGTTACATTTTTTTTTTTTACTGTGAGCATTTATACCTTGGAAATCAGCAAATGGTATAAATGGGACTTGGTTTATTGTTTTGTTGATTATCAAGAATTAAGAAAATATCAACGATGCAAATTAGGTCTTACAGCTAGTCATCATCAGAAATTCAAATCCAGGCCTCCTGGCTATGTCCAATGCTCTTTTCCTTACTGCTTAATATGTGGTGAACAGTTTTCTGTTCTTTCTGTAGGAAAGATAACACTCCCCAATGGGGCTTTACTGAGAGCGGTGATCACTCTTCATGCTCCTGTCAAGTCCTCTACTGATTCAAGACACTCTATGGGAAAAAGCTGCAGTGAGCAGAACTGTCTGCGGCCATGGAATGGGCAGAAACCTGCTGATGGATGCCAAAACATTGGTCTTATTAGCATCGTGCTCCAACCAGCCAGGCTAACCAGGCATGGGCAACAGAGCCAAGGAAAGCTGTGTTTGGACTCAAAGCTGAGACCTGGAAACCTCTAATGCAGTTCAATTCAATCCAATCTGATCCAGTGTGTTTACTGAACCAATGGAACGTCAGAGTCCCAGAGCAAGGGTCTCAGACTCAGAAAATCTTGTTTTTATTTTACATGGGTTATCCAAACTCCTTAGCTCTTCCTCCCAGCCCAACAATATAGGTTAGTAAACTCTGTAAAGTTCATGCTAGAAAATGAGAACCTGGGAAAGAATCCAGATAAAAAAGCCAGTTTTACCATGTAGGAAATGATGTATGTTTTAAAAAATCTTCCCCCAAGCTATATATGGCAAATTCATGACACATACATGTACTTAAAATAAATTAATATTTTTACATATATTAAAAAAGTTGAGAACTCCAAATCCCTCTGACTGTCACTGGGTATTTGCCCGTGACTTTTGTGTCCTCCCAATTAAACTAGTTGCTTTACTGACAATTTTTCTTCTCTTCTCAGATTTTCCCCACAAACCTTGCTGGAAATAACAATAGGAAAAGAATGAGAGAAATCAAGCCACTCATAAAGTTCATAAGATTAATAAGATTTTGAGCTAAGAGGAGCTTTAGCTATTATTTGGACAAACTCCCTCATTTTACTAATCAGGTCAACCAGAGGTTCCACAATTAGTAAATAGACAAGGAGAGATCATCTCCAGAATTATCATGGGGCCAAGGAAGATTGGCCCTTACAAACTTAATTTTGAAGGAGCTTGCAGTAGCACAGTGAAAATAAGTTAGCACCTATTTAGTCAGAATATTTAGTTAAAATAGGAAGTTCTCTTTTTCTTTTCTCCAAGGCTTTGTGATCCAAGGGAACTCCTCCTATATCTCAGGAACCCAGCACCAATCCTAGGTGTGCCCCCTCAGGTAATCTTTAAATGTTTATAAAGTGCCCACTATGTTCCAGGCATTGTGCTAAATGCCAGGGATATAGCGAGGCAAAAAGTAGTCCCTGTCCTTGAATCCACAAGGAGACAACACATAAATAATTTGTACAAATAAAATATACATAGGATAAATAGGATAATAAATAAAGCTGATAGTTAATGATTGCTCCAGTGGCAACAATTTTTAGTTAGCAAAAACCTCATCTCACTGGGATTCAAAGTCAGGTTCTCTGACTCCATTATTCCAGAACTCTTTCTACGTAAGGGAAGACTGTTCACATATGTCCAAGGGTTGCTGGCAGCCTGACCTGGGATGAACTAGACCTGCCAACATCCTTCCCAGAAATAATAGCCCAAGAAATGAGAGGCTGAGGGTGAGGTGCAGTGATGGGGAGACAGGAGGAGGAACACCGCTGGTCCCAGAGCTATGTTTGCCAAACATAACTAAACATGGCAAAGTTATCATTTTTTCTTTTCATCTCCTCAGCAATTGGCTAGAGGTCACTCTCACCATCTGACATTGCCCTGAGGTTATTGGATGCCAGAATGACCCATGGCCACAGCCAATTCCAAGCCCTTGGGGGAGAAGCAATGGGAAAGACTGACTTTTACTCACCGCTGTGCACATCATATAGCCAAGTCCAAAATCAAAGCGACACTGTTCGTTCATGGAGTAGTGAATTCCCGGCAGCTGGGGCAGAGCTGGCCAGTCCCGTTCAAAGGGGTCGTTCCGGAGGCAATCGTAGGAGCTGCAACAGGCACACACACAAACATGACAGGAACAGATGGACTTGTGGTTTCCCGAAAGGCTGAGTCCAAGCCAAGACGGAGGGCCTGCCTGTTGGGAAGCTGTGGCACCAGATGGGCTGAGCACAGACTCCTCGGGCATCTGCCCCCAGTCAGCCTGCAGGTGCACACTCACTCTGAGCTTCCTGGTGGTACAATATGAATGGGGCTCTCAGGGGGGGGAATGGCCTGATGTCCCAGGTTCCCATTTGGACAGGGATCAGCAATGGGCCCACCCCAGATCAGGCTGATGAGAAAGAAAAAACATGTAATTCATTTTCCAGGTTAGGTATTCCTTTGCTTCCTCCTTCCCTTCCCTCCTCCCCACCCTTTTGTTCTCCAGCCTGAACTTCGGGAGGAATAGCCGAGGCAGCCAGGCTCAGAGCAGGGTGATTGAGAGCACAACCCAAACCCTTTTCAGGGGAAGCGCCGGCTTCCACAAACCAAAGGGCCCCTATTGGGTCTTCCTGTTGTCTGCTATCCTCACCAATCTTTCTCAAGATTTCCTTTCTAGGCCTCCTTTTCATTTGGAACTTCCTTAAGCATCTCACATTACAGTAGTTAGAGGCAACTCTATTCCAGCACTTGGCCCAGCTTAAATAATGTCAGGAAACAAAAAAATGTGCGAAACTGTTATAATACTTAAGCCTGCTGGACCACGGTCTTTAAGCCCAGGAGTGACTAAGGCCTTCAGTTGTAGAAAGGAGGGGGGACACTGAGGAATCATGTGTGAGATGGAGGCATCTGGGACTGCCATGTCTGCTGTGGTCCGATCTCTATATCCAGGGACAAGGAGACCCAGGTTTGGAACAAGAATCATTAGGATCAGAACCAAATCTGTAGTGGACCCGGCCAAGCTTTTTAGCTAGGAGGATCATTCCTTCTTCTCCCCAGGCTATAATTTTCAGGAGGAGGAGAGAAAATTTTAGTATCTGCCCTCATCCCGCCAACTCATGTGACCCATATAGAATGCACATCCTCAGATACAAACTGGCAGTGGGGATGGCTTGAATGTACATGTGTGTTTTCCCAGGACCATCAAGGTGTGAGCAGCAAGACACAACAGGTAAGAAGCTTTCATTCATCATAAGTCTGCAAAAATGTTTCCTTGCCAGGATTTAACAATGTATTCTCCTTCAGTCTGAGGACAGGCAAGGTTCAGACTCAGCCTTCTTGACTCCGGTGGATGCATGAGATTCTTAGGGGAATTTCAGGGGGGAAAGGATGCTGTGGAATCAGGTGAAAATGTGAAATGTCTATAGAAAGGAGGGACATGTATGTAGTTCTCAGATTGTTATATCATTCCCACACTTTAGAAGAATGACTATGTTACAGGCCGAGAATGAAATAATGCAGAACAATGTGCATCGTTTTTGGACAACATAAGTTTAGGATCAGCTCGGTGGGGAAAATCTTCATATTAAGTAAATGGGCTGTCCATCTGGTCTTTGGAAAGTAAATATTATATGTAAATCCTAAGTAGAAAATGAGCATGTCCTAATAACATGATACCAGTGTGAGCCTCCTCTGGTCTCTCACACCCTCCGTAAATAGATTTGGTTCCTAGTGTGTAGGAGTTTTTAGGAGCAGCCGCTGAAAAGACAAAAGGATTATCATTCATAATCACTCACTGGAGGTAGCGATTCAGCTCCTGTTGGCTACACCGGGACCAGTGGAAGCGGTGGAAGGCAGCTTGGACCAGAGGAGCCATGATGCTGCCCATCCTCACCTCATCACCACACCTGTTGCCCTGGCCATCATGCTCCATCCCTAAGCTGGAACAAAGGTAAGAAGAGGAGAGATCCAGCAATTTTTACTTTTCATAAAGAGGAGACACAGGACCTGAGATTAACACCTTCAGTGGACTGCTTGAAAAGGGGAGAAGCTTGGTGTGTGGAAAGAACTATTGTTATTTGTCCTGAATTCTGGAAGAGCACAGAATATCAGGGAGATGATGCTGACCTGAGAGAGGGCTAGGCAAAGTCACCTGCCTCACTTTCCCCTCCAGAGCCATCTGGGACCAGCGGCCAGATATGGATGGATAAATGGACAGCCCTGGATGCAGAAGGAGACCTTCGATTTTTAAGCTAAGGTCTGCAATAGGTCTTAGTTTGACTGAGGCTGCACCCATTCAATGATTAAGGCTGGATAAGAAATGAGGCAGAGAATCTCCTCTTTCTCCTAGTCCCAAAAAACTAACTAACTAATTAAATGAATCTAGGAGGGGAAGATCCTAAAGGTTTCTTGCCAAAGCATAGATGACTACTATGTACATGCAAACAGAGTCAACCAGGACCCACACAATGGCCAAATGGGGCTTGGCCTGCGGCCTACTGGTGGCCAATTTGGACTTGGGGTGAAAAAATGTACATCCTGGTTATGCTATTTATTAACAGTGAGATCTCTAATGAGTCATGGTCCTTCTCTGAAACTCAGTTTTTTCGCCTGTAAAAATGAGGGAATAGGATCATATAATTTCTAAGAGCTTTTCCAATTCTATAATCATATGATACTTTTCTGGCTGCCAGTTTTTTAATTTATAAAATGAAAGAATTGGACTAGATGGTCTCCAAAGTCTCTTCTCTCTCTCTAATGGTTTGTGATTATCTGATTTCCAAGTACATATTACTTTACCACTTTGCTATTTCAATAGTAAAATTAGAAAACTGATATAGGAGTGAGCCCCCTAACTTTAATAAGAATGCAATAAACATTTATGAAGCTCTTATTATATGCAAGATCCTATTTGGAGTATGAGGTATGGGAGGGGAAAGAAGCACAAAAAAATGGAACATAATGCTCTTGTGAAACTCACAAGTTAACAAATTTCTCTCAACTTCTACTGAATTTTTGGTTTCATTAGTGTTGATACTTCAAATAATCAGGATTAGTTGGTTATAGTTTGTAGAACAATGTGATCAATCAGTCTCCATTTATCAGAGATTTTAACACATCTTATCCCTTCCCCTCCAAGATATAGGGGTAATGCTATTATTATCAGGAAATGGAGGGAAAGACTGTTCTTCTCTAGCTTGCTTATCTTCCTCACTGACCTTAAATGTGAAGAATGACTGTATACATACTTGATACCATGAACAGTCTCACTGTGTTTAAGAGCCCTTTCCCAAAGGGGATTACTTCTTAGGTTTGGGTTCCCAACTACCTTCTTCTCCAACCAGATGCCACAGGGAATGTTAGCCTCTGGAAATGATTTAGCCCTAAACTTTCCAGAGGACCTCAGAGGCAAGTAGAAAAATAGATGTCCTGAAGACTAAATATTGAACACCTTGGTCTTAGATTATTCTCCTTTACCCAAATGATTCCCTAAGCAGAAGCCCCACCCTGAAATGGCTCTTTAAGTTCATGTTCTCCCAAACCAAAAAGGGAAAAATAGCTATGATCTCTACTTACACATGGCCAGTCTCATGGGCTACCACAAAGGCAGAGGAAAATCCATCTTCATGGTTCAGGGTACAGCTGCGGACGGGATGGCACATTCCAGTGACCGGGGCATAGCCTGGGAAGGAGGGCAAGGAGCAAAAGCCATTTCGGTTCCCAGGGGACCCAGGGCAGGTGCCTAGCTCAGTGAGGCTGAGCTCTCAGAAGGGATATGCTGAGCGAGGCTTGGGACAGGACCTGCTGTCCAAATGCCAATATCTTGGTGGGTCTACTGAGAGGCTTCAGCTATGCTGGGGGCTCTCATAGACTGAGAATCTTGGCAAGAGTTAAAGTTGTGGCCACACACTCTAGGAATACACAGGAGCCTTTGGGCGCTAAATTTTTATACTTCTATTTTTCCTTATTTTCTTATGATCTTTATGATTATGTATGTAAATATTTTATAGTGTCCAGCATGTTAGTAAAGTGTCAATTTCGTCATCTATAAAAGACACATTATGTACACGAATCTTAGCTCTTTTAAGGAAAAGGGGTGCCTTCCTCATATTCCACAGGTGGCATTACCCTTCTGGGAATAAATATTGTTTATACTTTCTAAAGATTTATACAAGTCTGGGATAGTTTTCATGTTCTGACCCAATCACTGAAGGAAAGACTGGAAAGTAGACAGACAAATGGGATGCACAAGCATTTTTTGATGCCCTAAAAGAATTGAAGGAGAGGCACAATGTGCAGGAATTGGCAGAGGGAAAAGATGAATAAGGCTATAATCACAGTGGCTGAGTTAATTTTTGGTTAAGCAGACTAAGTAAAAAGGGTCCTATAGCTGCCAGACGAAATCTCTGGGGTATGTGTTTTGGAGTGAGAGGAAGTATTTAGGAAGTAAGTTAGAAAACATTAAATCTTCAATGGGCTAGAGTTATTCTGAATTTATATTAAAGGACTCCAAAGTTTCCAATAGTTGTTGGCTTTGCCTATTTTGTGTTGACAGAGCTATGGCACTTTTTCTTGGAAAGGAAGAGAAATATTCAGGAACATGAAGCACTAAGACCAGACTAAATACAGTGACAAGAAGGCTAGGCAGGGCTTTGATCATATGGAGCTATTATCCTGACTAGGAGTGAATAATAATGATAACAGTATGATGAATAACTAACATAAGAAAACCTCATATAGAATAATGAAGTAGACAAGAATGAGAGAAAAGTTACCTGGCAAGGCAAACCCTTACCCTACTTCTCAATGGAACTCTATTTAGGAAAGTACTGAAAACCACAAGGTCTAAACAGGGATTTGGAGAGAGTTGTTTCATAAAAAGAAGGTGAATTGGTAACTTATTAATAAATATTTCTGCCCAACATCCTGTCTGTTTCACAGTATGTGGACATCAGTGAGGACATTGGTGGTCCCCATCACTTATCTCTCACTCTCATGCTCAGTCTACCCTCTTTTCTTCCACTAAATTTCTTTGATGATGTCCTTTGTATTTTCCTAATTCCTTATTTGTAACACATCGTCACCACTTTAAAGCCATTATATACCCCTCCATTGCCTCATGAGTAATACTCATCTTTAATTTTTCAGAGACTGTCATATTATGTAATTTGCTACCATACAATATGGTAGAATATCAGTATTAAATAGATGGGCTTTTATTTTAGGAGAAGTGTTGGGTCATTAAGAGAAATCTGAGATATACCAAAGGTACTCAGCTTGTTTTCTTTATCCAACTCAATTTTAGGTCAAATCTATTTTCCATTTGTAGCATCTGTCCAAAAGTCAGATTCAGATGGATAAACCCTAGAAGTTGTCAATATAGTTGTCTTTTATAGTCTGGAAGAGAAGTATTCTTTATCCACTTGTTTTTCTTGTGTGGATGATTAAGCCTCTAGATTTCATCTAATAAACATCCTCATATTGATGCAGTCACTTGAAAATTGGAGCTTCTGATGGATCTTTCAAGAATGGGGAATCACTCTATGAATTGGAATCTTTCTTTGATCCATTCAGTGGATTTGTTACACATGTACTTTCTTGTTTTAAGTCTCTTCTAGTTTCAACAATCAGAGGATTGTTGAACAAGAGAATCTTTGTAATATCTTTCAAGGAATCTTCTATAATTTTAACATACACATAGGAGGCATCTTGTTAAAAGAGAAGCATTGGGATTATGTTTTTCTCCAATGAGTCTAATGGTGTTGTAAAGCCATCTAATAATAAGGTACACTAGGAGTTTGCATGTTCTACATCTCTTTCAGTCCATTATGTAGTCTACTGTGGAATGTTACTTTCAAAAGTCTGTCTGAAATGTGAGTTATTGTTACTATTTTATAATTATTGTAAAATCTCTTGGGCTCTACATCTTTTCCAGCATATTTTTCTTATAGACATTTCCACGCACTGTCACAGTTCACACTTTTCTTATTTTTCACAGCTCAATAGGCACCATTGTACTAATATTCCAGTATTTGTTTAGCAAGTCTTGTAGTGCAGGAGCATCTGGAGTATTTTTAGTTTTTTTTTTTCCTCCAAGATCAAACAGCACTGTTAGGAGCATCATTGTAAGATAACTTTATTCTTCTCCTTTCAAATTGTTTCCTTGGGGCATCAGCTCCATTCTTTGCTGATGCCTCTGTAGAGTAAAGGTAATGCTGGGTTCTTTTTTGCTTTGCTAGGACAGAGCAAACTTTCAAAGCTCCTACCATATGAGAAGGGCTTTGAATATAAATCTGCTGCAGGATACAGCCTGTGGCCCAGCCTAAGGCTTGAGAAGTTTATGAACAGCAGGGCAGGCTAGGGCTGCTTTACATTTACTTAAAATGTAAAGAGAACTGAGATATAGAGTCCATCATGATGGGGTTAATGGTCCTTAAAGTACTAAGATAAGCAGGCAATGCTTAAGAAACCCTACAGAGGAAAGCTAATCAGGTGGTGGTGGTGGTGGGGTGAAACCATAGACCACCTGTGGGCAAATGCTCACATGCAAGATTTTTGTACTTAATATAAACTGTGAAGCACCATAATTTTGCTTTTTCCAGGGACTAAAATCAGTGCATTCATGACCTTCTGTACAAATTCGATACTCCTATTTCATATATGAGAGGTAGTTGCTATTATTATTATTATTATTCCCATTTACAGATGAAGAAACTGAGGCAAACAGAAGTAAAATGACTTGCTCAAATTTACAGTTAGTCCATGACTGAGATTAAATTTGGATTCAAATCTTGCTGACTCTAGGCTGAGCTCTCTCTATATTCACTGTGTCATCTAGAATCTGAGTTAATCTTGGTTCTGCTTTTCATAACCTATAGAATTGGAATAAATTAGTTCTCCTTTCTTGCCCAGAAGCTGGTCTAGATAATCTCCAAGGGCCTTTTCTAGCCAAGATCCTATAGGTTGGATTTAGTGACTCTTCTTAGTTGAATATATATATATATATATATATATATATATATATATATATATATATATCTTTGAAAATTGGAGATGCAGGCCCCTTGTTGATTTGTTCAGATCTCTACCTCCTCAGATCTTGCATATTTAGTAGCTCTGCTTGATTTTGGCTTTGCTAATTTGTGAATGATAACTGAGATTATTGGACACAAATACAGAGCAGCCAAGCAATTAGTGTCCAAATGAACAATTATTGCTCAAGTGACGAACATCCCCATTAATGGCCAGAAGTCATGGGCATGACTGGTCTCAAGCTGTCCCTCGTGGGTCCCTGGGACTAGGGCAATTAACTGTGATCATTCCTGGAATGATGGCCATGTACTATGTGCCCAGAATTATCGACAGTCCCTGCTTAAGGTCTTACCATTTTAAATGAGACAACTTGTAGAAGAGAGGATGAGGAACAACCTGACTCTCTCTGAGCTATAGGGTTCTCTTATGGAGGGGGAGAAAGGTCCAGAAAAGCCTGCCTTCATTCAGCACTTCTGGAGAGACCATTATTGACGTGAATCTCCAAAATGAATCTGCACTTGAGGGCAGCTCTCAACCTTAACTACTCCAGAAGCTGGAAGATATAGTTAGTAAATTTAGCACAGCATAGTGCAAAGAGTACTGGACCTAGAGTAAGGAAGATTTAGGTTGAAATACCACATCAGAACCTTAAAATCTGTGTGAACATGGAGAAGTGACTTAACCATCTCTGAATCTCAGTTTCTTGACATGTAAAATGGGATAATGAGAGTGGTTCTCACAGCCTTGTTGCAAGTCCCAAATGAGGTGACATGTGTAAAGTATTTGTAAAATTTAACCTACTATGTAAATGTGAGTTATGATTATGTAAATGACAGAAGTAGTATCCAAAAATGGCTCAGTGGGAGTAATATTGGGACAAATCTAGTGGGATGAAATTAATACAATCGATGGATATTGCAAAGTCCTATACTGGAGTTAAAAAAAATCAAGCACATAAAGTATAGAACCATAGATAAAGTCCTAGATCTAGAACAAAGAAGACCTGAATTCAAATCCAGACTCAGATACTTCCTAGTTTTGCGATTCTGGGCCAGTTGCCATGCTGACTTGCAGTCAGTCTATTGTCTGATCACCAAGAAAAGGCTCGGACTTAGGGGAAGCAGAAAAGTCAATAGACACTTATCAACTTTGTCACCAAAAGTCAGCATTATTGGGACTTGATGTTATAAAAAGAGGTTCTGGAGTAGATTCATGAGTTCCTCATTGTTGTGATCAGTAGTCCACTAAGACAATCAACATCTTTTCATTTCATTTAATTCTTATCCATGTCTTTCTAAAAATCCTCCAAAGAAAACTCAGAGGAGACAAAGAGATTGGGTTACCTTCAAGAATTTGAAGGTTTGTCAAGTCTAAGATGTCATGCTTGGTACATATGGCAAAAGTGAGAATAGGGGGAAGAAGTTGCAATGATATAAATGTAAGTTTGTTCTTATGAGGAAAAGAAGATAGATTTCAAAATTTTTTAAAACAGAGTAATGTAGGAGGGGTAGTGCCCCAGGGTAAGCGCTTTCAGATGAAATCACTATGTTATTTTTGTTGTCAGTCTTTCACTCACATCTGACTCTTCATGACTCCATTTGGGATTTTCTTGATAAAGATCCTGGAGAAATTTGTCAATTCCACCTCATTTTATAGATTAGGAAACTAAGGCAAACAGGGCTATGTGATTTGCACTATATTATTAGTTTTACCTAATTCTTTAGTTTGTTACAAGAAGCCTCTCATGAAAGAGGAGTCATTTATAAATATTTGTAAGATTAAAAAAATCACATAAATTTAAAAGGAGGAAATCCTAATGATTGGAATTATTTCAAATATAGATGAAGGGGAAGGTAGTGGGTTCTCTTTCACTGAAGGCTTTAGGTAAAGGCTCCATGACCATTTGCTAGGTATGTTGCAGAGGGAGGGGATGCTTCTTTAGGTTTCAGTTGGACTAAATGGCCTCTGTAGACCCCTGATGACCTCAAGCTATTGATATTGCACCCAACATGCTTGATGTCTTTTTGTCAAAATTTAACTCCACTGCAGTTGTATTCTGAGTTTACATTGTACTATAGGAGGCACTCTGATGATGACACCTGGTAATGAATCTGGAAATCCTATTCCAACTCCAAAACCCTATGGATACCAGTTGGCAATGGACTGTGCACATGTCATCCAAGAACCAGTCAAATTAAGTTTAAAGAGTCTCATTACCTCAAGACTGGCCAGAGGATTTGAGGAACTGAGGAAGGGGTATGGGTTCACAAGAAAAAAAATATTTAAAAGTAAAAATTCTTTGTGAACATAGGAAAATTGGTTAGGAGTATAAAACATAATTAACCTATGCTAAGTGGCAATTTTGTTTTGTTTTGTTTTGGTTTTGTGAAGCCTCTGTGGTGCAGATGATGTCTAATCACAGATTTGCTGATGAAGTGATCCTATGAGGGAAGGTAGGGGACAGAGCTGGGGAAAAGGAAAGATACCCCTGCTTGACCGGCCTGGGTCACAGAACTTTGCACAACTGGACAAATGTTAAGAAGAAGAAACCCAAAGGTGGGCAGTGCCAGGGTCTACAAAGCAGGCAAATGTGAGTTCTTGCCATACTATTGAAGAGAAGAGGTCTCATATAGGGGATCTCTTTAAGGTGCTCAGAGCTCAAGTATAGAGGGAATAAAGCTACCACTGAGTCTTAGATTACAAAGTTGAGCTTCAGACAATTCTGCTGGTGAATGACAAAGTGAACATTCAGTTTTCTTGGACAATTGTTTAATTGGACTATTATTTGTAACATAATTTAATCTTTCTCTTATAATTATTTATCCTTTACAGGAGCTTCATCTTTACATGGGGCAATGGATAAACAAAAAGGGATAGATGCTCAAGGGCTAAGAGCATCTATGATGGCAATATAAACATTTTAAAATGAAAAAACAATGACATGAAAAAAGTATAAAGTTGAGAGGATGCCAGTTTACCAACTAGTGTGGTCAAATGGGCAGAGATTAACAAGGGCATAGCTATTAGTTTACTTATTAAATGCTTTAACATCTGCAAAGCTCTGTCCTAAGTCCTGGGATGGGTCTCCAAATGGTTTGTATCTAGAGTGGTGCCAAAGTCAGAGTCCTACACGGTCTATTATAGGGACTAAGTGATGTCACTAGGTAGCGTTCCCTTGGCACACCCCCTACCCTAATCCCAAGAGAGGAGAAGATGAAACCATATGGGACGTGGCAAAGGCACATCTCCTACTCTCCCCCTCCCCATTCACCTAGGCAGTCTAGGAGCAATAGGTAGGAGGGCTCACCTTGCATCCCTGATGGGCCAAAGTCCTGTCTGGTGAGAAAGATGGCATGGTCATGGGACTCCGCCTGGCTTGTATCTGATTTCCGCTGGAGAAAGGCCCAGTGACAAACGTTCTCCAAGCTCTGGGAAGGGTTCCCGATCTCTATGAGGCTCATGGACTAAAAACAGCAGGGAGAGGAGATGAGGGAAGAAGAGATGAGAAAAAATGAGGAGAGAGGAAAAGGAGAGGAGGAAAGAAAGGAAAGAAAGGAAAGAAAGGTGAGTAAAGGGAGAGGGAGAAGAGAGAGTAATATTATTATGTGACATTTTTCTGCCATGCACTTCCATACCAGCCCTGTGAGATAGAGACAAATTTGTCTCAGAGAGTGACAAGTACTGATTTCTATGTGATCTATCTTAGCACTGCCTCCAGGACATTTCTGCCACATATTTTATCTCTGTGAGATCAATATCTGGTATGATACTATCACATCATCTAAGCCTAGCAATGCTCTACTACAGTCATCTCTGACCCTCATTGTTCCCCTGGGTGTGCAGTGACCACCAAAGCTCTTCTGTGGACTGTACAGCCAGCCCTGAATCCATACAGTATGCTAAGTACTACATGTAGAAATTCACATTCTCGTTTCTACACACAAGGACAGTTTTTGTTTTTTTGAGCAATAGAAAAACATTTCTCATTCATCTTAGATCTGTGGGACACAATACCCACAAGATCTTCTTCTAGGACAGGAATTATTAACATTTTTTTTTCTCATGGACTCCTTTGGTAGTCTGATGAAGCCTGTGACACCTTTCTCAGAATAACATTTTTAAATGCATAAAATTATAAAAAAAGAATTGCAAAACAAAACAAAACAAAACCTAATGCAATTATACTGAAATATAGTTAGCAAAATCTTTTCTTTTACAGAACCAGGAGATCATTATATACTTCAACAACAATGAGGATCAATTCTGATGGAAGTAGTTATCTTCGGCAATTAGAGGATCCAATTCAGTTCCAATTGATCAGCAATGAACAGAATCTGCTACACCCAGTGAAGGAACATTAGGAAACAAGGGTGGACTGCTTGCATTTTTGTTTTTCTTCCCAGGTTATTTTTACCTTCCTAAATCCAATTTTTCTTGTACAACAAGAGAACTATATAAATATGTACACATATATTGTATTTAAGATATACTTTAACATGTTTAACATGTATGAGACTGACTGCCATCTAGGGAAGGGGGTGTAGGGAAGGAAGGGAAAAGTTGGAACAGAAGTATTGGCAAGCATCAATGTTGAAAAATTACCCATGCATATGTTCTGTCAATAAAAAGCTATAATAAAAAAAAAGTGAATGGCCCAACTTAAAAAAAAAGAATTTTAGCTTTAGAATGTTTGATGATGAAACAAGGTTGATTAAGAGCTTAGAAGGTATCAGTGAAATCATCATTCAGACCAAAATCTCCTTAAGAAATAGCAATAGGTCTAAGGCAAAAATGTGAATGAGTTAAAGAAGCATATACTTCTGAATATGGAAGGTCAAGGATGAAAGCATTCTCAGACGACAGAATGTCAGAGTTGAAAGCCTCTTTAGAATACAGAAAATAAAATCAGAATCATAAAAGAATGTAGAACTTAATGGAATAGGTGGAAGAGATCTTAGAAGAGAGAGAAATTTTATGTTCTATGTTCTAAGGTTCTTCCAACTATGACATTCTTTGTTTTGAATTCTTTTTTGAATTTTATTTTTAATTTGTGAAATAATACAAGAATTTCCATAACATAGTAGAATAAAAAAGGATTGTACATGAGATTACCAATCTATTATGTACAGTTTACTTTACCTTTAAAATACACAATAAAGTTATCATGTAGCTTTTTTGCCCTTTTTTCCTTCCCTCCCTCCTGCCCCAAACTAGAGATGACTTATCATTGGACAAACACACACACACACACACACACACACACACACACACACGTAAAGTCATTCTATACTCATGCTTCTATTTATGAATTCTTTCTCTGGATGTAGATAGTGCCTATCTTCATGTGTTCTTTGTAGTTAATTTGGATATTTATAATAGTTAAATGACTAAAGTGTTATTTTTAAAACAGTATTGCTGTTATTGTATACAATATTCTCTTGGTTCTGCTCATTTCACTCATTATTTTGTGCAAGTCTATCCATGTTTTTTTTTTTTATTAGAAAAAACTTTTTTATTTTGCTATTTAAAACTGAAATTCTGGAGTACTTAAACTTAGTACTCCATAATGCCTAGGTCCCATTTTACTAGTCAAAGAATTTATCCCTATACTCCATTAACCATGTTTTTCTACAATCAAGTTCATCATTTATTATAACACTACTGTTCTTTGTTTCAAATTCTAAAAATTCCTAGTCCAACTTTCAGGCCATTGAGTATATATTAACATAGAACAGAGAGTCAGGGACAGAAGGACCTTAGAATGTCAGAGATGGAGAGGGCCTGAGAGCTAGTCTTATCTGTTCATTTTACATGTGAGGGAACTACCTTCCCTGTCATTTTCCTCACCTTTTTTGAGTTTATTCTATGGCTTCAAGCTTTTCCATTCTTGTACTAGGTCTTCTTTCTGTAGCCCCCTTGCCCTCCATCTTCCCCTCTATCAAGGTTCATACTGAGTATCTTCAGTAAAGAGCTGTACCCAAAAAGTGGTTATGGGAAGGGGTCTGATAAATTCTCTACCTCTACACAGTAATCTCCAAACCTATCTATTTGGGTCTAGTCTTTTCCTCTAAGATAAGCACCTCAAATTCAGAATGTCACAAATTTAACAATGTTACACAGGGTTCACTCTGTCTTTGAAAATTTCTTCTAGTCACCCTCTTTTCACAGGTTTCATTGCCAACATTGGTTAGTACAGAATCTCAGCATCTGACAACTAGATTGCTACAGAAGTCAGCTCCTAATTGGTTACTGTGACTCCAGTCTCTAGCCCTCCAATCTACCTCTCATACCACCATACTAATGTTTTTGTCTCAGGGAAGCAAGGTGACTCATTGGATGGAGTTTGGGTCTGGAATCAGGGAGGCTCATTTCAGACACTTACTAGCTGTGTGACCCTGGGAAAATCACTTAACTTTGCCTCAGTTTTCTCATCTGTCAAATGAGCTGGAGAAAGAAATGGCAAACCACTCCAATATCATTGCCAAAAAAATTCCATGGTCATGGAAAATTAAACATGACTAAATAGTAACAAGCCTCATTTCTCTATAGAAAATTTATCATTACTCCCTATTGTTTTTAGGGGGGGAGAAGCAAAATATTTGACTTATAATTTAAGGTTTGCCATAATTTGATTCTAACTTACCTAACATTCTTATACATGAAGTGGCTTCCTTGCTGTCTTCCAAATATGATGTGTATGTTTCCATATCTCTTATTTTTCTCTTCAAGTTTTATTGATGTTTTATTTTCACATTGTATACATTTATAGATCACTCTCACTTCATGAGAAGTCTCATAACAAAATAAAGCAGGGAAATAAAAACTAATAATGCATTTGACTAGTGTTGTCAGAATTAGAGTTGAAAATAGAGGTGGAGTAAGGAAGAAGTTAATATATATATTATTTTCTCTGTAATTTATTATCTCCTTTTTCAATGGCCTCTGCTACTCTTTTCCATTGATCTGATGCTTATTTCCCTTTTACTATCCAGAGCAAATCCCATGGTCAGTTTAGGCCATAGTGATTTCTTCCTCCTATTTCTTTCCTTCCTGCAATTGACATCACCTATTCTCTCTAGTGACTCTGTTCTGAAATCCCATCTTAAAGAGGTTGGCAGAGGCCCTAATTGGGACATTCATTCAATAATTTTGTATTTTAAGAGGGTCATTTTAAGGGGAACAAGTCTCAATATGGTCTGGTTCTGAATAACTATCTCAGCCTTCCTTGTAATGTTGCCCTAGTGGAATATGTGGTCAGAAGTCTGCAACAGAACTATTTGGGGACTTGGGGAATCTGAGTGAGACAAGTTTTCTGAAATAATTTAGATTGGTTCCAGGTTATAACTATTTATACCTTCTGAACTATATTTAAACCCAAGCATTCATGAATGAATAATACATGAACTGATAAATAAGTAAGCTGGTTAAGAAGGAATTCTTCATGGGAAATGATCAAATATATAAAACTGACAATAAACTACATGGCAAGGAAGCACTGTCTCTGGAATGAAAGGATCTGGGTTCAAATCACATTCCTGATATTTATAGCTTATGTAGCTTTGGGCAAGACATTTAATCTTCATGGGTCTCAATTTTCTCATAAATAAAACGAGGGAACTGGACTAGAAGGCCTCTCATGTCAATTCTAGCTCTACCTCTTGGATTTTATGACTCAAAAATCTCCACTTCCTCCTTTATAAAACTGAAGAGTTTAACTAGATGATCTCTTAAATTCCCTCTAGATAATTCTAGATCTAGATTCTAGATCATTATAACCTGATCATTCCATCTTTGTCTTGGTTACATTAAAAATGCCTTCAAAAATAATTTTGATTACATTAAATTAAAATATTTTATACAAACAAAACCAATGAAGCCAAGATTAGAAGGGAAGAAAAAAGCTGGGAAATTTTTTTTACATAGTATTTCTGATAAAGGCCTCATTTCTAAAAAATATGGAGAGAATTGGCTAAAATTTATAAGAATACAAGTTATTCCCTAATTGATAAATGGTCAAAAGATATGAACAGCCAATTTTCAGATAATGAAATTAAAACGTTTTCTAGTCATATGAAAATGTGCTCAAACTCACTAATGATTAGAGAAATGGAAATTAAGACAACTCTGAGGTAACACTTCACACCTCTCAGATTGGCTAAGATGAAAGGAAAAGATAATGATAGATGTTGAAGGGGATGTGGGAAAACCAGAAGATTAATGCCTTGTTGGTTGTGGATCTAGCAGTGTTTCTACTGAGTCTGTATCCCAAAGAGATCATAAAAAGGGAAAAGGACCAATATGAGCAAAATATTTACAGCAACCTTTTTTGTAGTGGCAAGAAACTGGAGATTAAGTGAATGCCCATCAGTTGGAAAATGGCAGAATAAGTTATGGTATATGAATGTTATGGAATATTACTGTTCTATAAGAAATGATCAGCAGGCTGATTTCAGAAAGGTCTGAAGAGACTTATAGGAACTGATGCTAAGTGAAGTGAGTAGAACCAAAAGAACATTGTACAAAGCAATAAGATTATGTGATGATCAACTCAGATGGAGATGGCTCTTTTCAACAATGAGGTGATTCAAAGCAATACCAAATGATTTGGGATGGAAAGCCAGATTATCAGATTATCAGAGACAGAATATGGATCAAAACATAGCATTTTTGCCTTTTTGTTGTTGTTGTTTGTTTTTTCTCTTGTGTTTTTTTCTTTCACCTTTTGATCTATTTTTGTGCCACATAACAAATATGGAAATATGTTTAGAAGAATTGATTGTTTAACCTATATTAGATTGCTTGCTGTCGATAGCAGGACATTGGGGAAGGAAAGGGAATAAATCTGGAACCCAAGGTTTTACAAAGGTGAATGTTGAAAACTATCTTTGCACATATTTGGCAAAATAAAAAGCTATTAAAATGCCTTCAAAATTAAATTTGTCCCATGCTGAACCCCTGTACTGGACAGGAATTCATTTAAGATCATGGAACGTTGACCAAGGCCTGCTAAAAACACCAAGTTAACAATATCTAGCATTTCTATAGTGCATTGCAATTTAGACAAATCACTTACAAATATAAACTGTTCCCAAAGTCTTACTGCAGTTTTAGGCTACATAGGGTAGCCTCCAATTATATTATTTGACCCTCACAATAACCTTGTAAAGTACAGAGTGTGGATATTGATTATCAAGTGAGGCAGGATGAGGTATTTGAATGAACACTGGGTTTGAAATTAGAGGTCTTGGATTTAAATCCCTGCTCTGTTCCTTATTGCATGTAACCTTGGAGAAGGGCCTCCACAGGCTTCCATTTCCATATGTATAAAATTAAGGAGTCATATTAAATGAATTCTAAGGGGTCCCTTATGGCTGGAATCCTGTTATCCCCAATTTGCAGATAAGGCTAAAAAGAAATACCATCGTGCCAGAGAGCCCCCGGCTCCAAATTCAATGCTATTTTAACTCACCACATTGCTATAGGCAAGAACACTGTACCAAATACCCACAAGAGAGTCTGAGAGTAAGATATTCTGATTGATGTAATTCAATTGATGTATTTTTATCAAGTGACAACTGGGTACAGGAACCATAGGAAGCCTAAAGAAGATAAAACTTATATTCTATTGCACTCAGGGCATTCAACCTACACAGAGAGATAAGTAGAGATGTGTTTGGACAACCTTGTACCAAGTTAATTCAAGTGGAAAAGAACACCAACAAGTGGGGGATCAGCAAGGTCTAGGCAGGAGGTGGCACATGAGTTAAGCTTTGAAACAAGCAAGGTATTCTAAGAGGTAGAACTAAGAAATTAGGACATTCTACTGCAGTGGCCACCTATACAAAGGTATGGAGGCAGAAACCATCACAAATGGTGAATAGATATCAGGTCAAATGCACTAAAAGAGTTTGGGAAGGCCAGTGTTTTTGCCTGATTGTTTCAGTTGTATCCAACTCTTAGTGACCCCAATTTGGTTTTTTTTTTTTTTGGCAAAGATACTAAATTGGTTTGCCATTTCCTTTTACAGCTCATTTTATAGATGGGGAAACTGAGGTAAACTGGGTAAAATGACTTGCCTGGGGATTCACAGGTAGTAAGTGTCTGAGGCCAGATTTGAACTCAGGAAGATGAAGTGTTCCTGACTCCAGGTTCAGGAAACTATCCACTGCACCACCTACTTGCCCTTGGGGAAGAATAGCAGTATGAAACAACTGGAAAGGTAGATAGATGCCATGTTGTCTAGGGCTTTAAATAACATTATTTTAGGAATGGACAAGTCCCTGTCCTGTGGGAAACACTTGTATTGTGGAGAGAATCTACATTCTATAGTAATTCTACATTACTATAGTAAGAGATGGAAAGAACTAAGGACCAAAAGAAATGTGTAAGGAGAGATTTGTAGGAGTTTGGAAAAGGGAGAATCAGGGAAAGTTTCTGGGAGATAATAGCAGTTAAGCTGTGCTTTGAAGATTAGGCAGAAAGGATTCCCAATAACAAGAGCCTGAGCAAAGTTACTGAAGTGGGAAAACATAAGATATTCCCAAAGCAAAGATGAGATCCAGAGTGAGAATGGAATTGATGGGAGGAGCAGAATCAAGGACTTAATTTCTGCCTGACAATCTGTTTTAGATGAGAGATTCCTTTGGGTGTGGATGGCAGATGAAACCCTCTGTTGAACATCAAGTAAATTGGGAATCCAAGACTAAGTCTTGGTCAGTGAAAGTTCCTTCCCTAGTAATCATCTCCTATGTGACATGACCTGTGACTCAACAGCTGCCTTTATATGGAGGAGGTTAGCAACACATGGTGTGGACTAGAGCACAAACCTTTTCCAGAAGATAGAGAAAAAAAGCTGATGGAATTTTTAGATGGGACCCAATGGGGTCTGGCAATGAAGAAAACATCTATTTTCCCCATCAGCCATTTGAATAGCATATGGGTCTCGTGTTTGGCTCTTTAGTGATTTGGATATGCTGCTGAAAGTGAGCAATCTGTCATGTGCTCATGGGGCTGTAGAACAGAAACTCACCCACACAGATCTCTGAGAGGGGGAAAAAGGGACAGACAGCCTCTGTTGACAACCAGCTGGTAAATTTCTCCTATCATAGAACACAGATGAAGTTTGATTATCCAACACCACTTCTCAAGGAAAGCAGAGTTGTTCTTTACAGATGTGTCGATAGGAAGAGAGAAATGCAATATGGTGTCCCTCGGGTGAAGCAAATCGCAGATATTTCATGCAACTTCTCGATTACAAAATTTCAGACTCTTACAATTTTTCCCCATTTAATTAGTATTTAACTTTAACCAGATGAATTCTTCGGTTTTGAGTCTAGTTAGCATTTCTCTATAGACTCAGAGTCAGCAAAACTAGGATCATATTCCACCTTTGAAACTTAGGGATCATGGGCAATTCACTTCACCTTTCTGAGCCTGTCTTTGGGCTGCTTCTCCAATTTCACTCACATTCTGGGGATGGGTCCTCAAGGCTTCTATATTCAGGTGCAAGGATACTCTGTATGTCTATCCTACTATAACTATTACTACTTCTTCTTCTACTACTACTACTACTACTACTACTACTACTACTACTACTACTACTACTACTACACACTACCCCTACCACCATTATATCTACCAACACCCTATTACTGTTACTACTACTACAACAATTCATGAGCCCTCTCCAATTTGCTTATCTTTAATAATAATCTAGTAGACACAATTAGTTCACAGCAAGGATATTTACTAAAATGACAAAATAAAAGAACAGCAACAAAATATTCCTTCCCCCATAAGTCTGGGGTTAACCCTCCTGCAAAAACATATAATAGCAATGAGGCACATACATGAGGAAGACATTTAGCTAAAGCAATTCCTAATACCAGTGCCTAGCGACTCAATATCCTTTTTGTCCTAGTTGGGTCTTTATATCTCTCCTATAAGTATAACATTGCTCTTGGGAGAGCCATTCAGTTGGGCACTCACAGTCTGTTTCTCTCTGCTAAGTGACTTTTGGATGCCAGGACTAGTTCTTCCTAGTTCATAGCTGACTCTCTTCTTTGTTGCCATATGCCCTATTCTTTGAAATCACTTAAGCACTGCCAGTCTGTATTCATGTCTGTTTGGAGAGTATATTTCTCTTTCCCTTAACTGTGTCTTGAACTCTCTTTCAATCTTCTGGATGGGACTCTCCTATAGTGTAAACTGTCAGAAGCCATGACTTGGAATATGAGGAGGAAAGAGAAAAGAAAAATTGCCCTCTCCCTAGTATCTCACTTCCATCAGAAAAATTCACTCTCAGAAGCTGTATTCTTTATTTCTGGATCCCAGAGCTCCATTTTTAAATGTAATTTAATATAATTAATGAATTAAATTAAATTAAATTTCTAAAGTTCTTTGCAAAAGGAATGGCTAATTTTTACCTAGTCAATGACATTTCCCCTTTTAATTCAGAAAAGTACTCAGAATTTCTAATTTTCTGTTGTTGTTTAGTAATTTTAATTGTGCTAAACTCTTTGTGTCCCTTTTGGGGGGTTTTCTTGGCAAAGATACTGGAGTGGTTTTCCATTTCCTTTCCAGTTCATTTTGCAGATAAGGCATACAGGGTTAAATGACTTAACTAGGTTCACATAGTTAGTAATTACTGGGTCAGGATTTGAACTCAAGGCCTCCAGGCCCAGTCCTCCATCCACTCTGCCACCCAGTTGTCACCTCATTTTCAGATGAGAAAAGAGGCTCAGAAAATTGTCTTGTTCAATATCACATAGATAACAAGTAGCAGGCCTAGAATTAGCACCCAGGTCTTCTGACTTCAGGTCCAGGGCTTCGTCCACTCTTCTGAACCCCACTCCCTATCTCAGCCTTGTTCATATACCCTAAAAAAAAGCTACTGTTGGGGCAGCTAGATGGTACAACGGATAGATACCAGCCCTAACGTCAGGAGGATCTGAGTTCAAATTCAGTCTAACACTTCCTAGCTGTGCAACCTCAATTGCCTGTCAAAAATAAATACATTTTTTAAAAAGGGGACAAAACAGTTACTGTCATTTCAGAACATTAAGAAAATGTCCCAATAAGGGAAAATGTAGAGATTATGTTCTAAAAAGTGTACTAATTGAAAGTAAAAAACTTCTAAATTTTAAAGTTTTGAATCTTGTTTAAACCTATCCTCTCTGTCAATTAGTTCTTAATTTATATTATGTCATGGATTCTTCTGGCAGTCTGATGAACCTCAGGAAACCTCTTCTCAGAACATATTTAAATGAAAACTAAAATAACAACAGCAATAACTACAATGTAGCATTTTTAAGATTTGTAAAACATTGTAAATATAAAGATTATTTCAATAAGGCACAGATTTTAGGATTTGAGGGCAGCATTGACCAACCACTTTGTTCATGACCTCATGGACAATTTATCAATTATCTATGAAGCTCATTTCCAGGGAGGAACATCTTTAAAAGATCCCTTTTTTCATTCAGAAAGATCAGGTTTAGGGTACTGAGAACTAAATTAGATATTCACATTCTACAGGTTTTACCACAAAAATTTGTTCTTCTCTTGGATTTTAAAGTCCAACATAGCTTGGATTAGCTTTTCTATTTCATAAGCAGAGAAGTTACTAAGATCTTGCTGCATTCTCAACTCCTAGAAGCCCCCTTTATCTGTACTACTAATTTTAGACAGTCCTCACTCAGCCTGAGCTTCTTTCTAGTCTAAGGAATCTTTAGTATATCTCTATTTTAGGAGTCAAGAGTATAGATGACAGATATTATCAATTCAGTTCAAGAAACATTTATTAAGTGTTTACTATGTTTACAACTTCATTTCATGAAATATGTGGACAAAAATGAAACAATCTCTGCTCTCAAGGAACTTATATTCCATACCAATATTACCTTGGAATTGGAAGTGAGGAAAGACACAAGGCATATGGAAAAAAATGTCAGCTAAGTAGTAGCCAACAGAGTGGTAGGCCCATAATCAGGAAAACTCATCTTCCTGAGTTCAAATCTGGCTCCAGACACTTACTAGCTGTGTGACCCTGGGCAAGTCACTTAACTGCCTCAGTTTCTTCATCTGTGAAATGAGCAGGGTAAGGAAATGACAAATCATTCCAGTATTTCTGCCAAGAAAAACCCAACATAGGGTCACAAAGAGTAGGATATTCCTGAAACAATGTAACAATAAGGAAATAACCTTGAGAATTTTAATATCAATGACTAAATGCTTCTCTACCCAAGAGCCCCTCCTAATGAGTCCTTAAATCATAGGATTATAGACCTAGACCTGGAAGGGATCTTAAAGACCATTAAATCCAAATCTCTTATTTTATAGATGAGCTAGGCTTGTTTATTACCCACTTAAAAATTAATAAATATGAAAACATATAATATATCCACAATATAAAAATAAACATATAAAATAGAATGTAAATATATATTTATAAATATAAAAGAAATGTATGCATAAAATGTAATACTATATTAAATATATAATGTTTTACACACACACACACACACACACACACACACACTATGGTATAAAAATTTCCCTCTGTGGCTTTGTCCTAGCATGGAAATGACCCTGGGTTCTTGAAAGGCATGCCAGCAGACTACAAGCTCTGACTTGCTTTACCAAGCTGGACAGGCTTCCAGAAAAGGCTCAGTGAGAGATCATAAGTTTGCTGGCTAAGAATTAACCTAGCCAATTCTGAGAAGTTCATTACCTTGCTGCTTTGACCAGCATAGTTTGATATTTTTCTCCCACAGCAATTAAAGAAAACTGTCTACTAAGAAAAGCAGAGGTACTTCAATAAACATTAGAGCACTTATCCAGAAAAAGATCATGGATCTGTGAAGGATTAAATAATATATTAAAAGAGAATCATGTTGCAACTCTTCTTTAAGTCACTTAAATTTTATGGCCAACATCAATAAAATATGGATATTAGACTAGATGACATCTAGTGTCCCTAGAAGCTTTAAGTTTCTATGTTTATATTAGTTATCTGAAGAGAAAAAAACCCCAAAAGTTATTTAAGAGCAAACTTCCCATGCAGATATTAATTCTTCCGTTTCCCCAACAGACACCAGACTTCAGTCAGAAAGTTTCCTTGGCTTCTGATAAATGGCTGGTCTAGTCTTTCGCTGTTTTTGTATTTTAAATTAAGGTTTATTGATTTATTTTGTTTTTATGTAATGTTTCCAGATACATACCTTCACCCACACCCCTATCTCCAAAGCCTTCCCTCACAGCAAAAACTAAAACATACAAAAAAGTAATTAAGCAAAATCAATGGACACAAAGACTGTCTGACTCCAGTATGCAACAAACTTTACCCTTAGTCGCCCACATCCCTAAGGGCAAGAAGGAGATGAATTTCCTTGTCTCTTTTTGGGGCCAAGACTGATCATTATGAGTACAAACAATTTGGTTTCTCTGGTCTTTTCTAAAGCAAAACATTAGAGATGACATGATAAATTGCTTAAAATAGTTGAAGGGATGTTATGTGGAAAAGTGATTAGTCTTATTTTGGTCTAGCCTTAGTGAGTAGAAGTTGGGCCACTAAGAAGTAGGTTGCAGCTTTTATATTTAGATATCTCAACGGATCTGTGGATCTTAGAGATGTGAGTACCTCCTTCCACCAGGCAAATAGCATAACAGCCAAGACATTTCATCTGAGTATGTCAGTCAACTAGCACTGATTAAGTACTACAAACCAGGCACTATGCTAAGCACTGGAAATACAAGGAATACAAGCAAAAAGCAAGGCAGTCCTTCCTCTCAAAAAGCATCTACTCTAATGGGGGATGATAATATTTAAAAGTGTTGAAGTTGAGAAGGGGACCCCAAAAGTTTGGGCTCACAAACTGGTGTCCTGAGGTATCTCAAAAGAATTTGCAGGCTTGAACTCATTTCTTAGTCAAGGGGCAAAGTTTTATTATAATTGTAATGCCAATTGAAGTGGGCTAAGTTCCAAAAGAATTTGGAAGATTGCTGAGAGGAGATACCTTTATCCAGCTTTCTATCATTGACATGTTAATTCCATGGCCCAAAGTCGGGCCTGAGGAGTGGTTATATCCAGAATTTGGTTCTCACTGACCAACAGATTATCACTATTGTCTCAGGAGTTTGGTCTGTGGGACTATCCTGAGACCAGAAGCTATCTGACTGAGGAGTGGTCTATTCACAATCAGACAGTTTTGATTAAATGTGAGACTTTCCTGAGGCAAGACTACATTACTGATTTATTGTTAGAACAGAAGCCCCCCCTAAGGTCAAGGCACCTCAAAACCATTGCTGTCTTAGAAGCCACATTACATCAAAAGAAAACTGAAAAGGGAGGGTAGCCAGGATTGAGGGCATGATGGAAAAGTCCAAAAAAGAAGCCTGATGAAAAAAATGAAGAGAGGGCTGACTTGGGTGTCCTTAAATGGAGTTTCTGTAAGGTACTGTCCAATCAGAAAGAGAGAATGCAGGAATGAATTCTGAGGTGTGAATTCCAGGGATGAAGTGATCTTACAGAATGAAGAGATTTCTGGGGCATGATGAAGCAAGTTTGAATGCAGTAAGTGAAAAATGAATGTTTCTTATTCATATCTTCCCATAAATACTCCACGGAAGCTCCATTTGATAGGTAGGAACCCCTTACCAGCTTCTTTTTGATAACAGTGAAACATCAAGCTACCCATCTGCTACTGTGCATTCTAGCTATCTGGGTGACCCTTCTCCTTTTTGAGTCCTCCATGTCATTTTTAATGCCATGTGTTCCAAAGAAGGGATGGCTAGTAGTAGACAGTAGCCCACAGACATCTACCAAGTATTTTTATTAATCTTCAGATCACTTCCAATTTTGATTGTTCTGAGACTGCTGTATTTTCTCATTTATAACCATAGTACTATCATCCATAGGAAACACAATGGTATTTAAAAGATAGGCTTTCATGGTTGGGACAAATGGAGATTGTTGAAAGTGTTGCACAAAATACTAAATGATATTTAATCAATTATCTGTCTATTCTGGGCCCAACTCATTATCCATCTATAATGGCCTGTTCAAGATCCATGTGTGGGTAAGCCAGCTCAGTGATCCAGTTTCACAGTGTAATCTGTGAATTATGTATTCTTCATACACTTGATTTTTTTCTGAATGGATTACTAGGTCTATCTCTTTTGAATGGCTTGCAGTTGTTATTAAGGAGGTCTTATCATATACTAGAACTCTGTAGAGTCAGAACACTGCCATCCACACACAGAAGCAGTGGGGATAACCAAGCTCTCTTTTTATTTAGACTTTGGGCAATCCAACTTCCATGCAAACAATTTGGGCAGAGTCTGTTTTAGGTATAATATGATATGAACACGCAACTATGTTCAACTCTGAATAAATATGCTAACATCTATCAAGGAAACCTTTAGGGAACCTGGGAGATACATTGTTAAAGCATCCATTTTCAGTCTTCATTTTCCTTTACAAAGTCAAATGACTATTTTGTCATCAATAAACAGTAGATGTGGTATGACCTTATATTCTTTCCCTCTCTTAGCACTGGATTTAATTATGAATATGGGGTTAGAAAATCACCTACAGAAGCCTGTTCTTTCCTTTTTCATGTTTTCCTTAATGACAAACTCTTTGAGGACAGGAATTGTTTTTTGCCTTTTTTCCATTCCCAGAACTTAGTACAATGTCTGGAATATAGTGTTTACTAAATACTTAATGATTGATTGAATGCATACAGAAATATTTTCATAAAGTTTTCTGCTGAAGAACTAGACTTTTGGGTCAGAAGTTCCTAATATCTTTTTGGTAGTTTTTCCCCCATGAATAATACTACATTTTGGGATATTTAAAAATTTTCCCTTTTGTGGGCAGAATGTTGGACCTGTATAGGAAGTCCTGAATTTGAATCCTGACTCAAATATCAGCTGTGTGAACATTAATAAGTGATTTAATCTCTTTGAGCCTCAGGTGCTGTATATGTAAATGGAGTAATAATTCACATAGCACCTTTCTCACAAGCTTATCTTAAACCACAGATAAGATATAACATATTAGAAGTCTTTGTAACATTAACTGATAACAATATATATGTTGTATTTGAATCACTAAAATATTATAAATTATAGAAGTTTCAATTATTAATAGTGACTAATATTATAATAATTAATGAGATCATCAAGTGACTTTGAAATGATTACCTCTGGCATGGATTTTTTTTCTGTGTATATTTTGTTATATACTCTCTACTTCTCTACTTCTATAGCTTATTTTCCCCATCATTGCCTTTCCCCTCTCGTTTGAGTTTGTATTGCTTATAGCATTCCATCACTTTTCTTTGTAATGTCTGGCAAACGAGCTCATATGGTACACCAAGCATTGCCTTTGGCTATCATGACTTTTTACTTGGAGAGCAAAATCCTCAGTGCTTTGAATACAAAGGAAAAGCAAAAATAGTCTCTGCCTTCAAGGAGCTTACATTCTAATGAAGGGGAAAACCCTGTACATATATTGGCAAAGGCAAGATTCATACAGAGCTGACAAAATGATGAAACCAACTCTGTAAAAACCCTTATTTGCCTCTCTGAAAAGAACCTGTGAGACTTCAACTTGACTGCAAATTTTTGCCCTGAAATAAGTTGCAGCCAATTGTTTTCTGTCTTCATTTATGGCGAGAATGTCAACACAGATACGGTTCAGTTCCTTCAATAGAGATATCAGCTTATTAGTTGTTTGACAAAGATCTTGCATTGAATTCTAATAGTTAAATTAACATGTACAGGACTGATTCTTAGCATCCTCTGCCCCATTTTGCTATCAGAGGGATAGAATGATTTGAATGTTGGACCTGGAGTCCAGAAGCCCTAGATTCAAATCCTGCTTTAGAGACTTATTAGCTATGTGATTGGACAAATCACTTAATTTCTTTACACCTCAGCTTCTTCATCTGTCAGAGGAAGGGATTAGAATAACAGTCTTTTACCTTTAAAATCCATGATCCTTTCATCAATATGGAAGTAGAGGTACTGAACAGAATTGATCATAAGATGAATGTTGTATCTAAATTACTAAACTGTTGTAAGTTGCAGTAATTTCCTCTTGAGTGAATCATTAGGGCAGAGATACAAGAGATAGGATAGGAGATTTTGCAAATGGTTGCACCCTGTTCTTTGGCCTTTCTTCTCCCTCCTCTCAGTTTCTGGTAACAATAAGTCAAGTCCCTCTGGCTTCTCTGGTCTTAGAGGACTCTCTGGTTTTCACAGAGATAAAAAAAATCTTTGCAGACACTTGTCATATTCCTCATTATTGCTGAGTAATAAAGCCTTTCATGCAGTTCACTTGTGATAAATGTTTGAGATGAAAATAAGTTAAAATGGATCATTTCTTCTATCATCATTACCTAACTCCCATGTGGCATCTTCACTATCAGGCTACCTTCCTTCTACCCCTCCCTCTAAGTATAAACTTCCTTCCTTCCATAAACTAGTATGTGCCGAGGTATCACCAAATCAATGTGAATAACTATTTTGGGTAGTACAGTTATCCTTTCCACATTGTATGAGTTTTATATGTAATCTGTGGTTTCCTCAAAAATTCCATTTAATTTCTTATACTGACCCATGATTTACAGATTTTCCTGCAATGGGGAAAGTCTCCATATGGAAGGGATAACTATATCAGGCTAAGCTGGTGAGCAGGGACCTCTGTGGAACAGTTTTAAACAATTATTTCCTTTGATGAAAGAAGGATAAATCTATTGCTAAGAAGGATCATATGATTCTTTCTGAAGTCAGTAACATCACAAGATCAAACAATGTGAGCTAGAAAGGATCTTGGAGACCATCAGGTCCAATGCCTTCATTTTAAAGATAAGGAAACTGAAGTATAGAGAAACTTAGGGTCAACTAATTGAAAAGTTCTGAAACTAGATCGCCCGGACATTAAGCCTAGTATCTTATCTGCTATGGTATGCTGCCCCTCCAAAGAGCTTCATACATGTATTTTCTCTGTCACTAATATGATTAACTGAAATAACTAAGTTGATTTAGTACTTTGGACATTTTAATAGAACACCTGCAAATGGCCAAGATCTTGAAATAAGATCTAAAAAGAGTAAGAAACATTAAGAATAAGAGGTAAAACTAGATTCCTCAAAAAGTAAGCCTACACATAGAAAGAATTCAGCCTTTGCTGAATAAATGGGGCAGTTAGATGGTTCTGTAGCTAGAGTATCAGGCCTAGAGTCAGGGAGATCTGAACTAGAAAGCCTCATATACTTACCAACTATGTGATTGTGGGCAAGATATTTAACCCTTGTTTGACTCAGTTTCCTCATCTGTAAAATGGGGATAATAATACACCACCTACTTTACTAGAGTTGTTTTGAGGATCAAATGAGATTATATTTATAAGATCAAGTGAGAGAATTAAGTAAAGCACTTATCACACTGCCTGATACACAGTAGGTTCTATATAAATGTTAGCTCTTATTATTGGATTTGATTCTTCAAAGGGAGGAATTTAGTCTTTGCTGAATGAATGAATGGGACATATCTTGGCTTACTCACTGGAGATAAGACTCCAGAAATAAAATTCTAGCAACAAATGGCAAGGCGAACTCAAATATTTGGAATGAAGGGAATGTGATGAACTACTGAGCCAATCTATTAATCATGCTAATTGTCAGTGTAGGCAGGAATCTCCAGGCATCAGTCTGGAAAAAATAATAACTCAAATTGTTATAGCTCTTGAATGTTTACAAAGCATTTTCCTTACAACAATTTGGTGAGGTTAATAAGTGCAAATATTTTTTACATTACTCCCATTTTATAATCTCTCTAAGCTTCAGAAAAATTTAGTGCCTATGGCTATATGACTGGCAAGTGTTAGAGCTGAAATTCTCTGGAAACATGCAAGGGACAAACATGTCCAGGGAATTCTTTAGTGATACTGAAGGAAATGCAAAGCCTGACAATGGGAGGTATACTCTAGCCTTTGAGAAGCCTACCAAAACTGATATAGCATTACTGATTTCTTCAATAATTAGGAGGTAAACCAAACTATCACCACAAGAAAAGGTGAAAATGGATAGATAGTTGGGGCTGTGGATAGGGTGTCAGTTTTAGAGTCAGAAGACCTCAGTTCAAATCCAATCTCAGACACTTATTAGCTGTGTGACCCTGGACAAGTTGCATCATCCTATTTGCCTCAGTTTCCTCGTCTGTAAAGTAAGCTGGAGAAGGAAATGATAAATAACTCCAGTGTCTTTACCAAGAAAACCCAGAATGGGGTCACAAAGAGTGAAATAACAATAAGGGCTAAAATACTAGTATTTGAAATCAAGAAGAATAGGGTTCACATCTTAACTCAGATATTTAGCAGCTATATAACCCTCAACAAGTCAAAGGCTTTCTGAATCAAAATCTCCTCCTTTTTAAAAATGGGTATAATAAAGCCATTTCACAGGATGTTTATAAGGCTAAACTGAAATAAGGTATGTAAAATGCTCTACAAATCTCAAAGTGCATTATAAAGTTGGATTTTTATATTATCATTAGGTACCCATAGTTTGCTTATTATTTAAACTGCAAGAGAAGAAGAATGAAGAGCCTCATCTAAAGCATCCCCAGCAAGTGGTCATCCAATCTTCATTTGAATACCTCTAGTAATAGGTTACTCACTACTTTGTGAGGTAATTCATTCTAATTTAAGAGAGTTCTGTTAATTACAATTTTGTTCTTCTATTGAATAGAAATCTCTGTGCAAAAGTACTACTGAAAATTTTTTTGAGAGGCAATTGGGGTTAAGTGATTTGCCTAGGGTCACATAACTAATAAGTGTTGAGTGTCTGAGGCTGAAATCTTGATTTCAGGGATGGTCTATCTCCTCCCTTAAACCATAAGCCAGATGCTTTTACCAGAAAGTAGTCAGTGTCTTTAAGGGCTTCCCTAAAGGCTTCAGTATCCCAATTGCCTACCCGAGAGCTTCTCCCTCTCACCTCCCTTAAGCCACTCAACTTCTCTTGGCTCATTGGCAATGATCTGAGTTTATTCATGATATAGCAATATGGACATAGGACATAATAAGCAAAATTAAAATTTGATAATATAGAGATGTCTAAGAGCTCTTGAAGGCATAAGCTTTAGCAGGTTCTACCAAGTTGAAAAGGACTGAAATTCATTCATGAAGTAGATTGGGTCTGCTGCCTGAGGACCAGTCTTGCCAAGTAGTGAGAGCTCATAAGCAGAAGGTGGGCCATTAAGGTGTGAGTTCTTTGGTCATAGAAACACATGGAAGATACAGATACCAAAGGCCTTCATTTCTGGGCCCCCATCTTCTGCTTCCAGGTTGCTGCATCCTGAGCTAGGACTGTCAAAGCAAGAGCAGGGCAGATCCTGGAGAAATGTGCTATTGAGGGGAAAGTGATACCAAGTGCAGCTGGGGGGTGAGACGATTAGCAAACTGAGGTAGAATAGCTCAAGACTGGACTGGAAGCTGCTGTGAAACCTTCAGTTTGTTGGATCTGAATGGGAAACGGATCCCAATCCCCAAGTTCTCCCTGTTTTTCTTTGGTTTGCAGAACAGTTTCCTGAGGAGTTATTCTCCAAGTTCTCTATGTGGTAAATGGTGTGGGGAGATGACTGAGTAAAGAAGCACTTCCCTGAGAGAGGAATATTCGACAGTTTCATTGCAGTTTTGCTTTACTGTGTTTTAACAAACTATGTGGTCACTAAAAAGTCAATCACCAGTGTTTTATGAATGAATATGGTCAAGAGAGAAAGGTATATTTTCTATGGAACCCTAGATCTATAATTTGTTTTATTTTTTATCTTAGGAGCCATATTTCATGGCCATACTCATATATCATGGATAAGCTCAGATCACTGCTAGTGGACTAAGACAAGTTGGGTGACCTTAAAGGAGATGAGAAGAACAAGTTTTGGGGATTAAGGAGTCTCTGTTGGGCATCTGGGATACTGAAGTCTTACAGACAGTGACTACTTTCTAGTAAAAGTATCTAGCTTATGGCTTAAGTATATCACTGTCTGATGGCCAAATTGCATGTCACAATTCTTACCTGGGAGCATGGAGTGTTTTATTCTTTGTATTTGTAGCCTCAGTGCTTGGCAAATAGTAGGTGCTTAATAGATGCTGTAGATTGATTGGCAAAAGAATTGATAGCTTAAATTAAGAGAATCTTTCTGTTGACTTGTAGAAAGCAGGATAAGCTGTTGTAGGTTGGTAATGGTACTGCAGCATCTCTAAAGTCACTTAGAATATATGTGAACCTAGTATATACCATTATCACATATAAAAATGAAAAATGGCACTATCTACTTTCAAAGAGCTTTCAGTCTAATGGGGGAATAAGCTATAGCTATACTTTATTGTAATTCAAGTTAGAATATTATGTGTTTAGGACAGATTCTATGCCCATATCGCTATATCATGAATAAACTCAGATCATTGCCAATGGGCCAAGAGAAGTTGGGTGGCTTAAGGGAGGTGAGAGGAAGAAGCTCTCCGGTAGGCAATTGGGATACTGAAACCTTTAGGGAAGCCCTTAAAGACACTGACTACTTTCTGGTAAAAGCATCTGGCTTATGGTTTAAGTATACCACTGACTGGTGGCCAAATTGCATCTCACAGTTCCTACCTACAGCATCTGTTAAATACTTACTTAAGGGTAGGGTAAAGTAGACTAAAAGATTCAAGGAGGGAGAGATCATTTTTAGCTGATTTCAGCTGAATGGGATCAAAGCAGGTTTTATGGATAAAGTGACAACTGAATTAGGAGATGAAAGAACAGAAGGATTTCCAAAGGTAATGTAAAGGGAATGCATTCCAGATATGAGAGTTAGCCTATGGAAATGGATGGTAAAAGGTGAATATAGAATAAGACTTGAGAAAAACCAGTAGTTCTCCACATATCCTAAAATATTTATAGCAGCTTTTTTTCTGATGGCAAAGAAATTGAAACTGAGGCGGTACCCATCAATTGGAGATGTGATCCCTTTAATAGGTACTGCTGCCAATCACAATCATCAGTTATGCAGAAATATGATAAAAATCATTTTATTATGCTAAGAACATAGACTCACTCTATACCAAAATCAGCAGTCTTGAGCAGCAGTTTGAGCAACCTTATTATATAGATTTTAATTACATAGGAAAGATGGGCCCAAGGGAATCTTACAGAAAGCAGAAGGAGAAGGTAATGATTTACACATCAAAGAACAGATGGCAGGAGGAGGAAGATCTATATCAGGTAAAGCAGGAAACTAGTTAGTAAACAGTCAGTAAGTACTGGGGAGATAGCTGGAATTTGCCAACTAACCATCAATACCAGAGCTCAAGTTGATGCTTCAGCTTGATTTTGTAGTCTCTAGCTGGTTACATGACTTATTCATCTTAAGTAAATCTTAAGTTGGGTCAAAAATTCTCTGACCACAGGGAAAAGCTAAAAATGTTGTGAATATGAATGTAATGAAATATTGTTGTGCTGTAAGAAATGATGAAAGGGATGCTTTCAGAGAAATCTGAGAAGACTTGTATGAAATGACGCAAAACAGAACCAGGGAACAATTTACACAACAATATTGTAATGATAAACAACATTTAAAGACTTAAGAACTTGGATCAACCACAACTCCAGAAGATTCAAAATGAAATGTGCCATTCTCTGTTAGGGATGATAGACTCAGATAAAATTCTCTTTTTAATGTGGTTTGTGAGGAAATTTTATTTGTGTGACTAAGTGTTTATAACAGGGGTTTTCTTTTTCTTGCTTTTTTCCACAAAAGGGAGAAGAGAAGACAGGGAGAAAAAAAAGAGGCAGCTCTTCATAAAAACAAAATGAAATTTAATTTTAAAAAATGCCTTCCTGTTTGGTTAAATTATATTTAGGGAGGACAAAGATTTTGTAGTTGGCAGGAATGTAGGGCAATACAGGTCACAAGACCCTTTCAATATTCTCTACCCAGTTTCTGCAATTTATATGCATTATAACTGAATTGTCTGATCAAAAAAAAAGATTGAAAAGAATTTTTTTCATCATAATTCAAATAAGATTTTATTCTGAAAGAGTTCAAGCAGCAGCAAAAGTAAAGACTAAGAAATGAACCAAAAATTCCTAAGAACTTCTCTGAGTAGTTATAAAGCATAGCTAATTAGGACCTGTATCACAAAACAGACAAAAGATAACTTTCTGAGACCATGAACTAAAAATCTGGAAGACCTTTACCCCTATGGGGACTAAGTTACACCACATTTGAAAATTATTAGATGGCAAAAGGAAATACCAGCAGCTTTTCAGGGATGCTTAGTTGGGAGCTGTTAAGTGTTGCAGTCATGTCTGACTCTATGACCTCATTTGGGATTTCCTTGGTAGAGATACTAGAGTGGTTCGGCATTTTTTTCCAAGCTCATTTTATAGATGAGGAAACTAAGGCAAATAGGATTAAGTGAGTTGCCCAAGGTCACATAGGTACTAAGTGTCTGAGGCCAGATATGAATTCAAGCCTTCCTGACTCCAGGCCCAGCGCTCAATCTGCTGTTCCATCTAGCTGTCCTAGTGATGCCCAGAAGAGAGAAACATAATGACATTACCAAGGGATATAAGTAGCTCTGTAGTGTCAGAAGTACAAATTTCCTTAACCACTCATGTTCTCTAGGTTTTTGCTCTTCTTTGTGTCTTTCCCATATGAAGGAAAGAAAAAAAGGAAGGAAGATGGAAGGAAGAAAAAAATTGAGAGGAGAAAGAGAGGGGAGGGGAGGGAGGAAGAAAGGAAAGAAAGAATGAAAGAAAGGAAGGAAGGTGGGAAGGAAGAAATGAAAGAAGGAAAGAAGAAAGAAAAGAAAGGAGAAAAGGAAGAAGGGAGGGGAGGGAGGAAGGAAGGAAAGAATGGAGAAAAGAAAGGAGGAAAGAAGGAAGGAAGAAAGGAAGGAAGAGAGGAAAGGAAGGAAAGAAAGGATGGAGGGAGGACAGAAGGAAGAAATGAAGGAAGAAAGAAGGGTGAATAGAGGAAATGGGGGACGGAAAGAGGGAGAGAAGAACAAAGGAAACAAGGAAGGAAGGAAAGAGGAAGGGGGAGGGAGGAAAAGAGAGAGAGAAAGAGAAGGAGAGAGTGAGTGAGTGAGGGAGGGAGGGAGGAAGGAAGGAAGGAAGGAAGGAAGGAAGGAAGAAAATACATGGATGAGAGGTTTGTGAACTATGATTCTATGTGGAACCTGGGGGAGCTTCCTGAGAATCCATGTACAAAGGAAGTTCTACATATAGTATGGATGAAGCACAGTGAGGATTTACTTATCAGGTTGTTTTATTGTTTGGTTTTTAAAATACTGAGCTATGAATTTGTCTTAAACATGAAACAGAATCATATTAATCAGATTCCTAGGCCAGATGATTGGCTGATACTACATAGCATACAGTTAGAGACTGCAGAGCTTCTAATGTAATTGGGCATAGGTTGCTCACAGTCCTTGGTTTGGTTTAGTGTCTCGTCTAAAATGAATGTGAATGAATATATTCCTCTCTCTCCCTCTTCTCTTTTGCATTTTCTGTGTAGGAAAACTAAATATATAACCATTATCCCTCCTCCTACAGCAGAAGCTTCTAATAGATTCTGTTTACACATATTCCTTTATACCTGCTGAGAACTGGGTCCACAAGGATCACATCATCTATAATTATATGGTACTTTATGATTTATAGAGTTAGGTGGGGCATAGTAGATAGAGTGAGAGACTTCAAGTCAGGAAGATCTGAGTTTGAATTCTGCCTGAGATACTTGGTAACTGTATCAAGTTATCTAAACGAGTCACTTAAGCTCTGTCTGCCTCAGTTTCTTCATTTGTAAAATAAAAATAGTGATAACACCTACCTCCCAGGTTGTTGAGAGGATCTAATGAAATCATGTAAAGCACTTTGCAAGCCTTAAACACCTTTTACCATATCATGCTTTATGGTTTATAAGGTCCTTTCATCAAAACATGTATGCTGTATGGTGACATGGTATACCCATGTTCTCTTAATTAGTAGCTGTCTAATCAGAGCCCTCTGATTCCAAGTACCACCACTCTTTCAGGTCAAAAGGCTTAACACCATGCCACCATCTCTGGACTCAGCTTACCACACCTTTGTCTTTGCTATGAATGGTCAATAACAGCAGGATTATATTCTAGAATTGTACCCTAGCCCCTAGTGGTTAGCGACTGGGATAAGAGAATTCTGTAAAAGATGTGCAGTCCAAAGCCCAGGTTGATCATACTATAAACAGACAGAAACTAGCAATCAAAGCAAGGAGAGTGAGCAGCATGCATGTTTGGGGACTATATGAGCAACCCCCTCCTCCGACCCAGCAGTGACTTTTCAATTCTTAAATGAATAAATCAGAACTTATCTACAAAACTCTGCAAATTACTCCAATATGACATTTCCATTGTTTACTGTACATTGTTCTGAATTATTTATGTTCCTCCCCCCCCTTTTACTGAACTAGACAAGCAATAAAATCCAGCCCCGCCTCTATTAGTCCCTGGTCCCAGAGGGTGGTTTCCACAGTAACTGCATTGACAGGCAAAACTCAGCTATTTCTATCCTTTGGAAGGATTTCTAATATTTTGGCTCTGGAGGCTTCGCCATTTTCTCTGTATTGTTATATTCATTTTTTTTTTCCCTGGAGATGGAAGTAAACAAAACCCAGTCCTGGGAATTGGACCTTAGTGCTTCCTCCATATAACTAGAGAGAGTTTGCAAAAGAGGAACTCATATGCATTTAGAAGAGTTTCCCATTTGTAGTCCCTAGAGAGCTTAATCCTTTGTGGCTGGCAGACACCTCTCTCCAATCCCTGTAAAAGGAAGGGACTTTGCAAATAGAAAGGCTGGAGCATAGAGATGAGGTGATTGATACAGCAGAAAGACAACAGCTTGGGGAGTGCAGAACCCTGAAATCTCAACCTAACTAAGCCTCAAACTCATTGTGTCATCTTAGGCAGTCATGCCATTTTTCTGGGGTTCAGTTTTCTCCTTTGTAAAATAAAGTTTACTAACACTTTTAGGGAATGTTGTGGGAAAGGAGATGTAAAAACTCTATGTAAAATGTTACACATTCTAGAAATCTTTCTATTCTACTCTTTTCCTCAGAAATTCCCTCCTTAGTGGTCTTCCCCTATCCAATCTTCAACATTTAGGTTAAATCTTCCTCCTCCACGAAGCCTTCCCTGACTATTCTAGGTCACACTGATTTTTCTGTAGATCCTTGTGTAGCATTTACTTCCCATTACACACACCTTGGCAATTCCATCTTTAAATATATTAAACTATCAAACACTGCTTGGTGTTTGCCTGCTAAACAAATTCCAATTCAATTCACAATTATCAACCATATCTATGTGCAAAGCATGATAATTCAAAAGGGAAATTCAAAAGAAAAGTCCCTGTCCTCAAGGAGCTCACTTTCTATTAGTAGAAGATATACACACACATACAAATACACATACATATATACACATTATACTTACAGATAAATAAATATAAAGCGTATACAAAATAATTTCAAGAGGTATAGTATACTAACAACTGAGGTGGAGGGAATGAGAGAAAGACTCTTGTTCAAGGTGATAGCTGACCTATATTTTAATGGGGAAAAAGATTGAAGAAGGCAGAGATGGAGAGGGACTATTTGGGCAAAGACATAGAGCCAGATAGTAGCATATTGTGTGCAGGGAATGGCTAGGAGGTCAGTTTTACTGGGACAGAGAGTATGTGAAATAAGATTAGAAAGGTGGGTAAGTAGCATCTTGTGAAGAACTTTAAATGCCAAACTGAGGATTTTACATTTAATTTTTAAAGGCAACAAGGAGCAATGGCTCCTTTTTGAGTAGGGAAATGTCATGGTCAGATCTGTGTTTCTGGAATATCCATCTGGCTGCTGGGTGGAACAATGGATTAGAGGAGAGACTAAAGGCAGAGAACTCAATTAGTGTGCTATGAGTCCAGACAAGAGGTAATGCACTCCTCAATTATTGTCATAGCCGTATGAGTGGACAAAGGAGACCATGAAGATAGAATAGACAAGACAATGGCTGGATATAGAAGGAAAAGGAAAGAGTAAAAAATTCATTTGTTCATTCATTCATTCAACCAACATCTATTAAGTGAATTTATGTACTAGGCAGTGGGAAAACTTGTTTTTGATGAGTTGGCCTTCTTCTAGGGTGTGTGCAAATAATAAATATGAGGTAATTTCATTTTTTTCCAGTTCATTTTATAGGTAAGGAAACTGAGATAAATACAGTTGTCCAGGGTCACACAGTTAATAAGTGACTTGAGGCCTGATTTGAACTGAAGAATATAAGTCATTTTGACTCTAGGTCCTGTCTTCTATCCCATTGTGCCACCTAGTTGCTTGGAACTTGATTGTTGGGGCTTCCGTTTCTATATCAGTAAAATAAACATATTAGACTACATAATCTCTAAGGTCAGTTTCAGCTCTAAAAATGATGTTTTAAGGAAAACCAAAGTAATCATTCAGGCTTTATGATATTAATAAAAAACAATCAGAATTTACAAATTAGTCTAGGAAACTGAGGAATAGCATAACACATAATAGGACACTCTATTGATGGAATGATTGACCTGCCCAGAACTGTAGCCGAGGGCATACAACCTAAGTGAATAGCCTTGGGAGCCCAGATGATGAATTTGCAAAAGCCATCATAAACTCAAGGTATTGTCTACTCAATCATTAAATGTAGCACCAGCACCTGGACAGCTCATTGTAATATGTTATCAACTAATTGTTTATATTCTTAACTGTAAGAGGGGACATTGGTGCCAGGCTGTTGGGTTGTCCAAAGGAGGCAGTGACATAGAATATCAAGGATGGAAAATGACACAGAAATCACCTACTTCATCCTCTTTGATCTTGCCTGACCAGGAAAAACTGACCTATATACAATAGTTTCCTTTTTCAAGAATTTTCGTACATTACATCTTTGATGGTATTCTAAAATTTGATTACTTAATGAAACTACATACCAAGAAATATCTATGTGTTTCTTAACTATCTGTACACTGCCAGAAACTAAAATTCCACACTGGATTCCCTTGGTCTCTGATAGGTGAACTTCTTTACCTTATCTAGCCATGAACCCAGACTCCATGACATTAATTTTTTTTAATTTAATTTTTGAAAAGCAATTAAAATTTATTTCTCCCTTCTCCCCAAAAGGAAAAAAAGAAAAATTGTTTTCACAAATGTGCATAGTTAAGCAAAAAAGTCCAAAAAGTATGTCTCAATCTGTATTCTGAAACCATCACTACTCTTTCAGGAATTACCATGATATTTCTTGTAGCCTTTCCACTATGACTTTTTATGAGTACCTTCCATTACCCATTCTCCATTCTACCTTACCCCTGTACCCTTTCTTTGTATTTTTTCCCATTAGAATGTAAGTTTCTTGAGGGCAGAGACTGTCTTGTTCACTTTTATTGATACTAGGCATATGATAAGTTTTTTAAAAAATACTCTATCTTTCTATCTATTTATCTTTAAATCAATCAACAAATCATTATTTACTAAACACCTGCTGTGTTCCAAGCATTGTACTAGATGCTGGAAATATAAAGACAAAAATAAAATAGTCCTTACCCTCAAGGAGCTTATTATGTTTTAGGGGAGATAACATATACATATATGTGTATACAATATATGTATGTCTATATAAGTATACATATATACAGAATATATTTATATATATGCATATTTACATACATATATATGTATGTATTTGTATGGCAGTTTAAGGAGAAAGGATACAAGAAGTTGGAAGGAGGAGGATTAGAAGAGGCTTTACATAGAAATTGGTGATCAAACCAAATCCTGAAAGTGAGGAATTTTATGAGGCAGAAATGAGGAAAAAGTATAACAGACATGGGAGATGGCAAAAGCAAAGACAAAGAAACAGGACATAAAATTCCACATTTAAGGAGCAGAAAGAAAGCCATGGTCTCTAGCACATTTTGCCCTCTTCCCTTTAGATACCTAAGTTAAAAGTTGATTTTCAAAATGATTTTTACTTAGTTTGATTATTAAAAGGGATAGAAAAAGAATATTTATACAAGGAAAACTGATAATAAAAATCAACTTGAGAAGAAATATCACCATTCAAATGAAATGTGCAGGATGTTGACTGACCTAAGACCAGAAAGAAAACTGCCTTTTCACAGATAATTGTCCTGAGTAAGCATCTAGGACAACTAAGTAGTGCTGGGCTTGAAGTCAGGAAGATTCATCTCCCTGAGTTCAAATCTGGCTTCAGATATTTACTAGCTGTGTGATCCTGGCCAAGTCTTGTAATTCTGTTTTCCTCAGTTCCTCATTTATAAAATGAACTGGAGAAGGAAATGACAAACTATTTGAGTATCTTTGTCAAAACAACAACAACAACAACAACAAAACCCAACCCAAATGATGTCATGAAGAATTGAATATGACTGAACTGACTCAACAACAATGACAATAAAGACTTGTTTGAAAAAGATGGTTGTAAGGAATTGTGATCAATCAACTCAATCGTACATGATGATATTTACTGTTTTGAAGGTTGTAACTGGAAAATTCTAAATCAAATGACTGAAGACTATGGAAAGACTTTTGAGTTTTATATTATATTAAAGATGGATCATTGTCTATTCACTTACAGGGAAGCCCTGATTTGAGGCACTGCAAACTAGAAATAGGGAAAAACCAGGAAAAAAACCAGAACAGAAGCACAACAGGAGTCAGGAATAAAAGACATAGGAAATAATGAAAATAGCTGCTTACAAAGGACAATAATATATTCATCCAGTCAGTTAGCACTACTTAAGCACCTACTATGTATCCATTAGGCACTGTGCTAAGTATTGGGGATACAAAGAGAGGCAAAAGATAGTACCTGTCTTCAAGAAGCTCACAGTCTAATGGGAAGACAAGGAAATAACAATTATGTACAAACAAGATTGCATATGCATAATATAGCTGGAAAGGGTAAATAGAAAGAAGACACTAATATTAGGGAGCATTATGAAAGACTTCCTGTAAAAGATGGGATTTTACATGGGATTTGAAAGAAAGTAAGATGTAGAGATGAAGGGGGGGAGTATTCCAGGCATGGGGTTCAGCCAATAAAAATTCTTGGAGTCCAGAGACAGAGTTTCATCTGAGAGGAAGAGCAAAGAACTCATTGTCATGAGATCAAAGACTACATGGGATAAGATATTAAGAATACTGGAAACTCAAAGAATGTTAGAACTATAAAGGACCTTAGGGATCATCCAGTCCAATTCTGTCATTTTACAGTAGATGAAACTGAGGCCATGAGAAGGGAAGAGAAAGTAATATACTGTTAGTTACAGCACAGTAAGGCTAGAATTCAGGTCTATCACTACCATCAAGTATCCTTTCTGTTTTTTAGCATGCTACTTCACTTGGTCTTCAACTACTTCTCCGACTGAACAATAATAATTAGAATTCTAGTCCTTATTTCCTTTCTATAGATGTGCCTCTTGGGTCACCTCTGCTCTCATGCCGTAGAGACACTTATGAATGTAAATTTCTCAGGCTAGAAGTGTATTCTTAGCTAGATCACCAACAATTTCATTAAAAAGATTTTCAATAATTTTCTTTGACCTGGCATTTTGAAATATAAAGCTAAGGCAAGGACCCTTCACCTGGCATTTTGTGGCATTCTCCAATTATCCCAAACTTCTGATTTATATTTATTTTCCCTTTTTTGTCCTAGAAATATTTAAAACTAGTATGGTTCACTGGCTGTGGCTCCTTCCCCAAATAATCCATTGAAAAGCCAGTTGCTACGCAACCTCCAATATTGCCTATGCTATCCTTGCTGGCTGATGACATATTGCATAAAAGAATCTTTTTTTTAAAGGACTGAAATGTTGTTTTAAGAAAAAAAACTTGCAATAGCTTAGAGCCATGTCACAAGTTAGAAGGAAAACAGTTCATCACTCATATGTACGCTCCCAATTATCTCCCAGAGTGGGTTATTATGAGCTTGCTAACGGAGTTTAAGGCCTTTACTGCACAGAATAAAATATGTATCATGATTCTTAATATTAGGCTATATAGCTTGGCCTCAAACCCCAAGATTCGATTCACTCATGATTATACTGCGAGACAGAGGTGTCATGGGAAAAGAATCATGTCCTTTGATGTCATCTCCTTCAACTCTCTCAGTTGACTGATGAAGCATGGAACAGTGGAAAGGGAGCAGGATCCAGTATCAGAGGACTTGGGTTCAAATTCTGACTTCACCACTTACTAGGTTGGGCAAGTCAATTTCTCTGGGCTTTGGTTTTCTCATCTGTAAAATGGTTCCTGAAGCCCCTTTTAGATCTAAATCTGTGATGCCATGAAATTCTAAAAATTCACACAGAGTCATGCAGATAAGAAGTAGCCAAGTCAAAGTTTGAATTTTCTGGGTTATCTGACTCCAAGGCCAGTGCTCCCTCCCTTCTACTACAGCACCATGCCTCCTTTGGGTCTGACTCTCCTTAGTCTGACATGCTTACTAACCAGATAATGCAAGGTTAGGAACTGTGGGTCCTAGTCCCACTTAGATCTCCAACTGAGTTGCTTAGGTGGTCTTTAGCAAATCTCTTCATTGCTTGCAAGGGATCTTATCTTCTTCATTTGTAAAATGAAGATTTTATACTAAATCATTGTTGACATCTTTTCTAGTAAAAACAATAAAACCTCATGTCTATAGCTCTCTCTCTCTCTCTCTCTCTCTGTGTGTGTGTGTCTCTCTCTTTCTCTCTCTCTCTCTCTCCACCACACACACACACACACACACACACACACACACACTCGCACACAGAGACATATATATTTATGAACTACTCCTACAGCTAGTAAGTGTCTGAGTCTAGTTTTGAACTCATGAAGATGAGTCTTCCCGATTCCAGACCTGGCACTCTTGTCTACTGCGCCACAAATGAAGACCATTATTTTGTTGCTCATATTGTCAACTGCAGGAATTGGTCTATGAGTTAAGAGACTTAGGCTCCAAATCACCATCTTCTACCATCTTCACATGTCAGTTTAATCAGACCAGGACTTGTCTTTATTTCAAAGGCCATTGTGAAGACAGCATCAGACCTTGGTGTTGGATCCTATTCTTCCTTTTCTGGTTTTCTTTCTTTTTTCCTTTCCTCCACCTCTTCTTTTTCTCCTTTGCTACCCTTTCTCTTTCTTTCCTGCTTCTTTCTTTCTCCTTCTCTCTCTTCTTTTCTCCTCTCCCTCCCTTCCCTTTTATTTCTCCTTCTTTCATTTCCTCTCCTTTTTTCTTTCTTTGTTTGCATCTGTTCTATCAGCATCAGACTATAGTGTTGGGATCCTTTCTCAGTCTAGTATGGTGTAGCATCACCATGGTTGAATCACTTATTCCAGAGATCAGCTAGTCTCCTTAAAAGGAGGAGGAGGACTTAGCTCTCCTTTCTTACTCCCCTTAATGCCCCTACCATGCAGTACTAAATTGTTATTTGTCCTTTCTTTTTTTAGAGAACCAATGATCATGTCTTCACTCACATGAACTGAATTTAAGTAAGTCAGAATTGCACAACGTCACCAACCTCATTCTCTCTTTCAAAGTCATCAAAATCCAATAGCAAAAAAAATATCAAAATGACTGGTGATGGCCCTGGATGCAGTGTACTTGATTTTTGACCAAGCTTTCAGTGCTCCACAGCACTTGCTTTAGCTGCTTTCTTAGCTATTGGAACAAATTGTTCTCATTTACCCAAGTTTTCACATGCTTGGAGTACATATCCCTTAATTCACCACTGTTTAGAGTTCATCAACCTGGTTTACCCCATTTGTGGAGACAGTTTATCAGTGTGACTGCTATACATCTATAGCTTCTTAGAGCCACAGATGAGAGCTGAGTGTTAAATAAGCACCAGAAGTGGTTAAGAATACTGAACAGAGCTTAGGCGCTTTCACACCACTGAAGATGCTCTTGAAGTCACACCATGCAATCAAAAGAAAAGATTTGGAGGAGGATGGAGAACATACATTTATTAAGTAACCTAGTATGTGCCAGGCACAATGCTAAGTGCTTTACAAATATTATCTCATACAAATATGATCCTCCTAACAACCTAAAAGGTAGGTGGTGTTATCCTCACTCTATATTGAGCAAGCTGGACTACCTCAGGTCATATAGCTGTGCTCAGAATAACATAGCTAGAAAGTATATAAGGCTGGATTTGAATTTAAGTCTCCCTGACTCCAAGCGCTAAAGTGCTATCTACTGTTCTATTTAGCTGCCTAGGGAGAATAGAAAAGTAATGACAGTACAAGATAAAGAAAGATTAAGACAAAGAAGATGGGGGTCAAAAGGAATGGAGTTTAAGAAGAAAAAAGGACAAAAAGAGAAAATCAAGAGAGAAGAAGGTAAAAGGATTAGGAAAGTAGGACAGAATTAGAGTATCAGAAAAAAAAAAGATGAAGGAGAAAGGAAAGAAGAGACAGAAAGGGGAAATTAAGAGAGAAAAGAAGATAAAAGAATTAATAGACTAAGAAAAAAGAGGACAGAAAAGAATCAAAAGCCTAAGAATGAAAAAGAGAAAGGAAAAAAGATGGATCAAAAGAAATCAAGATCAGAAGAAAGAAGAGGCCTGATGAGAACAGGGGAGAGAATCAGCAGAAATTAAGGGTTCCTCTAGGGACAGAGAACATAAGAATTGGATGAAATAGAAAGAATGAGCCAGGGACAAGAAGGCAGAAGGAAGAGAAGTTCTACAAAGTGGGGGGAATTAAATAATCACCCACTTCTGGGAAGCTTTGACATTAAAACTTTGGATGCTTCTACATGTGTATGTGTGTGTATATATGGGGGTGTGTGGGTATGAGTGGAGGTGGATACGGGAAGTTCTAAAGGAGGCACTGGGTTAGACTCCAGTAATCCCTGAAATTCCGACCTTTAAAACACCAACCCTCAATTTTCTAGGAGACCCATTTTCTGACAATATCAAATAATCAAGTGAGGGGCCCTTGCTCACCTCTTCTTAAAAATCTGTCTTACTTCTGAGGCTTTTTAGATCCCAATGGGACAGTCTGAGGAACTGTCATGAGCAAATCCTAAATATGTGATATGAAAGCTGAACATCCTGTCACCACCAGTCCCCTTCATTAAGCACTTAAAAGCTACAGGAATATGCACAGAGCAGGCTGATTCATGCTCCATTAATGGAGCGCCTCCTGCATATTCTGCTCTTCCCCAAGGGTCAATTCAAACAAAATTTAATTTTCCTGTTTTGCTTGATGAGTTCAAATACTTTAAGGACCTATGTTACATTGCTGTAGGAGTTTTTTTCCTTTTTAAATAGAGAAACATTTATTTTATTTTTTTTACTTTCCCCTTCCTTCATGAAAAATTTATTTTTTAGCTTTACTTTTTAAAATAGTATTTAATTTTTCCAAATATATGAAAAGACAGTTTTCAACATTCACTTTTGCAAAATTTTGTGTTCAAAATTTTTCTCCCTCTCTCTTGCCCTCCCCAACACAGCAAGCAATCTAATATAAGTTAAACATGTGTAATTCTTCTAAACATATTTCCATATTTTCCATGCTGTGCAAGAAAAATCAGATCAAAGAAGGAAAAATATAAGAGAAAAAAAACAAGCAAACAAACAAATACAACAAAAAAGGTAAAAATACTACAGCCCAGTAAAAAATTAAAACAAAACTCTTATAACAAATATGAATAGTCACATGAAACAAACTCATGGTGACCTTGTCAAAAACTGTATGTCTCATTTTGCATCTTGAGTTCATCATCTTTCTATTAGAAGATGGGCATGATCACTGGTCCTCTAGAATTATGGTTGGTTACACTGATCAGAGATAAGTATTTCAAAGATATTGATCATATATATTGTTCTCTTGATTCTATTTACTTCATTTTTGCATAATACAAATGTTCTTAGTTCCCACATCATAACCCTTGTCCATTTTAGCAGACAAAGTGGATGTGCTGCTAAACCTCAAACCTTTATCATTTGATCACAAAATATTTAGTGATGGTTCCTCTGAACTCAATTATTTGCTAATAGATACCTGGGGTAGAGGTTTTTCCATTCTGTCAGGGATTAATCTCTACTGATGTGGCTTTTGAACAAGTAGGCTGGGAGAAGGACATTAATGGAAAGTAGGATTCTGGCCACTTTAATAGAGCTTGTTTAAAAGACATTTGAATCTTTAAGCTGTGCTCTCACACCTCAACAAAGGAAACTTGTTAGGAGAAGTCAAAAAGTAAAGACATATCCTAATCATATGAATATTTACAGGAAAACTCTGAATGGAAATTTCCTGGAGGCAGTTTTTTCTAAAAGACCGTAACATTAAGAGCTAAGCCTGGAAGTGAAAATGATAGATACTATGGTTGCTGTCAAATAGAAGAACAGCTTAGAAACAGAGAATTAGAGAAACTGTCCAGCAAATTGTCTATCCTCTTTTAGATTTTGGGCTCAGTAAGGTCCTTATCATGCACAGAATTTTCATCTCTCACAATGACCACAGGAGGCAATCAGGAACACATTAATGTTCCTGTCCCTGATGAATAGGACAAATCTCAAATATTCATCTTTGCCCCTTTTTACCAGCTCTCTAATTAATGATTTAAAATCCCCATTGCTTACCTTTCCATAACTCAACAGGATTATCCGCACCAGAACGACGTTGATGTGGGCTCCCAGTGACTCATCATGATAGATTTCATTAACCTGGAAAAGAGTGGAACTATTTCAGACTGAGCCTATCGAGGTCATGTTCATATTGCCAGAATGATGATCCCTACATTAGGGCCTGTGGAAGATGCTAAATCCCCTAGAGAGAAAAGATTGTCCACCTTACAGACTTGTGGTTTTTTTTCCATGACCAGAATAAACATTTTAAACACATGGTTATGAACTCCTGATCTCATGGACTGGGCACATATTGGGAGGTTTCCCTAGTAGCTAGGAATCAAGTTAAGATATATCAAGTCAGCTACACAATTGACTTAATCCCCAAAAGCAAGGGTTTGATAGACATTGGAAAAAAAGATGTCATATATGGCAAGGGAATGGAATGGAGAAACATTGGTCAGGTATGGAAGTTAAAAGGGGTTCTTCATCAATGCTTTTCTTTAAATAATTCAGTTTAAAACAATAATAGTAACAATGATAGTAGCTCACATTTGAAGAATACTTTCTGCTTTGTTGTTGTTCATTCATTTCAGTCATTCTCAACTCTGTGACCTCATTTAGGGTTTTCTTGGCAAAGATACCAGAGTGGTTTGTCATTTCCCTCTTGAGTTCATTTTACAAATAAGGCAACTGAGGCAAATAGGGTTAAGTGACTTACCTGGGGTTATATGTTTAGTAAGTTTCTGAGACCAAAACTGAACTCAGGAAGATGAGTCCTCCTAACTGCAAACTCAAAACTATATTTTCTACACCACCTAGGTGCCCTTATTCTTTGTTTTACAAAGTGCTTTATACATATTACTTCCTGAAATCCTCATATTAACCCTGGGAAAAAGGTAATACATGTTTTATTGTCCTTATTTTATAGATGAAAAAAAACTGAGGCTCAATTGGGTTAACAGCTATAGGAGTATAAGTGAAGTCATTTTGTAATAACCATTTAATTCTTTATATTAACTCGGGAAAATTCTTTTGTCACTTATAATATGATTACCTCACTATTCTCCTTATGGTCTAATTTTTGCCACTTGGAATAGGAAAACCAAAGAAGGGAAACTGGGACCTTTCCTATGATTAAATATGCCATTAGAAGAAGACCACTGAAGAAGTCAAAGTTTATTTTTTAAAATTTTTTGAGGTCAAAGTTTAGAGAGAAACTGTCTACAAAGTTGTTTGACTAAAAATGCTTAGACTTCCTGGAACTATAGACAAAGCTCAGAAGGTCTAACTCCAAGAATAGTTCATATGAATTAGATCTGAGGAGAGAAACAGAATAAGTTTAAGTATTAAAAAATAACATCTAGAGGTAGTGAGGAAGACATAAAGTTGTCTCCAGGAGTTCATCTTTCCATAAATAGTGCTTATATTTAATTTAAATTCAATGATTATATTTATGCTTATTTATTTGAATATATATTTCTTTTAAAACTATAATTTAATGGAAAGAACCAAGACTAAGTTATGAGGAAGTTACAAGGAGACAGATTTTGTCTTAATGAAAGCAAGAATTTTGTAACAATTAGTATCATTCAAAAGGAAAATGTATAGCTTAAAGAAACCATGAATTCCCTATCAATAGAAAGCAAAAATTGGATGGCCCCTTGTCAGAAAAGCAATAGAGAGGATTCATGATTTAGGTATGGTTTAGACTAAGTGGACTCTTTTTCCCTCTAGCTCCATGATTTTATTTTAAAAAAATCAAATTCTTGTCTGAAAAATGAATGCCTTTTGCTTTACATCATAGTATTATTGGTATACCACCACTAGAGATGAACCTTCACTTGTAACAAAAAAGAGTTAAACAAAACTAACAAAGTGATTTCATTTAAGGTATTTGCAACATTCTAGATCCACAGACCCCTGCCTTTCCAACCAAAGGTATGTTTCATAGCTGTTTTCTTCATTAGATCATAGGCTCTTTGAGGGCAGATATGAATTTTTTGCCTTTTTTTGGTACCTCTAACTATCAACAGAATTTTTGGCAAACAATAATATGGCAATAATAAATGCTGGTTGACTGATGAACTGGGACCATGTATGTTCATTACAATTATTCAGAGCTTGACCTCTTTTTAGGGTTCTTTTTGTTTACCTGATTATAATCAGTATCTATCTCTATCTCTATATACATATATGTGTGTATGTATATGAATGTGTGTATATGTATGTTGTTATGTGTTCTATCCTTATTTTACTCTGCATAAAGTCATGCAAGTTTGTTTTTTATTTTTTCTTTTGGTTTGTTTGACTGATCAATGTTCTTATTTTACTCTGCATAAAGTCATGCAAGTTATTTTCTTTTGGTTTGCTGACTGATCAATGTTCTCTTTCAATAAGCCATGTTTATGGAAAACCTGGCCAGAGAGATCACTGAGTCACAACCAGGGCAGTACAGTTGATATGAGCACAACAAACTCAAATGAATATCTCTATCTATCTATCTATCTATCTATTTAATAATTAGGCTCACCAGGATTGGCTGTGAATGTTTTACCTGTCACAATTCGGGCTTTAAGCTATTACAGGAGAAAACTCACAGTGGCAAGAAACAGTTTATGTCCGAGCTGTGATAAAAGACATATTATGCCTTGCTGGGTCCCCAGGGACAAATTTTGTACTAATTATGTACATTTTCTTTCTTTCTTCTTTTCCTTTGCATTGATTTATTTATTTGCTGTTTCTCCTCAGCAGAATGTAAGTTCCCTGAGGGAAAAGACAAATTTATTCTAGTTTTTGTGCCTCAGTACAGTGTCTGGTTAGACATAATGTGTGCTTAGTTAATCCTTGTTGAACTGATTTGAAGCGACAAGACCTGTACTGACTAATGTTTAAAATAGAAAGGAGGTACAAATAGGGTTGTGCTTATGTATAAGACCTTGAAGATAAGAAGCATAATAACTCTGGCTATGTCCTCATTCTGGATCAAACAGTTCCGGGAAAGCAGCAATCAGAAATAAATGGTTGTCTCAGGTCACCTCCTCTCTACCCTTCCTCCCCCATCCCAAGCCATTCCCACACATATAGACCCAAATAACACTCTGCCCCATTTCAGTACAAATGAAATATGTGAAAGCCAGGTTTTCTTGGCAAAGATATTAGAATGGTTTGTCATTTCCCTCTCTAGTTCATTTTACAGTAGTGGCAACTGAGGCAAATAGGGTTAAGTGATTTACCTGGAGTTACAAGTCTAGTAAGTTTCTGAGACCAGAACTGTACTCAGGAAGATGAATCTTCCCAACTCCAAGCCTAGAACTATATCTCTTATACCACCTAGATGCCTTTACTCTTTGTTTTACAAAGTGTTTTTTACACAGTACTTCCTATATTAGTCTTGGCCCTGCTCTGGGTCTGGATAGTTTTGGTTGAGTGAGAAAGAAGTTACCTCCTCCCTTATTCTCCCCTTCTTTCCTTCTTCTTTTGGATTTCCTTCTTTCCTTCCTTCCTTATCTTTTTTTCTTTCTCCTTTTCTACCATTTTCCCCATCTCTCTCTTTCCTTCCTTTGCTCTCTCTTCTTTTCTCCTCTAATTCCTTTTTTCTTTTTTTTCTCCTTCCTTCAATTCCTCTTTTTTCCCCTCTTTCCTTCTTTGTATCTGCTGCTTGTCAGGGAAAGCTCCCCTAAGGCTCTCCCTTTGTAAATATTTAAAAGGGTGCTAGATAAATCAAAGATCAAGAAAATGAAGGAGAAATACCAACAAACTCCTTCTCTCCAGTCCTAGATTATCCAAAGAAGACGATCAGAAGCCTGGAGGCACTTTGGTGTGGTGTACTAGGAGCTCCTTAAAACCAGCTCATCTCCTCAAGCCAGAAAGATCTCCTTCATAATCTGTAGGAACTGCCTCTAGAAGACAAAGCCAGATCCAGAGAAGTCACAGCACAAAGAGACAGGACTAAAAGGCAATGTGTCTGAGGCCCTCCAAGAAGTCTGAACCTAGACATTTCTCTGATATACTGGAGAGTAACAGGAGACTAAGATAGTAGTAGTAGTAAAAGTAGTAGTAGTAGTAGTAGTTATCATCACAGTAGTAATAGTGGTGGTGGTGGTAATAATAGTAGTAATAGTAATAATAGTAGCAGAAGCAGTTAACATTGATATATTATTTACTATGTGCCAGGCATTGTGCTAAGCACATTATAAATATTATCTTATTTGATCATCACAACAATCCCGGGAGATAGGTAGTATTATCATTCCCATTTTATAATTGAGTCAAAAAGAGATTAAGTGACTTGCGCAGGAAATATCTGAAGACAGGCCTTGGTAGTTCACTGCCAAAGGAGCTGGAGATGGACAGTGTATAGGCATTCCACGCTGAAGGACACTTCAGAAATCCTTAAGGTAGCCCAATGTCTGATGGTTACTTTAGGTCTGTTATAGCTGGAAAGAGCAGGATATAAAGCCAACTTTGAGCATGGGACTTCACAAGGAGAGGAACAGCAGATAGAGAGGAAGCCAGAACAAAGAGATGGAGGCAGAAGCCAGTGAGTGAAACAGATAAGGGCGAAACAGATCTACACCTAGATCCTTATCCCAGGCCAGGGTAACAGGAGAGCAGGAAGGAGTACCAGGACCCAGCTATTTATTCTATGTAAATCCATTGAAAACCGGTAGCTTCAGCATTCAGATTAAACAGGGGATAATTCAGCCTGTCCCATCCAAGAGTGTGGAAGAGCTTGGAACTTGGTCCTGCTACAAAGTTCCAGTCAAGAAACTAAAATTATTACTGTGTGTAAATAAAAGTCTTTATATGGTGAAGAATTATTATGAGTTAAGAGAAGCCCATAGGTAAATACAGGAGAAAAGATCTGCTCCATAATAAATACAAGTAGAACTTAGGAAAGGGTGGGGAATGAGGGTGGGAGGTGGTGAGAAAAGGAAGAAGAATGGCTTGGCTATGAGGATTTCAAGAATTGATGGAAGAAATGAAATAAGTAATGTAAATTTTGAAATTGAGCTTTTTAGGGGAAAAAAATTTGAAGGAGAACAAATAGCTAAGAAGAGAAGAGAAAAGGGGAAAGAAATAAGTATATATATATAGTGCCTATTCTATGCCAAGAACCGTGCTAAGTGCTCTTCAAATAATATCTTATTTGATTTTTCATATCTTATACTTGAGGAAAGAAAATGAAGTACAGAGAAAGAATATGACTTGTTCAAGGTCACATACACAACCAGTAAGTATGTATCACCATATTTAACCTTAGAACTTCCCGATTCAAGTCCCAACATTCTATCCATTCTACCTTAACATAACAGGTGAGAAGTTTATAGTGAAGAGAGTAGTAGACTCCCTGGAAAACAGAGTGGAATAAACATAATTCAAAGACTCCATGAAATAAGAAATATTAGAACAAAATAAAAAGACTGAAAAATTACAAGAACATATAAAGTCAAAAACAGTTTATTTGGAAAACAGGTCAGAGATAGTATTCTGGACTAGTCCTAAATCAGGTCAGACAAGTGATTCAGGCTCAAAATTAAAATGCAATGAAATATACATGTGCTATAAAAATATAATAAAAGCAACTTTACTTAAAATCTAAAACTGTACAATTCAGATTAAAAGCTATGCTCTTTCACCTCTACACTTCTCATAGCAATAACCATGTTAGATCAGAAAGGCATCTCTGAAAGGCAATTGGAATTCTACTAAAACCTCCAACATAAACTTCCCATTAAAGGGCAGCAAAGAAATCATGAGAATGATTTCCTTTAAAAGAAAATTCACCTAACCTACACAAAACAAGCAACATTCCTATCACAGAGAGATAATTTTAAAATAATCAAACTCCTTGAAATCCATGACCAAACAAAAAAACCAAAAAAATATGATGGGCATCATATTTCAAGATGTTATAAAATAAAATTGCCTATTAGAGTATAAAATGTAAATCATGTGTATAATTTAGATATAAATTATAAATACATACATTTATATTTGTAAATATATTAAAAACTGCTTAGTATAATCAGAAGATAAAATGAAAACAGAAAGAATGTAACAGTCAGCTCCTGAAAGAAAATTTAAATCGAAAATACCTAGTGATAAAGCCAACATCACAAGTTTTCAAATCAGAAAAAAACATACTCACATATCACACATAAATAGCAAGAAATAGGATCAAATAAAACTACATTGAAACTATTATGAAAGAAAGGAAATCTTGGAATATGACATACCACAAGGCAAAAGAAAAATACCATTGAGGAAAGTTGCAAATACTAAAAGAAAAAAAAATGTATGCTTAATGAAATAGAGGATTTTTAAGTATCCCTTTTTGACAAGCTAGTAGGATCTTTAAAATAAAAACACAGGTCACAATAGAATACCAAAAACAAAGGATGCCTATACATTGAGGAATGATTGAACAAATCATGGTTTATGTATTTACATAAATTACAATATTCTTGCACCATAATGAATGACAAAAGAGACTAACTTAGAGAAATTTGGGAAAACTTGTATTAAACTGGTATCAAGTGAAATGAATAAGTCCAGGAAGATTTTAGATGGATAGACAGATAGAAAGGAAAAGAACTATAAAAGATCTACAATGACCATTCATGAGTTCAGAAGAATGAGAAAGTGTCATCCTACTTTTGGGCAGAGAAGTGACAGTCTAAAGATATAGAATGAGCCATACACTTTCATACGCAGTCATTATTTAATTTAGTTTGTTGACAATACTTATGTGTAACAAGCAAGAAAATCTAACTGTAAGGAAATGAGTAGGGAATGCAAGTTGGTAGGCAGTGGTAGTAATGCAAAAGAAGAAAAGAATATCAATGAAATATTTAATGAAAGAGCAGAAGGAAGTTCATAAAGGGACACAAATAAGCAAGAAATTTTTTTTTACTATCACGTTAAATTTAATATACATTTTAAAAAACCAAGGTGTGAAATAGAAATTCATAGTTTCATATATGTAATCAGCCTTTTTCCATCCTTTGCATATTGAAATTTTCATAACTGTTGGTGTTTGTCAAGGTCATTTGAAAAAAGTAAACAGGGATTAGAAATGGAGTTGTGATTTCACTGATGTAAACATGGAGCTCCCAGTGAGGAAACACTCTCTATTAATTCAGATTGAGCTCTTTTATACAACTTATAATCTTAAAAAGTAGCTTAGAGCATTTGGAGGTTAGATGACTTGACTGGAATAATCAGGTAGTATCTGTCAGAGGAAGTATTTGAAACCAGATGCTGCTTTATATATTCATTTGTTACATTCATTTATTATGCTGCCTTTCATGGGAAAAAAAGAAAATATCTTTTAAAAAATCATCTATGATTTGTTTTTTATTTCTATCAGGCAGCACTGAAAAATAATGAGATAGTCTATTCAGTGGTTATTCTTTTTTTTAAAAAAGCTTTTTATTTTCAAAACATATGCATGGATAATTTTTCAGTATTGACCCTTGCATAGCCTTGTGTTGCAGATTTCCCCCTTCTTCCCTTGACCCCCTTCCCTAGATGGCAAGCAATCAAACATGTTAAATATGTAAAAATATATGTTAAATCCAATATGTGTAAACATATTTATACAATTCTCTTGCTGCACAAGAAAAATCAAATAAAAAAAGAAAGAAAATGAATAAGAAAACAAAATGTAAGCAAACAACAACAAAAGAATGAGAATGTTATGTTGTGATACACACTCAGCTCTCACAGTCCTCTCTCTGGGTTTAGATGGGCCTCTACATCACAAGATCATTGGAACTGGCATCAATCATCTCATTGTTGGAAAGCGGCTCAGTGGTTATTCTGTACAGTACCCCCTTCTGCTGACCATTTCCTTGGATGAGATGAACCAAGAGCTCTATTTTACTTCTTATTATAATTATGAGGGTCCTTGGTGAGAGTATCAAGCAGGAACAACCACAAGACAGACTGAGCAACTAGACAAAAATCCAAGTTCAAGAAGACAAATGGACTTTGTCATCATACACAGACTTTTCTAAGAATTGACCAGAGCTGATATTCCATGAGGAGGATATTCAAGGAGAATACGTGTATGTTATAGCTAAAAAGTAATCAGATTGGAACAATAATAAATGGCACATATATTGTTTTGAGGTTTATAAAGCACATTTTGAATTACCATCATTTGTCCCTCTAACAGATCTATGAGGTAGTCAAAGCTGGGATTGTTGAAGACTGGGCAGCTAGTTGACAGAGTGCATATAATATTGGGTCTGAAGATTCATCTTCCTGAGTTCAAATCTAGTCTCAGATACTTACTAGCTATATAATCCTGTTTCATCATCCGTAAAATGAATTTGAGAAGGAAATGGCAAACTACTCCAGCAGAAAAATCCATGTATAGGATATAACTGGACAACAATAATAATCCACATATTAATTAAAATAGAAATTGTTGATGCAAACAAATAGCTAGAACTAATGATAGAAGTCTAAGGAGGAAACTAATTAATGGATTTAGTATTTATTATTCCTTAGTGCATATGCCACATCTCTAATCCTTCACATTCTTTTCATTTGTTCCTCCATTCAACAATCACCTAGATGTGAATAAAAGATGAATAAGCTCTCTGTAATCAGAGAGCTTAAACTAATGGGGGAGATAAAAGATGCCCATAAGTAACTCTATAATATCAGACAGAATATGTTAAGCAAATAAAAAGGGACGAAGCAAATGCCTTGAGAAGTTCAGTGAATGGAGAAATCATATTTGGCTTGGAGACTAAAGACTTCCTAGAAAAAGTGATATTTGTGTTAGACCTTGTGGATATGATTTCAACAGAAATCATTTCAGGAAGGGGAAGTGAAAACAAAAGACACAGCATGTGTTATATTGTAAAGACAAGAAATCACAAGGCATGTTCAGGGAAGAGGAAAACCAATTTGGCTGGAGTACAAGGTGCATTCAATGGTCATGATGACAAGCAAAGTGAAAGGGGAAAGGCTAGGTGAGCTAGATATGGAAAACTTTGAATGCTGAGCTAAGAAGCACAAGTTTTATCCTCTAGTTCAATGGGAATCCCTAAGGGTTTTAAAGGAGAGGAGGACCAAGATCAGAACTGTGCAGAAGAAAGATTCTTTTTTGTATTTATTGTATTGTATATTGTACTGTATTTTGTATATATTGTATTGTACTTGTATTGTATAATATTTTTCCTCAGTTAACTTAAAACAAATTTTTGTATGTGTTTTTAAAATTTTTGAGTTCTAAGTTCTCTCCCTCATCCCCACCCACAATTAAGAAATCACATGTGAAGTTATGCAAAAGATTTCCATAAAAGTCATGTTGTGAAAGAAAACATAGATTTCCCACCCTAATGAAAAAAAATCTTCAAGAAAAATAAAATTAAAAGAGAGAGGGGGGAGGGAGGGAGGGAGAGAGAGAAAAAAGAGAGAGAGAGAGAGAGAGAGAGAGAGAGAGAGAGAGAGAGAGAGAGAGAAAATTCTTTGAGTATGGATAGGATTTTTCATCATAAGTCCTTCAGAGTAGTTGTGGATCATTGTATTACTGAAAATAGCAAAGCCATTTACAGCTGGTCATCCCAGAACATTGCTATTAGTTTGTATACAATACATTTCACTTTGCTTGACTTCATGGAGGATATTCCAGGGCACAGATCATATCTTTTGATCATTTATCAAATGAGGCATAGGTCTTATTTTTTATAAATTTGACTCAGTTTCCTCTATGTTTGAAAATTGAGGCCTTATTATAGAAACACATCAAAATTCTGTTTACATAATTGTATTCCCTCACCTTATATTATTCCCTCTGTCCTTTCATCTTGTTTCTCCTCAAATGTTTTGCTACTGAACACTCCCTCCACCAATATATCCTCTCTTTTATCACCTTTCTCTCTTCCCCTGTTCCATTCCCCTCCTATTTTTTTGCAAGGTAACATAGATTTCTATACCTATATTGAGTAAGTATATTATTTTCTCTTTGAGCCAATTCTGAAGAGAGTAAGTAAGGTTCACTCATATGCCCTCTCCTTCTCCTCTTTCCCTTCACTGTAAAAACTTTTTCTTACCTCTTTTTTAATGGCAGATAATTTGCACCATTCCACTTCTCCTTCAGAAGAAAAATTCTTTTTTAAAATACATGCAAAGATAGCCTTCAACAACCTGCAAAATCCTCTGTTCCAAATTTTTCTTTCTCTTTTCTCCTCATCCTCCTTCCCTAGATAGCAAGTCATCCAATATAGATTAAACATGTGCAATTCCTCCAAACACCTCTACATCTATCATGCTGCACAAGAAAAATCAGATCAAAAAGGAAAAAATGAGAAAGAAAAAAGCAAATAACAAAAAATGTGAAATCACTATGTTGTGATCTTCATTCAGTCCCCATAGTCTTCCCCCGGATGCAGATAGTTCTCTCCATCACAAGTCCGTTGGAATTGGCCTGAATCATCTCATTGCAGAAAAGAGCACATCCATCACAGTTGATCATCACATCGTCTTCTTGTTGCTGTGTACAATGTTCTTTTGGTTTGGCTTACTTCACTCAGCATCATTTCATGTCTTTCTAGTTCTTACTGAGATAATCCTGCTGATCATTTCTTATAGAACAATAATATTCCATAACATTCATATACCAAAACGTATTCAGCCAATCTCCAGCTGATGGGCATTTACTCGGTTTCCAGTTCTTTGCCACTACAAAAAGGGCTGCTACAAACATTTTTGCACATGTTGGTCCCTCTCCCTCCTTTAAAATCTCTTTGGGATATAAGCCCAGTAGAAAAACTGCTGGATCAAAAGGTATGCAGAGTTTGATAGGCCTTTGGGCATAGTTTCAAACTGCTCTCCAGAATGGTTAGATAAGTTCACAACTCCACCAATAATGTATTAATGTCCCAGTTTTCCCACATCCCTTCCAAAATTTATCATCTTTTCCTGTCATTTAGAAAAAAGATTTTTAAAGGGTCCAATGAAGGCAGAAACAAGAAGGAAGGGAGACCATTTAGGAGGCCAGAATTTCTGGCAAGAGTTGGTTAGGGCTTGAAATCTATTGTGGAAGGGAAGAAGAACAAACGTTTATTAAGTAATTACTCTGTTCCAGGCATTGTGCTAAGCACTTTGCAAATATTACCTTATAACCAGGGGAGGGAGGGAGTGTTCCTACTTTTTAGTTGAGGATTAGTGACTTGTTCAGGGTCATATAGCTATCAAATATCTGAAGTCACACTTGAACTCAGGTCTTCCTGATTCCAGGGCCAGTGCTTTATCTGTTGCATTGCATTATATGTTGAAAAGATCAATGAAGTCAGGAAATTCATGTTCAAATCTCAGTTCTGCCACTGATCATATAACATTGGATAAGTCACTTGGTTTCCTCATCTGTAAATGAAGTTGAACGATGATCTCCCAGGTTTCTTCCTACTATAACGTTATGATTACACATCTAAAACTGAAAAACAATTTAGATGCTACACACTCTAATATTTTTATTTTATAAAGATGAGAAAACAGGCCAAGAGAGTGGTTATATGATTTAAAATCACATATATTTCCAGTGGCTGGACTGGAAAATGAAAGCCCAGTTCTGCACAGTCAGCACAGCCAATCCATGGGGAGATTAGGTGAGCTTGCTTCCAGAGATACAAGACAAGAACCTTATCCCTTTCCTTGTATTAGTATGCACATGTACCATTTCCTGTGTAACTGAAATGATGTTGAGAAGCCTTTTCATTGGTTGTTGGGGGTACATATAAGGTCCAAAGAGATGAAATATTTTTTTTTTACCAAGTAATATTTGAGACAACTACTAATAAAAAAGAGGACCCAGCCCTCTCTCTCACCTTCTCTCTCTCTAATATCCTTGTGTGTTTATCCTTTCTTTATTTTAGGTAAATACCAGGTTATGGTTCATGAGCTGCAAAAGATTAGAAGAGCCTTTTGAAGTACAACAAATAGAATCTCAAAGAGCTTGCAAAAGGACTGAGTTCTCTTTGGCCAGTTCCCGTATTTCACATGCATACATATATGTGCACATATGTTTTATGTGTGAGAAATTTAATAAGATAATAACAAATCTGTGTAACCTTTTGCACTTCTTCTAATTTCTAAACTTGCATTCAAGATTTCATTATCTGTACCCTTTTCTAATTCCTGCAATTTTGACTTGGTGCCCATTTCTCACATCCACCTGTCATTTTCCTTTCTAGTCCTGATTTCTACATATTTCAGAGCACAAGAATATGTCCTTAGGGCTTATTTACAAGGAAAAAGAGAATATACAAATTTGGCAATAATATGTCAGGGTACAGTAATTAGAAATATGTATGTAAGACATAAGACATACCCAGTTCCAGACAGTTGTGCCCACGCTTTCTAACCTAAGCCTTAAAGTTTCCCAGATTTCTCTTGGTACCTGGAAAAATCTGTCTAGGCTAGTGTAGCCACATACTGCCTGATCCAAAAGAAGAGACTCTTACTCCCCAAACTCTCATTTTTCTCTTCTTATCTATTATGTTAACAGACTTCCTGGAATAAGACTTCCTCTGCCTGTTTGTCTAAACCCAGACTTATCCAGCCTATTAGGAAGCCCCTTGATGGAATGGTAAGTTTTCTATTTCTGATCATACTTAAATCACCTAAGGAAGGCACTTTAGATTGGTAGAGACAACATGTCTTGGAATCAGAGACTAAACTTCAAGTTCTTTTTTGAGATATGCTGTGTGACCCTGGTCAAGGGAATTTCTTCAATAGAAATTTTATGAACCAATTAAATAACAGATCTGGTCCAAAGTCTGCTTACAAGGAAACATGAAGGACTAAATAAGGAATATTCCTCTTTACTTTAAAAATCAGTCAATTAATAAGTAAGTACTTAATAAATGCTTAATAAGTATTTACACTATGCTTAAAGTTAGGAATATCAATAAAGGCAACAAAAAAACCCCAGCCCCTTCCCTCAAAAAGCTTACTCTCTAATAAGGGAGACAACATGCAAAATAACTATGTATGTACAAGATAAATACAATATAACTGGAAGGTAATATCTGGAAGGCATTAGCCTACCTGTGGTAGTGGAGGGAGGTTTGAGAGAGTAGGGAATTCTAGGAAAAATCTCTAAAAGATGAGATTTGAATTGAGTCTTGGGAAATTAAGAGGTAGAGATGATGGAGGCAGAGAATTTTAGACATGATGTACAAAAACAAGGAGATGGATGATGAAGTATCATGTTTGAGAAATTACAGGCAGGCTAGTTCAGATAGGTCATTGTAGACTTAAGTGGAAGGCAGTAATGTATAGAAAGCTTGGAAAGGGGCCAGATTAAGGGAAAAAATCAAAATGTTACCCTCAAAATTGACCACAGATGATTCTTTTTCTTATAAAGATGTAAATGATAAAGTAACTGTTAATAATATAAAATATTTGGGGATTTATCTGCCAAGTGAAAATCAGGAACTATATATGCAAAACTACAAAACACTTTCCATACAAATAAAGTCAGATTTAAGCAATTGGAAAAATATCAAATGCTTGTGGATAGATCGAGCGAATATAATAAAGATGACAATATGACCTGAACTAATTTATTTATTTAGGGCTATACCAATCAAACTCCCAAGAAACTATTTTATTGAATTAGACAAAATAGGAAAATTCATCTGGAAGAACAAAAGATCAAAAATTTCAAGGGAATTAATGAAGAGAAAAGTAAATGAAGGTGGCCCAGCTGTACCTGAACTAAAACTATATTATAAAGCAGTGGTCACCAAAACCATTTGGTATTGGCTAAAAAGTAGACTAGTTGATCAGTGGAGTAGGTTGGGTTCACAGGACAAAATAGTCCAGAACTATAGCAATCTAATGTTTGACAGATCCAAAGACCCCAACTTTTGGGATAAGAATTCACTATTTGACAAAAACTGCTGGGAAAATTGGAAACTAATATGGCAGAAAGTAGGCATAGACCCCGCCTAACACCACATATCAAGAAAAGGTTGAAATGGGTTCATGGTGTAGATATAAAGAATGATACTATAAACAAACTAGAAGAACATAGGATAATTTACCTCTCAGATTTGTGGAGGCGGAAGCAATTTGTGACCAAAGAACAACTAGAGATCATTATTGATCATAAAATAGATAATTTTGATTATATTAAGTTAAAAAGTTTTTGTATAAACAAAATTAATGCGGACAAGATGAAAAAGGAAGCAATAAACTGGGAAAACATTTTTACATCCAAGGATCTGATAAAGGCCTCACTTCTAAAATATATAGAGATTGACTCAAATTTATAATAATTCAAGTCATTCTCTAATTGATAAATGGTCAAAGAATATGAACAGACAATTTTCAGATGAAGAAATTGAAACTATTTGTAACCACATAAAAAGGTGCTCTAAATCACTATTGATCAGAGAAATGCAAATTAAGACAACTTTAAGATACCATTACACACCTGTCAGATTGGCTAAGATGACAGGAAAAGATAATGATGAATGTTGGAGGGGATATGGAAAAACTGGGACCCTGATACATTGTTGGTGGGACTGTGAATGAATTCAGTCATTCTGGAGAGCGATAACTCAAAGAGTTATCAAAGTGTACAAACCCTTTGATCCAGCAGTGTTTTTACTGGGCTTAAATCTCAAAGAAATCTTAAAGGAGAGAAAGGGACTCACATGAGCAAAAATGTTTGTGGCAGCCCTTTTTGTAGTGGCAAGAAACTGGAAACTGAGTGGATGCCCATCAATTGAAGAAAGGCTGGAATAAATTATGGTATATGAATACTATGGAATACTATTGTTCTGTAAGAAATGACCAGCAGGTTGATTTCAGAGAGACTTGGAGAGACCTACATGAACTGATGCTAAGTGAAATGAGCAGAACCAGGAGATCATTATACACGGCAACAACAAGACTATAGGATGATCATTTCTGATGGATGTGGCTCTCTTCAACAATGAGAGGATTCAAACCAGTTCCATTTGTGTATTGATGAAGAGAGCCATCTATACCCAGAGAGAGAAATGTGGGAACTGAGTGTGGAACATAACATAACATTCTCACTCTCTCTGTTGTTATTTGCTTGCATTTTGTTTTCTTTCTCAGTTTTTCTTTTTCTTCCTTTTTGATCTGAATTTTCTTGCGCAACAAGATAACTGTATGAATATGTATACATATATTGGATCTAATATGTATCTCAACATATTTAACATGTATTGGACTACTTGCCAGCTAAGGGAGGGGTGGAGCAAAGGAGGGAAAAATTTGGAACAAAAGGTTATGCAAAGGTCAATGTTGGAAAAATTACCCATGCATATGCTTTGTAAATAAAAAGTTTTAATAAAAAAAAATTTAAAAAGATGTTAATGAGAAAAATGGGAAAAGTATGGAAAAGTATCAGCAAAAACAGAGAGGCAGGAAACTATGAAATGTGTACACAGGGATAATTAATACCAGTTGGGCTGAATTGTAGAATGCATCAGAAGAAGTAGCATGTGATGAGATATAAATGGAGCAGTACACTGGAGGTATGAACGGCTACATGGAACCATAATGCACAGAGTCCTCGATCTGGAATCAGAAAGACTCATCATATGGAGTTCCAATGTGGTCTCCACTGTGTGATGCTAGGCAAGTCACTTAATCCTGTGAGCTTCAGTTTTCTCATCTCTATATGAGTTGGAAAAGGGAATGGCAAACCACTCTTAGCATCTTTGTTAAAAAAATAAAAACCACCTTCCAAATGGAGTCACAAAGAGTTGGACACAAATGAAAATGACTGGACAACAGCAATATTAGAGTCAGTCAGAACAGTGCAGTAGAAAGAATATTAAATCTAGAGTAAATGACCCTTGATTCAGTTTATTACCCCTGTTATTGTGCCTAAGCCTCAAATCTCTCATGAGCAACTGAAAGAACTGGATCAGATGATCTCTGGGTTCCAAATCATGATTGTAGAGGGTCTTGAGTGGCCTTGAAAGGAGATTGGACTTTTTTTTCTTTTTAATATTCAGTGTTACACACTGGGAAATGAATGTGGACTACTTGCATTTTTGTTTTTCTTCCCAGATTATTTTTACCTCCTGAATCCGATTTTTCTTGTCAACAAGAGAACTATATGGATCTGCACACATATATTGTATTTAAGGTATACTTTAACATGTTTAACATGTATGAGACTGACTGCTATCTAGGAGAGGGGGTGGAGGGAGGGAAGGGAAAAGTTGGAACAGAAGTGAGTGCAAGGGACAATGTTAAAAAATTACCCAGGCATATGTTCTGTCCATAACAAGCTATAATAAAAAAATTGTAAAACACACACAAAAAATATTCAGTGTTACAATCATGATACTTATCAAGTAGTAAGTTGACTTGCCTAGAATGGTATGTGTATGGATTCTTTTCAGTATTGTAGGAACTAGTTATGCAAATCTCAGGACATTCAAATCAGAACATGAACTATGATTTATGATCAATTGAATGAAGCACCCTGAAGACCATGAAGATAAAAGACAGAAAAAACAAGGTACCACTGGAAGTCTTTCCTATTGCTCAGATTGAGGAAAAGAAATCTCAATACAGATCATCAAATTGGCAGAAGTGCAATACAGGCAGAAATGATGGGCACTTTAATTAAAAGAACATCTGCTGTCTTATTGAAAGTTTTATTTTTCAAAAAACGCAATAAAAGAGGTTACTACTACTATGGGCAGCTAGAAGGCCCAGTGGGTAAAATGGTGGGCAAATCATTTTCCTGAGCTCAAACCTGACCTCAGACACTTACTAGCTGTGTGATTTTTGGCAAGTTACTTAACCCTGTTTACCTCAATTTCCTCATCTCTGAAATGAGCTGGAGAAGGAAATGGCAAACTCCACAGTTTGCCAAGAAAATCCCAAATGGAATCACAAAGATTTGGACACAACTGAAATGACTGAACAAGAACACTGATATGGATCTGATCTCTGGACCTGCTTCTGACCAAAGTCTTGTTACAGATCCCAAAACTGGCTTAGAGGCAACATGGGAGACATGATAGAGATCAAGTTAGGTGGGGGGAGTCTTGTGAAAATGTGAAGGGAAACAAGAAAGATTTTGAAGTTATCAGTGCCAGAGAGAGGAAAAAATAAAGGATGGCTTCACTGCTTGGCCTAATGAGTAAAGAGATGATAGGAAGTGCTTGGCTTCCATCTCTGTCAAAAAGAGCAGTTTCAGTTTAGAAAGAGTAGAATAAAGAAGGAGCTGGAAGAAAAAAAAATTGGAAAAAAAAGACAGCATCTACACTAAGAGAGTACATTTAGCTGCTCTGAAGAAGTCCAAGTTTTTCTTGCCCAGGGACGTTAAATCTCAAATTCCCTCCCCAAATTTATGGATATGATTGTTAAATCATTCTCTATGATTTCTAATGAATTGTAGAAAAAGGGAGAGGGAACATAAAGTTGGAAATTAGACAATTGTTTCTTGATTTACAAAAGGAGAAGGTAAATGCCACAAAAAATTGACTGTACTGGATGTTGATTCTGGGGAAATTTAGAAATTAAATGGACAGTTCATAAGCAACTGGAAAGACAAACAGATCAATTTAAGCCAGCATTGGTTTCACTAAGATAATGATTCGATTTCTGACATATTTAGGAGACTGGAGGAGTACAGAATCGTGTAAAAATAACAAACCTGGATTTAATAAAGGTATTTGATCGAGAGTCTATCACAATATTATTGTGGACTACTATAGATATATAGGCTGGATGTTTAGGTAGATTCAGAGATAACAGAACGATCATGACCAAAAGGTGCTGACATTACAGATCCTTGACATTAATCATCAATTGATGACCAACTGAAATGGGCTGAGTTGTCTGAGGAGGATGAGAATAAAGTCACATGAGGATCTGCTGAAGGAACAAAGAATATTTAGTGTGGAGATTTCAGGGAAGAAGCTAGGGGACATAAGAAGTATTTTCAGATATGCAAAGGACTATCATGTGAAAGAGGAATCCAAATTACTCTGCCTGACCCAAGTGGGCAATATAAGTGGAAATGATAGTGAGGTAGATTTCAGCTCACTACATGGGAAAAAAAAAAGGTCTTCCAATGTCCCAACAATTAGAGCCCTCCCAAAGAGGAAAATGCGCTAACAAGTTTGAGAACAAGCTCATCATCCCTGGAAATATTTGAGGGTTTGTCTAACTTTAAGGTTCTGCAATCTCAGGGAATACACAGCTTGTAAGTTTACACAGAGCTGAGCATTCAACAGGATATGAGATATAAAAAGATTGGACCTTGGTTCCCAGAGCTTTTCAGCACTTTCCATGAGCAAACCTGCTCATTTCAACAGCTGCAGAATGATGCAGGTTCTTTACTGATCATGCCAAATTTGAACTTAATACTCATGTGCTGACAAAAGAGCATCAAAGCAAATCATGAATGTGCACATCCCTGACAGATTAATAAACATTCCCCTCATGAACACAAAGGCACAAACATTTTTTAAAAGCTGTTGGTTAATATTTTGAACAGAGTTTACGCTCCACTTGGCAACTGGAAAGAGACAGAAACATATTTCAAGTGTCTTCCTGAAACAAGAAATAGTGTTCTGGGGTTTTTCTAATTAAATAGTTTTGAAACTTTTTGAACAAATGCCCTGATGCACACTAAGCCTATCCATCCCTTGGTACATCTCTCATTCCTCTGCCTGATTTAAAAAAAAAATAATAGGATAAGAAGCCAGTGATGGGAAGGATTCAATATTTAAAGAGACTCTTAGAAAACCCTAGAGACTTAAGGGGGAGTCTGACTTAAAGGCAAATTGCCCCATCTTTATAAACCCCAATTTTTTCATCTTCCAAATAGGGTATTGTACTGGCTTATATTCCCATGCTCCAGTGACCCTACCAGTGTAACTATGGTTGTCTCTGTGACCTAGGAAAGTCACTTCACGTTTCTGAGCCTCAGTTTCTTTATCTGTAAAAATAAAAGGATTTGACCTTTCAGATCCCTTATAAGCTCTGAATTCCATTGTTCTATTTAATGAATTCAACTTAATTCAATTAAATTCAATGAACACTTATGAAACTGCTCCAGCACTATACTGGGTGCTATAGATGAAACAATAAAAACAATAATTATACTCCCCTAAAGTGCTTTAAGATTTACAAAATACTCTCCCTCTGCTAAGAACTTTATAATATAGAGAGGAGGAGAAAGTAAATTTTCACAGACAACAATATAATACAGTAGAAAGAGTGTCAGATTTATAATCGGAGAAGCCGGGATCTTCCACTTATTCTCTACATGACCCAGGGTATTCCCTACCCTGGGAAAAGAAGGGTATTCAGTTTCTTCATCTTCCAAAATGAGAAGATTGGACTTGATGACTTCTAAAATTTAGAATCCTAAGGTAAGTATAGAGAAGAAATATAATCAAATTGGAATGGGAAATTCAAATATAAGTAGACCACTTATAGCTGGAGTGTGGGATAGAGGGGTGGGGAATCAAGGAAGGCTTCATGGAAAGGATACCAAACCAGACCTCAAATACAGACGAAGATATCAATGGGGGCAATCATAGATTTAGAACTGAAGGAAACTTAGAGGTGGTCTACCTCACGATTCTTCATTTTAAAGAGGAAAAATTGAAGCTTAGGAAAGTTATAACTTGTTCAAATGTTCAAAAAAATAACTTGTTCATGGCCAGATAAGCAGTAAGTAATGAAGCCAGGATCTGAACTGGGGAAACCCTGATATGAAATCAAGACCTCTTTCTACTAAGTCATCTTGTTAGAACTCCTACAACATTTCCCCCCATTCTTCTGATTAAGCCAATATCTCATTCTGCACTGTCATTAATATAAGGATTTAAGATTTATTGACTTATGCCTAACTTAGAGTCTTAGAGAGATGTCAAAGACTTAGAGAGGTTAAATGTTATTTAACAACAACAACTAATAATAATAATTATATAGTGCCTATTCTGTGCCAGGTACTGCACTGGGTATCTTATAAATAAATTTTTTTTTAATCCTCACAACAACTCTGAGAGGTAAGTGCTATTACTATCCCCACTTTAGAAATGAGACAACTGAGGCAAAGAGAGGTTAATCGATTTGCCCATGATTACACTACTTAGTGAATGTCAAAAGCAAGATTTGAATCCAAGACTTCTTAATTCAGTCCAACAGTCTATCCATTCTACTATACATTATTTCTGTATTCATGCTATTAGACTTTCCATGGTAGATGTATGCACAAAGTTATGAATAATCAATAGCTTCCTCATTTAAATTTAATTAAGTGAAGAAAAGATTTGCAGCCAAATAAACTTAAATGGAATATTTTTGTAGCTTCTGGCAACAAAAGGCATACCTTCCAGGGATGTTCTGCTTCCAGGATACAGTCAGCAGCCTGCCTTTTCTTCCTTGACTTGGTAACTGAGGGAGAACCTATTTTCATTCTGGGACCTATATTCTCTCTTAGCTGGCAGAATCACTAATCAGCCCAATCTCAAGCTGAAGAGGCCATCATGAGTAGTAGTTACAAATTCTGAATCCAGGAAAAGTCAATGTTTCTTCAGTCCAGGGACTTTAGGTTGAAGGAGGGAGAGAGAGTGAATGACATAAGGGGATTTTGCTGTGATATTAAAATCCTGATAGAGAATGAGGACATTTTCATAAGATTTCTCACTGCTCCTCTATACATATTTTGCTTCAGCTGAGTTGAACCACTTCCTGTGTGCTGCATATATGTCCCAAGCTTTTCCTCATGTCACTGCTCTCCCATCATTTCCTACATCTAGATTTGGCTTCCCATACTCTTTCTACCTGGTGAAATCCTAATTATACTTCAAAACCCAGTTTAGCTTTCACATCATTTCTCTCATAGTCTGTCTTAAGTTAAAGTTGTGTTCCTGTCTTGACCTTTGTGTTAGATTGTATAAGATAGATATACTTAGTACTTTTTTGCTGAATAAACCAATGATTGGATGGTTACTGTGACAGTATAGCTGGAAAAAATAGGAACATCTTTCCTAATGACATTGAGTTCTAGATAAGTCAAAACTTAAGACATAAGAGAAAAGATAGAAATACTGGAGTAAAACTAGAAAATTATCTTCTTGTTTTCATTTCAATACTATTTGACTGTTTGGGACCTTATTTGGGCTTTTCTTGGCAAAGATGCTGGAGTATTTTGCCATTTCCATTTCCAGTTCATTTGATAACTGAGGAAACTCAGGCAACAGAATAAAGTGACTTGCCCAGAGTCATACAACTAGGAAAAGACTGAGGCCAGATTTGAACTCAGGAATACCCACTATGAGAAAGTATCATTCCATCCTGAACTCAGTTCACCTTAAACTAGGGGTTAGTAAAATACCCATTGTTACTATGGGTATTTGGAAATCAGGCTGCCTAACTTTACACCACTCTCAGTACCACGATTCCCAATCTCAGAGTAGAGAAGGGTTTGGAATTTAATCTGTACCAGATGCATGGGCTCTCAGATAAGTGTTTTATTGATTCAGAAGGGAGCTATCATAGCACCCTTTGGAGCACATTTCACTTGTGTGTCATGCTAGATGGCTTTCTGGAGAGACACTAAAGTTGTCATGCCAAAAGCTCCTGCAGCGAATTTCTTTACATACTAAGCTAGCTGGATATGTCAGAGAATCAGATTTTTTTTTTTTGCATGTATATGACTGCCCTCTTCCTACCCCTCCCCCCATATACACTTATACATTTTTTCTTCTTTTTCTTCTTTTCACCTTCTTTGAAGGTGAAAAAATGTATGTGGCTTATATCCAAACCAGTACCACAATTTGGAAAAAAAACATATAGCAGTATGGTTGCTGAATGTGGAGTCAGAGATCATGGATTCAGATGTTGTCTCTAACACTACCTGTGTGATTCTGAGAAATTTGCTTAACATCTCTAAACCTCAATTTTGTAAAATTTGTAAAATCAGTGAGTTGGACCCATTCATCTGTAAGGTATCTTCCAGATCATAATTTATGAACCATGATCTTGATCTTGCATGTATCATCTTTAAATATTAAGGAGCTAATAAATAACTAGGACATTTAAAAAGATGTACCTTTTCTAAGCATGAAATGAAGAGATTCTTCTTTATTTTAAAATAATTTGAAATAAAACATGGTAAAACTATTTGACTGTCATTCAAATCAACTAACATTTATTGAGTATCTATATTACTGTGTCCAAAGCATTGTGCTAGATACTAGGAGAGATACAAAGTTTGTACAACACAGGATTCCTGCCCTAATGGAATTGGATATGATACAAAAGTAATTGGCATTACTATTTTGTATCATAGTTATAAGGGGAAATTAAAGGGAGTAAAAGTCATTGTCAACTGGAGGAAATAAGAAATTCCTCATGGAAGATGTGGCATCCAGGCAGGGGTTTACAGAAGAGTAATTTAACCTTTTTTTGTGTCATGGATGCCTTTGATATTCTGGTATAAAGCCTGTGGAGTCTTTTCAAAATAACATGTATTTTTAATTTTTTGAGAATTTCAGTTCTAAATTCTTATCCTTTCTCCCAAATTGGGGAAGGAGGCAGAAATACATATTAAATATATGAAGTCATGCAAAACATTTCCTCATTAGCCATGTTGCTTTTAAAAAAATGAAGAAAAAAGTGCTTCAATCAGCATACAGAGTTCATTATTTATCTCTCTGGGAAGGGAAAAAATTTTTAAAATCATGAGTCCTTTGGAATTGTCTTAGATAACCACACTGATCAGAGTGGCTTAGTCTTTCACAGTTGATCATCATGACAATATTGTTATTACTGTGTACAATGCTCTCTTGGTTCTGTTTATTCCACTTTGCAAAAGTGCATACAAGTCTTCCCAAGTTTCCCTGAAATATGTCTTTCATCATGTCTTATAGCAAAATAATGTTCCATCACAATCATAAATCATAACTTGTTCAGTCATTCCCCAACTGATAGGAACTTCCTTAGTTTCCAATTCTTTGCCACTACAAAAAAAAAAAAAAAAGCTGCTATAAATATTACTGAACATGTGCATGCTTTTCCTTTTTCTTTAATTTCTTTGGAATACAAACCTGATAGAAGTACTGCTCAATTAAGGGTACAGACAATTTTAAATCCCTTTAGGCCTAGTTCCAAATTGTTGTCCAGGATGGCTAGATTAGTTTATAACCCTACTAGTATGCATGTCCTAATTTTTCTTTATCCCCTTTAGCACCCTCCTCATTTTCCTTTTCTGTCATGTCTGATGGGGGTAAGTATGTTAGAGTTGTTGTAGTTTGCATTTCTCTAATTATTAGTAATTTAGAGCATTTTTTATATGACTTCTGATAGTTTTGATTTCTTATTCTGAAAATTTCCTGTTCATAGCCTTTGACCATTTATCAACTGGAGAATGGCTCTTATTCTTTTTTATAAATTTAGCTCAGCTCCCTATATATTTGAAAAACGAGAACTTTACCAGGGAAACTTACTGTAAAATTTTCTCCTATTTCCCTGCTTTTCTTCTAATTTTGATTGTACTAATTCTGTTTTTTAAAACTTTTAAAATTTAATGTAATATAAATTATTCATTTTCCCTTTTGTGATTCTTCCTCTCTCTTATATGGTCACTAATACTTCCCTTATCTACAGATTTCACGATAATACTTTGTGTGTTCCATTAATTTGCTTATTATATCACTCTTTATGTCTAAATCATATACCAAATTTATGTTTATTTTAGTATACTGTATGATGTACATTGATCTATGCCTAGTTTCTGCCAGACTACTTTCCAGTTTTCTTAGCAGTTTCCAGAATCATTTTTGTCACAATAAATCATTTTTGCTTCCCCCAACCATTTTTGAGTGCTTGTCCCCACAGCTAGGATCTCTGAGATGATAAAAACTAGGGTACAATGGTCATTTACTTTTCTATATTGGGTACCCAATCTATTTCATTGATATACTGCTTTATTTCTTATTTAGTATCAGAATATTTTGATGATTTGTAGTATAGTCTGAGACCTGGTTCTACTAGGCTATCAAGAATAATATCTTTTAAATGCACAAAATAGGCAGCTAGGTGGTACAGTGGATAAAGTGCTAGACCTGGAATCAAGAACATCTGAGTTAAAATTTAGACATGTTCTAGCTGTGTGCCCCTAGGGTCTGGTTTTTAAATTTCCTCATATGTAAATTTCCTCATATTGTATCATAGGGATACAATAGCACCTGTCTCCCAGGATTGTTATAAAGATGAAATGAGATAAAATTCTTAAAAAAATTACAAAACCTTACAGATTACAAAATCATCTGTCAGATCTGTAGATAAGGGAAGTATTAGTGACCGTATATAAATGCTAGCTATTGCTATAAAATAAAACATTTAGGATTATAAAAAGAAAGCAATTATGCTGAAACAGTTATCAAAATATTTTTCCAAACAATGTTCATATGATGAAATTAAAGCCATCTATAGTTATATGAAAAAAATGCTCTAAATCACTATTTGATTACAGAAATGAAAATTCAAACAACTCTGAGATACCACCTCTCAGATTGGCTAAGATGACAGGAAAAGATAATGATAAATGTTGGAGAGGATGTGAGAAAAATGGGACACTAATGCATTGTTGTTAGAGTTGTGAAATGATTCAAACATTTTGGAGACCAATGTGGAACTATGCCCAAAGGACTACAAAACTGTGCATTTCCTTTGATCCAGGAATGCCATTATTGAGTCTGTATTTCAAGGAAATCATAAAGGAGGGGAAAGGACCTATATGTGCAAAAATGGTTTTGGAAATTCTTTTTGTGGTAGCAAAGAACTGAAAAAAGAGTAGATGCCTATCAGTTGGGGAATGGCTAAGCATGTTGTGCTATATGAAGATAATGGAATATTATTGTTCTATAAAAAATAATGAACAAACTGATTTTAGAAAGGCCTGGAAAGATTTATATGGCTAATGCTAAGCAAAACCAGGGAATATACTGAACACAATAACAACATGTACACAATAACAACAAGAATGTACAATGATCAATTATGAAAGACTTGATTCTTCTCAATGATTCAGTTATCTAAGGCAATCCCAATAGACTTTGTACAGAAAATGCCATTTGCATTTGCATCCAGAAAAAGAACTATGGATATTGAATGTAAATTAAACATGCTATACTTTTTTTTCTGCTTTTTTATGTTTCCCATAATTTTTCCTTTTTTCTCTGATTTTTCTCTCCCAACATGATCAATAAAGCAATGTATATTTAAAAAGAAAGTATAAAAAAGTAAATATGAAAGCAATCATAAGGAACTAAGTAAAATTGTTTGTAAAAATATATTTTTTCTTAAAAGTTCATGAACTCTAGGTTAAAAAATCCTGTTTTAAAGGATAAGTAAGGATTAAACAGGTAGAGGGGGAAAAGATGTTAAAGATATAAGGAAATATGGAAAACAAAGATAAAGAGGCAGAAAGCATAAGACATGTGTAGGAGAGAAAAACTGTTTAGAGCAGAAAGAATGCAGCATACGTCAATATAAAATAGAGCTGGAAATACTATGTGACAATAGATCACAGAAGGCCTTGAATGCCAATCAAAGGAGTTTGAACTTTACACAGTGAATAATGGGAAACCAATAAATACTCTTGAGCAGAGGACCTATAGAATCAAATTGATCAGGAAGATTGGTCAGCAGCAGTATGAAAGGTGTATTATAGAGGGAAAAGACTGAGATTGAAAGACCTCTTGGGAGGTTTTTGTAATAATCCAAGTATTTGAAACTTTTCAGAATTGGCATTTAAACTCAGGTGTTCCAACTTCAAATCAATTTGATGGTTTTTTAATTTCACTACCACAGCCTGCTTTGAATACCTGGGTAAAACATTTAGTCCACATAAATCATATTTTGAAATTTGATAAGGCAAGAATTTAAGGAATAGGATAAATCTCAGAAAAGTTGTGTCTGTTATATTGTTCATTAGAAATAGGCAAGAACCAATGCTGATTCCTAAATTGGATGGACTGAAGTCCAAGAAATCCAGGCCAGCTTACATAGTCCAGAAAAACATCTGGGTATTTTGGACTTACTCTTTCTCTGGTAAACAAGTTATACATTTTCTTGTCATAGCTACTCTCTTCCCATCAGCTGCTTCTATAACTGGAACATTCCAAACTAGACATTTCTAGAGTTAATCAATGTTTCCCTTGTTTATAATGCCTAGTCATAGCAATATACATTGTAATTCAAGAACCTTGTTCCCCTTCTTACTTGTCTCTCAGCTCTCTTTCTCCTCTTTTTTTTGTGAATGCTTACATATTTCGGAGGAGATGAAAAAATCAGTAAGATTTTCCTGCGTGCAACACCTTCTCATTTCTATAAAACATCTGAGCAGCTTGCATTCAGGAAAGACCCCAACCCTGAAGCAAGAATCCAAGGGTACTAGGCCATCTTGGACACTTCTTATTATGATCAGAAATCCATAATATTCAAGGCTCTTGGTTGTATTCCATTCCTGTCCCAGTTTTCATGTGGAAGTGTTTGTATCTGTCCCAGAATAAAGAGTTCACTGGGTCAACCTTGTATCCCTTCCTTGCTGTACTGCCTTAACTCACTTCACTGTCTCCATTAAAGCAACATGAATTTCCCTTTTTTAGGATATTCTCTGAAAATGCCAAATAATTACTGACTCTGTGAAATCTTCGCAACAGACAACATTCAGGAACCTTACTCTTTTCTCTCCTATATTCCTCTCCCAGCCCTGGTTCTTTTCCTCTTTCCTCAAAGTCTGTGATTTCATCCTTTCTTGGGAATGTTCTGTAGTTGTTCTGCACTTGGAGATGGGAGGGGATCCATCCTCTATCTAAACAATAAAAGCTCTCAGAATTCTTTCCCAGCCCTTTCTTTTCCATCATGTCCTTTCTGACCTCCCTTCTCTCAGACCTTCAGTCTGGTTTCCAAGAAGACAAGGAGGTTATAGATTGTGGAGTCAAAAGGTTACAATTCATTATGAGCTGCAAAATTTATGCCCATAACCTCTAAGCACTCTTGCTAGGCTTACATCAGCTGACTCAAGACTGATATGTCCTTATAGACAGAGTATGTTGCAACATACAAAGTTAAGCTTTACTTTTTAATAGCCACTTGGACATAAATTCTTACAGCTTAAGTATTCAAGTTCCTTTGCCTTTCACTTAATCTAAAAGTATAAACTGTAGGAAAGAAGAATTTAATGTATATGCTTTAAATGGAAACCAATCTCAAGACTGACATCATGAAAGAAAAGAGTTGTTTAAGATGCATTACTTTTCAGTCACTTTTTCCACATTGTCTCTGATGGTAAATGAAGGCTTCACAAGGATTATCACTTCAGTATGTTTTTTTTGACCAGATCTTGCCCTAAGGCTATATACATGGGTCCATGTTGTATTATTATTATTTTTTTTAAACTTTGTTGCTTCTTTTAACCACAAATAAAAAGACTTTACCTAAAGAAGATGAACTAAGGTTTTCTATAGAAGTGGTCAAGGCTTCACTCAAGAAGTATGGGAACAATATGTGTGGGAAATCTGAGTCTAAGCTATTTAAGCTACAAAGCTTTCCCAGATTAATCACACTCTAATTATTGTGCTACTATTGTTCAGTCATTTTTTTCAGTCATGTCTGTTTCATGAAGAAACATGACTTCTTCATGACTGGGGTTTTGTGTCTTGGCAAAAATATTACAGTGTTTTGCCATTCTCTTCCCCAGCTCATTTTACAAATGAGGAAACTGACACAAACAGGGTTAAGTGATTTGCCTAGGATCACACAGCTAGTAAGTATCTAAGATGAGATTTGAATTCAGGAACTTCCTGACTCCAGGTCCAGCATTCTATGTACTAATGTCACTTAGCTGCCCATTCTATATTCACAGTCAGCAACAGCATTTTAACATGTGCTATCCACAGATTATCTTTTGCTAGAAACTATTTGCTATGACTCACCATGGCTTGAAAGTAACTTTTTAAGAGAGAATTTTTCCACCAAAAATATTCTCAAATAATCTTATTTATTATGCCCCAGTTTACATATTCCCTTCCAGGAAAATGATATAAAGTAATAATCTTCTTAACCATTCTATGTCAGGTGACTTTGTAATCAGAGCTAATATGAGAAAGTTGTTGAGGAGATGCAGCTGTACAATGAGTCCCAAATACAATCACTCAATTCCAGACCCCATCCTGTGACCACCTCATTTGTATGTAGGAAGGTTCCTTTTCTTTAGACCTTACTTTCCCTTTTAAACATTAAAGGATTTGAGCCAAATAGGTTTCCAAAAGCCTTCCCAGCTTTGATGGGCTATGATTTTAAGCATGTCTACCACTGATGCATGACCTTAATTTATTAATGGCCACTAAGGGAAGAATAGGCTGAAGAAGCCAAAAACATTATAGCCACTTTCCACTATGCCTCCTCACAGAGCAGTTAAGAAGAGATAGTTTTCCTTCCACAAGGTTTCTGAGCTTCCTGTAGAATGGCTGTCATAGATGTGACCTGAGTTTATGAAGACTAAGGCAAAAGAGTGCCTGATATCCAAGCACTGACAAGTTGGTCCTACTATGTTAGAAATCTTGGGATAAGGCAGTGATGGCCAGAATGTCTATCACTGGAACATAAAACTAGCTAAGTATGAATAGAGAGTTTCATTACTAGAAGGCTGACAACCAGGTAGTTTTTTGGTTTTGTCAGGGTGTTTTTTTGAGGGGGAGCTAAATATTTGGCTGCAGCAATTCATGAAAATGTTCTGCACTGCATTCTACTGCTAAGTAACCCATAGTTCTTTTGAAGCAAACATGTTCTACTAGAAGCATTAAAAATCCAGTGTTGGATAGACCCATGAACACACATTATGGTGGAGACTACTTCCAGTTGCATGAGAAATCCTAGGGGGAAACTAGAAAGCAATCTGGAAGAAATTATGTTTAGAAGAACATTTTCCATTATACACCACAATATGGTCTAAATGGATACCTGACTGCAATACAAAGATCACATTATTTTTAAAAAATGCAAGAGAATAGGAAAATGAAAATGCAAAAAGAATTTTTAATTGAACAGAAATAGAAGTGACCATAAAATACAGAAAACACTATATATATTATAAAAATTTTATAAATTTTGCATGAACAAAAGTAATAAGAGAATAAGATAAAAAACTTGATTGAAGGGAAATTGTGCCAAATATCATTGATATCCAAGGTAGAGAACTTATAAAACACATGTGACCTTAATATCTAAGTGATCAAAGAACATAGTTTTCTAAAGAGAAACTACAAGTTAAAATATGAAAATAAATATTCTCCAAATCACTAATAAGAGAAATGAAAATTAAAATAAATCAAATTTCATATCACACCTTGAAAATTCATAAAGATGAACAAAATATGGAAAAAGTCAATGTTGGAGAGACTGTGAGAAGACAGGAACAATAATTGTTGCAGGAGCTGTAAATTTGCTGGTTCTTTGAACAGATGTCTCCCAACTCCAGGCTTATTGTTCTTTTCACTTTGAGTTTCACAACACACATATTGGATATTCAGCAAATGTTTACTGGCAAATTCTATCACTTGAGCCAAATCAGTCACTAAACACCTACTATATGCAAGGCCATGTCGATATAAACAGTAAGCTGGGAATCCCATTTCTCCCTCCCCAGGTGTGATGTTGAATTTGTCTGTTTCTCTAAGTTAGCTGACCTCTGTGGGTTGAAGTTTCCCTGATATAAAATACCTTCATCATAGTTATTCTGACAACAGGAGCCCATAGGAGTTTAGCATAGGCCTCAACATTGTTCTGAAATTGCTCTCCTTAAATACCCTGGAAGAAGAAAATCAAAGCTTTACCAAAGGATGCATATTTAAGTAAAACAACTGAAACTTGCGGAAGATTTGACAGACCTGTACTGGGTTCTGGAAGGCTAGCTTCTAATTAGGTCACCAGGCTAAATTCCCTGTTTAAGACTCCTTTTCAGTCTTCTTAGGTAGATCTTGATTCTATTATTCAATGTCTACCTATCCCTCCTATCTTCGTGTCATTCATGAATTTGATAATTATTTCATTTGCACCTTTATCCAAGTGGATAGAGAGAGAAATATTTAACCAGACACATGATTTCATTGCTGTATTTAAAAATCTTACAGTTTTAGAGAATTGCCTAGGGTCCTGACTTTTCCAGTATCCTACTAAGCTACACTATCTCAATTATCATATCTCCAAACTAACAATGCAAAATAGCATGCCACCAAGAATAGGTCCCTATAATATTCCACTTAAGACTTTTCTTCAGGCTGACAAGGATCCTTTCATTAAACAATGTTTTTTTGGCTATGGCTTATGACCAGCTATAAAGCCATACCCATCATTCAAGATCAATTACAGTGGTTCAGTTATCATGTCTGTTAAGTTCTTTCAATACACCAGGATACCTGATTGGTCTCAGTAATGACTAGTATGGTTAAAATCATTATATTTCAACTCCTGGAAACATCTTGTCAGCTATGAGATATCTATCCTTGTCAACAGGGTTTTGTTTTAGCTACAGGATGTGCCGTTCTTTCTAAGTGTTCATTTGTCACTTTCACAAGCCTGAATTAGGCACCATATGTTGGGTGCCATCAAAGTGTCTATAAGGAATGAGGACATCCCACCCTTTCCAAAGCATCTGGGACTCTGGGATCTTGGTTGGAAGAACATCAGTTTCCAACATTCACAGCTGCCAAAGGACAATGAGTCTGCAGATTAGCATTAATCAAGGAAAGGGTTTCTTTAAAACTACAAGTTAGTGAAGAAGATATCCTGACAAGTCCTGCCAGTGACAAAGACTAAGACTAGCATTTATCACCTGTTCCTCTCTTCTCCCCAGTTGATAGAATATAGAGACCTCAAAGCACATCTAGGCATCAACTCTAGCTTCACTAGGCCTGGCCAGTTCTTGCCTAAACAATGTAGCTGTCAGCTTCTTCTGCCCAAAACTATCCAAATGATGATACACTATATATAATCTTGCACATCTAGGCTCACTGGGACGAACAGAATTGAGTGATTGACTAATTGATGGGTAGATTCATTTACTCATTCATTCATTCAATCAGTTTTTTCCAATTGATCTTACAGAAATAAGAACACTCATCTTAGAGTCAAGAAATATGTTTTGAGTTTTGGTTCTGATACTTATAAGCTGTTTCACCACCATCACCACTAAGAGAACTTTAGCTCTTCATCATAAAATGGGAATAACACTTTCTTTTTTTTTTTCTCTTTTTTATTTTCAATAGTATTTTGCTTTTCCAAATATACATAAAGATAGTTTGCAACATTCTTTTTTGTAAGACTTTGTGTTCCAAATTTTTTTTACCTTCCTTGTATATTTCCCCCTTTCCCAGGACAGTAAATAATCTGATATAAATTAAATATGTGCAATTCTTTTAAACATATTTCCATGCGATAATACTTTCAAGACCAACCATATTGAAGTAAGAGCATTATAAGCTTTTAAAACATGATACAAATGGGTTAAGATTATAGTTATATAAAAGATCCTGGGAGACTTGCAGATGAAAATTAATCAATAAATATTTATTAAGCAATTACTATGCAGCAGGTGCTGCAATAGGTTCTGGGGATACAAAATCAAAAATTAAATAGTCCCTTCCTTAAAGCAGTTTACATTCTATTAAGGTAAAGGTTGGCATGTGCTGGTAAAGGTTTAAAAAATGGCTCTCTGAAAAATAAATATATGTCCCACTAAAAAGATAATAATCAATTCTCGTGAGTCTATTCAAACGGGCTCTAACACTTCCCTGGAAAGAAGGGACAAATAGATAGAAACACAGCTATACATATATACACATACATGAATATATATAATATATATTAAAATAGAAAACTAAATACATAAAATAAATACAAAGTAATTTTTTGGTAGGAGAGATTTTAAAAATATGCTATGTGGAAAGTAGTATTTAAGCTGATTCTTAAAGAATATTAGGAATTCTAAGAAGCAAAGACTTCCAAGCATCAGGGAAAAACTTAGGCAAAGACAAAAAAATGGTATCCTGAGATCATAGAGCTAGAGTTAGAAGAAAACTGAGAAGCTATCTAGTTTGGATATTGCATTCTATTGATGAGGAAAAGAAGGACTTAGGGAAATTAAGTGACTTGTCTAAGATCACCCAAATAGCAAATATCATAGGAAAATGGCATGTAGATTGCAGGGAAAAGCAAAAAATTTAGTTTAGCTGGACAATAGAGTGGGTGAAAATGTAAAATTAAACTACAGTAATATGTAATAAATCTGGAAAGATTTGTTGAAATTAATTTATGAAGGGGTTTCCCATGCTAATCAGAGATGAGTATATTTGATTCCAAAGGTAGACAAAAGCCAATGGAATATATTGAAAAGGTGAGTGACACGACTAGATGTGAGTTTTAGGAAAATGAGTTTGGCAGCTGATTGGAGAATGATGACAAATGTCTTAACTCTCCAGTTATTCTGCCAACTGCCCTGCCACCCTGAATGTATCTCTGTGCCTTCACCCCCTACTTCTTCTACTCTGTAACCATAATCAAAACTACCTGTCACTCTAACCCTCAATGATTCTGCTTACTGCCTCATCGCTGTAATCTACCACAGCTACCCAAATTATAACCATCCAGGTCTAACTATGTCAGTCCCTTGCTAACAAATCTCCTTTAACCATTTGCTAAGTAGTTCCCTATTGTAATATAATAAAATGCAAAGTTCTGAACCTGCACTTCAAGGACCTCTACAATATGGCTTCAAACTTTTTTTTGACATTATTTCTTTTCAAGCACCCTATGTGTCGTCCATAGTCATCTAGTAGCTCTTTTGTCTAGTCTTCTCTAGTTTCCTTGAGCTTTTCATCCACTTCCACTCCCCATGCTCAAAGTATATATTTTCCTTAGCTTTCTCTGTTGATGTTCTTCTTGTCTAGCAAGCCCAGTGGCTCAGTGGCTACCTCCTCTGGGAAATTTTTCCTGATTTCCCTTGCTCAAAGTGATATCCCTTACTTGTTTTTATCTAAAATACTCAGCCTGGACTTGGATGTTGCTATAACCACATTTTACTTTATGTTATTAAGCAGCTAGGTGGCACAATGGATAGAGCATTGGTCCTAGAGCCCTAAGGCTTATGTCCTAAAAAAAAAACTCAAAGTCTGACTTAGACATGTATCTTGCTGATACAGCAAGGTGATTAAATTAAACTCTCCTAGCTTTGTTTTCCTCATCTGTAAAATGGAGACAATGATAATATTTCTCTATCATTGTAATAATGAAATGGAGTAAAATATAAAGCTCTTTGAAAAAATTTAAATGCTATATAAATGCTAATTACTATTCTTAGTAGCACATAGATATTTCTTTTCATACCTTCATCTATTCTCTATATATCTTATATTTAGTTGCTTACAAGGTGTCTCCTTCACTAGGATGCATACTCCTTCAGGGCAGAGTGTTTTCTTGTCTTACTTTGTACACTTAGTAGAGTGCCTGGCACAATGTAAGCCCTCAATAAATGTTTAACAACTTAATGCTTGACTCTTTTAGATTAAAAACTCTTTGAGGGCAGGCACTGGGTTATTTTGTATCTTTGTGTCCCTAGTAGCATAAAGGAGACTTTGTACACAGTAGGTGAATAATAAACGTATGCTGAATTGAAATGACAATAAAGGCAGAGAGAAGTGTAGTCACTCTATAGCAGGTTGCAAGTTCCAAACTAGGGTACAATGAGAACCTGGGCTTCAAGCTCAGGAAACTCCACCCTCTGAAAGGGAAATTAAGAAGACTCGACATAGAATGAGGAAACTGGGCCAGTACAGAAATAACTATACCACTCCACCAAAAAATTGGTTTAAAATATGGATGTCTGAGTTTCTTTAAATCCTACCAGGGAGAAACCAATATAAATATTATTTTTATGAAGATTCTTTGGAAAAACTTATATTCCTTGAGAACTATAAAGTACTAATCATGAGTTAAAATAAGAACAAGTAGACTGTACAGAAATAGAGAGTTAGGGATTATAATTGTTTCATATGTTTCTAGTATTGTCCAGGCTCAAGGAGATCCAGTCATCTTGATTTAGACTTTAAAAGATCTTAGAGGTTTCAGCTTAAACCCCTCCATTTTCCCACAGGGAAACTAAGTCCCAAAGGGAGAAACTGATTTGTCCAAAGTTCCTATTGTAGAACACAGAAGATCAGATTACCATGGCTTAGGACCCTGTTCATTAATATAATCAAGCTTTCATTTGGAAGGAACTCAGGAAATCACTAAATAGTGTATAAAATTTGATCTAGCACAATCACTAGAGGCCTATACCTTCAAAGATATTAAATAAAAAGAAACATGGCTCACAAATGCAAAAATAAGGAGGGCAGCCTTTTTTGTAGTGGCAGAGAAATGGAACTAAGGTGATGGCACCAATTGGGGAATAGCTGAAGAAATTATGGCATATAAATGTGATGGAATACTGTTATGATTTGAGAAATGGCAAAATGGATTGTTTCAAAGAAACTTGGGAAGAATTGTATGAATTGATACAAAGTGAAGCGAACAGAATCAGGAGAATAATTTGTAACAACACTGTAAAAATAGATAACTTTGAAAGACTTAAGGGCAGGACTAATGCAATAACTAAACAGAATTCCAGAGGAATGATGATGATGCATGCTATGCACCTCTTTAGAGAGGGGTGTCAGATTAAGGAATTAGTCATATCTTTTTTGGACATGGCCAATGAAGGAACTTGTTTTGTTGAAATAGGCATATTTATTGCAAGTTTTCCTTTTCCCAGTGGGGAATGGAAGAGAGAAAAAAATAGATTTTTGTTCATTTAAAAAAACAATTCTTTTAACAACAACCAACTTTATTTACCCTCATTTTCTTTCCAACAAGTTGCCTTTGGTTCTTTGTTCCATTTCCCAAGAAGACATTCCAACTAATGATAGAATGCACTGACTGCTTGGTCAACTGACATGTGGATTCTGGCCCATTTGGCAGATGTGTTTCTTGGTGTAAATGAATAAGTTGGAAATTGGCTTATCAGTCTGTCTCTGAAATCTGGTCAATGTAAATCAGTTCTCTGACCTTTATTTTCTTTCCCCACCCCCTGCTGCCTCCTCAAAGAGTTGATAAAAATTGAGTATTAAGTTTGTCAAGTTAAAGAAAACCCCTCCCCAAGGTCCATGAATTCCAGCCAAAGTTGCTGGCCAGTAAGCCCCAGAATCTATTGGTTCTTAACAACAACAGGGTTAATCTGCTTTCTGGCTTTTTCATGGATTCATCATTGTTATCAAATATTTTCTGAGTTTGCACAGTGTATAGGGGAGTGGTTCAAACAATCTATACTCATTAAGTAATTTTGTACCCCAAACTAGTCAAGTTTTATGAGAGTTTTCTCCTCAAAACTGACCTTTAATAGAATCTTGTCCTTGCCAGAAAATGAACAGAAAGAGAAAAAGGAGAAAGATAGTAAGAAAGCCGAGAGAGAGAATGAATATAAATTTGAACATGATGATCATCAGAAACTCATATGATATTAGAAATAGAAGTCCTTAGAACAGATACTACAAAAAAACAGAATTAAAGGATAAGAGTCCTTAAAAAACCTTAAAATGTAAAATGTCAGGCAAATAGGATGCCAGATTTGGAAGAGATTATAAAACACAAATATTTGGAACTTGAAGGAACCTTAGAACACAGTATTTTAGAGATAATCTCATAGGTCATCTAGTCCCCAGCTTCTAAACTTTGGTTCATGACTCCCATATGGGATCTTATTTTACATACCTATGAATCCAGGATCATATAAAAATTTCTTGGATGAAAAGGAGTCATGAGTGAAAAAAGTTTAAGAAGCTCTGATCTAGATTTTTTTTCATTTTGCAGAAGAAGAAATTGAGACTCAGAGAGGAAAGATAACAGTGACAGAAAGAACCAAGATTAAAATCTAGTTTTTCTTATGCTAAATCCAGATTTCTTTTTACTATACTGCTATACCCTTCAAAGGCTCTAAAAATTAGAAGTAAATAATCATTAATTCATTCAAAATATATCTATTAAAACCCTCCTGTTTTCAGAACACTCTTCTGAGAGCTGGGAGAGAGTTTTAAAAGTTCAGCTGTATTCCTTGCCCTCTTGGAGCCTGTAATCTAATAGAAATTAAGCTGATTAGTCAAAAGGATGAATTAAAATGGAGGTAAAATATTGGAGACCATGACAATTATGACCATGTATACAAAAACATCAAAGGAAGAAAATAAATTAAGATGAAATATGAAAAATTGGGACAGGTACTGAATTCAATATAAGTAATAATTTGAGGATAGTTAAAACCTGAAAAAACATACATAAAAATGGCAGGAATGGAAATGCATACACATTCTTTCTGAATACCACAGTATCTAATTGGGAAAGTTTCAGATGGGAATATTTTTCAAGGTTAATGCCTATTTGCAAAGTCAAGAATATTTTCATATAGATTGGATTGTGGTAAATAAACAGTGAGAGATAATCACTCCTACTCCTTCACAAACACCTGGGCATTAGAAAGGCTTGCTATTATTTGGTATGACTTCTCTGTTCCTTCAAGTTCTAAATATCTATATTTTATGGTCTCTTCCAAATCTGGCATCCTATTTGCCTGACAGTCTACATTTTAAGGTCTCTTAAAGACTCTTATCCTCTAATTCTGTTTTTTTTTTTTGTATTCCCTCTGAAAGATCCTGTTCTAAAGACTTCCATTTCCAACACTATATGACCTTCTGTTGATCATCATGCTCAGATTTATATTCATATTCATATTCTTTCTCTCTCTCTCTCTCTCTCTCTCTCTTTCTCTCTCTCTCTCTCCTTTTTCTCTCTTTGTTCATTTTCTGGCAAGGAATGACTAGTGGAGCAGAACTTTGGGGGGTGTTCAATCTCTTTGCAGTGGACTCACCTTTATCCATAGGTTCTACATGGTATACATACTCAGGGTCTAACATGATCTAAAAAGTGTCATATATCCCCAGATCAATGCCACACACCAGTGAAGAGAACATACTCAGAAGTGACTTCCCAGGGGGCAGTTAGATGGCACAGTGGATAGAGCACCAGTCCTGAAGTCAGGAGAACCTGAGTTCAAATCTGGTCTCAGACACTTAACACTTTTTAGTTGTCTGACCCTAGGCAAGTCACTTAACCCCAAATGCCTCAGTCAAAAAAAAAAAAAAAAAAAAAGGAGTGACTTCTCCCAAGGGAAGGAATGACTGAACACAGTATCTTCACTAGGCAAGACACAGAGGGTATTCTTGCTCAAAGAATCACCTTGTACAGTAAAAATGCCCTGATCATTTAGAGAAATGACATGACCTCTCTATTTTCATATACAATGTTCAGGTCATAAGTCTCTGCCTTTGTATTAGATCATCCTCATAGGCCTGGGAATGCCCATTCTCCTCTTAGAGCCATGTTCTTCTTAAAAGATGCAGCTCAAGAACCATCTTCTGCAGGAAGCCTTTGTTCCTCCAACTGCTAGTACTCTTCCTCTCAAACTACTTTGTATTTACTCACATCATATTTACTTGTATTTGTTCTTTTAATAATTATACTGCATATAATAATCTACTCACTGTTGTCTCTCCCATTATAATAAAACTTCCTTTAAAAAGAGGAATTGTTTTAGTTTTTTACTTGTGTTCCCAGGTTGGCAATCAACTATACAGTCAGTGATTAATAATTATTTGTATATTGAATCATACATAATCTACTTCTTTCATCTTATTTAACATTAAAATTTCAAAGAGGGAAGGGTCCTTTGAGGCAGTTTAAGTCAACCCAACTCCCTCATCTGATAGAGAAGGAAACTTCTGGGAGGTTAAGTAATTTGTCCAAGATCACAAAAGTAGTAAGCATCAGAGGCAGGATGAGTTGCTGTTGTCTTTCTGGAAAATGCCCTTAAGCCTGACCTGAGTTTTTTTTTTTTTTCCAAAAGGGAGAAAAACAGATCATAAAACATGGAAGGAACTTAGAATACAAACCACAGAATGATAGATCTAAAAAAGTTCTTAAAGGTCACCTAATCCAATCTCTTCATTTTATTGAGGGTCAGAAAGAGAAAAGAATTTACCCAATGTCAGTTTATGGCAGGAAAGTCTTGGGCAATGCCTCTTGACCCTCAATCCAGGACACTTTCCATTATACTTGCTATTTATTGTATATTAGATTTTCTACTTTACTTGGTTTATATATTACATTTTAAAGGAACCAAGACATAAGTAGGAAAAGCCAGGAGCTGTCACCAGCTGAGAACAGTTTGTACCGTGTTTTTTTTTTTTTTTTTTCATTCTTTCCTGTGGAACTTGGGAACTCAAATTGATCTTGTCTTTCAGATTTCCAATATCTTATACTTGGTCAGCACTTGTTGGCTTGAAGGATTCTGAGCCCAGATTCTCCAGGCATGAGGAAGGTATCACATTGTCTCCTAACTAGCTGTGATCATAGTATTTAGAAATAGAAAGGTCTTTAGAGATCTTCCAGTTCAATCCTAGAGGGTATGAGACCTATGTAAAGTTTATTAAGTGACTAGTAAGAAGCAAATCTGACAATGAATTCCTAGTTTACAGGCTATCTACATAGAAAAGGTTTTGATCTCCACATTCCATCTCCTCCCCTACATATATAAAAAATAAATAAGAGAACAGAAAAACCGTTTTCTCTTCCTGCAAAATTTCTGGAGAGTGTAGAATCTTTCACAGGAATTAGAATTTTAAAGGGACCATCTAGTCCAACTCTCTAATCCTACAACAGAGACTCATAAAAGAAGTGACTTTTTCAAAATTACATAACAAGTAGAAGAATTGGGATCTGACTCAAAATCCAGGGCTCTTTCTACTACAACCATGACTTTTTCTCTTAAATGTTTGTTGCTATTCAGTCTTTTCAATTATGTCCAACTTTAGTGGTCCCATTGGGGGTTTTCTTGGCAAAGATATTGGCATGGTTTACCATTTCCTTCTCCAGCTCATTTTGCAGATGAGGAAATTGAGGAAAATAGGGGTAAGTGTCTTGCTGAGGGTTGCACAGTTAGCAAGTGTTTGAGGTCAGATTTGAACTCAGGAAGATGAGTTTTCCTGATTTCAGATCTGGCACTCTATCCACTGAGCAACTTAGCTACTTTACTCTGAAATACAAAGGGATGAAAATCCTGAGTCTCTGAGATTTAGCTAGGAATGCAGCCTTTCTCTTTAAATCATGACTTCTTTTTTCTTCCACTTGGAGGCATCAGTTGACTTTTCATTAGCAAAACCCAGGCAGTCAGCAAAGGAACCCTGATGGGCAGGTTTTCTCACCAAGAAGTATCTAGGGATGAGAGAATGTTTGGCCTGTGGGCTGGATGGAGCTGAAGTCCTTCTCCGCCTCTGACCCTTTGGGATGTACAACTGGCCCACCCACTCACTGCTCTCTGGTCAAGCTAAGCCAGATTTCTGGCTTTGGCAGTCATCGATCATGAGTCTAGGGGCAGCTGCACAGCTTGATCCCAGTGGGAGCCCAGGGCAATTGGGGGTACTTGGTTGGGATGCCAGTGGGTGGCTCTACAAACAGGAGTCAGACTGCCTTCCTTTCTTGGTTTGAAGAACTTGAGTGTTTACCTTGGGCTCCATTGAAGGACCCACCCAAAGCCTCCTAACTAGAGCAAATAAAGTCGTTCCAAAAAGAGTCAACTGAGGTCTCTCCTTCAAGAACACTTCTTATTTCAGAAACAAACAGAAAAAATCTAGATGGGTTCAAAAGACCTGAGTTCAAATTCCTGGATGGTATCTTTTCTAACTGGGTATCTTTAAACAAGGCCTTAAACCTATCAGCCTTCCTTTTCTCACAAAATGGAGAAACTACTACTTCCACTGCCTTCCTGTCAGGGTTATTTGAAAGAAGGAAACAAGCATTTGTGCCAGACACTGTGCTAAGGGTTCTACAAATATTATCCCATTTGATCCTCACAATAACTCTTGGGAGGTAGGTGATATTGTTATCCTCATTTTATAGTGGAGGATTATTAAAGTGAGGTTAAGTGAGCTGCCCAGGATCACAAAGCTAGTGAGTTTCTGAGTGATTTGAACTTACTTCCTTCTACCTGCATTCCTGACTCTACCAGGTCTATTTGTCTCTAATTAAAAAAAGAGATGAAGTATAATATGATATAACATAGACTATCAGAGGCTTAAGAATGTGAGCCATTTTTTAAAAAAATAGCTTTTTATTTTCAAAATGCAAGCACAGATAGTTTTCAACATTCACCCTTGCAAAACTTTGTGTTCCAAATTTTTCTCCCTCCCTTTTCCCCTAGACAGGAAATAATCCAATATTTGTTAAACATGTGCAATTCTTCTATACATATTTACAGAATGAGAGCTATTATTAAACAAATCACAGCATGATGCTAGATGGTCAGCAGTCCTGAACATGTTCCTCCTCCATACTGAGAGAGAAAGGAAGGCAAGAGGAGGTAAGGTCCAATTCAGAGCAATAGATTCATAAGGCCCTGTTCAACAGGATGAACTCATTCTTTTCCTCTTTCCATCACTGTAAAGGGATCCTTCAATTCCCTAGACAAGCATAATTGAATTTAATTGTTCAGGGAGTCTTCCACAGGGCCTTTAAATATTCTTGGATCATGTCACTCTCTGGTCTAACAATCTGAGGTGGTTCCCTGTTGCCTAATGAATTAAATTTAAACTCTTCAGCTTGGCATTCAAGGTGCTCTCAGCACTGGCAATAACCTACATTTTCACTCTTATTTCATACTTTTCCCCTTCTTCTATCCAGACATCTATCTAGTCCAGACAAACTGGACTACTCACCTGTAACAGAACATATCTTTTGCTCCTCGGCTGTGTGTCTTTGCTTATGTCCTCTCTGGCATCCAGAATGCCCTCCCTGGCATGTCTATCTATCTAAATAGGTGGAGAATAGCCCACCCACCATACAATTTTTGTCATCTTTCAAAGTCTGGCTCAAATGCTATATCTTCTATGATCCACCTTTCCAAGCTGAAATTAATTTCTCTTTCATCTGAAACTCCATATCCCTTGTATGGCCTTTTTTTTTTTTAATTATTATATCCTACCTTCTAGGGTAGATATTTGTATTTATGTTTTATTTCCTTCCTAAACTAAAAGCTCTATGAGGACATGGATCATGTTATCTTTTCCTTGTCTCTACAAGCTAAGCTCGGGAGGTACAAAGAAAGGCAAAGACAGTTTCTGCTCTCAAAGAGCTCACAGTATAATATACAGCCAATATCTTGCTCAGCGTCATCATGGTCCTCTAGGGGAGATATTCAGATTTAGAACTAGCAGAGACATTAGGGTAACCTGGTCTATTATCACTACTTGTCCAAATTAGTGCCTTCACTATAGCTAGGAAATAGCCTATATAGCTAGGAAATAGCTAAATCTCACCAGTGAGATTAGCACTTAGATCTTTGGTTCATCAAGTAAATAATCTTTATAGCACATTTTCTTCCCTTTAAATTTCACATGGCCCTTTGTTTTACATCTTTAAGACATATTTAGATCTTGATATTCTATTGTTCTTCAAACTTCATCTCCCATCTCCATGTCTTTGTACTTGCTGTTCCCCATGTCTGAAATGCTCTCTCTACTACTTCTACTTCCTAATTTCCCTGGCTTTCTTCATGATTCAACTCAAATTTCTTCTGTAGGAAGACCTTCCTCCTCATATGTCCCCTCTTTCCAAGTTAAAACTGGGTTCCCCCTGACAAAAACTGCTGGGATAACTGGAAATTAGTATGGCAGAAATTAGGCATGGACACACACTTAACACCATATACCAAGATAAGATCAAAATGGGTCCATGATTTAGACATAAAGAACGAGATTATAAACAAATTGGAGGAACATAGTATAGTTTATCTCTCAGACTTGTGGTGGAGGAAGAAATTTGTGACTAAAGACGAACTAGAGGTCATTATTGATCACAAAATAGAAAATTTTGATTACATCAAATTAAAAAGCTTCTGTACAAACAAAATTAATGTAAACAATATTAGAAGGGAAGCAACAAACTGGGAAACCGTCTTCACAGTTAAAGGTTCTAATAAAGGCCTCATTTCCAAAATATATAGAGAACCGACTCTAATTTATAAGAAACCAAGCCATTCTCCAATTGATAAATGGTCAAAAGATATGAACAGACAATTTTCAGATGATGAAATTGAAATTATTACCACTCATATGAGTGTTCCAAATCATTATTAATCAGAGAAATGCAAATTAAGACAACTCTGAGATACCTCTACACACCTGTCAGATCGGCTAAGATGACAGGAAAAAATAATGATGATTGTTGGAGGGGATGCGGGAAAACTGGGACACTGATACATTGTTGGTGGAGCTGTGAACGAATCCAACCATTCTGGAGAGCAATCTGGAATTATGCCCCCAAAATTATCAAACTGTGCATACCCTTTGCACAGTTTTGCAGTGTTTCTACTGGGCTTATACCCCAAGGAGATACTAAAGAAGGGAAAAGGACCAGTATGTGCCAAAATGTTTGTGGGAGCCTTGTTTGTAGTGGCTAGAAGCTGGAAACTGAGTGGATGCCCATCAATTGGAGAATGGGTGGGTAAATTGTGGTATATGAATGTTATGGAATATTATTGTTCTGTAAAAAATGACCAGCAGGATGAATACAGAGAGGCTTGGAGAGAATTACATGAACTGATGCTAAGTGATGAGCAGAACCAAGAGATCATTATATATCTCAATAACGATACTGTATGAAGATGTATTCTGATGGAAGTGGATTTCTTTGACAAAGAGACCTAATTCAGTTTCAATTGATCAATGATGGACAGAAGCAGCTACACCCAAAGAAAAAACACTGGGAAATGAATGTAAACTGTTTGCATTTTTGTTTTTCTTCCCGGGTTATTTTTACCTTCTGAATCCAATTCTCCCTGAGCAACAAGAAAACTGTTTGGATCTGCACACATACATTGTATCTGGGATATACTAGGACATATTCAACATATATAGGACTGCTTGCCATCTAGGAGAGGGGGTGGAGGGTGGGAGGGAAAAATCGGAACAGAAGTGAGTGCAAGGGATAATGTAAAAAAATTATCCTGGCATGGATTCTGTCAATAAAAAGTTACTATAATAAAAAAAAAAATTGGGTTCCCCCAACAACTAATGACTTCCTTTTTCAGATTACTTTCATTTATCCTGCAGTTATCTTGCATTGTACCTAGTTATTCAAATGTTGTCTCCTTCAGTAAATATTCCTTTTGAGGGAAGGGGCTGTGTTCTGCTTTTCTTTCTAACTTTAGTGCTTATTATAGCATTTAACTCATAATGTCATAAATGATTGTTAACTTACTGACAGACAATTTATATAAAGTGCTACGTAGGGTAGGGATAGAGAACAGGGCCTGTGATCTTATCGGTATAGAGGATTCCCAAGTGGAGAAATTCTATCCATCAATACAAGTCAGTATCTTCTCTAAAGCACTAGTGTCACACTCAAACAAAAAGGGAGAGGACATTAACCCATCCATAAGGATCTCTGTAGGCCATATGTTGACTTAGAAAATCATATGTTAATATTATCTATACTCTACTGCATTTTTATTTATTTTGTTAAATATTTCTTAGTTATATTTTCTGCAGTTTTTTGCATCTCTGGCCTAATGCTCTAAGGTGTTAAGTCACTTGCCCAAATTCATATATGGTCAAGATATGTCAGAAATGGGCCCATCTACTAAGACATACTGGTTTTTAATGTCAATTATCATCATCACTATTCTATTCACATCCCATACTTGTTCTTTGGGCTTTTTTTTGTTAGAACTATAGAATCACAGAATATTAGTTGGTAAGAATTTAACTCTAAATCAATCCTTTCTGGTTCCAAGGCCAGCTCTCCATCTATTAAGACATATTGATTTTAATACCAGTTATTACCACCATTATTCTATTCCCAGCCTTTACCTCTTCTTTGGGCTTCTTTGTTTTGTTAGAACTATAAAATCACAGAATACTTAGTTGATAGATACCTTAACTTTAAATCAATCAAGGAGGAAATTGACCTGGCCACAATCACATGATATAGTGTCAGAACTAGAACTCAGATCAAGGTGTCCTTTTTCAGACACCTTTACTAGGTTAGGGGGTTGCTTGGCCATCTGCTCCTTGGTAGTGCTCCTGTTCATGGTTAACAGTATAAGCTCTGATGAGCTCTCCCATCAGAGTATCAGATGGTCTTGGAGCTAAATCTCCTGGCTCAGGTACTGGTAATCTGGAGCATACTTTTTAAAAAGGGCTTGGTGAATATGTAGTTGGAAACAGAGAGATGCTTACTGGGAATGTCTTCCCTTGTGCAGTAGAACCAGATTTTCTTCCATTTAGTTAGAAGTTAATTGAAGACAAGATGTCTCACAAAAATAGCTGTGAACTCTTTTTATTTGGTGAGGCAATTGAGGTTAAATGACTTGCCCAGGGACACAGCTAGGAAGTGTTAAGTGTCTGAGGGTAGATTTGAACTTAGGTCCTCCTGACTCCAGAGCTGGTGCTCTATCCACTGCCTTATCTAGCTGCTTCAGGAGTCATGAACTATTTTTTTTTTGTTTTTTTTTTGTTTTGTTTTTTTTTATTGTACAATTAGCTTGTGAAGGAAATCAAAAATGCAGGTGTGCATAAATATAGGGATTGGGAATTCAATGTAATGGTTTTTAGTCATCTCCCAGAGTTCTTTTTCTGGGCATAGCTAGATGAACTATTTTTTTTAATGTTATACAAAGCTTTCTTATGTACCTCATATGTATAGACCCCTGTGCCTAGCAATGAGAAGGAAACTTTGAGTCAAGAGAACTCAAATTTAATTTGTGACCCATTATTTACTAACTGTATCATTCCAGATAAGTCATTTGATCCCTCTGAACTTATTTCATCATATATAAGATGAAGTTAGTAATACATGAACTAAGTTTCAGGGTTATGGTACAGATTATAACTGGGAAACTTTATCATAAAATAGAAAAGGGTTGTAGTTTTATAATAATAATAGTTATTATAATATGTTATATATTATATATCATTGTGTTATTTTACTATTATTATTATTACTTAATATTCATGGTCCCCACTCTCATGGTCCAACAAAGGGAATAACTCAAATCTCTAAACTACAAAACAGCATGAAAAATGCATGCCAGGGGTACAAAATAAAGCACCATGGAAATTGTAAGGATAGAAAGATCATTTATGACTCAGGGAAATCAGTAAGATTATTAACGAAGTAGCTTTGGGAAGGACAACTTAGTAACTGGATTTTTGTCCTTAAAAGAGACATTGTGTCATAGAAATGAAGGTTAGGAAGGAGGATCACATTTTGCCCTTGAACAATCTCAGAAATACTGTCCTTGGTCATTCCTCACAAATCTACAAGAATGAGCTTCTATAAAAGAGCATAAACTAGTTTTGGAATAGAATCAGGAATATCTGAATTTAAATATGGCCTCAGATATTTATTAAAGAAGTTGTTTTTAATCCGGATTCCATGAACTTAAAAGAATTTTTTTTGATAACCGGATTTCAACATTATTAGTTTCCTTTGTAATCCTATGTATTTTATTTCGAGGATTTGAGAACATTATTCTGAGAAGGAGTCTATAGGTTTTCCAAAAACCTTTGGCTTAGATTCTCCTGTGGATTGGTCAATTTGGGAATGACAAGAAACTGAGAGGAATCATTTATAGATTGAGAGACATAGAGAGGATCAAAACAAGTATAAGGAATCCTAGTGAGTAAGGAATCTTAACTGAGTCTTGGCCATGTCTTTTGTGTAACTTATTGCTGAGAACATGAGAATGTGCTTGCAGTTATCTGATGGAATACCAGGAAAGCACAAAGAAGTTGGAAGGACATCCTTTCTTGTGCGTTAATCAATGAGTATCCTTTATTGCAGGCCTGTAAACTTGGCCAGTTTATTGAGTAAATACAATCCTCCTAAAGGATGAACAAATATTCTCTTTGGGGGGCTTCTTGTGATGGGTCATCCTGTACTTGGGAGGCTGCTATGTCTTAAGAGTCATGTATCAAATGAGAATATTTAGTGTAATGCATTCTTTGTTCTAAGCATATACAAACTCCTTAGTGGAAAGGGACTTTGAAGATCTGGCAAGGAAGTACTGCTTTCCTAGCAATGGCTCCCACTAGCTATGAACATGGATTCTCCCAGCCAAGGAACTCGGATGTTGGTGCTTCCTTGAAGTAGTGATAATGTATGTTATATGTTATTTGTTATAGTGTTATAATTTGTTATAATCACTGTATTTGTTAATTGTGCATTACTTTTGCGATATGAGTTTCTTCTTCCCTTATGTCTTATTTAAATCAAGATTCTGAGCAGTAATGAATTTATACCCACCCTTTTTAAGACTATATATACCTACTGAATGCAAATTCTGAACCTTGATTAATTTTATAATAGATAAGAATTATAGGCTGAATCTAATGAAGTGAAATTTAATAGTAATAAATACAAAATTATACTTTGGTTAAATAACACAAAAATAAAATGGAGACATGACAAGATAACAGCTCATGAGAAAACCCTGAGAGTTTTAGGGATTAAAAACTTAATAGATATCAAGATGGTAATGTGGCATCCAATAGAATTAATATGATCTTTGATACTATGAATGACCCATCACTTATGGTTCAGGCACAATGGATAGAGTGCTGGAAGGGAAGAAGAATAAGCTTTTATATGGCATTTACTACATGTCAGGCACTCTGCTAAGTGCTTTGCAATGTTATCTCATTTGATCCTTATAATAACGCTGTGAAGTATGTATTGTTATTATCCCCATTTTACAGTTTAAGAAACTGATGCCAAGAGAAATAAAGTGACTTGTGTGAGGTCCCACAGCTAATAAATATTAGGGGCTGTATTTGAATTCAGATCTTCCTAACTCCAAGCCCAGAATTCTATACCTTATTCCACTGAGCTGCCTCTATTAGACCTGGAATGAAGAAAATCTGTGTTCTGGTGAGGAGCCTCTTTATCCTTTACTCAGATGGTTCTCAGTCATATCCAATCCAACACTAGGTTGGTCCTCAGGGATCTTCCATCTTCAGAGACCCTGCCAGAACTTGCTTTTTATTAGCACAGTTTCTAGGAACTCTCAAGAGCATCTCTCCCTACAGGAAAGCCACTACCCATCATGTTTTCTGATCCTGTGAAAACCTCATCAACATCTTCTATCTACCCTCTAGGGAGGATCTGCTCAATTCTCTGCATGTCAAGATGGCAATGTTACTGAGAATTGTTAGAATACAATCTTAGTTTGTGTTGATAAAAGGATGGCAACCAGAGTGAAGGAGAAGATGGTTCTACTGTCTTTGGTTTTGATCAAGTCATATCAGCAGTATTTTTCATTCAGTTCTGTGACATTTATTGATAAGCTGAGAAGGGCAACTGACTGGAAACTATGCTGTTATATGATGGATGAAGATCAGTTGAAGTTCAGGTTCAATAACTAAAGTATAAATGAAGTGTCACTATCTTTCAGGGCTGTCTTGGGAAACTGGTTTCAACCTGGCTTCAAACAGTAGAACAAAAACAATGGACACAAATTATAGGAGCCAGGGGACAGAGAAGATTCCAATGTAATTTAGATAAGAACTTCTCAACCACTAGAGTCATCTAATAAGAAAAAAAATCTTATAAGGTAGTAAGCTTTTTTAATTACTGGAGGTATTCAGATGGTAACCCCATGGTCATGGGGAGAGGGAATCTTTGTACTGGGTGGGAAGTTGTACTAGCTAATTTCCAAAGTTCCTTCCAACTTTTAATTAATAAGATTTTAATAAATTACCAGGTACAAAGCACTGAGCTCCAGTTTGGGGATTCAAAGATAAAATAAGACTATTTTTGTCTTGAAAAAGATTGCAATCAATAGGGGGACAAGGGAAAGTTATACAAATTCTTTAACACATCAGCAGATCCAAGAGGTCATCCATTAGAATGCTCCCTCTCACAACCAAGTTGCAGCCTATCGTGCCTTCTTAACCTGTGAAATTCTTGTGCATATCTTCTTATCCATCCTCTGTAGAGGATCTTTTCAATTCCATTTAAGCCTTCTTCCAGGTCTTTAACATTCCACAGTATGGTTTTGGTGTTCAGACTGTCAGGCAGGATACTGGTCACTAGATGACAAATTCTTTGAGATACACAGAAATGGTTATAACAAATGAGACTATGATAAAATGCTGTGCTCCTTCAAAATCTCAGTGATTCTGATAATGTTTTACCATCCTTAAAAACTTTGCCTCTATTTGTGAGAAGTGATGGATAAGCTAGCATTCTGATGAAAAAGACAGAATATAAACCAGCCTAGGAATGGAAGGTGCGTGGGACTGAAAATGCATGTGTTCTGGCAGTCAAATAGCTCTGTTTTGGCTTTAGTTACATTTTTTTATCTTAAGATAATTTATTACTTCTCTCTGTTTCAAATATGATGATAGTATCCAGAGAGGGAGAATCATGAGCATTAGGCAATATGATGAAATGCAACACTGTGTGAGACAGTAAGGTATAACGGGAAGGTCCCTGAGCATCAAGATGCCCAGGTTCTAGTCTCAGTTCTGCCCCTTCCTCCTGCATGACTTTGGGCAAGTGATACCCCCTTTCTAGGTTTTAGTTTCCCCAATGCATCAAGTGAGACAAGGTGATCTCTTAGGCTCTCTTTCCATCTATAATATCATGTGATTCCATGATCAAAACTGACCCCAGGTTAGAAATCAGAACAATTAAGTTGTAGCTTTGTGGATAGTTATCCTACATTTCTTATACTAGCTGGAATTTATATAAAACTTTAAAGTTTCAAATGTTAGCTCTTAGGATCCTTACAATCACCCTAGATGGTGGGTCTATGATTATCCCCATTTGACAGAGGAGGAAACTGAAATAGGCAGAGATTAAGTGATTTGTCCAGGAATACAAAGCTAGAAAGCATATGAGGATTTGAACTCAGCTTTTCATGACTATCCAATGTACCCCTGAGCAGCCTATATAAATAATATCAAAGTTCAGTGTATATACAGTTTCGTTCTTGATTTCAGATACATGTATATGAAAGCCTTACTGAACTGGGTTCTATGGTTCCTTGGAGTGAAATTCCAAAAATATGTAAAATCCAAACATGCTCAGGAAATCCAAATACTTTTTAATGATCATGAAACCAAGGCTAGTTAAACAAACAAGGAATTGGTTTCTTTCCAATTAAGGATGAAGCTCTTCTTGGTGTAATGGATAATCTTCTGTCCTGTATGGCTAATTCTCTAGTTTCTGTCCTGATTGGTACACACAATACCTCATTCTTCAACATCTCATGCTAATAAAGTGAGCATCATTTTGACCACACAGAAACAGGGAAAAGCACACTATATAACCATGTCTCCTGTCTGGAACCCAATGTCCTCATCTGTGAAAGGATGGCTACATTAAATTTCCTTTCAACTCTGACACTTTCTTTTATGGTCTTTAATAACAGTAATTGATATTCACTTCACTTCAAGGTTTGCAAAACATTTTATGTACATTGTCTTAATTCTGTCTCTACAAGCCTGTGTGGAAAGTATTAATGGTATCCCCATTTACCTGTGGTATCCCCAGAGAAGGAAAGCAACTTGCATCCGACGTTCATGCAACTAACTAGCTTAGGATTTGAATTCAGATCTCTATTAATTCCATTTCAGGATTTCCCCCAATACATTATATTACCCTTCAGTTCCAGAACCTCTCAATTGCTATTCCGTGCAAATCTGGAGTTTCTTTGGTACTCTTCTTTTCATCTATCGCAAATCTTTCCCCTCCTGTAGGAGTCCTTCTTTCTCTCCCACCCTCTAAGTTTACTGTGCCCTCACAAGGTTGTCTGTACAGTGACTCTCAATGGTGATTATTTAGCACAGTAATTAGACTCTAACTAATGCTTGCTTACCTTACGAGGAACTCTTTTTTTTTTTTTTTGTTTCCCAGTTAGAACTTTGAGTAGAATCTTCTTAACTTAAATCAACTTGGCTTTACAGAGTGAAATCAAGGTATCATAAGATTGAGAAGTCCTCCGGAATTCTCATCAATCTTACTTGGACCTTCTGTGTCAATGTTATATATATCAAGGTTATAATTCTGTTTGATTCATTTGGAGGCAACAATGGAAAGGGCATCAGGGCTATAGTTGGAGGTTGTTGTTACTCAATCAGATCAATGGTGTTCAACTTTTCATGATTCCATTGGGATTTTCTTGACAAAAGTACTGTATTGGTTTGCCATTTCCTTTTCCATCTCATTTTTATAGGCAAACAGGGTTAAAGGACATGCCCAGAATACCATAGGTATTAAGTGTCTGAGGCCAGATTTGAACTCTGGAAGATGAATCTTCCTGACTCTAGGTTCAGTGCTTTATCCATTGCACCACTTAATTGTCCTTCTAGGGTTCAAACCCTGACTCTTGACTCACTATCTATGGAACATTGGGGAAATTCTCCCTGGTTCTTAGATTCATCACTAATAAAACGAGAGGCTTGGATTCTAGAGAGTTAGCCTCTAAAACTTTCATCTGTGATCCTATGATTATTTCAGAGACAACAACAAAAGTGAAAACCTGTGTCCTGTTAGGGAGGATGAATAAAGAAGAAGCAGGTACAAGATGGTATAACAGCAATGAATGGAACCCTACAAATAGTAGTAGACTATCCAAAGGGATGAGGAAAGGAATTAGCCTGTTCTATGGAAGCAAGTTTTTCATGTTAACTCATTTGAACCTCATGATAGTATCCTTACCAGGCCACCATCCTCATCCTCAGCTCCCTTCATCAAAACTCTGCCTTTTGTCTACTACTGACATATTAACTTCCTTTATCTTTTTGGACCCCATTATTTTTGAGCTGTTTATTTATCATACTCACTCCCCCTTTCTATTGTTATCCCTTTATGTTATATTATGCCATGAGAATGTCAGATCCTCAAAGGAAATGACTATCCTGCTAACTTGTATTTACATCACCAGAACTTTGGTGAGTAATAATAATAATGATGATGCCAAATAGATAGTAAGTTTTTACAAATGCTTGATCTAGTTATATGTCCTAGTAAGGTTCTATTTCCTCTGTCCCTTGTCACAGGCATAGTCTAGGATCTCGATCAGGGCTGAAATGACAATTGTTTAACAACCAGCTCTCTGAAAAAAGGTATACATGACACTTTCTTATTTAATTTGTATTATTAACATTTTATCTGTCACTTTCTTAAATCTAAACAATCAACAAAACAACAAATCAAGTCCTGATTTGTAGCATTTGCTGACTTCCAACGTATAAGTGCTCACAACGAGAATTTAAAAATTAACTTGTAAGCCAGTTCAAGCTGATTCCAGCACAATTCTGATGTAGAATATTACTTTTATAGGAGAAACACATTCAAATATAATTATCCTCATTTCACAGATGAAGACAGAGCTGTAAAGTAACTTGTCCAAGATGATATCCTTGTACTCTTTCTACAACTTTATCTTGACTCATAGTAGAGGGAGGCCTAATAGTTATAGATAGGAAGTCAGAAAGGTATCCATGAGCAGAGAGAGATGCCAGAGAAGGATGCTAAGTGAAGATGAAGGTGTCCACCTGAGGTTGAGAGCAAAGCCAAAGGTCAAAACACTGAGGAAAGATCTCAAGACAAACTAATGTCCAACTCAAGCAAAAGTAATGTGTCCGAAGAGAAGATGGGCTAGAAGCCCTTTGCTTTTCACTTCAAGCTGTTCTGCTGGGTAAAGCAGACTTTTTTGGAAGAGGGGAAATGGAGAAAAGCTAGGGGGTTTATTTATGCCTTAAAAAACCTAAGTATATCTAAACAGCCTAAATATTCTAGTAAATGCAGAAATTGATCTCTATTTTCTTGGCCTTAATTCCTACCTCCCCCTAAAATCCTACCCTGTCCCCCACACGGTATCTAGCACTCTCTCCAGAACTAACCTTGTCGCTGATAGGTTTTAACTTGCCAGGATCCAGATCTCACACCTACCCTCCCCTCTACTTTGTGAATCCTGTTCACACATTATCTAATTTCATAGAATGTAAGCTCTGTATTTGTTTTCACTATACATATTTGTTACAATGGTTTCTACAGTGAGTAGCTTTAGCCTACTTGCATTTTCATATGAAGAAAATAGACAGCTTCCAATCCCCTTAAGTATTATTATCATTGTTACATATCCTTGCTATGTTAGGTCAGAATAGACTTCTTTTTGTTAACTATTAGATGACTTACTTGTGCCTATTTCACCCCAAAATTGAACCTGAACTAAGAGAATGCTGGCATTAAAGGTGTACTTCTAACACATCCCTCAGCCCCTGCTTAGTGAAAGACCACAGAAGGTATTTAACAAATGTTTGTTGAATTAAATTGAATGAACTGAATTGATCTGCATTGAACATTCCAGGGATTAAGCTCAAGATCCCTAACAGTAAGAAATTATTCTGGAAAAACTTCATCTTCACATGCTCAAGGCATCATTATGACCTAAGAAAACAATCTGAAATCAATGAATTCCACTCTGGACCGCAGCTTGCATTTCCCCCCAGATCACATGTTAGTCCCAAGAATGAGTTTTAGGAGTAGGCTGACACCATTCTCCATTTACTTAACACATGGACCAAGGCGCTTTCAAAACCCCAGCTTTGAGTTAATCATTTGTTTTTCTCTTGCTTGTGTAACTAAATGCTTTCCCATCTTGGAAACTAAGTAGTATTTATCCATTCTCCAGAGACAGAATTGCTCCTCCCTGGCCAGTTCCCAAGATGTCTGAGTCTCCCAGAGTAACTCACCATGAAATACCATACAACTCAAATGTTACTATTAATGCTAATGAGTCAATAATCATGATTGCAATTGTTATTAATAATTAACAATTACTGCTAATAACAACTCATTTATATACTAATTAAAAGTTTACAAAGCTCTTTACAAAAATGCTCTCATTTATCACTTTCTAGGCTGTAGTTTCCTTTGTAAAACTGGCTCTAAGATTCTTCTTAGTTCTAAAAACTATGCCCCTGTGACAAATGGTCCTCTTAAAAGCCTTGTCAGGTAAGTAGCAGAAGTGTTATTAGCACTATTTTTTTTCTTTCCTCCCTCTATTTCTCCCTCCTTTCCTTTTTTCTTTCCTTCCTCCTTTCTTCCCTCCCTTCCTTCTTTTCTCCATTTTTTATTCTTCTCTCCTTCCTTGCTTTCTTCCTGCCTGCCCTTCTTCCTTCCTTCCCTTCTTCCCTGTTCCCTTTTTTTCTTCCTTCCTGCACTCCCTCCTTGCTTTCTTCCTTCCTTCCTTCCCTCCTTCCTGTCTTCCCTCTTTCCTTCCTTCCTTCCTTCCCCTTTATTCCTTCTTTCCTTGTTTCTCCTCCTTCTTCTAGCCTGTCCTATTCTCTTCTTTCCTCTCCACTGTTTCTGATTCTCTCTCTCTATTTCTCTCTCTGTCTCTTTTATCTGTGTATAGAATTCCTAGCACAAACAAGTTCTCTACCAACAGATGACCAACTCTCCTGAATCTAAGCTGTAGAAAGAAACCTGAGGTACCAGGAAGCCACAAGGTTTGGGCATTGTGACATGGCTAGCACATGCCAGAGGCAGTATTTGAATTCAGGTTTTCATTCTTCAAGGTCATGGCACTATGTCACTATATCACATCTACTGCTCAGCCTTATTTCATTCCATCTATATCAGATTTTTTTACATAGTTATTTGGATGTTGTCTACCCAACTAGACTGTAGTTTCTGGAGCCACAGGTACTTTTTTGGGGGGGAGGGGCAGAGGGTATTCTTTGTATCCATGGGGTTTAACATAGTACTAGCACATAGTAGGCTCTTAATGATGCTTGTTATTGGTATTGACTTTACAAATGAGGAAAATGAAGTTCACAGAAATGAAATAGTCAAAGGTAAACAACTAATAAGAAACAGAGCAGACACACAAGCCAAATCTTCTGAATCCAAATCCAATTTTGTTTCCACAACCCTATGCTGCCTCTATAATATTCTTGGAGACTTTTCCATGAATTTGGAACAAGGTTTATTTAGATTATTTGTAAACTCTTCAGCTAGTCCAAATTGATTTCTAGATTAAAAAAAAAAAAGACCGAGTTTTTCTCCCCCACATTTATTCAGTAAAAACATATTAAGATCAAACTGTTCATACCCTTTTTCACAACACTCTGACAAACATTAAACATGAAAGAAAGCAAAATGGGTGCATTACTCCAGGGATATTTCTATCTGAACTTTATCAAAAAGAAACATGAGAAAGAACAAAAAGGCAAAAAAAAAAAAAAAAAAAAAGAATAGGGGACATATCTAGAACTTTATAGTTTACAAAGTTTGATGGTAGTATCTCTTTTGTGCTCCATAAATATAATCATGCGGTAAGTGATAGTTATTATTCCCATTTTTGCAGATGAGAAGACTGAGGTACATGGAGATTAAGTGCATTTACCAAGATTCCTAAACTTATCATTTGCAGACTTGGGATTTAAATTTTAGGTCTTTTGACTTCAAATCTAGTATTCTTCCTATTATACTATGTCATTTCTTCTTTACAACTTTAATTGTACAAAAGAAAAATATGTACTTAATATGTTCTAATTTGTATTAAGGATGGATAGCTGTATGCACATCATTTTGTGAGGTCACAGAAGGCAAGAACTATGTATTATTAATCATTATATCCCTTAGAACTTAGCATGTAATATATATTGAATTGTTTTTATTTTTGAATTGGTATAACAATATCACCTCACATTTACAAAGGATATAAGCAGCTTTGGGGCTATTTGAGTAATCTTAGAGTAGATCTTAGAGTAGAATAGCTTCTGAAAATTTCTAACTGGTGAGAGTGAGGGAGAAGTGGGGGAGGAAAGACAGTTAAGACTGCACTAAGGCTTGGAAGATAAGAGAATCTTAAATAAAAAACCAGTAACTGAAGTAGTCATGGAAGATGGCAATTTCATCCCCCGGTTTTATATTCCTTTTACTTTTACTTCAAATACGATTTTCCCTTATAGTATAAATGTTGGTGATTAGTATTTATATACCATTCATGATACTATTTTAATGAAAAGTTATATTCTACCAAAAATGGCATCTTGTTAATTATTTCTAATTTATCCATACCCAGTGGAAAACCCAGTCATGTGATCTTTATTTTATAATTCAAAGCATAACCAATTTTGATAGCAACTGTCTGATTTGTAGGGACATGGCCAAAAGAAGTCAAACTAGTCTCAAAAGCAATACTTCCTACCAATTCAACTCTCTTTCAGTGGCTCCTTCACTCACCTTAGCTTTAGAATGAATCTTATAGATCGTGCACTCATTCTAACCCTTTTATTTTATATATGAGGAAGCTGAGGTCTAGAAAGATGAAGTGCTTCGCCTAGGATTGCAGAAATAATAAATAGTAGAGCTGGGATTTGAAATCCATTTTTTTGCCTTTAAATTCTGTACTCTTTCTACTATGCCATATCATTTATATCAGCATCTAATTAACCTTCAGAGATTAGTTTAGGCAGAGAGAGCATCAAACTCTAATGAATTGAATTCTTTGGCTTTCAGAAATCTGATTCAGTGGGATTGCTTGTGATAAAACAGCAGATTGTTAGGTATTCTACTTAAGCACACTTTTGTTTGTGGTGCTCTCATGTATCTAAACTCATATCTTTAGAAAGTGGAGGAAGTGGTGAATCTGGAAGGAAAGAGTCCTCTAACTGCTTTATGTATACAACATTTCTTTGCTGATTCACAGATAGTACAGAGAAGAAGAGTTAGACTCAGAATGGACTGGTTTCTGTCCTAAGTTCAACAGAAACAACTAGCAAAGCCATGTCAGCTGGTATAGCTTTTTAGAAAATCTTTAAGTTGAAAGGTCCTCAGAGTCTGGCCCATTACTAAATTACTTAGTCAACCTCTAGTCACCACTTGAAGGCTTGCAATGTTGGGGGACTTAACTGCCTGATTCATTTCATTTCACTTTGGGATGTCTAATGTACAACCTCTTTATCAGTCTTACTCTGGGCTCTGGGAGGGAGGGAAAGAGAGAAAGGACAGACCTTTAAAGCCCCATTTCATTGTGGAGGGGACATGACTATCCAGAAGCAATCAGCAACAACACCAAGAACCAAATGTGGGCATTTTGCCTCTCAGTAACATGAATGGTTCATGAAGGAGCACTGATTAGGAAATGGATATTTTAAAAATCATTTTGAAGATTTTACCCCACAAAAATAAAGACATTTGCATTTCCCAAGCTGATTGGCTGCCATGACATGTTTATCATGTACATTGTAGTAAACAGGGAGCTCTGTAAACCTGTTCTGAATGTAGGGATAGTCTGAATGTAGAGTTACCTGGCAGTTGAATCTCATTTTTTCCAAAAGAGATTCAAATAATGTGTTTCCACATCTGTTCACCATACTGCTGTCAAGCTAACTTCGCAATCAAAAAAAGCATCTAGGTCAGGAACTCAGAGAGAAAATTCATACACAAATGGGCACATGAAGAGCCAAACATGCCTGCCCACCAGACGGGCTGTGTATGTAAACAAAATGCAGCTGAGAAAAAAAACTTTGCATGGGTGAGCATCTCCAACATTTGCTAAATGTAAATGAAAGGATGAGTAAATGAATGAGTGGTTAAATTCATTGTTCCTCCATAGCCAGAACTGTGTAGATGTTGCTATCATATGGGCAACAGACACATAATTATGTTAGAAGGTCATAATATAGAACACAAAATGTTGATGCTAAAAGAAGATGGAAACATTGAACACAAAATATTAGAGGCATAAGGAATCTGAAAGCAAAAACATATAGAATGTCAACTAGAACAGACTTCAGATGGATCTAAGATAGTTCACCTACAATGAAATGTACTGGAACATAGAATACAGAGAGTTGAAAAGGAAAGAAAGATGGGAGCCCTGATTGTCAGTGCCGTAAGAATCCATGGATCTGAAAAAGTAGAATATTAGAGTTGGAAGAGGTCTTAGTACATAGAAACAAGAGTGTCAGAACTTTGGAACACAGAATATCAGAAATGAAAAGCGTCTCCAAGGCCATCTAATCCAGCCCCCTTATTTTAAAGAGAGGAAACTAAGACAAAGAGAAGTTACATGCTCCAGTCATCCTACCTATTATAGGAATGAAATAGTCCTAGATTTGGAGTTAGAGGACTTAGGATTCAATCCAATTCCAATAATTAGTTCTTGTATGGCCTTAAGAAAAATAGTTCATATGTCTGAGGGCTATAAAACTCTGCATATTCTTTGACCCAGCAATACCATTATTAGGTCTGTATCCCAAAGAGGGTAACTAAACAAAAAGAAAAGAACCTAAAAATATGTACAAAAATATTTATAACAGCTCTTGTTGTGGAGGCAAAGAACTGGAAATCAAGGGGATGCCTATCAACTGGAAAATGGCTAGAGCAAATTGTAGTATGTGATTATGATAGAATAGTATTTTGCTGTAAAAAATGACAAGCAGAAAGCTCTCAGAAAAACCTGGAAAGAGCTAAATGAACTGAAGAAAAGAACCAAGAGAACATTGTACGCAATAACAGTAACATTGTACAATGATAACTAAGAATGACTTAGCTATTCTCAGCAATATAATAAGCCAAGACAATTTCAAAGGACTTATAATAAAAATTCTGTCCATAGCCAGAGAAAGAACTGATAGATCCCGAATGCATATCAAAGATTTCTCTCTCTCTCTCTCTCTCTCTCTCTCTCTCTCTCTCTCTCTCTTGCTTTCTTTCTTTTTTGGTCTGTGTTTTCTTTTACAACATGACTAATATGGAAATATGTTTTGTATGACTGCACATGTATAATTTATATCAACTTATTTACTTTCTCAATGAGGGGAGAAAAAAGAATTTGGAACTCAAAATTTTACTTAAAAATGAAAGCTAGAAATTGTTTTTACATATAATTGGGAGTAACATGAAATAAATATAAGAAAACCCTTGGGGGGAAAAAAGAAAAATCATTTCACCTTCCTGGACTATAGTTTCATCATCAGTATAGTACAGAGGCTGATTCTCTGAATTGCCTTCTCTCTCTAAATCTCTGATCTCATGATTAAATTGTTGGGGGAAAAAAAGACATAGCTCATTTCTGGTTTGGGACTGACTATGAAATAAGTGACATTTGGATCATCTTCTCCCTAATCTTCACTCCCCCTCCAACCTCAAGTGGTTTATCTGAATGGCCAAGTCAATCTTAAGAAGTCTAGCTTTCAAATGAGGCAGCCAGATGACTAAAGAGCTAGAATTCTGGGTCTGGAACCAGGAAGGCCTGAGTTCAAATCCCACTTTAGACACTTACAAGCTGTGTGATCTTAGGCAAGGCACTTCAATTTCCCCAACCATAAAATGGGGATAATAATAACAGCCTATCTCCAGGGTTGTTGAGGATCAAATAAGGTAATATTATAAAGCATTTGGCAAACAGAAGGTGTTGTATGAATGTTAACTATTATTAGCTATCAATAGGCAGGAATTTTGAAACATAGCTTTTTGTCATTAAACTTCATGATGATGTAAACAAGTCTCCATGACATGGTTAGCAGTCCCAACATGGTCATGAGTTGGTTTTTCCAGAAGATCAAAATAGTCTGAAAGCATCATCTCACTTGTCCTTAGACAGTCCCCAGGAAGTAGTTAGGTCAGACCTTTTTTGAAAGAAAGAACTCTGTCCCAGAAATTCCAGATTCTAATCCCATCTCTACTGTTTTTTTGGCTATATGACCATGAGCAAATCATTTTTTCTTTTCTTTCAGTCACAGTTCCCTCATCTTTAAAATGAGGTTAAGAAGTCTGTTCAGCTTATTTCACTAGTCTGTTGGGAGAGCCTAATAAGATAATAAATGGGAAAATGCGCTAGCCATCATTATAATTTTACAAATGAGAGAACTAAAGCTGAAGGAAGCAAGTGATTTATCTTAGGTCACATAGCTTGAAATGATCACTTCGTATCCTCCAGGGATCCTGATTCTTGCTTCGCTGATCTTCTTGGAGTGGAATCCAAATCCAAATAGGTCTCTATATTCCCCAAGGTAAGCAATGAAAACCCACAGGCAAAAGCAGGACAAATCCAATTTTGAAAACAAGGTGTCTTGCCTCTCAGTATACTAGTCTTAGACGTCACCTAATCTTAACATGGACTTAATCTAGTCACCAGGGGATGACTACTGTTCATATTTTTACAGACCATTAATATTTACAAAACATTTTCTACATAAACATCCTATGACAGAGAGAACCCTTTACTTAACTATTCTCAGTTTATAGATGTGGGAAATGAAGCTGATTAAGGTGAAGTGATCTGACTGGGACTGTTCATTAAACTATAGCATAAAGGTTCCTTAGAATTGGAATGGGGATTGGGAGTCACCTTCCTATTCAGACACCTCCCAGACCCACAGAATCTCTTTTCCTAGAGCATAAAGCCTGACAGGGACATCCTAGGCACAATGAAAGATATCTTCTCTACTGTAACAACCATTGCTAAAGATTTAAACCAAGCATCAGCCCAAAGGTATGTTGATTAAATATTTGGCACACAACTAAGGAAATGACTCTTAGCTTCCTCAGTAAATTAAAGGGCTGAGGATTAGCAGACCCTCTGGTTCAGGAACTCGTTGACCTCTCCTGCCTCCCCCCCAGGCTCCCTTCTTTCCATTACTGAAACAGCTTTTTTTTTTTTTTTTTTTTTTTGACAACCACATTAGCCCAATTCCACCCACCCCCATTTTCCCAGATGTTAAACAGCTGTTCCCTAAATGCATAGATTCGTTGACTAAGCATTCAAAGCTGCCAAGCAAATTCTACTGGCACAACTGTTGTCAAATTTTACAGGTCCTATTGAGGGCACTATTTAGATGTGAGATTCTGGATTCTTCCAAAGAAAATTATTTATAGTTTGACTAACAGGTTTTTCATCTGGCTGAGCATAGGCTGTGTTGATACCAAATCAGTTTATCCAGCTTGTCACTGGCATTCAACTCCATCACTTTCTGCATCTGTCTTCCCACTTTCTATACACTCCCTCATATTTTCTGTGTCCCTTTCTTCCACATTTCTTCATTTCTTTACTTCTCTATCTCCCACTGCCCCTTCCAATTTGGGATCTCTCTTACTTTCTGTAATCCAAATCCCCTTTCTGCATCCTTCTCCCCATTTCTTCCTGTCCCTCTGTTTCCTTGCATGAGTCTCTTCTCTTACATCCCGTCTGTAGTGTTCTCTCTCTGTATCCCTAGCTGTTCAGAATCTCATGTTACCTCTTGGGCTATGAAACTGGTCAAATCCCTTAATCTCCCCAAACCTCAGTTCCCTCATAAAATAAAAAATGGATTTAAAGATCTTTAAAGCCTTTTCCAGCTTTATGTAATGGATAAGACTGATCACTTCTTTTTGTAGTCAAAGGACCTCGATTTAGGTCTTAACTTTGCTACTTCCTATTTGTGTGATTGCCGGCTTTATTTAAACTGCCAGATGTCTGTTTAAACTGAGGATCATGGAACTCTATAGGATTTAGACCTGGAAAGATTTAATAGAGTTCAATCTCCTTGTTCCACAGATGAAGAAACTGAGGCACAGAGAAGTAGGTGGTTTGCCCAGTGTCTCACAGCTAATTAAGTGTCTGAGGGGAGATTTGAATCCAGGGTTTCCCAACTTCAAGTATGCTACCCTACCCTATGCTATTTTTTTTTAAACATTTATGGTTCCTTCAGGTTCCCAGTCCTATGATTTCTCCTTGACAAACTCTAGGTATAGCTGATTTCAGCATTAGGAGAAAAACAAATTGATTAAATTTACAAATAAACACTGAGGTACTAGAGATTGACAGGTAGTTGGTTTTCGCCTTTCTGGTGTAGTTGCAGTTTAAGAAGAGAAGGCTAAATTCAAATGAATTACTAACTGGAAGAATTCTAGATGGGGTGACAAAAAGTCAAACATTCCAGGCAATAAAATTTCAGGCATTACATAGACATTTGTTAGATAAGTTAGTAATCTTTTTAGATTAAGCTATAACCTAGTTGGTTTAATTATAAGAGGAAGGAGATCATGTCTCTTCATTTTGCCAACTAAGGAGACACATAGGTTTGTCCCAAGGCTCTGTTCAATTCCTTTGTTTATATTAAGGATTTCCAGAGATCTATGAGGTCACATTAAAGAAATAATTAAAGAATCAAATTCTGTCATTTCCCCTTTATTTAGTGTGGCTTTTTTACTGGACAATTCTTCATGTAATTGCATGGCTTACTTCAAGACTGAAAGTACTACTGATTCATGAATTTTTGCCTTCAGAAGAAAAAGGCCAAGTGAACAACCAAATCCCTATATAGGATTGGATCTATTAATTATTGGATCCATTTAATGTATACTGAAAATACTAATAATAGCTAGTTATAGCAAGATGTTTTATAAATATTATTTCATTTTATCCCACTGGGACCTCTATTACAAGAGGATTCTCTTCTGAAGTATCAGGAACACATATCAAGTGTAGCAGAATACTTTGTTTTTGTGCTAAGAGTTAATAGCTTTCTTTGAAATAGATTATAACATGAAATTTCTTGGCTAGTTTAGAAAACAGGGTCTTCTTAACTTTCTGGTGTCCTGGGTCCCCCTCTGGCAGTCTGGGGAAATCCTATAGACTCCTTGAAACACTGTTATCAAAATGTATATAGGCACATGTGTATGTGTGTGTATATATAAGACATCTAGATCTCTGGTTAAAAAACTGCGTAAAAAGTTCAACCAGATTTTGTTCACTTTATTTTTTTTTCAACTTTTTTAACAACTACAGGGTTTTATATACCTATGCCAAAATAATGGAAGCTTCTTCCATAGTCATTCTTGGGATAAGTATTAGCATCTATAGGATAGATAACCTCTGAATTTATAAAGGCAAAGCAAACAATGGGGACAGTTTTAGGCAGATTATGTTATACTGTGCCCCACAGAACAATCTGCTGGCAAAGATGGAGTTTAGCCTTGGAGCATAGTGTTGTAGGAAGCATATGGTCTTCTCATTCATTCTTCACATCCAGTGCTTAATGTATACTTAAGCATTTATTATGTGCAAAGCTCCATGACATACTAATACCACAGCTTTAGAATCTGCTTAGACACTGCTGTGATCATGGTCTACATCTACTCTGAAGCATTGAGTAGTTCTTCTTAGTCCACTGAAGAAAATTTAAGTATTTGTGTTTATCATTCAAGGCCTTCTATAATCTGACTCCAAAGTACTTGTCCAGCCTTATTTCTCTCTTTTATTTATTCTATAGTCACATTTTGCTAGTTGCTGTCCATTCTTGTTCTCTTGTCCTTTCCTGTCTCTGGACTTCATACTTTGAAGAGATATTTTCCTCTTCCCCCCCTTTATTTTTTTTGCTCTTTATTTTCTTTTCAATTTTCTCAAGGATATTACAAAAGATATGTGGTGACATATCCCATTGGCAATAAAGCTCATTTAATGTGTTTTATAAGCCAAAAAGTCACTCTATTTTATCAAATACAATTAAAAAGTAAAAACAGAACTACAAAATAATGTGATCTCCTCCTTGAAACTTTCCCTGATAGTTTGACATAAGATGAAACTGATTTCTCTCCTCAAATTGTTCACAACACTTTTCATGGAGCTTTCTTGTACTTTTTATCTCACTTTTTTCATTAGAATTAGTTGTATATTTGTGCTTATTTTTATTAAATTATAATGCCATTAAGACATTAATTAAGACATCATCTCTGCATTTTCCCCCATTTAGTGCTGAACATGGGATTTTATACATAGTATGTTACAATTAAGGAAAGAAAGAGAAAGGAAAAGCGAGAGATGAGGGGGAAATACAGAGAAGAAAAGGAGAAGGAAGAAATGAAAAGGTAGGGGGGGGATTGAAAGGAAGTTCAATGACACAAGAAATCTGGGAAAGTCCCCAATGACATGACATGAAGCTAAAGAGGGTCCCCCATCACTGACTCATCATCCAGGTCACTTACAATGTTCATGAGGGTGAGAAGGTACTTCTGGACGTGTTCCTTCCCATGAAACTGAACCACAGAGTCATCCACCCCCAGAAGAACCTCGATGTTGTAGTCATCATCAGTGTCATGCCTTCGAGATCGTCTCCTTGAACCATTGATTCGGTCTTCCACAAGACCAAGCATACTGCCGAGGTTATCCAGGCCATGTAAGTCTGCCCCTGGAGTTAAAAACAAACACAGTTCATCAGCTGTGGCTATGCTGTGGGGCAAGGGAGAGACTGGTTGAATAGTTCACCAAAATTATCCACTCAAAAAACCCAAAAGATTTCTATACTAGGGGCTACTCCTTGGTGATGCAGAGGACATCTGAAAAAATACTGAAAACAGCTGTGCGTTTTGGTATGCTCCCATACGGATATTTTTAAAACAGTTAACATTTAACATTGCTGGCTTTGAAATTCCCTCCTTAGGCTCTTTATTATTTCTAACTGTACACACCAGACTGTGGCTTGCTGTGTACAGTCAGAAGTGGAGACAATGCCCATAAACATTGTCAAAAGTGGCTAGTTAATATTTGCTGTTTAAGAACCCAGGAGATAGTTAAAAATAGAAAATATTCTCTCCCTATAAATATGATGAGGTGGAGGAAAGGGGAGTAAACATTCAAGTAACAACATTCTTAGACTATTAATCAACATTAATTTAAATTAAACTATTGGTTCTTCTAAAATGTTATCTTTGTGCATTAACTAACAAGGTAATGTACTATTAGAGGAATCAAATCATATCTTTGTTGGTATAATTTATTAGAAATGAAAATTGGTGTGTACAGTCAGAAGTGGAGATAACACCCATAAGCATAGTCAAAAGTGGCTAGTTAGTACCTGCTGTTTATAAACCCAGGAGACAGTTAAAAATAGAAAATACTTTCTCACTGTAAATATGATGGAGTAGTGGAAATGGGGAGTAAGGATTCAAATAACAACATTCTTAGACTGTTAATCAACATTAATTTAACTATGGTTCTTCTAAAATGCTATCTTTGTGTATTTGATGAGAGTAAAACTCTGTGTGACCTAAGTAAGCCCTGCAAAATTATGTAAAATCGTCTAAAAAAATCTTTATTTTGATCTATAAACCCAAATGGCCTTGTATCCTCTCAGAGCAAGAAAAGCTTTCTTGGGAGAAGTCATGACTCCAGGCAAGAGTTCATATTTACTTGAGACTTCCCTTAGACTCATGCACAAAATGGGTCTTCAGAAAATGACTCTGCAGATCATTTCTCTTTTGTAAATGATATATACCCACCAAGAGACTCCTTCTTAGTGTTTTTTTAATAAAGCTTTTTTTTTTTTTTTTTTTTTACCATAGCCTTTGGGTTTAGCTAATTCCTTAGCCTTAACCAGCACCTTGGAGAACATGGAACTTTATGCATTCCTGCCTAACCTTTCTTTGGTACCCTCATCCCTCATCATATTAACTAACAAGGTAATGTGCTACTAGAGGAATCAAATGATATCTATATTGATATATTTTGTTAGAAATGAAAATTGGTGTGTACAGTCAGAAATGAAGATACCCATAATAATAATACCCATAAGCATAATCAAAAGTGGCTAGTTAATACCCTCTGTTTATGAACCAAGGAGACAGTTTAAAATAGAAAATATTCTCTGACTGTAAATATGAAGAGGTTAGGAGTGGTGGAAAGGGGAGTAAGGATTCAAGTCAAGTAACAACATTCTTAGACTATTAATCAACATTAATTTAATTGCTGGTTTTTCCAAAATGTTATCTTTGTGCATTAACTAAAAAGATAAAATACTACTACAGGAATCAAATCATATCGATATTTGTGAAGTCCGGACTAGCTCCATGGAGGTCTCAGCATCAGCCAGAGTCAGGATAAGCAAAAGTCTTTGGTCTTTAAGGGGGGAAAGTGAAGGAGATGGACAAAACTGCCAGGAGTTTTGCCAAAGATCCCTCCTTGATTCTAGAGTCCAGAATCTCCACATTTTTCTCCTCTCCATCCTGAAGCCAAGTGAAGTCTGGCTCCTTTTTTCCCACCCTCTAATCCTTGCTTATTATCTGTATACACCAAACATTGAGTAAGCACTGAACAGTGAGAAGGGCCATTCTTCCAAACATATGTTAATAGAGTCATTGTCTCATATTGAATAGGTAATTAGACTTAAGTGGTCAGTTGTCTGATTCAAACACATCTTTTAAGAGTTTCAGCTCTTTACAGATATTGATATATTTTGTTAAAAATGAAAATTAAAGAAATCAAACTGAGTGGAAGGGCAATATGTTCTCAAAGTTCTCAAAGAAGTTTTTAAAAGAAATTGATTGTATTTGTTATATCATGCAACACAACGGTAACAAGAATTATCTTTTCATTAGTTTTTTTGAGCATCTCACCTTATCAATATTTATGATAAGAGCAAACAAGATAGAGTTCCATGAAAATAATTGTATCTTATAAGGCAATATTCCTTGTGAAAGATGGTTGAGTGGAGAAATTCTGTGAACAGTTTTAAAAGGACCTCCATATAGAGTCAATACATACCTTAATTTTAGATAATTTCAGTATGTCCCATGGAGAAATCAGAAAGAAGGAAGGAGAGATTGAAAGAAGGAAGAAAGGAGAGAAGAAATAAAGGAAGGAAGGAGGGAAGGAGGAAAGAAATAAAGGAAAGAAGAGGAAAGAAATGAAAGAAAGAAAATATAGTTTGGGATCAAGATATTAAAGAGACCAAAAACTTTTAGACAACTTTTAGAGTTGGAAGGCATCAAACAATATAATTAGAAGTCAGGAAATATCTAATTATCAACATGGAGGTTACTTCAGAATTAGATCTTCTTGTGAAGATATAACATTAAGTAGTTAGAATAAAGGTCAAAGTAAATACCAAGTTAGAAGGAAAGCTAAAGATCAAAAGACACTGTAACAATTACTAAAAGTCTGAATTGATCTTTTAAAGCAAATTGTTGGCTCATAAGGGAGGAAATAAACAAAAGCAGAGATATTGTCTCTTAATATTTCTTAGAAAAGTTTAACAGATGCAAAATAGTCACCATAAGAGGAAGACAAAAAGAATAGACTATATAAGAATAAAATAATTTTTAAAAAGCATAAACTGCCTTAGGCATACTAGATATCATTGTTTTAATCACTACTTTCAACTGTTTATGAAATGAGATTATACAAACACTAATATATATGTTGTATTTCATGTCTATTTGTTGTTTTTGATAAGTAGAGAAACATGGCATCCATGGCTAACACTGGTATAGTATTTGAGCTTATTTGCAAAACATTATTCAGGAGGATGAGGGAAGGTGATTAGTAGTATCACCTCACAAAATCAAATCAGAGAAAATAGGTAGAGACCTTGAGGTGAAATCCAGTGAAATTATTCTGAAGACATTCATAGATTCATTTGAACTTCAATAAATATTTATTAAGTGCCCACTGAGCATAAGTGTTATCAGAAAATGTACTGGGAAAACAAAGATGAAAATAACAATCCCTATCCTTAAGTTGTAATTGACTGGGGGAGGGGAGAAGGGAATGACATATAAAAATAACTATAATATAAATTAGGGAATATTAAGTGCATAAGAACTATCCAACACAGAGGACTGAGAGATTCAAAGAGGAAAAGAACATTTGTATTGAAGAAGGACTGGGGGGTATGGAGAAATAATAATAGCTCTTCACATTGATATAATATTGTTAAAGATTAGAAAACAATTCAGAGTTTCATGGGTGTAATAAATGCACAAAGAAACAGTAGAAAGTGGCATGAAAAGGAGAAACAGGGAGCAATGGAATATGGCCAGAACATAGAATCTATGAAGGGGAGTAAGAGTTAGCCAAAAACTAGCTAATGGCCAAGATAAAATGGATTGTGCAACTGTCACCCAAAAGCCACTGTGTCCAGAGGCTCAAATTTGGAGGAAAGGGCTAAGGAAAGATCAATTGATCAAAAAAAAAATTACTCTGAAAAGGGAAAATATATATTTGAGTGAGTACTATAGATTTCCTGGGGAGTCTGGGGAAGGTTGGGGATCTGGGTATAAAGATAAGAATAACTGTGATATAAGGATCAAATGGATGAAACTGGGACAGCAAACAGACAAGAAATGGAACAGATCTTATAGTATTCAAAATGATACTTTCATAATGATGAAACTAACATATTTGGTAAAATATACCCATATATTCTGTGAGGAAGATAGTGATACATAAGATAATAAAGTTAGGAAGAATATCTGGATCTAACCAAATTCTTACATGCTGAAGGTGATACAATTTTAGAGGTACTTGGAGATTTAGTTTGAAGATAGCTCAAAGAGAAGATACCAGAAGAATGGGGAAAAAAGATTGAACTTCTATCAAAAATGATCGAAAATAAAAAAATCAGCAACTACCTTCCAATGTCAATTTTCTCACCTTTATAAAATCTTTGTGGAAATGGCCTACACATACATTTGTAGTATCCTTGATGAATACAGGAGAATATAACAGGAAAGCTTTTGCAGGTGATTTTCTACTTTCTTATTTATATATAACTAATTTAGAGTATAGAGTACAAAATCCTACACTAGCTATTGTTCATTGATTTTTAATTAGCATTTAACCCAGGGGAGGAAAATGAAGTCCAGAAGGCACTTTTCCAACTCCAACACGGAGTCTCTCTCATATACTACTGTATAATATACAACCCTCTATTATAGATGCAATCACTTATTTTTGCTCAATGATCCACTGAGAATTGATATTAAAGGAGATATAAAACATACTGACCCCAGCTATTGGCTAATCTAACAGAAGATAACTTGCACAGAATTGAAACAAAAAAATTCCTTTTAATGGTAAAGATCTCAGCTTATGTTTGTTCATGTATAACACTCTATTTTATTAATTTTGCTGAGACAGTCCTGGGATACTACAAAGCTTCAGTAAAATCCATAGATTATATTACAGTATCAAAGAATAGGATGGGATTTCAGACACCAGTAAGTCAAACCTAATAAAAACTGGTCTAACTATTTATATTATAAATGCAGTTAAATAGGGAATATCAAGTATCTATATTTTGGCCAAGAAATTTACTTGGATAAATAGGATTGAATAGAAGAATGTAAATTTGGGTCCCATTTGGGAAACTGCAAAACATTTTCAGTGATCTACAGTTGATCAATACTGCTTATTTTTATAGCTTCAATTTTCTCACAGTCCTGCCATTTAGTTGCTGCAAATCATTGAGGCTCATAACTTTGAGAAAATAAAAATTATAAGTCATCCAAAACACAAGGGAAAAACATGTAGTAGATACAGGCAAGTCATAATGAATTGCCAATAATAACTTGTTTATGAAAAGTGATGTAAAAAACATTGATTGTAAGTGAGTAGAAAAGCAAATAGAAGAATTTAGAAAAAGTGCTATGTGATACATAAAGTGCTAAACATAAAGAACATCTGGGCATAAATGCCACCTCTGACACATGCATTTATACTGGGTCACATATCCTTTGCATATAAAGTTTATAATCAACAAGGATTTAGTGCCTACTATAGGTTAGACTGACGTGGCTAGTGGCACAGTGAGTAGAGCACCAGATCTAGAGTCAAGAAGACCAGAGTTCAAATGTGACCTCGGATACTTTGTGACCCTGGGCAAGTCACTTAATTTTGTTTGCCTCAGTTTCCCCATATATAAAATGATCAAGAGAAGGAAATGATAAACTATTCCAGTATGTTTGAGAAGAAACCCAAACAGGGTAACAAAGAGTCAAGTTGCAACTGAAATATTTGAATAACAGCAACAATAATATCAGGCAGCTGCTAAATACTGGGTTTATATAAACAAAGTAAATCATTTCCTACCTTCAAGAAGCTTACATTCTATCACAGGAAAAAGTAACTACATATATAAAATATATGCATAAATAAATATGACAGGCATTTGGCACATGACCTGACCATCTAAGATGATGGGAAATGCTAAGGACCTGCTTCCGAAAGACAAGAGGGCTGACATAAGCATGAATATTTGAATATTTTGCATTAGCTTGCCAGCTCTGGAGAAGTCTCTTTCCAATGGCTGTGTAGCCAGGACAGTTTCCACCTTTAAATCTAGTTCCTGAAGCATTCAGGGATAAAGGACTCAGCATTCACAGCAGGGATACCATGAAATAATCCAGGGAAAGGCCTGAGAGTCACCTTCCCCTTTCCTTAAATCCTGAGACCCAAAGAAAAGGGTTTGAAATTTTGGTCTCCTTTCATTTGTCCTTTTCACTTCTAGGTACAGGAAACAGAATCCATTGGGAGCTCAAGCCATGGAAATTTTGGAGCCCAGGATTCCAAGCCAGATGTTGCAACCAGCCCAAGAAGGAAACCCTAAGAAGCGGGGGTCCCAAGAAGCCAGCTCAGGTGGGGCTTTGGAACTTGGTAGGATTAATGCTGTGTAGGAACTGAACTAAGATATGTACCTATTCTGTTCCCTTCCCCAGAGACTGAAGCGGTTTAGCAATGATGATGCTCTGAGGTATTGGAGAAAATATTTGAATGCTTCTTCCTATTATACCTTTTAATGATATTTTATTTTTCCAAATACATATAAAGATAGTTTTCAACATTCACCTTTACAAAACCTAGCGTTCCAAATTTTTTCTCCTTCTTCTCCCCCCTCTTCAAGACAACAAGCAATCTGATATAGGTTAAATGTGTTACATTTGTTCTAAACATATTTCCATATTCACCATGCTGAACCAAAAAAAAAAAAAAAAAAATCAAAAGGGAAAAACACGAGAAAGGAAAAAACAAGCAAGCAAATAACGACAACAAAAAGGTAAAATGCTATGCTTTAATTAAACTTCAAGTCTCCATAGTTCTCTCTGTGTGGATGGCACTTTCCATCACAAGTCTATTGGAATTGCTTTGAATTGCCCCATCACAATTGATCATTACATAATCTTGATGTATGTACAATGTTCTGCTCACTTCACTGGGAATCAATTCATATAAGTCTTTCCAGAGTTTTCTGTTTATCATTCTTATAAAACAACATCTTATTATGTTTTTAAATTATATATTCCTTTGTACAAATTAATCTGATTGTTAAGCAGTTGAATGGAACTAGGGCACTTGGATCTCTAAATTGGGGAAACACAAGCAATAGAGTCAATAGAAGAACTGAGATAGTCCCTCTGGAGAATCCTGGGAGAGGGGCGAAAAAAGAGAGAAAGTAATATACTTGGCCTTCAGGCAATGGGGATCAGTATCACTTATACAACTATGTACAAAATACATAAATACCAAGTAATTTGCAGAAGGGAGGCACTAACAGCTGGAAGAGAATTGGGGGAATGGAATGGCTTAATATAGAAAATGGCACTTGAGTTGAGTTTTGAAAGAAAATAGGGATAGAAAGAGGCAAAAGTGAGGAAGGATTACACTCTAGGCATGAGGGAACAGATGATATAGAGGCATGGAGAAAAGTAATGTAGTCTCATGTGTGAGGAAGATTATCAAACAAGAAGGACAATTTGGCAGGACCCCAGAATGAGTGAACAGGAAAAATGTCTAAAAAGTATGGAAATATTAACTACAACGTAAGCTGAAGCCACATAATCACACCTGAGGTTGGATAATAGTTCAGGTGAAAGATGATTAGAGCCTGAACTAGAGCAGTTGATACATGAGTAGAAAAAAGTGGACAGATGCAAAAAATGTTGGGGGGGGACCTATATGAATCAACAAATTATTGGAATGTGATCTGTGAAGGAGTGTGAAGGGTCAGTGATGATTCTGATGTTGATAATCTGGGCCACTGGAAAGCTGGTGCTATCCAAGACAGAAAATAGGACATAAAAAGAGGCATAGATTATAGGGGGGATGGATTATACTTTGAATGTGTTTAGTTTAAGATACCCATGAGACATCTAATTTGAAATATCCAAAAGAAAGTTGGTGATTCTGAATAAGAGTTCAAGAAGAAACCCAGATTGGATATATAGATTTGAGAGCATTTGTACAGAGATGATCACTGAATCTATGAGAGATAATGAGGGAATCATGAAAAGTTACTGAGAAAAGAGAAGAGTAAAGGAATCAAGACAAAGTCCAAAACAGTTAGGGAACAGGATATGAATGATGATCCAACAAAAAAAGACTGAAGAATAACAAGAATGTTCTTCAAAATCCAAAGATGAAATCATCTAGTAGGAGAGGGCAGTCTACATGTAAAGTCAAATACTGCAGAAAAGTCACGAGAGATGAGTAGCAAGAAAAGGTGACTAGATATGGCAATTAAGAGACCACTGGTAACTTTGGAGAGGGCAGTATCAGTTGAATGATGAGGTGGAAAGCTAGGAGGAAAGTCAGTTCAGAGGAAGAGAAGTAAACAAGCATGGGCAGCTTTTTACAGGTATTTTCCTATAAAAGGGAGGTGAGATAGAGCATGACAGAGTGATGCTAAAATCATACAGATTTTTAATTATAAGGGACCTGGGCAAGTTGCATATTTCTCTGAGACTTAGTTTCCTTCTTTGTCAAATGGAGTGTCCATCCTGAAAATTGTTAAAATATTCCTATAAAATAACCTATTCCAAGCACTTTTTAACTCTAAACTTCAAATTCTATAAAGATGATGATGAGGCAATAATGAGGGACAGCTAACTTGAATTCCATATGGTACACCTTTACCACTATATCATTTGGTGCCCCAACCCCCAACATGGAATAGATCCTCTGTGAAGGGTTTATAGTAAACCATGGACAAGAACTACAAGATGAGAGAGGGTTGTGATCTCTATCATTGGATGGAATACCACATTTTAATAAATCATACATCTATCAAAGTAAATATGATCTATGAGTGGTTGAGGTCTTTTTATGCACATGTGGCAAGTGTGTATCAGTCTCAAATAATTTTTTTCTCCTATACCCACCTCTCTCCCCATTCCAGGCTTTTTTCCAGTAACTTTCCAGTTTAGTAGGTAGAAATTAGAAGGAGAGATTCAACAATCCCTGTATGGTAGGGATGACTTTGATAAAGAGAATGATGACTTCAGTGTCAGATAAGAGATAAATGGGGTCTCACCTACTTCAGAAATCAGGGAAGCCTCAGGCTCACAGCATATTTCATGGTTTTTGTGGAGTAGAGAGAAGAATCTGCAGGTATGGGGAAATTAGAGGAATCCTTTCCTTAAGAAGACCTTGGGGAGATGAGAGCACTTTTAACACTAGGTTTCATAGAGCTTTGGCAAATAGCCATAAAATCATCCCTGAAGACAAACCTAGCTAAGAGGAGACCTGGGAGACTCCTGGCTTTGAGCCAGCAAAAGAAAGATCTCCCTGAAGCAGAAGAAAAAAAAAGATAGCCTAAAATTAACTCTAATGTGAGACATTCCTTAATGAAAGGAGAAAAGAAGGTTGTTTAAGGTGCACTGAAGAGAAAACAAATGAATATATCAGTCAACTAGCATTTATTCAATATCTACTATGTATGAATCTAAGTGTTAAATTCCCTCAAGGAGTTTACAATCGACTGAGGAAGACCAAAAACAAATAATAGGGAATAGTTGACTGGGAAGGTACCAGAATTAAGAGGGACTGGGAAAGAATGAAGACTGAAAGTGGAAAAGGGGAGGGAGAGCATTCCAGATATGGGGACAGACACAGAAAATGCCTGAAGATGAGAAATGGGATGTTTTGTTCAGGGGTTAGTGGGTGCCAGGGTCATTGGATCAAAGTGTCGGAGAGTAAGGTGTAAGAAGAGTGGAAAGGGGATAGCAGGGACACTAGTTTAGGAGGTGCTTTGAACACCAAACAAGGTTTTATCCTTGATTATGGAGGTGAAAGGGATGCTGTGGAGTTTATTGGTTAGAGGGGGTGACATGATCAGATCTATATTTTAGGAAGATCACTTTGGCTGCTGAATGGAGGATAAACTGGAGGGGGTAGACTCTGAGGCAGGCAGATCAACCAGCAGGTTACTACATAGTCCTAACATGAGGTGATGAACACCTGCACAAGCATGGTGATGGTATTGGAGGAAAGAAAGGGGATTATCAAGAGATGTTACAAAGTTGAAATTAACAGGCTATGGAGTGAGAGCATGAGGGATCAGGAGGCTGGTACTGACTTTCTAAGGAAAGAGTGCTTAAGGGGAAACAGAATGAGTTCTGTTTTGGACATGTTAAGCTTAAGATATCTATTGGACATCCAGTTGGAGATGTGAGGATGGAGGTCAGCAGAGAGGTTAGGTCTGGATAGGAAGATTTGAGAATCATTAGCATAGAGATAAAAACTAAAAACGTGGCAGCTGATGAGATCACCAAGTGAAGCATTGTAGAAGGAAAAGAGAAGAGGGCTCTATGTGACACCCTCAGTTGGAGATATGACCTGGATAAAGATCCAGCTAATGAGACTAAGAAGAAGCAGGGAGATAGGCAGGAGAAAGTTCAGGGGAAAGTAGTGGCCAGAAAACCTAAAAGAGAAGAGAGTATCAAGGAGAAGGTGATTGGCAGTGTCAAAGGCTGCCAAAAGATCAAGAATGAGAAAAGGCCTTTGGATTGTACTAACTGGGGAGCAAAACTTTTTAGGTTTCAGATGTACCTATTAAAAGAACCAGATCAAGAAGGAACCAGCACTCCTGCCAAGAAAAAGAGGTAGCAGCAAAACAGTGGAGAAGAGTCACCAGTGGAAGAAAAATGAGATGCAAAGTACTAATATAGAGCTTCAACCCCAGGCTAAGTGGCACAGTGGTTAGATTCCTGGGTCTGTACCCAGGAAAAATTGTATTCAAATCCCACTTCAGACACTATCTGTGTGACTTGGGGCAAATCAATTAGTACCATATAAGTTTCCTCAATTATAAAGTGAGATAGTAACAACACCTATGTCCTAGGATTATTGTGAGGATCAAATAAAATAATATTTGTAAAATGCTTGGCCCAGTGCCTGGCACTTAATAGGCACTATATAAATGTGATGGTGATGATGATGACCACAGTACTAGAAGGGTGCCTTTTCCCTTCTCACTAGTGGTGCCTTCTCACTAAGATTACCTTCCATTTACATGTTATATCATTTATGTACAATTTTTAACATATAATCTTTCCCATTAGGAGGGGAGATTCTTAAGATCAGATACCATTTTTGCTTTTGTTTGTATTGCCAATGCTTAGCACAGAGCCTGGAACTCAGAGCTTAATAAATTCCTGGTTGATTGATTAAAAGTCATGGGTACTATTCATGTTTGGAGGGGGAAGATGGCCCCATGGAAACGATGATGTCTTTTGTCTCTCCATGGACTTGATTTCACATATCTTTGTTTCTTTCTCTCTTTTTTCCAGCAGGCTGTATGTTAGCTCAGAATGAGCCCAATGAGGTCAAGGTTATGGGGTTAAGCCTCACATCAACTCTGTTCAGTTCTCTAGAACAGACTGTACTTGGATCTGGATCAGACATTTTGAACATAATCTATGTGATTTGTGGAAAAGGAAGAGAGACTTATAAAAAATATTTTTTAAAAATCTGTTTGAGGGAAGGGAGGGCAGAAAACAAAGATTCAGAAGAAAGATTCCTTTGAAATATGTGGATATTCTATAGAGAATTTACAGAGAGATCTGGACAAGAATCACACAGGAAGAAAAAGCAAAGGAATGCAATCCATTTAGCACAAAGAACAACCGCACCGATGAAATAGCAGCACAACTAAGGTATAAAGCATGTGACAACTAAAATCTTCTTCGCTGGAACTCCTTTCTCTCTCTCCTAAGTGGTCCTCGTAGTGTTCTCTGGAGCCAAAAAAAACCCATATCTGAGGGTTTTCCTATGTGACAGCCCTTCAGATACCTGCTGATTGCTATCAGGCCCTTCTGAAATCTTCTCTTCACAAAAACCAGTGGAGGCAAGTGATTGCCAAGGAGTCCAGGAGAGTGCTTGTAACCTAGCAGGTATTTGGAGGCAGGGAGGAATATGAATAACTAGTTCTATTTCCCTCCATTGTTTTCACTAGTCCCTTCACACGTGGGCTGTAATGGGTGATACTAAAATAGAGAGACAACGTTATGACCCTGGCTGTCCAGCGGTCCTGGCTCCAATCTGGCTGAGTCCCTGCTACTCAGAATCCTCAAAGAATTTTTAAAAGCATCGCAGGGAGCCAGATGACATGATTATGAGAGCTGTGACTTAACCTGAGGGGATCCATGAAAGAGAGGCAGAAGGGATGACAGTGACAGAGAGTGACAGTGACAGTGAGACACACAGAGACAGAGACATACTCATGGAGAGAGACATGAGGAGAGGGGGAGTAGGAAGGGGCCCAGAATCAGCAGGGGGCAGAGAGAAGGCAGAAGGAGAGAACAGAATAGACCTCAATGGGCATTTTGCTTTTGCCAATCAGCCTGACCTGAGAGAATCTACGGTTGGGGTTCAGTTAAACCAGCATCACTGCATAACTATATAAGACAAGTAGCAATGATTTCAGTTTGACAAAACCGCCCAGTTACAGACAACCTTCTAATAAGTTTGATTAAGTGGAACTGTGAACCTGGAGCTTACAGAATGGGCTTTTGGCCCCTCCTGCAAGCAGAGGTCTGGCATCTGTCACATTTTATTTCAACTTTTCCCTACCAGAGATGGTCTCATTCATTTGTGTGTGATTCCCTCCTATTCCCCTCCTTCCCCCCAACAACATTCCCAAATCTGTAGCATATTGAGGAATGTTCTTTGTCTCTAGGCTCACCTGCATATTTTTACACTATAAACACACCTGCCCCTCTATGTGTACAAGAACAAATTAAGGGGTATTAAATGAATTATGCTGAGAGTTATAAAAGGGCAATAAAATGCTTTAAATCTCTCTCCTTTTAATCTTCAGCCAAATCCATAATTAAAGAATACAGCGCATATATTACTCAGGATACAGATACCCAGGCTCAGTGGAGATGGATTTCTCCTGTCAAACCTGACACCACAGATCCAAACAGGCTGCTTATAAGAAGAACTGCACCCCTGAGGAGGAGGAGGGATCCACGGTTGTGAATTCAAACTACATTGTTATCTAGACCTCCTTATGTTTATGGCTTGTAGAACAGTGGTGAGCATTCAGTCTACAAAAAGACAACATGTGTGTTCTCCCCCTCCCCCCCCATTCCCTCCTCCTGCCTGATTAACTTCATTCACCTTGAAGTCCATCAGGCAATGACAGAAAAATCACATCTCTCTTCCAAAGAACCTTTTTTGGGAGACAATTTCATATTATTTCTGCCAACGAGCCACTTGAGTGCCTGATTTGAAATGAGGGGAGGCATGATTCAATTACTGCAAATCACCATATTTAATGGCTGGCCTTGTGACCTCTGCCAGTGGAGGGGCTGCCCAGAAAAATCTTGTTTGCCATCTAGAAAGCCTGAGTCATGACAGCTTGCTGTGCTGTGTCACTGGTTCTCCCAGGCACAAGCCTCCTAACCCAATTGGTCCTGGCCAAAGCCACAATCCTAATTTGCATTTGCAACAGGAGGGAGATATCCTTTAGCCTATTTTATGTGAAATATTTTCCCTGAGGGTACTGAATGTCATCCTCAAGATACCATGGTCTGGGATGGGAGTCTGGGAACCTGGGTTCCAATGCTCACTCCCTGTGACCTTCACTTCCCCTCTGGGGTCCTGAATGAAGAGGAGCTGGGGGCTCTTAAATTTTTTTGTTTCATGGATCTCTTTTGCAGGCTGATGAAGCTCATGAACTCCTTCACAAAATATGTTTCAGATAAGTGAATGAAATGAGAAATTTAGTAAAGATTAGTGTAAACATGTAATTTTTTTATCCTATCCAAAGTCATAGTCACCATGAAATCTAACCAAAGATTTTTTAGTAGGGGATACTCCAAGTTCAGATCTTATGGATCCAGGGTTTGTGTTGTTATGCCAAAGTTCCCTTTTAATGGGGTGACCAGTTCCTCCAATTGTCCTATTTGGTAATTCTGCCTTAGGTTATAACCATCCCCTCTTAATGGTTGAGATAAAGGTTTTATAGACATTCCTTAATGTCATTAGAATATTAGTAACCTTTCTCTATTAGGTTATCCCCACCTAGGTCCCTCCATTATGTCATTGTTATTGTTATTTCATAAAAGGCTCTCTGCCCTGATAATCGGGGCTAGACTATTTGAGATGATAGTCTCGTCTGGCCCTGGGATCAACATGGATGCATTGGTCCCAGTATTTCTTTCCATTTAATAAATTATTGAATTGGTCTCTAATCTCTGTCTTGCTCAGTTTCTTTGGGATTACAGTGTTGTCCACAGTTCATAGATTCATAGACTTATAGAAACTTTGTTATTTTCAAAATAATTTTTACATTCTTATTGACTAAATTTCTCCCTATGTTTCTTTTTCTCTCCCTCCCCCCCAAATATATTACAAAGATTTTTTTAATGGAAAAGTGGACAAAGAAAAAAAAAAAACTCGTGGAATTTTAAAGCTGTAGAGGAGCTTTGGGATTATATTTACACTGTTAACTTCTTCTTCTTACATCTTCTATATTCTACACTCTATCCCTTCTACCTTCTTTATGACCAAAAACTGATTTATCAGGATATGCCTGACTGTACTTTGAAAAATGATGAGACCATGGAAATGTTCCAGAAAAGGTATGACACAGCAGGCATTATCTAAGAGTTTTAGGAAAAGTAAAATCCCAGACCAGAGGCTCAGCCCCACCTAGCTGGAGCCACCCTGGGACAGGATAAAGTCAAAGATCAACTGCCCACTGCATTTTTATGTCAGAAGAGTGGGCAACATGGGTGACAATCTAGTGAAAATGATTAATTTATTGTACCTTTCATTTCTCAACCCATTTCCCCACCTCCAATCAAGTAAATGATGGATGAGATGGCTAATGGGATCTTAAAGGAAAAATGATGAGTCTACTTGAGGCTCAAACCCATGACCTTGGGCTCTTTAGGCCTTGGGCTCTAACTCACTGAATTAGTAGATAACCCGCTGGAGAAAGTGAGAAGGAGGCAAGAGTGAATAGGAGGCAAATATTGGAACAGATGGGAGCTGAGAGTTAATACTAAGACATTGCCTAGATTCCCTGATCTTTAAATGAGACCTTGATCTCACTTCAGAATGGATCAGGAGATTGTTTGGGCAGCTCATTACCTCCTGGGCATTCAGCACAATAGCAGAGAAAGCTGTGTACTCCATCTGGAGGCATCTGGGTATGTAAAAGGTGGAAGATGATGGGGAAGGGATAACACTGCAGCCTGGGTATCCAAATCTGACTATGGTCACACAGGCTTGGGGGAGGGTGGGGTTAGGTTATGATTTAGAAAGTGATTTGGGGCAATCTTCCTGAGAGCCAAAACAAGAGCATCAGTGCCAGGGAGTTCAGTCTGACAAGGATTGTGAGGGATTGCTCATCTATTTTTATACCAGGAGTTTTTGCATTTACACCACCCGCTCCTCCAAAGAGCTCAGACAGCTCACCTTCACAACAACCTTGGAAAGCAACATTTCCATAAAGCTCCCTTCTAAGATGGTTTTAAATGGGAATGAAGCTGGAATGTGAGCCAGTATTTAAGACAAAGGTGGATTTGCCTATAAGCCAATAACCTGAGGGCAATATCCAGCCGGGAAAAGAAGATGCTTTACAAAGCATTTTAATCCCTTGTAGCCAATTAGGAGCATTTAAAACAGAAGATATTGGCATTATGCAACACTTTTAATGAGAAGCACTGGACTTCCTCTGCTGGCTGGAAATGACAATCTGATAACAAGGTCGTCATAAGTGGAAGCCTCCTGGTGGAATACAGTAACACTAAGTGTCCTCCCTGCTATAGATGCAAGGCTTTGTACCAGGCTATTCTAGATGTGCTGTTCATCCTATTTACTAGGGAAGTACCACCAAACACACCTGAGCAAAGCCAATGGTCAGGTCAGGATGAAGATTACTATAATAGATGAGAACAACATGGAAGCTGAAGGTGGTGGAGTAACAGCCTGTTTTTTAGCATAAGGAACCAAAGGTCTCCCATGTCTCTATACCTCTTGAGTTATTTTAGACAGCTCTAATTAGAGTGCTGGGGTTGGAATCAGGAAGGCCTGCATTCAAATCTGATGTCAGACACTCACTAGCTGTGTGATCCTGGGCAAGTCATTTTAAGCCTCCATTTCTTCCTTTATAAATGGCAAACCAATCCATTATCTTTGTCAAGAAACCCCACCCCAATGGAATCACAAAGAATTGGACACAATTGAACTGAACAACAATAGAAAGTATTAGAAAAGTTTTGATAATGAGGTGAAATCTGATTCTCTGTAATTGCCACCCATTGATTCCCAGTTTTGTCTTACAGGGCCGATCTGAAGAGGAAGCCTGATCTCTCTCACTCTTGACTGAAACTTGAAGACAGTTATTAAACCTTATTATTTCTTGACTTACAGGGGTCCTCAAACTTTTTAAATAGGGGGCCAGTTCACTATCCCTCAGACTGTTAGAGGGCCAGACTATAGTAAAAACAAAAACTTTAATTTGTGGGCCTTTAAATAAAGAAACTTCATAGCCCTGGGTGAGGGGGATAAATATCCTCAGCTGCTGCATCTGGCCCGCTGATCGTAGTTTGAGGACCCCTGAAAACATCCCCAAGTTCTTCTTCACCTGAACATCATATGACTTTGAGTCTTTCCCCCACCCTGATCACTTTCCTGCAAACAAACTTCAGATTATTGGAATCCCTCTCATATCCTTTACTGATTTCTCTTCTGAGGTGAAGAAATTCAGGATCTTGGAGATGACAGTTGTAGACCCTGAGATTTATAAAGTTTATAAAAGTCATAAATGCATAGATATGGTTAGAACTTTGCAAACTTTTCATTCAAATCCCCTCATTTTATAAATGAAGAAAATTCATGTTCTCCAGTTTCAGCTACACTCTTATTGAGCAAGGCGGTCCTTTTATTCCTCCCTAATAGATTCCCAATCTCACTCCTTATAGAAACTATTCTGATAGGGGAACCCTGAAACTGTCCTCCTTGAAACTGTCCTGACTTTGGGGAGGGGGAGAAACTCTCCTTGAACTCCTAGCAAAAGCTGACTTGTCATCCAACAATAAACTCTTTTTGCCACCTAAAACTTTGAGTTCATGAATTCTTTCATGTTGAATTTGTGCCCCCATCAGAAGGGGTTCCCACAACTCTCTGCACTGGCATTCACCTCATCAATTCTATTCCCTCCAGACTCCCACTTTTTCCTCTCCCTACTTCCTTTTTCAGCAGAAGACCTTGCCTCTTGTTTTATTGAGAAAATTTAGGACATTCAAAGTCAGCCCCTTTTAAAATTTTTTCCTTCCATCTCAAAACTAACTCTATTTCCCCTAGACTATGAGAAAGAGATGACCCTTCTTTTTCCCAAGGTTAATCCCTCTGTATGTGTGTTGAACCACTTTCCCTCCTATGTTCTCTAAAAGACAGCAACTTCAATCATATTCATTTTTCCCTCTCTCTCTTCCTTTCTCTCTTCTCTCTTCTCCCTCTTTCTTCTTTTCTCTGTCTCTCATTTTTTCCTTCCCTCTCTCCCTCTCATGCCATATTGCCTCTTAATGTAAATCCAATGTCCACAAAAAGAGAGGCAATAAACTTGCTATCCTTTGTACTTGTTAGACATTATCTAGAGTATTTTAGTGGCCATTTGGAAAGTATTTTATTTATTCACTAAAAGGAGAGGATTCAGTGGAAGACAATTGGAATGGAAAGCAGATTCAAAACCATTGCATAGAAGATCTGGGAAAGTTTAGACAGAAGACAAGAGAAGGGAAGGCGATATGTCTGATGTCTTTAAATATCTGAAAGGCTGTCATAGAAGAGATTAAACTAGTTCTGCTTAGCCAGAGAAGCACTAGAAAAAAACTTTCAGGGAGACATTTCAACTCTACATAAGGAGGATGTCCCTTACAATTAGAATTGTCCAACAATGGAATGTATTGCCCCAAAGGGTTGGGAGTTCTGCTTTCACTTGAGATCTTCAAACAGACTGCATGAAGAGAAGTAATATATAATAAGTCTGAAAAGGTTGCCTAAAGTCAGATTGGAATAATTCACATTTTTAATGCTTTACAACTTACAAAAGACTTTACTTACAACTACTTTGCAACTCAGGCAATGAAGCTATCATTATTTCCATTTTTATAGCTAAGATAAATGAAATTCAGAGTTATAATCATAAAATGGGAAAGCTGGAAAGGATCCAAAAATTCATCTGGTCCAGCAACCTCATTTTGCAGAGGAATAAAAATAACTCAGGTAGAGGAAGTAAATTTTTCCAAATTTATGCAACAGCTAAATGGCAGACCTGAAATTTGAACTCAGTTCTCTTGTCCCCACAATCCAGTAGTCTTTCATGTTCAAGGAAAGTATGGAAGCCAAGACTCAAACTTATATCCTATGGCTCAAAGCAGAGTATTCTCTTTTACTGTGTTCTCTCTTATGTGACATCTTGCTTAAAAACAAGAACAAAAACAGTTGGAGCACTAAGGGTAATGGTAATCTAGGTCATGGAATAAGATGGCTCAGTCATAATAAATGATTTACCAGCACACTATTAAATAACTACAAAAGGTAGTACTGAGGTGCAGCTAGGTGGCGCAGTGGATAGAATATCAGCCCTGAAGTCAGGAGGACCTGAGTTCAAATGTAATCTCAGACACTTAATGCATCTTAACTGTGTGACCCTTGGTAAGTCATTTAACCCCAATTACCTAAAAAAAAAAAAAAAAAAAAAAGTTGTACTGTTAGTATTTCTGTAACTTGTATTTCAGAAATGTGAATTTGTTTCAGTGCAATTGATATATTAGGGAATGTTTCTGAGCATAGTGCAAATTTCAAGTTTGCCTCTTCAAAATTTCTTCCACAAGAAACAGTAAGAATGCAGAATTGTATCACTTCACAATAACTCACAAACTGCAATCCTTCTGACACCCATTTCCACAAGCAAAGTTCAGATTTTTATCAAGGTAAATGCCATATTTATTATATTATATAACTCAATGTGAGGGTCATGAAAAATCTGATAGTAATATAAAGTATTTAATATGCCAACAAGATTTAAATTTTTATGTAAAAATAAACAAGCAATCGCATTAATATGCAAATTTGCTTTTGTCTTTAATAAGTGATAAAATTATATGCAAGCCAAAGATTTGTTTTAAAATAAATACTTTTATGATTTATTATCAGTAAATATTTAATTTGTTTACCTATTTAAATACTGATATACCTGGTATAAAAATTTCTCAGGTAAAAATGGGTTATGAATGAAAAACATTTAAGAAGCTTTGTACTATATCACCCCTCATCTCTATCCACTTTTTCTGTGGCATCCAAGGTCCAAAGTTGCAGTCTGTTCAATTTATTTAGGGAGAAAAAGGAGAATGATTGGGGAGGATGTCATGCTGAACACAAGCTTGAGACTAGTATTTATGTATTTCTTAGCCATTTAACATGTATAAAACTGCTACCACTTTTATTAGATACCTTTTTGTAATATATGTCACTGATAAAGATTTTGAGCATGCTCTGTGTTTTTTACTACTTGTTTTGCACAACATGATGCTTTTTGGAGGAATACATATGTCAATTCTGTATTTCTATCACAAATCTATCACAACCTAATGCCAGGCCATTGGAGTAAAACTGCAAAAATACTGAGGATTTTATGATAAACCATTAAGGATTCTGGCACCTTTCTCATTCTTCTATGTCCCATCTTAGCTGACACATTCTCATCATGGAATAAATACTGACCCTCAAGGTGGGGAGTCATCTACAGTCGAAGACTTAAACCTGGGATTCATTAGATTATTTTTTAAAAAAATATTTTAACAATTGTATTTCAATATAATTGATTTCCCTAACAATTCTACTTGTTTTATCCAATTAAAAGCATAATTCTGAGGACTCCATAGACTTCACCAATTTGCAAAAAAGGACAAAAAATAATTTAAGATTTTCTGTTTTAGAAGAAGAGTACCAGGAATTATAGGAAAGATACTGGTGAAAATAGAGGAATCAGTAGATAAGCAAAGCAGTCTTCATTGATACCTAATGATGTGATCCTATCTTACCTATCTTGCCAACCCATGACAAATGATCATCCTAAGTATGTAGTACTAACCATGGTGCTGACAAATCTGTGCTGTATGTGATAACACATCATACCCATTCAGAACATCCAACTGCCATTTAAAAGCAGAACAATGACTTCAGCTTTTATGACAGCACAACTGGCAAATATACTTGCCCTTAAAACTCAGTAAGATTCCTACTCAGTGAACTGCATTCTATAGAACTGAGAGAAAAAGGAATATAAGTCATTCCCTAGTTGATAAATGGTCAAAGGATATGATCAAGCAGTTTTTAGATGAAGAAATCAAAACTGCCTATAGTCATATGGGAAAATGCTCTAAATCACTATTAATTAGAGAGATGTAGTTAAAACAACTCTGAGGTAGAATCTCACATCTATCAGATTGGCTAATATGACAGAAAAGGAAAATAATAAATATTGGAGATATGGGAAAATTGTCACACTAATGCATTGTTGGTAGAGTTGTGAACTGGTCTAACCATTGTGGAGAGCAGTCTGGAACTATGCCCAAAAGCCTATAGAACTTTTCATACTCTTTGATCCAGCAATACCACTATTAGGTCTGTATCCCAAAGAGATTTTTAAAAGGAAAAGAAGGATGTGTGTGTGTGTGTGTGTGTGTGTGTGTGTGTGTATTTTATAGTGGCAAAGAATTGGAAATCAAGAAGATGCCCATCATTGGGGAAATGTATGAAAAAGTTGTGGTATATAATTGTGATGGAATATTACTGTGCTACAGGAAATGATGAGCAGGCATGTTTAAAAAAAACTGGAAAGAATTACTTGAACTGATGCAAAGTGAGGTAAATAGAACCAGATCATTGCACACAGCAACAGCAATATTGTATGATGATCAAAGACTTAGTTCTTCTCAGCAATACAATGATCCAAACAATTCCAAAGGACTCATGATAAAAAAAATACTATTCACATCCAGAGAAAGAACTGATGCAGTCTGCATACAGATCAAAGTCTTCTATTTTTCACATTCTATATTTTTCCATGTTTTTTTCTTTTGGATTTGTGTCTTTTTCACAACATGACTAATATGGTAATATGTTTTGCATGATTGAACATGTATAACCTATATCTTACTGTCTCAAGGAGAGGGGAGGTGAAAAAGGGAGAGACAAAATTTGGAACTCAAAAAATTTTTAAATGAATGTTCTAAATTGTCTTTACATGTAACTGAGGAAAAATATTATTTAAAAAATTAGATTTTGTCAGATATGTGCAGGAGAGGTGACAGAGTAGAGATATGACAAGCAGGAAAGGAGGCCAAATAGAAGGCTATTTCAATAGTCTATGTGAAAGATTTTAAGATCATGAATGGGATAAGGAGAAGATATGTGAGTGGTTAGAGATGACAGACATTGTTTTGGGAGAAATAATAAGACTTGAAAGCTGATTAGTTGTAGGGAGGGACAAAAAAAATCAAGGATGATTTCAAGTTTATAAACTTAGATGACTGGTTGGATGGTGATAACCCTAAAAGAAATAGATGCACTTGGAGAAAGGATAATTATGGGGAAAAGATAATTAATAGAAGTAATATTGGGAACACAGGAGGTAGAGATGTCCACCAGACAAATGGCAATGTGGGACTGGAGTTGAGAAGAGAGAATAGGGCTGGATATAGAGATTTTGGAGTCATCTTTATCAAGATAACAAATAAACCTACCAGAGAATATGAGATCACCATGGGGAAAGTTTAGAGAGAAAAGAAAGAGAGCTATGAACAAATCCTTGGATGGGTAAAGAAATCTACTCTTAGGATAGGAAACAAAAGGTGATTCAGTAAAAGAAAATGAAAAGGAATAGTTCAGAGAGGATGAGAATTAGGGGAAAGCAATGTTATAGATGCAAAAATCAGCTACAGTATCTAAGGCAAGAGGGATATCATGGGGATAAGAACTGAAGAAAGTCAATTAGATCAAGCAGTGAAGAAATCCTTGGTAACCTTGGAGAAAGCAGTTTCAATAAAATGGTAGGGTCAAAAGCCAGATTCCATGGGATTGAGAAGTGATTTGGAAGTGATGAAAATGATTTTTTCTGCGAGTCTGGTTATGAAAGAAAGGCAAGGACATTAGTTTGAGGGGATGTAAGAGTCAAGTGAAAATTTTTTCTTTTTTAAGGATGGAGGACATCATAGCAGATTAGTAGGCAGCAAAGATAGAGTTTTTACAGTATACTGAAGATATGAGAGAGGGAGCAAAAATGATTGAAGATGCAGAGTTCCCAGAAGAGAGAGAAAGAGATCAAAAGTGTTATATGAGTGAAGGGATTGGGTGAGCATTCTACAATAAAAAGTAGGATCTGAAAGGACGAATGATAGGAGTAACCCCATGTTGGGATTTCCCCAAGCATGACTGGCAAAAGAACATGATATCACATGGGAGAGGACAGCATATAACAGAAATGCTTAACTACAGGGTCAAGATTATGACGGGAGAATAAAGTCAAAGTAGCAATGGTAGACTGTGTGAGCAAAGAAGGTTAGAATTATTCTATGAATGCCTATGGTGAAAAAGAAGCATAAGTTTAGCAGGAATGGGGTCAAGAATATAGAAGGATAGAAGGTTATGATCAGAGAGGAATTTCAGAATTAAAAGATCAAAAAGGCAGCATAGCTGTGATAGTGAAAATTAATATATGATCAGGGTATTGTTCACCCTAGTCCAATAACTTGTTCTCTGAAAAAAAGGTATGTAACATAATTTTAAGCTTAATCATCATTATTAGCATTTTCTCCATTGCTTTATTATGTTTAGATAGTCAGTGAAACAATAACTTGAGACTTGGTTTGCAACATTTGTTGATTTTCCAGATGCAAATCACACAGTAAAAAAAAAAAATCTAATAATTCACTTTCAAGAGCTAGTATAAGCTGGTTCCATCACACCCTTTGTGATGACCATCCCCATGGGTAGCTGTGGTAGAATAAGAATACTACTAATGGAATCTGGGGAAACTGATGAAATAACTGATGAAACTGATACTGAACTCTTTAAAAAAGATGGAATGATTTGGAGACCAAAAAATGACACAATCTGAATAAAGCAATAAAAAAAATGGTATCTCTCAAAGGAAGAGAGGTTTCTAAATAATATAACAAGAGAAAGGGTCAGGAAGTGCCAGCAAGGAGTAAAATAATATACCTATTGACAGCTTTGAAACTACAGATTGATCTTATCACATATATTCAAAGAGAAGCAAGTTATCCATAGAGATCAACAGTTTCATGTACAATTCTCTTTATCTGTTCTAATATATGTATATATGCATATATACATACTCATTTTATTAGTCATTTGTTAATTTCTGAAAGGAAATAATTTAAAAAAATACTATGGCTATTCTTCTTCCTGTTTCATTATATTAGAGCTATGAGAGAAAAATAACAATAGTAAGGAGACTAGCTAGACATACAATATCTTTTGGAAAAGCCCAAGTTTCTGGAACCACAAGAAGATGAAAAGTGTGAGAGGACGTGGTCTTGGATAATGGACAATTTGTTAATGATAGAACGAGATTATCTAGAACACAATGGTATATGGATGGAAGAGGTAAGGATAAAGAGGTAGAAAGTATAACTGAGGGAGAGAGGGATAAGAGAGTAGAAAATTACTGGCATTTAAGTGAATGTTTTCATCATGGCAAATCATAAAATAGATGAAAACACAAAATAGTCCTCAGTCCTGTGTGTCCCTCTTCTCCTTCTGAACTGATGATGGTAAGCTAGTAAAAGGGGTGGATCATAAATTAAGAATCACACAGTTTCTTAGATTGCCTATAAATATTGATTTAGTGCCTGGTATTCTAAATGTGAGATTCTTGTACAATATCACTAGAGGAATTAAACTACATACATTTTGGCAGTCTCACTATAAATGAAATTAGAAGACATAAAGAGTTGCCACTAAATGGAAAGACAGTTCAAAGGATCTCTTTGGAAGGGTGAAAATTAAAGTAGAAGAGTTGGCTTCATCACATTCTGAAAGGAAAAAGGGATATTTCATGGAGCACTTGCTTATATTTCCATTTAGTACTCATAAATACCCAGGACAAAGAAACTACCATGAAAATATTTGCAACATAGGCATAAACATTTGTTTGGAATAGAAAACAAAGTTAAGAAACTATATCAAAGAAATTACTTCAGAAAAACCTAGGAAGATCTATATGGACTAATGCACAGAACCAGAACAATCTGCAAAGTAACAGGAATATTATAAAGATAATCAATTTTGAAAGACTAAATAACTTTAATCAACACAATAACTTATGACAGTTCCAAAGGATTCATGATGAAACATGCTATCAACCTCTAGAAAGAGAACAGACGGAGTCAAGAGTATAGATTGGGGAATATTTTTTTTCTCTTTAATTTTCAGAAAATTGCTGATGTAAAAAGGTTTTTATTTTTTCATGCTTTTTCATTAGGTGGGGAAGAGAAAGGAGGAAGAAGAGAATTTGGATCTGGAAAAAAAGAAGTAAAAAAAGAGATTCATATCAAGAACTTAATTAGGTCCTCTAAAGTCTAAACCAAGTCAACATTGAACTTGATAGTCAGTGACTATGAAGAGGCACAAGGAGGAATGAAGTGATTCTAAATTTTAAAATGATAGAGGCTAAAGGTTTATAGATCACTTGGAAGTTTTCTATCTATATGCCGTGAATATTTTTATCAGGAAGTACCTTAGAAAGCACTAGATGTGGAAAGGACTGAACATCATAGAAATTAAAAATTAATTATATTTTAATGAACAGAAAATGACTGGTTACTTGATATGTATGTCTCCATGCAGTTCAGACTGTAGACTATTTTAAGCAAAGGTTAAAATTAAAGGCAATTTAGATGAGAGGATAAAGAAGAAAAGGTACTGCACTCAATTAGAACAGCTAACTGTTGACCCATTTAAATAAGCTGTTGACTCTGAAATATGTGAAATGAATAAAAATAAAGACATTGATTCTATTGTCATTTTAAAGAAAATTTAACCTCCCCCAAATTAAGAGGGCAAAACAACTCAGAAATTACTTTAGTCAATATTCCCTTTTTTTTGATAAGAGGAAAGATATAGGTTGCCATAGACAACACTGGTGTAGAGTACAACCTCATTTACAGAGTGTTACACAAGACAATTATGGAAAATAATGAATGGTGATCATTTCAAAAAACAAGAAGTGATGAGGGGTAAAACGGGCTTGTAAAAAGTTTATCATGAGACTCCATTAAATCAGATCATCTCAAGAGCATTTACAGATAGAACTTTATAGAAAATGACAAATAAATGTTAAATGATACAGGTTTACCAGAATTTCTATAACACTTTATTCTTATAACAGTAGAACTATTGTGTTTGTATTCTGCCTCCTCAAAATACAATATGATATGATGTTTAACTTCTAATGGATTATTTGCTATCTTGGGAAAAGGTGAGAGGTAGAGGAGGGAGAAAAAATTTAAGCATATAGTTTTGCAAATGTGAATGTTTAAAATTTTCTTTGTATATATGTGGAAAAATTAAATATTATTGAAAAAATTAAAAATATATTATGTGAAAAATGAAGTCAGGAATAGTGGCTTAATGTGACCAATATACATAGAAATAAGTCATGCTAAGGATAATACTTATTTTCAATGGTAGGCAGAGATTGCCTCTCAAAATGACTCAAAAAAGGGAATATCTTTTTTTTTTAGTGAGGCAGTTGGGGTTAAGTGACTTGCCTAAGATCACACAGTTAGGAAGATGTATCTGAGGCCATATTTGAACTCAGATTTCTCCTGACTCCGAGGCCAATGCTCTATTCATTATGCTATCTAGCTGCCCTCAAAAGGGGAAAATTCTAAATTGGATAGAAAACAAAAAAAATTTACCACCCAAAAGAGTTAGCCAAAAAGACATTGACCATTATTGATCCATATGCTTACTTTCTATTAAGATAAAACCCCCATGAGAGTGGTTTATGACCATACCAAGAGAATCCTTGATGAGAACATGTAAAGAGAATGGATAGGTTTTCACAGATGATTTAATATAGAAAGCTGACTGGATCTTCAGTAATAAATCTGAATGAGCAGTATAGAAAATATAATACACCACTGTATTTATTGTCTTTTATTATAAAAAGCCTTAGGTTTGAAATAGCAAAACAAAAGCTAAAGTTTCTGATCCTTTGATGAACAATATCAAGCTAAAACGAAACCAAAATGTATGTCAGCATCATCAAGTAAATTCTGTATGAAAAGTTATTATTTTCTATGGATGGAAAAATTATCCAGATACTTCTGTGTGCGGTTAGTATTATACTGATTACACCAAGCTCACAGGGTCTTTTAATGAGATTTTATTCTCACTCAATAGTCTCTCTTTCCACTCAGGGAAACAAACCAAAACAATGTGTTAAGAATACATATACACTTGAATACTGTGATGTTTAAAAAGTTTGAGAAACATAGTTTCTGTGTGATTTAATAATTTTATTAATAAAGCTAGTATTTTAATAAAAGAGGTCAGTGGCACTCTCAAATGCCAAAGACAACATGGCAGTGGGCTCATGGTTTGTGTACCCTTGGAAGAGCAGTGTTCCTGAGGGTGGCAATCAATTCTAATTGGTTAACAATTATTGAGAGAATGAATATTACAGTGAGGGGCCGGACCTATACTAATGAACTCTGATTATGTAATTTACTTTTAGATTGCCCAGTTTTGGGAAATCTATACAAAAAATTTATTCCTACCCTAACCAGAGAATAACATAATGGGCTTCCCCACATGTGTGGAATATGAGCAAGACTGGTAAGAAAGTCAATTCAATCTCATTATGAGTACTGTTTTTCAAGAGACTAAACTTTAAAATGAGGATTTTAAAGGGGGAAACTCTAGATCTCTCCAAATCACTGGTTATTAATAATCATTTCTCTCAATATGTACTCCATTGAGTTGGTCCATCAGCATGTATATTTTGGAGTACTGCAGATGGACAGAATTGGATAAAAGGAAAATGGTTTGGATTGCATTTGAGGCACTCTCTAGCTCTTTAATCATCCCAAAGTGCTTCCTCTGTTAGGATTCTCCCAACAAACCTATATGACTATGAGTCAACAAGCATTTATTAAGTGCTCACTGGGCTAAGTGTTGGGGATTCAAAGAAAAGGGAGGGGAGGTCCTGTCCTCCAAAAGTTTACATTCTAATAGGGGACAAGATATAAATAATATGTAAAGACAACATATATTAATATAAATGTAACATAATCTGAGGAAGAAAATTGTGAGTGAAGGGAGATAAGACCCAGAAAGTTCTTATGCAGAAGGTTAACTATAGCCTAAATCTTAAAGGATGCTAGGGAAGTCAAGAGGTAGAGTTGAGTAGGGAAGGATATTGCAGGCATGAGAGAGTCAGCCAAAGACAAGTTATGGATCATAGATTTACATCCAGAAGGGGTCTCAGTGGCCATCTACTCTACTTTCCTCATTTTGCAGATGAAGAAACTGAAGTTCAGTATGATCAAGTGGCTTGCCCAGCATCACACAGCTGGAAAGTATCAGAGAGATTGATTTGAACTCAGGTCTTCCTAATTCTAAGAACTACCCACTACTCCAGGGTTCCTCAAACTACCGCGGGCCTGATGCAGCAGCTGAGGACGATTATCCCCCTCACCCAGGGCTATGAAGTTTCTTTATTTAAAGGTCCACAAAACAAAGTTTTTCTTCGGCCCTCCAACAGTCTGAGGGACAGTGAACTGGCCCCCTATTTAAAAAGTTTGAGGACCCCTGCTGACTACTCCATGCAACATGATTTTGGAAAAAATCACAATTTTGGGTTACCCAAAGGAGAATGGAGGGACATATAGTGAGTTTAATTTGTGAGTATTATATAGTTATGTGTATATTGCATATAAAAGATCATAAATGACATTATCAAGGACATGTATGATGGGGAAAGGAGGCAGAGATCCATCCTGTAGCAAGTGAGAAAGAAAACTATTGGCTGAGTGTTGGTAAACATTAAAAGTCATAGAGGAAGGTCTTCACAATTTTGGACAGGGACACTATAGAAGACTTTTGGAAAGATAATAACATGAACTACACAGAAAAGGACACAGATGAGATAGGAAGGAATGCCCATATTAATGAGCTCATAATTCCACAAAACTGTCCACCTTATGGACAAACCCTGACTATAGAGTACAGCAGAGCTTTTTAGGTCCAATGTCCTGTCCCCTCACAGATCACACTCTCACATTCCCTACATTCTTACAATGTTCCAAACTTTGTATTCTCCTCTCTTCTAGCTTCCCATGAATTAGATTAAATGGTGATGAACAACACATAGAAAGAAAAATAAGCAGGACAGGCATGGACTAGGACATGTTTCTCTGCTTAAGAAGGAACCAGTTCCCCACGAGAATTTGTTCCCCACAGAGGTAATGTCTAGGGCAATAAATGTTTGGTGGTCATTGTAATATCTACTATTAGTGTTCTTCTACCTGTCCTTAGTGACAATGATAAAAAGTCACATTTTTCTTGGAGCAGGAATAAAGAAGAAGGGAATGTAGTTGGATTGCCCTAAGATATGTAGTATTAATGAAAGAGCTTTCCAGTTTGGGGTTACTGATATTATCAGTACAAATGGAATGGCTAGCCACAAGATGCTATCAAAGCAAGAACTGGTCTGAAAAAAGAGAGGAAGAAAAGAAGAAAAGAAAGAGGGATAAATGATAAAAGCATACAATTCTAAGCAACAAATGCCTTTTCATTCAAATTTCCACTTATAATTGCTACTACTACAACTACAGGATGAGTCAGCCTACAAGCATGAGTCAGATACACTCAACAGTCAGCATGATCACCAGTCATATGCTGTTGCCCCTGCTTTGTTTGGTTCCATGTTTCCAACTTATCAGATATATTCTATTTTTATGCGAACATACTAAGAAAGAAAGGATAGTGTGAAGTATGAGCATTAATCTCATGCCAGAAGAATTAGGTTGAATCCCAATCTGATATGACCCATGAAACTCTTAATATCACTTCACCTTTATGACCTTCAGTTTATTCATCTGTAGAACAGGATAAGGACTAGACTATAATTTGGGGATGGGAAACTCTTGGAAGAATAAACTCTGTCACTGCTGGCCAGCACTTTCTCTGCAACTTACAGTTTTAAAAGGTTGCCCAGAGTCCCCAAGGGTTAACTGATTTGTCCAAAGTCACATTGGGACCCCAGTCATTGGGGTCATTTGTTTTTTAGCTACTTTCCCTCAAGATTGGTTTTTTAGCTACTTTCCTTCTGTTGAATAGGTATAATGATACTTATACAACTACTATCAGAATTATGATGTGAAACAACAACTCTTGGTAACCAGGTCTGTGAAACTAGTGGAGTGTGGAGCCTTGAGTCATGAAGACCTGAATTCAAATCCAGCTTATTAGTTGCATGAGTCTTACATAGCACTTAATCTTTATCTGACTCAGTTTTTTCATCTGTAAAAGGGGGATAATAACATTTACCTTCCATTTACCTTGTTTTGGGGATCAAAAGCCTTAAAGTACTTTGTAAATTCTAGGTGGTATTATTGTTACTAATCATAACCATAAGACTTGAATTGTTGTGTAAATGTGAGCTACTAATACCAGATTATGAAATCCATGAGAGTGGATTGGGTCTTCCTATTTATCCTTCTGTTTCTCTCCAGGGGTGATTACAGGGCTCTTACATACAAGAGGTGCTTAATAAATGTTTGCTGAGTTAAGAAATGAAAATAGATGAATTTCTAAAGGCTGGTTGCTCCATTTGTTAATTATTAGATGAAAACATTCTTAATCCTCTGAAAATTCCTTGCGGAGATAAGATAAAATATGTTTATATAAAGTCATTTAAAGAATTTAACTGGAACACCATTGAAACTTTGTATAGGAAACAGGTAAGCATTTCTAAATGGTCTAATAATTATTACACATGAACCCTTATTTCCATTTCTGTAGTTTGTGATGATAAATTCTGACTCCTGTAACTTTCTTTATTAAAAGAATCTCATTACAATGATTTCGCTGTAACACTTTATAACTTTATTACATCAATGTAATGACTGGTGTGCTAATTAATTTTTGCAATTCAACAAGACCCTGCTAATTTGGTATCATTTTTATGACTTAGAGCACAATGAATCAACAGGATGATGGTCTCATGGGATAGCCCAATTTCTAGATGCTCACTCACTAGGACAGCATAAATAACCACTACACGTAAATGAAAAATTCATAAGATGGAAATCCCACAAATTATCAATGAAAGGACCTGTACAGCAAGAATGCTTGTTTCAGACCTGCTTCTTATTTTTCCTGAGGCTTCTTCCTGAGGATGGATGACAGCATCAGTTACTCCCCAGAGTAGTTGGGGAAAGTTACTCTCTTACTTTCTTCCATATCTCCCTTCTAAAAGTAGAAGAAAAAAAATTACACATGAGGCTTCCTAAAAGAAACTATAATTTGTTCTTAGTATCCATGTGAACCCTAAATCTGATCATTCCCTTCTGGCATATGAAGGGAATCTATTATTCACTTGAAAATGGGAGCAGGGAGCCATGGAACCCCTTGACTACAGGGATCCCCTAGATCAGAATCTCAGAGTTAGGAAGGGACTTCAGAGGTCTTGCAATTCAATTTAAGCTTAAACAAGAATGTTCTCTATGATATCCCTTCATAATTCACAAATGATTTTGATTTCCTATCTACATTAACAAGTTTCTCGTAGATTAGGATAAAATTTTCTCTCCCTTAGGCTTAGACTGATCATGAGATGGTATGTGAAGAATAGGTGAACAAAGTTGGAGGAGACTCTCCAATTCAAACCATGCTATGGATCAGTAAAATAATTGCATTCCCTACTATGGAGCATTCTATTAACCTTGAGCAGCTCAAGTGGCAGAGAGCAAGAGTTTGGAGCAAAGGTTTTAAGGAAAAGGACTTTTGGTTTCAAAAAGTTGATAGATTAGTAAAAATTTGCCTTACTTATATCCTACACCATGAATCGGTGGTTGAAGAAATGTCCTGCTTATCACAGCAAGACAAACCAAGAGGTTGGAACTTCCATCTAATAGCTTCTAATAGTCCCCACACCCAAGTACTCAATCATGTCTTGGTCACCTGCAGTCATACCTGGCTGCCTATCAATGGAAATGTTCCCTGGGAAGAGGTGATCCCAGTGAGGAAAAGATGCATAAAAGCCACCAAATCCAAAGCATTCTCCAGAAAAATTCTGGAAAGAAGGGGGAAACTTCTTCTGAACCTCATATAATATTATGTCAGAGAAGTGTCAAGGAGAGAGTGGTGAGCAGAGAACCAGACTCAGTGAGGTTGAAACTCCAACTCTGACACTACTTATATAACAGCTTACTCTCTCTGCACTTCAGCCTCATCTGCAAAATGGGATAACGATCCTTGCATTACTCACCTCAAATTATTGTTGTAAGAAAACCATAAAGTGTTTCAAGTACAAGCTATTACTATTTGTACTTTCTGTATTTATCATATCTTGTCTTGTATTATAATTATCTGCATTTCTCACAGTGGTTGGTACATGGTAGGTACTTAATGCTTTTCCCCTCCCTCCCCCCCCTCTCTCTCCCTCTCCTCCTCCCTCCCTCCCCTCTCTCTCTCTCTCTCTCTCTCTCTCTCTCTCTCTCTCTCTCTCTCTCTCTTCTCCCTTCCTTCCTTCCTTTTTCTTTCTCTTTCTTCCTTTCTTGCTTCTTTCCTTTCCTCCCTCACTTCTTCCTTTCTTCTCTCTTTCTTTCTTCCCTTCCCATCTTCCATACTTTGCCAAGTTATTAATATTGAACAGGACTGTATAAATGCTTGTTGAATTGAATTGTGAAGACACTGTCCCCAGCCTTAAAAGTGATGCAACTAAGACAAGTAGTGTTACCCAGTTTTCCCTAATTCAAACTCTTATATCCCCTGCTCAGATCTTCTCTTATTAGATACATCAGTTCTGAAAAATCTAGGCATTAACCTGGGAGATGAGAGACAAGAATGGATATGATGACTTTTCTTAGGAATCTGTGGTTTGTCTCCATCGCTGCAGTTACACAATACATACTGACCAGATGGTGGATATTAGTGAGGATAAACTAACAGTTTTTGTTTTTAATGAAAATATTTAGTTTGAACTTTAGAACAAAACCCAGAAACCTACTTCACTCAATAAAAAGTATAATTCCCTTGAATTTATTTTTAAAATTGGGAAGAAACTGGAAAACTGGACATGATGCTAGGCTTCAGCTGGAACAACAATTGGTGTTCACTTTCTAATGGAAAATTTTCCTCAGTTCTTGATTCTTCTTTCACAAGATTTTCCTCTTTCACTCTAGGAGCACATCTCAAAATATCAATAATTTTTTGTGACTGGGAAAAAGCATCTTACAGAGAAAGAATACAAAACAGTGAAAAGATCATTGGGCTTGGAGTCATTATGAAACAATCAAATTCAAGCTGCTCTATTTACCAGTTGAGTGACCTTGAGCCAATCACTTAATTCTCTGCCTCAGTTTCCTCATCTAGAACACAACTAAAAATGGTTGTACCAGTTCCACAGAATTTTGTTTTTTTTTTATTTATATAGTATTTTATTTTTCCCTAATAACACATAAAAACAATTTCCAACATTCGTTATAAAAACTTTGAGTTCCAGATTCTTTCCCTTTCTTTCTCCCCATCCCCACTGAGAATATAAACAATTCAATATAGGTTTTTACACCTATATTTATGCAAAACTTTTCCATAACAGTCATATTGTGAAAGAAAACATAGACCAAAAAAGCGTCAAGAAAAATATAGAAAGCTTTTTTTTTTTTAAGTTCTTCAATCTGCATTGAGACACCAATTTCTTTTCTTCTGGGTATAGATGCCATTTTTTCATTATAAGTCCTTTAGATTTGTCTTGGATCATTGTTTTACTGTGAATTGCTTTGTCATTCACAGTTGATCATCTTACAATATTGCTGTCACTTTGTATATAGTACATTTCACTTTGCATCTGATGCTCATAGAAGTCTTTGCAGGTTTTTCCAAGAGGTATGCTGCTCATCATTTCTCATAACACAATAATAATCCATCATAATTACACACACAATTTATTCAGCCCTCCACAGTTGATGAGCTGTTATACATATGTGTGTGTGTGTGTGTGTGTGTGTGTGTGTGTGTATAGACCTAGGTATTGCTATGTGCTATGCCAGTATCTGCTTTGGGCATAATTCCAAATTGTTCTACAGAATGATGGAATCGATTGACAACTCCATCGTTGTGCACTAATGTCTCATTTTCCCCACATTTCAGGATTATTATTGTTTTTTAAAAAGACTTTGTAAAACTTAAATAGAAAATAAAGTTATTAATGAATGGGAGAGAAGATGGAAAATGGCAATAAAAAGAAGAGAAAAAAGGAGTGGAAAATTATCCTTTCCAGAAACATAGCTTGATGGTCAGCTATTCTTGGTCTATATCCTATAAAATTTGAGGACAGACATGAGTTTTTCTCTTTGTATTCTGATGATCTAGCACAGTGCCTTGCATTTAAGAATGAAGTCAATGAATTGTAAACCGTTCCCTTAGGCAAATAATTCATTTATATGATATTGTAAGGTATATAATAGAACTTCTAATTCTCTGAAGCAATACATTTACTTATGAAAAAAACAGGCACAGAGTGACTGAAGAATGTACTTAAGGTCACACATATAGCTATTAACTGGGCCAGAACTTGAAGTGAAGGTTTTTAATCCTTTTATCTTATCTTTTATCTAGGGTCCCACTATCTTGATTAATACTTATTTCACTTAGCCCACTATTTCACAAATGCCCCAGGCATGTTTTTTCCACTCCCTACTTTGAAACCATCATTAGCAGCCATCTCAAAGATACCACCAAGTTTGCACCTATTTTAAAATAGATTTTGCTGTTTGGTCAATTATATATTTTGAAAATAGAGGAAAATAATCAACTCTGGTTATTATTTTAAATTAAATATTATTATTTTAAATAAATTCTGACATTGTCCCCTGACAATAATATGTTAATTCAAGACCTCCTCTCTCTTCTCAGACTCAAACCAGCACAGTGTCTGCACATAGCAGACATTTAATAAATGTTCTTCCTTTTCAGAACAAAGTGCCCTTTGATGACTTGTGTGGTTTCTCCCAATTAAAATGTAAGCTCCTGGTGGGCAGGCACTCTCTTTGCTTTTGTATTGATATCACTAGTACTTGGTATTTCTTTATTCTTTTTCCTTCATTTCTTGCTTCCTTAAGTCCAGAGCTCTGTCCAGCTTACCCACTGGCTAAGGAGTCTCTCTGTACATTAGCTGCAGAATGGTTTAATAGCTTTTGAAGCTGGCCCTCTGTGTTCAAAATTAATGTCATATGTGGTGGCTTTATGCTATTAGGCAGCATTTTAACTGAAACAAATGATACTCATCTAAAATTTCAAGCTGCGTTCCCAGTGAGGAAAGAGAAAAGGGATTTTGTAAACGTCCCTTTAATTTTTGACACCAATGATCCGGAGCTCCAAATTGATGATGCAATTACAAGCAGTGCCATCCACATACAGGGCTAGTGGAAAGCCTGAGCAGGCAAGGGTTACCTTATTGACCAAAGCATTGATAGAAGGGCATCAGGGATAATAATAATAATAATAATAATAGCTAACATGAATAAAGCACCTACTATGTGTCAGGAACTGTGCTAAAGTATTTTGCAATTGTTATCTACTTAATCATCAATCATAGCAAACCTGGGAGGTAGATGCTGCTATCTACAATCCTCAATTTACAGAGGAGAAAAATAAAGCAAAGACAGCATAAGTGACTTGCTTAGGATCACACAGCTAGTATCTGAGGCCAGATTTGAACTCCAGACTTCTGATTCTATGCTCAGCTCAATGAATGATCTCCTGTGTCTCCCAGCTGCTAGAGAGACAACAGAGGCAGATAGTTTCTGCTGGAGTCATCCAGGAAGCTGATCTCGAGGAAAACCTTTAAAGGCTGAGGGAAGAGTCCAGTTTCCTCTCTTCAGCCATCCCAGACAGATGGGCTGTGGCTCAGGTGTTCCAGAAAGGTTCTGAGGGCCCACCTTGATGGAAAGCCACTTTTGTGCGGTTTCTTATCACCAGAGCCCAGACAAATTTGGGGGGGTCTCCCAGTTAATGACTAGTAACTGGGAAGACTTGTATAGCAGAAAATGAGCAGAGGCCTGCAGGTTATGTTAACAGCATTATTAGGAAAAAAGACAATTTTTTTTCAACTATTCTTTCACATCTTTAACCTTGATTTGCCAAGTAGCCTTCCTACCATCTATTTTCTTTAGTTTTCTTTAATTACCCCTATTGTTGTTCTTCTTTAGACATTGTAGTTATGTCCTACTGGGAGTTTTCTTGGCAAATATACTGTAGTAATTTGTTATTTCCTTCTCTAGTTCATTTTACAGATGAAGAAACTGAGGTAAACAATAACCCTGTAACTGGGCAAGTGACTTACTCTGAGATCGCACATATAGAAGTGTTGAGGTCAAATATGAACTTGGGAAGATGAGTCTCCCTGACTTCAGGTGCAGCACTCTATGCACCTAGCTGCTTCAATTAGTAACATGTCTCCTTCAGCACAAAATTTTGGCCAAACTTCCAGCCAAATGCACCAACTTCAATTGGCAAAATGGCAATTCTTTCTCTCTCTTGTCCATGTACATTAATATCATCGCCAGGATGGACCTGCATCACTACCTGGATACCTTCTACTCTGGGTCTGGGATCAGGAAGATTTGAGTTAAATGTTGCCTCTTACAATAGTTATGTACCATGACCAAGACACTCTTCTGAGTCTGTTTGCTCATATGTAAAATGAGGATGGTAATAAAAATAATATCTATCCCACAGGGTTGTTGCAAAGAAAAAAAAATGCATGAAATGTGCTTAGTGAGTTATTGTTATTCTGCCCTCCTCCAAATCACCTTTCACCACCTATTGTCTCCTTTTTGATGCACAGACTTGTTGATGTCACTCTTCTGCAAAAATCTTTGCTTCCGCGTTCAAATTCCAACATTCAAAGCCCTCTTCAAATTGACATGACCTAAGCTTTTCAGGCACATTTCATTATTCTCCTAAAAGCAATCTATACTTTATCCAAACTATATAGCCCACTCTCCCCTTTAATTACTCTGTGAGGTTCCCCCTCTAAACATTTATTCATGGTATTCACTGTGCCCCCTTCACCTGATGAATTTCTATCTACCTTTTAAAGACAAATTTAAATGCAATATCTTCCATTAAACCTCTGTTGCTTCCTACTGCCAAAAACTTTCCCCAGAGAATGTTACAGAGGACTTTGTTTCACAGCTCTCTGATATATAAATCATTTAATATCATGTTCTACAGTTGTTTCTGCTTCTTGACCTCCTGTGAACTTGTAAGTTCCAACAAGACAGGGACTAGCTTTTACCTAAACTTGTGAATGTTCCCAAATCCAGCCCAGGGATTGTCAAAACAGACAGTTGGTAAATGTGGGTTGAATTAAATGATTTAACTGTAGAATCTCAGAGTTGAAAGAGACTTCTGTAATCAAATCTGAAGCCTAACAAGTGGGCAGAAAGTCTTGGTTTCTAGGCCTTCTGGGTCTAATACCTTACAAAATAGTCCATTCAACTTTGAGATGGTCCAGTGGTTAGAAAATGAATGTTTCCTTAGCTCAAGTCTATATTTTCCTGCTTGTAACTTTGACTCTTTTCTCCTAATTTGCCCCTCTAGGGTAAGCCAAATGTGTTCCATTTCTCTTCCTAAATGAATTGAATTGATTCCAAGAGTACTAAGACCTGGGAGGTTCCATTCTGGTTCCATTCTCAGTCCTTAACAGTAACCATCCATAACAAAAGATGGTAGATAGGCTTGGAGCCTTCCTATAGTTTGGAGCCAAAAACTTGACATTTTATTATCAGTTTTTAACTTTTAAAAAATAGGCAGAAATTTTTTCAAGTTTGTAAGTGTTGAATATTTTTCAGGCAAGAATCAAGGATCAAGTATCTAATTATCTTCACAAGCAGGAATGGACGGCCGCCAAATGCCAGCTGAGGAACTTCCCTATCTCTTGGTTTGTGTGGTAGTAAGATCTGCAGGCCCTATGTTTTTCTTGAGCCCCATCCTATCCAGCCAGGGAGGTAGATCACTTTTAGACTAAAGAATTAGTATTTTTTTTTAAGTCAGCCACATGACAGGATGGAGAGACAGCATTTATCTCTTCTATCTCTAGTCTATCTCCTAGGTCCTAGATTGTTGGCAGAGACTATTACTCTTCAAAGATATGACCTCAAGTATGATGGCCTTCCATGGTGGTTAACAGAATGGTCCTCTGGAGTGGGAGGATAGCCCTTAGAAAAAAGACTACCCCAAAACTGAATTTTTAGTCTGCAAAGAAGATGCTTCCAAAATGTCTCTTGCATTCTAGAATGAAACCAACACCTCATTTAGGGTTCTCTCAGCAGATACTAGAGGAGTGTACCATTTCCTTCTCCAGCTCATTTTACAAATGAGGCAAACAGGGTTAAGTAACTTGCCCAGCATCACACAACTCAGAAGCATGAGACCAGATTAGAACTCAGGGAGAGGGTTGAGTCTGTAGAGATCTGGTCTCTAAGAGATAACCCAGATGGAAAACCACAATCAGCAGGGATCAATCATAGAACTAGATTTGGAAGTTAGATCTTAGCGTCTACCAAGTTCAGCTCCTTTATTTTTGCAAACAAAGACATTGAATCTCTAAGGGATTGAGTAATTTACTGGAGATTTATGCCCAAGTATCAGGGGCATCTACCTCTGACTCGAGAGCCAATGCTCTTTCTATTGTACCCAGAGATGCAGACCTCCAATTGTATCTCTTTATTGGATATTTATATATCCAATTGCAGTCTCCTTATTCCCTAAGGAGTTCCTGTGCCTTGTCCATGACAGCAGACAGAGAAAAGACTCCCTTGTGGAGAAGCATCTGCTATGACTGTTACCTGTCTGATGGGTGCTAGCTTAGTCTTCATATTCTCTGAAACCTTCTCCTAGATTCCTGAATAAAAGAATGGTCAGCGATTGCTACCCTGATGACTCAGTCTAGATCCAATTCAATCAAATTCAGCAAACATTTATTAAGCACCTACTGGATAATGGTATCAGATTGAATAACAGCTCTCAAGGAGCTTACAAATTAATTGAGAAATAAGGCAAAAGAGAATCATATAAACCAGACTTTTCTATGTGTAAGGAGAGAAGTGATCTAAGAACTTGAAGAGAACTTGTAATCTAGCAAATAGGAGAGATTTTTGTAGTAGGAGGCAGCATGTGGACTGGTTTACTGAAAAAGTAAAGATGGGGGTGGGATGGTTTGCTCCATCCATGGAGAAATCACCTGTGGAAATGTAGTAAGGAAAAAGACTGTGATTGTCAGGAATTGTCAACTTGTCCCATCTGGCTAGAACATGGGATGCATAAAGGAAGTTCAACAGTGTGAGGAAAATCTGGGAAAGCAAGCTGAAATCAAAGAGTGGATGGTATTCTTGAATGCCAAGATAATTTATATTTGGAGCACTGGGTTCTCAGAGAGAGTTGGGAATGTGGAAAACTCATAAAATGCATTACTGTAGTCACCAGGAGCCCTTTATTTTCTTAGAAAGGCTGAACAAAATGATTTAGAGGAGGGCTGTAAGCGAAGGGACCATCTAAAGGTCAGAGAGAAGAGAGAAAGAGGAAGCAAGGGCAGGGTCTGGAGAGGATAGCGTTAGGAAGGCTCCCATGAACATTATGTCTCCGTCTGCAGCTACATGATGGGACACCAGGAAGTGGGCTATGCTAACACAGGATAATGAGGTTGTTTTGGTCACAAAAATTATTTGTAAAGCAATAATATCTCCAACGTGCCTGCCCAAGGGAGGAAGGAGCCCTTATCTCCAGGATCCTTTGGGATGAGCAAGCCTTGGTCAAGCTGACAAAATAAGTTTGTGGAATGTCGTTGCATCCCTTTTTGTGGGTGATAAGGTTGTCATTGGGAACTGGATAGACTCCTAGAGTTCACATCATTCCTCAGCAGAGTGGTACAGTGCATATAGAGCATTAGTCCTTGCATCAAGAAGATGTGAATTCTCAGACACTTGCTAGCTATGTGACCCTGGGCAAGTCACTTCCCCTCTGTTTGCCTCAGTTTTCTCATCTATAAAATGGGGATAATAATAGCATCTGCTTCACAGAGTTATTGTGAGGATTAAATGAGATATTTTTAAAGTACTTAGCACAGTGCCCTGTAGGCAATAAATAAATGTCATTGTTGTTGTCCAGTCTTTTTCATTCATGTCTGACTCTTCTTGACCCCATTTGGGGTTTTCTTGGCAGAGAGTAGAGCAGCTTGTCATATCCTTTTCCAGCTCATTTTACAGATAAGGAAATTGAGGCAAACAGGATGAAGTAACTTTCCCAGGATCACATAACTAGTAAGTGTCTGAGGTTAGTTTTGAACTTAAAAAGATGAGCCTTCCTGACTCCAGGCCTGGCACTCTATTCACTGTGCCATGTAGTTGCCCAAATTAATGTTAGCTATTATTATTATTATTATCACTACCATGTCATCATCATTGCCATCATAATTATCACCATCATCATTATTTCTGTAAGAAATAGGGAGCCACTGAAGATCTGTGAGCAAGAGCATTCTTGTGGGCTATAACATATTTAGGATGTCTGAGACATTCTGTAAATCATGTGAAGCTCAACAACAAGAAAAAGAGCATCTCATTGTCCTCTGTCACTGTCACTGTCTGACTGTGAATGACCTGGCAGAATCCCATAATGTTTTTTGTTGGGTCTTGCCTATCTACCTCAAGACTCTTAATAATTAAATTATAATAAATAAAGGATGAAAATGCTCATGGACCCTCCTTAAAAAAACCTTGAAATGGTTTCACTGGAGCCTTCAGGTCCAGTGTGGAGCCTGCAGTCGGTGTGGTCTCTAAGAGATAACCCAGATGTCCAACACTTGTCAGAACATAATTAGAAAGCTTATAAGCGGCTTTTAATGTAGGGACTGTTCCATCATCCTGCTCATTAGGAACTGGAGCTGGGCTGTTGCTTAATTGCAGCACAATGATTATGAGGAAAGTGTTCCAACCTCTAACCTTCACATTTTATTAGCAATCCTCAGGTGCTAAGCTGCAGCTGAGGAAGCATTTCGAGATAACAAGGCCACCCAGACAGGTATCAGAAGGAAAAGTCAATGAGCCAGCCACGCTTTCCTGCAAAGCTCTGAACAAGGGCAGGGAAATTGTAGGGTTTAAGGGTAGAGAGAGACAGGAGCGTGGAAAGTCACTCCATGTGACAGCGTATTATAAGGCCATTCCCTATAGACACACACACAGCCCCCCTCCTCCCATCTCCTCCCATCTCCTCCCACTTCCAAGCACCAAATCTTTCCTTTTGTTTAAAAGCAACATAAATTACTTCCTGTAAATCCTAGTGAATCCTTCCCCTTGGGACTCAGAGCCTTCTGAGAGAGATAGCTCATTACCACCAGCGGCCCAGACTAGAGAAAAGATACATCTGCATTTGTGAATACAAGACACATTTCTTTGGAGCTCCTCGGATTCCCTGCAGTGCATCTGACTTCAAACCCTCAAGTCCTTTGGCTGGTGTTTCAAAAAGCCAGAAAAGGCAAAGAATAGTCTGCTTTCCTGTGTGGTGATTGTTCCAATGACTGAGAAACGAAGGGGTTCATATCCACAGCAGCCCGATTGGGGGGGATGAGAGAGAAGGAAGGGAGGAAGTATGACTATGAAAGGAGAGAAAAGATCAAAGGAAATTCTTTCTTCTTACTTAATAGTATCTGACTGGCATTTATATGTAAATCAATAGAATTTTTAGGCATTTATTATGTGCTGGGTACCCTGCTAGACATTAGAGATGCAAAAGTGAAAATGATCTTTGGCCTCCAAGAACATAGTCTAGCTGAGGAAATAATAGGTGCCTAAAGCCCCATGCAAATTACTCAGAAGCAGGTAAAATGATTAAATTTATTGACTAAATAAACTTCGGAACTTTATAGAGGTATATGTAAAATAGATACAAGGTGATTTAAGGGGGAGGGCACTAGCATCTGGGGGAATCAGGACGGTGTACACAGTGGTTCCAGCTGAACTCTGAAGGAAAATAAGGAGACAGGTGAGGAGAGAGTGAATTCCAGTTATGTGACAGTGCAAACAAAGGCACAGTGACGGCAATCAGAACATCCCCTTGGAGGCCAGTCTAGTTAGAAGAGTAATGTACAATAAAAGGGCCGTTAGGTGGCACCATAGTGCATGGAGTGCTGGGTCTGCAGGTAGGAACACTCATCTTTCTGAGTTCAAACCTGACCTCCGACACGTACAAGTCGTGTGATGCTGGGCAAGTCACTGAACTGTTAGCCTCAGTTTCCTCATTTGTCAAATGAGTTGGAGAAACATGGCAAACCGTCCTAGGATTTTTGCCAAGAAAACCCCGAAAGAGGTCACAAAGAGTCAGACATCACTGAACAAGTAACAAATGCACAAGAAGGCAGGTTAGGGTCTGGTCACAAAAAACTTCGAAATTTAAACAAAAGAATCTATATTGGCTTCTGAAGGCAATGATGTTTACTGCTTTATGTTTTACATATCTACTTCTCTCTGTCTCTGTTTCTCTGCCTCTGTCTCTCTCCCCTCTCTTTTTTTTCTCCTTCTCTCCCTCTCTCTTCCCCACCTCTCTCCCTCTCTCTCTCACTTTCTCCTCTCCTTCCCCCTCCTTTTCCTCTCTTACTATCCCCCCTCTCCCTCTCCCCCTTCTCTCTCCTCTCCCCTCTGATTTTATCTCTCTCTCTCTCTCTCTCTCTCTCTCTCTCTCTCTCACTCACTTTCTCCTCCCTTTCCCTCCTTCACTACCCTCCTCTCCTTCTTCCCCTTCTCTCTCGTCCCCCCTCTGATTCTACATCTCTTTCTCTGTCCCTCTCTTTCTCCCTCTCTTCCTTCTCCTTCCCCTATATGTGCATGCACACACACACACACACACACACACACACACATGCACACACGCTCTGGAAGCTGTGGGGCTCAGAGACTTTCGTGACTTACCTGGCATCACACCGACCTAGCATCAGAGAAGGTTCTCTGACCCAGTCCACTTCTGTTTCAATCATTCATCAATCATTCAGCATCAATCATCCAACAACCAAGTATTGAGTGTCTACTCTCTGTGAGGCACTCAATAAATACTGAGTCTTAATCAGAAGCTCTTTCATTGGAGTAGGCCCAAAAGAGCACAGAGCTTGGAAGAAGTTCTGGATTCCCACCTTTGCCATTAATCAGCTACATAACCATGGCCAAGTCATTTAAATCTTTCTGAGTCTCGCTTTTCTTAGTTGTAAAATTTGGAGGTTGGATTAGACTATCTCTTAGGTGCATTCCAACCTTGACTGACCGTTACCTTTGAAAAGAACTCTAAGAATAAAATCGCAATTCTAAAGTAGTTAAAATGGAGGAACTGTATAATTCCAGATGAACGCCTCCGAACTCAATACTTTCCTCCAGTGGAAATGTGATCCTAGATTGTTTAATGCTATAAAATGGAGTGGAAGACTCTTCCAAGATGAAAGAGAATTGGTCTAGCAGAGTAAGAAAACCACCAAGATGACTGCCCGTTGACTCAGGGACCATAGCTTCAAGAGGGGCGTGTCCTTAATTATTCTCCAGGAAAGGAGCAGAGACAAGGGTTCTGCAGTCAGCACATCGTGGAAGAAGTGAGAATGTCTACTGGAAAGTTTGGTGGGGGAAGAATACTTTTCATGATGGCTGCTATCTTTAGCTTGAGCTAACGCTACTTGGGGGAATTAGAGCTTAGATCAGAACATTTTTGTATGTGTAATAAACTCTCTTCTTTTATAAACAATAAATACTTTATTTTTTATTTAATACTTTTATTTATTAATAATACTTAATATTTAATTAATACTTTAATACTTCAATGGATCTGGGATCTCTGGTTATTTCTAATGGGGTGAATAAGACTCCAGTAAAAAGACCCTAGGTCCTTGGTTGCTAGATGGGCCACAGAGAGGGGCATTAACAGGATTATCTTGTCCCACCCCTTTTGAGGTCCTTTTCCTTACACTGACAAAATTATCATGACCCCACAATTACTGAATCCAATCAAAAGTAAAGCCAACTTATAGATGTCAACCCCTGAAGTTATTTGTCACCTACAAAAGAACCTACTGGTACCGCACTTCTTTGCCATCTCTTTTAGGAACTTAGTCCCCCTCCTAAGCAACACAATGGCTACATTCATTAGGAAGTTAGTCTGTTCAGTAAGAGTCACAAGAGTGAAAAATGGCAAATTCATTAGGAGCTTTGTCCACCTTAGGGTAGCAAGTGCTCTAGGAACTTCACCTATCTTATGACATCTTTCCTCTGGTTAAGGAGTCTTCCTTCTCATGAATGGCCAATTGCATTAGGAAATTTAGCCTAAGTCTTTCACCTTCCTAATTGTTAACTCCTTTTAGGAATTTGCCAACAGCATAATAAAATCTTTGTTTCTTGACTTGGAGATGGTCTAAGAATACAAGTTTTTTTTGAGATACTACATAATACCGGCACAAGCCCCAATATATTTTTGGTGTTCAATTTCTGCATCTCATCACATTCATCATTATAGATTGCAAACCATATACATTCCTAAATCTTGTTTAGTTCTTACATGATTTTCTATATATGTTCCATTGAGAGTCTATCAAATACACTGGAGGCCTTCCCTTGATGCTTTTGCTATTTTGTAGTTAAAAATATAGCACTAGATCAGTCTATCATCATTCCTTGCCCTGAGTTACATTCATTAAATTCAGTCAACGTTTATTAGGCATCTACCAAGTACAAGGGCAGCTGGCTGTGCAGTGAATAGAGCACAGGACCTGGAATCAGGATCTGATTTAAAATCTGGCCCCAGACGTTTAGTAGCTGTGTGATCCTGGGCAAGTCACTTAATCCTCTGTGCCTCAGTTTCCTCATCTGTAAAACAAGCTGGACAAGGAAATGACAAACACCTCCAGTATCTTTGCCCAGAAAACCCCAAATGGGCCCATGGAGAGTTGGATATAACTGAAAATGACTGAACAATAACTAGCACCTGCCTTCAAGTAGCTTATACTACCTTAGGCTACATGAGGGTAAGGCATACATGTACACAGATGAATAAATATAAAGTATATGCAAAGTAATTTTAATAAGAAATGAGGGTTTAAAAAAATGAAGGGAAGGACAAGGGGAGAGTTGGGAAAGATCTACCTAAACTGTGCTTGGAGAAGTTCAGGACTCTCTAATGTGGCGTGGAAGTCATTTATCAAAGACAACGAGTATCACCTACAAAAGTCACACAAATAGGGAATTGAATGTGGATAGGTAGGTGGCAAAGTAGATTGAACACTGGGTCTGGAATCAGGAAGACCTAAATTCAAATTAAGTCTCAGATACTTAATAGCCACATGATCCCAGACAAGTCATTTAGCATTTGTTTGCCTCAGTTTGCTCAACTGTAATAATAACACCTACTTCACTGAGTTTTGAGAATTCAATAAGGTAATGTCTGTAAATCACTTAGCCTAGTGCCTGCCCCATAGTAAATAAACACTTATATGTTTTTTTTCCCCTTCTCTTTTCATGTTTGGGGAAGTTCTAGCCTACTTCCTTTTTTTGGTCACATGTTCTTGAAAGTGTCTCTTGAACCTTTATGCAAGTAATCATTGGTAATACACTGCCTCCTGCCTCTACCCATTAAACAACTTTCCATTGTCCATTTCCTAATAGTTATAATAAGTACATTATTATAAATAATTATCATACATAAATTGTTGCAAATAAATCCTTTCCTAATAGTTGTAATAAATATATTATAAATAATTACTGCAAATAAATTCTTTTCTAACAGTTGCAATAAATACATTATTGTAGATAAATTCTTTTCTAATAGTTGTAATAAATACATTATTGTAAATTATTATACATAAATTGTTGTAAATAAATACTTTCCTAAACTTGTAAAAATACATTATTATAAATACGTTGTTGTAAATAAACCCTGTAATAACAATGATGGCTAAGGATTCTATATCACACTTTTCACAGCACCCCTCTATGGTAAGAAGTATATATATATCATTCTCATTTTGCAGAAAAGGGAGCCATGGTTCAGAGGAGTGAGGTGGTTTGTCTAGGGGTCACATACCTCTCTACTCTGACTCACGTCTGAGGGAAACAGGGTCAGGGCTATGCAGATGAAAGACAGATAATCAGAATCAGAGTCAATCCAAAGATGATGAGTGTAGAGCTTGTGAAATCAGATCATTAGAATGTATAATTTGAAAGGGAGCTGTCCAAGCACCCGTGTGCCCTGGGGATCCATGAATAGTAGTAATACACCCTCAAGTTTTCCCCAAGCTCTGAAGGAGGCTTTTGATTGGGCTGTAATATTTAATACTCTTGTTTGTATTCATCTGACCATTCAATTGATGCTTGTTACTAAAGGGCACTTCCCAGCTCTGGCTGAATCTGCCCTGCAAACACTGACCCCTCATTGATCCTCCCCTCCCCCTATCAATTACAGCTCTCAGGGAAATCGATAGCTCTTTTATTTCCTGATTTCAAAAGAAAAGGAGCATTTTCTTACCAAGGACTATAAATAAATAGAACGAACCCAAAATTGGGAGAAGAGTAAAAGCTAACACCAGAAGGATTCTCTCCAGGCCTAAGGCTCCATCAAACACAATTTCCCCCAGAAAGGATGGGAAGTCATGGCCCATAGTCAAAAAATCCATTTTCCTCCTCTTAGGGTGTCTTCCCTTGACACCTTCTCATAGAAATCATGACTGGTTATCTCCTGGCTGTCCTATCTCTTCACTTCTGTTTCCACTTCATTCATTAAAATTTTTAGTACAGTGAAAAGGGCTTGTCCCCATTCTGTCACTAACTTGCTGTATAGCCTAAGGCTGGTCATTTACTCTCTATGGTCCTCAGTTTCCCCATATGTAAAATGAGGAAGCAAAACCAGATTGACTCTGACACTATAGGACTGATTCTCTTCTATCTCATTTCCTTTTTCCTAGAAGGTCAAGTCATTTCATCTTGTACAATTTTTGTGGTTTCCCAGTCTGGGTGATTTGTAAAAAGTCTATGAAAGGGTTCATGGGAGGTTGTGTTTTAAAAAACAAAACAAAACAAGTTTTTGTTAAGCACCTTCTATGTGCTAATCATGTTATATATGTGTCATTTTATCTTTGCAACAACTCTGAGAGGTAGATATTATTATCCCCAATTCTACAGAAGAAGAAACTGAGATAAATTCCCCAGTGTCTAAGGCCAGATTTAAATTCCAGTTTTTTTTATTGTAAATTCAGGGCTCTATTTACTGGACCATCAGGCAGCCTCTCCTTCCCACTGGTGGATTGAGCAATAAATGTAGTCTCAATGTTCTGTGTTTCAGAATCACTGAGGAAAATAAAATTGGCTGGGAGTCTCTGCTCTTTGGACAGAATGTAAGACTTCTGAACGATAGCAGCAATACAAAAAGTTTCCATTTTCTTAGTGGAAAAACAAAGGCAGGAGAATTATAATAAGTTGGATTTGGAGTTATGCAGAAGACCAGCAGAGAACCAGAATTAGTGTTAATCCAAGGCTGGATACAAGATGATATAGTGGAAAGAGTACTGGACTTAGACCTAGAAAGACCTGAATTCAAATCTGGTCTTAGAAATTTCCTGTCACTTAACTGCTGTTTACCTCCGTTTCCTCATCTGTAAAGATTTTGGATGAACACAGAGGTTCTTAACCTTTTTTTGGTGCCACATATCCCCTTCACTATAAAGAAAATACTATTCCTTCTCAGAAGTTTTTTTATTAAAATGCATAAAACGAAATTATAAAGGAAACCAATTATATTAAAATACAATTATCAAACTATTTAAGAATACAAGTTCATAGATAACAACTTAAAGAATTAGTTTCCAATCCTTCTTAGGAAATACTTCTTAGGAAAACCAAGGGTCTGAGCAACAAATGTATTCTCTGAGTGTATATTCTGTTAGGCACATGTTCCTATGGTTTTGTATGTGTACAGAGTGGAGGGGATGGGGAGACTATGTGCACTCATCTGTTCTCACAGTTAGGACTTTCAGATGTAGCTACTCATTTTTATCCACATGGGTGAATTTACATGTGGACAGTGTCTCTGGCCCCAGAATACAAACCGCTGTCAACGTTGCATTCCTCTTTTGGAAACTGTTATCATGGATGCCAGTAGCTGCACAAACAGCTGGTACTCCCCATCTTGGCTATTGCATTGTGAACTTTTCTTTCTCTTAGAGCTTCTTTGGCAACCTAGCACCAAAGATCCACTAAAATCACTATTAAAGCCTGAGCCTCCTGGAGGATTCAATTCAACAACTATTTATTCAGGTTACTAAAGGCACTTTACTGAGTATATAAAGTATATATGGGTAGGGCACATATATATATATATATATATATATATATATATATATATATATATATTTTCAGGGCATATACTGGGGATATAAAGACATACCATAGACTTGCCTTCAAAAAGCTTACAATTTAATAGATAGAAAAGGATCATAGATTTAGAATTGAAGGAGAGCTGAGAGGCAGTAAAGTCCAACCCCTCCATTTTATAGAGGAGGAAACTGGGACAAAACAGAGATTAAGTGACTCACCTACGATCACACAGCTAACAATAACTGAGGCAAAATTTGAATCCAAGTTCTCTTGACTCCAAGCCAAGCATTTGATCCACTACCATGTCAAAAGGTAAGAAATGATATAAGCAAATAAGAAGTACAGGGAAAGTATTATCAGAAATTGGAGGAGAAATCACTTCTAGCATGGGAGAGAGGAGTGGTCAGTTCAATTCTCCCCAGACAAAGACAATATCCTCTCTCTTTGCCATTTTCTTTTGCTCTCCCTAGTCCTGATGTCAAGGATATTAGGACAGGATGTATGCCTGCAATATTTCAGAACCTGATGTAAGTAAAAGTAATAGTTTGCACCTAGATGCTTGTTTGTCAAGGAAAAAGATTTAGGCTGAAATCAAGAACTGACATCTGGCCCCAGTTTCTTAAGACTATTCACTTGTAAGACAATGTGATAAGTAGAAAGAGTCAAGGAAAGAAGGAGAGGGAGGAAAGAAGAAAGGGAGGGAGGGAGAAAGGAAGGGGAAGGGGAAAAGAGAAGGAGAAAAGGAAGGAAGAGAGGGAAAGAAAGAAGGGAGAAGAAGAGAAGGAAGGGGGAAGGAAAGGAAGGAAGAAAAGGAGGGAAGAAGGGAAATTAGGAAAGGATGGAAGAAAGGGAGAAAGAAGGGAGGGAGGGAGAAAAGGAAGGAAGGGAGAGAAGGAGGAGAGAAGGAAAGGGAAGGAAGTAGGAAGAAAAGGAACAAAGTAAGAGGGAAGGAATGAACATTTATCAAGCTGCCAGACACTGTGTTAAGTACTTTACAAATAATATCTCATTTGGTCCTCACATTAACACTGGGAGGTAGGTGCTATTATTATCTCTACTGTACAAATGAGGAAATTGAAGCATATAGCAATTAAAGTGACTTGCTCAGGGTCACACAGCCAGTGGAGTAAAAATTCTACCAGATTTGAGGCCATATTTGAATTCAGGTCTTCCTGACTCCAGGCCCAGTGTTCTCTATCCACTGTGGCACCTAGCTGCCTCAACACAGTTACCAATTCTGCCCTACAAAAAGGGAGGCTGACAATCTCAAATTCCCTTAACCAATCTTGTTATGGTCTGATCTTCAGTTCCCTTCCCCATTCTGGCCACTTGCTTCTGGAAAATATAACAGCTTGTCTATGTCCTTCCTAAAATATGGTAGTTAGGACTGAGTCATCCCCTTATATCTGTTCAATAAGTTTACATGTGAATCAGGCAGATTCATCCTAAGCACATCTTTTAAAATTATTAAACAAAAGATAACCATCTGGCTAGAAGTTACTTTGGAAGGTCATTTGATTCCTGCTTCCTCCCATCCGCCATCCCCAACCTGTGCAGGTAAATCTAAGCAGGTAAGCCTAAACCCAGGGCCCATAATAGGTTTAATGAAATAGTCTTGGACAAGAAGCCTCTCACTAGGTGAAGTGCCCAGAAGGCCCAGGAAGAAGAGCTGTGATAATCTGTATATGTTGATTCTGCATATACTTCTATGTGTTCAGACACATATCTTCTGATAGAATATTCATTGTGAACAAGGATCATTTAATTTTTCACTCTTTGGTTCCCCAGTGCCTCGTATGTCTGGCACAAAGGCACTTAATAGGTGCTTATTAATTGACTAACTGATAATCCTCCCATATCTTTCTCCATCCCTCTCTTCCCCCTTCTCTCTTCCCCCCTCTCTGTCTCCCTCCCTCCTTCTCTCACTTTCCTTCTCTCCCTCCATTTCTCTTTCCCTTTCCCTCCTTCCCTCCTCCCCTCTCTCTGTCTCTCCTCTCCTCTCCTCTCCTCTCCTCTCCTCTCCTCTCCTCTCCTCTCCTCTCCTCCCCTCTCCCTCCTCTCCTCTCCTCTCTCCTCTCCTCTCCTCTCCTCTCCTCTCCTCTCCTCTCTCTCCTCTCCCTCCTCCTCTCCTCTCTCTCTCTCTCTCTCTCTCTCTCTCGTCTCTTCCTCTCTCTCTCTCTGGCTGTCTCTGTCTCCCCCCCCCCCTTTCTGTCTCTATCTCTGTCCCTCTCTGTCTCTCTGTCTCATTCTGTCTCTGTCTCTCTCCCCCCTCTCTTCTCTCTGTCTCCCCCCCTTTCTGTCTCTATCTCTGTCCCTCTCTGTCTCTCTGTCTCATTCTGTCTCTGTCTCTGTCTCCCCCCCCTCTCTTTCTCTCTGTCTCTGTCTCCCCCCCTCTTTTTGTCTCTCTCTCTCCGTCTCTCCCTTTTTCTGTGTCTCCCTCCTTTCCTCCCCTCGCCTCTGTCTGTCTCTCTTTCCCTGTCCCTTGTCCATAGGATTTCCAGTGGCATGCAGATTTTCTTCTCACCAGGGCGAGGTCTGGGACTCCTGACCCAAACCTTCCAGGACTGATAAACAACCTCACGATGACAGCAAGGAGACAGTTGTGGTTTGGCGAACAAAGCCCTGGATTTGGAATCAGAGACCACTTTCAATCACAGCTTGTCACTTACTAGCTGCATGACTTTAGGCAAGTCACTGACATCACCAAATTCTCCATCTGCCCAATGTGCGCATTAACCCCATCCAGCTCATAAGGACATTGTAAGGACCCAATGAGACAGTGTGTGATGATGCCCTTTCTAAGCATTAAGCCCTGAACTAACCTGAACTATTACTGCAATAGCTGCGTTCCTATCCCAAGAGGCACAACTTGGAAAAAGGAGAATAATCGTGCACATTCCAGATGCACTTTATGGATCCAGAGGGTGAACCAGCCCTGCAGGAGCTGCTGGTTTGGGACTCTCCTGCTCTCAGTGCAGGAGTGCCCAAGGTCCCCTGCAGGCTGAGAATGACTGGGCCTAATGCCATGAGGCACCCCAGCGGACCTGCCTCACAGCTTGATCTTGGAATCACCTCTAAGAAAAAAACCAGTCACTATTGCCTCCAAAGATATCCCCAGGCAGGAAACCAGTGGCCATAAACATGCATTTTTAATTATATTAATTGTCCCAGCTACACTATGCAATATCATTCTAGCTTACGTGAAATTTTAATTAAGCATGAAATATTTGATTTTTATAATTCCCTTTTTCAACCTTTTTTCCCTTTTTTATTTTTTTTCCCTGTTTTTCCCCCCCTGGGTGATGAAGAAATCTTGCCAGTAAACAGTTTCCTCCCTAATGTGCACCTTCTTCCTAATTCACTTTTCTGACCTTTGGTTTTGACATTTTTACCCCATATATTCCTGGCCCTCGGGGCTGAATGCTGAAGCCCCATAATTACTTAACTATAAACCTTTCATTGCAACTCTCTTCTGCTGGGTTTAGAAAACCCTGTAATCTAATCCCTATAGATGAGGATCAGGGAGCTGGATAGTCCCTAGAGAACTCCCCCAAGAGAAAATGCAGCATCGAACTAAGTGGTTTGGCAAATGTGAGCAGGTATCACCTTGCAGCTTTTAATCAGGCAGAGTGCATACTCAAATATAATGCATTCCCTGGACAGAGGCACTGGGCTCACTGTGTATCCACACTGTGGTGCAGCAGCCCCCTGCAAGGGAATGAGAGCCTTCAGTTGCAGGTCCTCAGAAAGTTTAAAATTGTCTTTCTCCAAATGCAATGTGGCCTCCTCTGCCATTGGTGGTAGGAGAAGAGCTGTTCAAAAACACACATGTAGATAAAGACACCTACCACACACTCAAGGCCTTGCATGCAAAGGCTGTGACTTTTCACTGAGAATGACACAACTGAATATCTAAGAGGTTATCTCTGGAGGAAGAGCCTTTAACTACAGGGGCATCCTGTGAGGGAAACAGGCTAGGACTGCAGAGTTACAAGCAAATAGAGACCCATTATTTAGTCTCAGAATGAGCTGAAAGGAAACAGTGAAGCTTATTTCACAAAATCAGTTTCCTCTCTAAGGAATCAGGTAATGAAAGAACTCGTTTTATTTGTACTTCCATTTTGCATTCACAATATCCTGGAATGTCAAAGGGCCAATAGAGATTATCTAGTCCAGTGGTTCTCACTTAATGGTTCAAGAACACCTTACAAGTTTGCAATGATGGTCCAAGGGATTTGAGCTAAAATTATTTAATGATGCCTTAAACAATAATTAGAGAGTATTATATTAAATAACCCTGGGAATTCACAACACATTTTTGTTGTTGAAAGGGGTTCATGGAAAAATAGATTGGGCATTACTGGACTGTCTAATTTTATTTCACAGATAGGGACAACTGAGGCCCAAAGTGAGGAAAAATAACCTGTCCGAGGTCATAGATAGTTAATAGTAGTTCTCTTGACTCCCTGACCAATGCTTTCTCATACTACAATACTTGCTTATTAATGAAGCACTCTAGAATTTAACTAAATAGAAAGGGGAGATTGTTTTTTTTTTTTTTGTTGTTTGTTTCCTAATGAGGATGACTCTTGTACCAAGGACAGTTTAGGGCAGAGGAATGAAAACTAAATTTTGAGTTAGAGTCTGAGAATCTGGTTCCAGTCCTAGTCAAATTATTTTGAGCAAGTAATTTAACTTTTCTGGGCTTCCATTCTCTCCTTGATAAAATTGTTCTGATGACCTATAAGATTCCTCCCAATTCAATTTCTAGAATCTTAAATCCTGACCCATTAATGATCCTGTGATCCCCTTCTATCTGGTCTATCCCAGTGACTAAAGAACCTTGGTGATTTTGTTATTGTTCAATCTTTTCATGCATGTCTATGACCCTCATTGGCATTTTCTTGACATAAAACCTGTATTTGTTTGCCATTTCCTTTTCCAGGTCATTTTACAAATGAGGAAAATAAGGAAAATGGGATTAAATGACTAAAGCCAGATTTGAACTCATAAAGTTGAGTCTTTATGATTCTAGGCTGGGCATGCTATCCACTGCACCACCTAGCTGCCCAACAAAAATATTATAAGTCACAATAAAATTAAGAGTGAAAAGGAATATATTAACTTTTCTTGACAAAGGTTAGTGGTGCCCTCAATGTAAAAAATTCACCTCTTTCAGTTTCCACATGAGAAGTGTTAGTCTCTCTCCCAGTTCTTACCAATCCTATGAAGCCTCTAATGAAAGGCTGAAGTAGCCCATCCCTACCCATTGATGAAGTTCCTGCACCTCAGAACCTTTAAAAATCTCTCAAATAAGATTGTTTTTTTGTCCTCAGATGTTGGTCACAGCCCTCCTTCACTAATTATTCTTTATTCCTCTTCCTTTCCCCCAAATTAGCAAGGAATACAGCAGGACTGAACATCATCAGTACTTCTCTGCCCCTTTTACTTCTACCCCAGCCAAGTCTGTACAAGGGCAGTGCAGTGACATGGAATTAAGGAAATGGGGTTCAAGTCTCAGCTTTTTGAACTGATTAGTCATCTGTATACACATTAAAAAAGGTGTGGGAGGGAATAAAAGTATTCCCACCAAATCAGCTCCAAGGATTGTTGTGAAGAAAATATTTTGGAAACCAAATGCAATTGAAATATCTCTAAATCTGACCATCCAGTGAGCACAAGAGGCCCTCCAGGCAGCTGCTTGGGCCTCTGAGTAGGGAGGAATCACAGGGCTTTGCCATGATTCCTAAGTGAGTTGGCTTAAAGGGTCCTTTCAACTATAAGTCACTGAAGTCCTGAGGCCTCAAGCCTCTTCACAACCCCAGCCAAAAGGCAGAATTCTTATGGGTGGTAACTCTAGACTTATTATGTGCCCAGGAGTCCACCCTCCCTCACCTCCCCAGCAGGGCTTTCCCTTGCTGTAGGATAGAAGCCATTACCCTCCCCCATGGCTGCTGCAAACCTCTATTCTTCCACTAGGATCAACTTCTGGGTTTTCAAAAGAGTGAGTCATTTGGTTTGATTCCAGAGGTATTTTTATCAGCATAATGTTCCATTAATGAATTCTCCAAATATCGCCGGAAATATTTGTAAATGCACCAAGCAGCCCCTTGCTTCCATGTATCACCTTCTCTAACTGCCTGGAACAAAAACCAATACCCTCCCACCCCCACACATGTAAAAATCCCCAAAAGAAATAATGTAGGTTGTCTCATAAACTCAACTGGTTTGCAGGGATCATCCCAGTCCTGGCAAGCAGAAAAGTTTCTCTACAAAGGAAAATATTTTAGGATGCATCCATTTCCTTATGATGAAAGATACAGGAACATTTTCACAACCTTTGGGAAAGGGCCAAGGGCCCAGCTGTAAAAATACAAACCAGGACAATCCATGACATACAGTTGGAAAATTTATTTTTAAAAAAAGGCTTTGTAAAGAAAATGATTTTCTTATTCTTCTACTTTGAACTGAAATTGAGAGAATTATAGACATAGAATTTTAAACCTAGAAAAGTCTGTAGAACATAAAATTACATTAATACTGGAATCATATAAAATGCTAGCACTGGAAAGGCCTCCCAATTTACAGAGGAATAAACTAAGAAAAGACAATTGGATCAACATCAAACAGTTATTAGCATGAAACTAGATTCTCTCATCCTAAATTCAGATTTTTTTTCCCATTCCACCACACCTTCACCTCCTGACCCAAACGATTACAATTGATTTAAGTCATTTACCATTTTTACTTACTAAAAACACCAATACGGTTCTGAAGCCTTAAATACATTGCTTCCAAAATCATCTCAGACTTCAAATGTACCTGGGATTACTTCTCCATATTTCAATATTTATGAAACATTGGCATAAAGTCACAGAGTCTTGGTGTCTTCTGATGACAATCATCTTTGGGCTCCTGCTGCTCACTATAATAATAACCCCAATGGGGCTACTTTGCTAACTCAGAGACTGGCAGGAATAACCCCAATATCACCTGCTGTGGTAGATATTCCAAGCATTGCTGGTTGATTGACTCCTAGAGAGGAGAAGGAATCTATATACATGAAGAGTGGGGACAGAGAAGAAAGGGTTTGGCTGTGATAAATAGGGATTAACCCCAAGCTATCTTGGAAGGTCTGACTCCCACCGAAGGGAATTGGGGGAATGGAGAAAGAAAGTTGGCTTTCATATCACAGGACTGGACAAGTAACTACTCTAATAGTCTTTCACTTCTAAATCTAGGATCCTCAGATTCTAAAATACCATTTCAAATTCAAGGTCATGTGGTCACATGAATCTCCATCACTGAAGGCCTTCAAACATGAGGTTAGATAACCACTTGTTGGTGGTCCTAAAAAGGTTGTGTCTATTATGGTACAAGTTGGACCAGAGCTCTGAGGGCCCTTCTAGTTTTGACATTCTATATGAGTATGATTCCCTTCCTTACATTTCCCCTCCTTCTAATGGATGAAACTAAATACAAGCCCTCCATCTCAGATCATTCAAATCCCATTCATCCTTCAAGGCTTTGTTGACATATTTCATTTATGACACTTTCTGCTAGTCATAATTATTTGCGTCCATGTCTTATTTTTTTTTTCCCAACTAAACTGTGAATTCCCTGACAGCAGTAGTTGCACTTCATTCATTCCTGACTTAACTGCAGGTTCTACCACTTAAAAATGTTAATTAAATTCAATTTGTCCCAGACCATGGGTTTTACAGTGAAGTTGGTCATTTTTTCTTAATTGGCACAAATTCCTATGGCAATGTCCTTATACAGGAACCTCTGGTTCAGGTTTGGGCAGCATTTCTTTTTAAATAGCTCTAGCTTTTATCTGGTCCACTGGATAACAAGACCTGGAATAAATCCTAGGTTTCTCCCTAAGAACTTAATGGCAGCCAAAGTAACTGGACAACTCATAGTTCTTCCTAACCAAATCCCCAAACAGTGGAAATCTCTCAGGAAAATTTCATAGTGCTCTAATTGCACTTTCCCTTTTTAATCCCATTTCCAGTTTAGAAGAAAGGTTTCAATATGCCTTTGAGTTGAACCATTATCTCCAAGCCAGTATAAATCTTCTCCAGGGTCCCATCCATTCAATCCAAATTCCATCTAGACTCTCCAAAATCCATCTAATCTTGCCAAGATTCCATCAAATTTCTCCAAGATTCCATCCAGTCACTCTAAAATTCCACTTAGCTTCTCCAAAGTCTCATTGAGTCTTTCTAAACCCCTGCTTGATTTCTCTAAGGATCCATCTCTAACAATCTATGGACCAATGATAGGTACTTTAATTTCTGCGGGTATCGTCTCATTCCTTGCCAGTTTAGGTCAGATCTATATCCCCTATCTGCATCAAGGAAGCTGAATGACTAAGCCTGCCTTGAAGATGCAACATTGAGGCCCTTCATGGATCAGGGTTCTCTCTTTCAAAGGAAAACTAAATTCTCCATAGATTTATCACAGATATATGTCAATTCCAAATAGCTAAAGAATTGTCCTTAGGATCAGAGAAGTAATTTGGACATAGAATTGTAGATTTAAGGTATGTTAATACAGAGACTTAAAGAACGCAGTTTAGAAACGAAGAACTTGAGGTCCAGAGTTGAAGTGACTTGGTCAAGGTTACATGACTAATACCTAAGGGGAGATTTAAATTTAAGTCTTCTTGATTCCGAGTCCAGTGCTCTATTATGTCACCCTGCCTCTTGTAGCAAGTCTGCCTAGAATAAAAGTTTTCACAGGGGGATTTCTCATCCTAGTCAAAACTCAGCCTCCCTACAGAGAAGGGCAGGAAAAATAGACCAATGGCAAAAAAAAGAGTAGGAAGCCTGCTGGACTTACTTAAGAGTGAGAAACAACCTCCAGTTTGACCTGGAAAGTAGGAAATATTGGCTAATCCTCATCATGACCCAGGCCCTTTGGAAAAAACTTTTTAGAATTCTAACAAGCTGCAAACCCAATACAAATGCATTTCTCATTCCTGGTTGCTATGTTGTCTAAGTACAGCGAGGCTAAGCCAGAAACTTTGACTAGAACAATCATTCCAAGAGCTATTCAAATATTCCAGGGTCCTTTCTCTTCTATACTCAGAGGATAGGGCTTTATACTAAGAAACTACAATTCTCTGAGACCAGTTTTGAATTCAGGAAGAGGAATCTTTATGATTCCAAACCCAGCATTCTATGCACTGTGCCACCTATCTGCTCAAGGAGAAGGATAGTATTGGTCAAATTAAAGAGGAAAGATGAAACAAAAAAGTGTTCTTTCTTTTCTACAAAAACAAGTATTAAGGAAAAGGTATTTACAATTCTGGAAACAAGAGTATTTTATATTCTCTTGCTAGCTGGAATAGCAAAGTGACGAATAACTAAACCTGTTCCTTTCAATAAGAAATATTGTCCAAATGCAAAAATGTAAGACATGGTCTTGAATGAATGAGAAACTTCTCCCCTGAGCAGCCGGTGAACCTATCATCCCCATGACCTTACAAAGCAGGAGCTCTATGCTGGGTGAGCAGAAATGATACTGAAAGCCTTTATCTATAGCTCAAAAACGGCTTGGAAAAGGAAACAATAGAGACTGTTTTTAGCCCAAAATATTTCCTATGATGGCAGGAAGAGATTAGGAGAGAGTCTCTGGAAGATGGGTGCATCAGACTAGTTGGGCACTAGGAAGTTCTAATCCTAGCTAGGTGATGATAAGTCTCTTAATTTTTCTGAGCTTCACGCATGTACCTTGCATGGAAAATGGGCAAATAAACCCTGACCTCCTGACCACAGAGAGTTGTTGTAAGGATCAAAAGAGAGTCAAAGTCATAGTTAGGGATTTAGAGCTGTAACAGACCTCAGAGGCCATTGAGTCTAATCTCTTTAGTTTATAGCTGAGGAAATGTTAAATGATCTGTCCAGGCTCACACAGCTAATAAGTATCTGAAGTAGGATTCAAATTTAGTTCTTTCTGACTCCAAGTACAGCAAGAGCATTTTCACATACAATTGAATGACTCTTACCATAAAGCTGGCCCACCCAATCAGTCTCTGCTTAATCCAATCTTCTTTCCTGCCAAGGATGAAGAATGACTGGCATGTAGCAGTAAGTGATTATGATATGGGTGGGGTAGGAGTGGGGAGAAGACGGAGGGAGCAGTTGAGTTTGAAAGCCAGCTCTTACACTTGCTAGATGTGTCTGTGTGGGCCTAAGCTTTTGAATTTGTAAAATGAGGTTAATAATCCTTAGAGTATCTACCCTGTAAGAAAGAACTTTGTGAATTATACGCCTATATCTTTACCTAGGAGGTTGGAGAATAATGTTTAACAATCAATTCTTCCCCAAATATAATGTAAAACAGAACAGTTTAATGTGCTTAGTTAAAATTTTCTTCATCATTTTCTCAAGTCTAGACAATCAACAAAACAATAAATCAAATTTGATTTATTTTTGCTCATTTCCAAAGTAAAAATGCTCACACTAAAAATTTTATAATCAGTAATTTGAACTAGTTCCATACATCCCTGCCCTTATATCAATTCATGCTATTATTAAAATCAAATAGATGATTTCTGTATAAGCATAAAGCTGACCATGAACTATGCAACCATATGGCACTCCAAAGAGACTATGAAATCCAAAGAAAGGAAACATCCTGGCTGACAAAAAGACATGATCCTGAATAATTACGCAGGGCTGGTCTTCATCACATCTTAAACACACAAAGTTCATTTTCAAGGATCTCCATATTACTTCTCCATGTCACCATCTACCTTCTTTAGTCCTTACTCTTCCCTTTCAGAATCTATTTGCTCAACAATCCGTTCCCTGAGGCTCTAACACTGGGAATTCAGAAACATAATTTGAGCTCAAGTATTACCCACCTCATTACTTTAATGGACCTGTGATCTTAATGATGCTAATGGTTCAGATTGCAATCCATCCAAGTTTTCTTATTTGCTATAACTATGGACCATACTCTTTCTTAAATCCTTTATAGAAACATGGACCAGCAATGAGTAGGCATAGGGGAACCAGGCAGGATAGTAACAAGGATTTACATCCAGGTCTCAATTATTAGTGTGAATAATGAATCCCTTGAAATGACTATATTATTCAAATTCATAAGTGCATATCTCTACTGGGCTGAAACTAATGACCATATTTCACATAATTATAATTTCGAATAGTGCAAATTTATTACATTCAGCCACTTTAGGGACATTCATTATTTGCACTAAGCAGAACCTTGCTGAATTAAGTACTTAATATGTGCCACACACTGGACGAAGTGATGGGGATACAAATATAAGCAAAAAGGAATATAATCCCTTCCCTCAAAGAACTTTAGTGGGAGAAGACAACACATTAAACAGGAAAGGTGAGTGCTATATATCTACTCTTGTCTAGACATTCAACCTCCCTCCATATTCCTCATCTCAGAGTCCACTCACTTGAGTTTATAATTCTTTCACCAAAGTCAATGATGGGGGCCCATCTGCCCTGCCATTGTTTCTCAGAGTCCATGGAGCCTTACCATCTACCCTGTTGTTTTGCCTTCTGGAACTTAAGTACTTCTTGGCCACATTTATGTATTATCTCCCCAAATAGAATGTGAATGCTTTGGGAACATAGCCTTCTCTTAGTTTTCTATGTGCGTCTCCAGTGTTTGGCACACAATAAGTACTAAGGAAATGACTTTCCACCTAACGTCCAAAACAAAATAAAAAAACCTTGAAGACCTATTTTAGATCTAATTTTTATTGGTCATAGGATTCCCATCTACTTGTTATTCTCTCATCCTCACCATGTGAATGGCCCATTTCCTTTTCCAAATCCTATCTTCTGAATCACATTCTTATGCAACACTTCTTGCATTCAATTCACCAATATTAATACTTCAGCATATTTTTGGAAGGCTATTCTTCTCCCTGATATATCTGGTTTACTCAGAATTTTTATTCTTCAGAAATTATGACTTTCTATGAATCAAGTCCTCTTAGAGAGTTTAGGACTTATGATATTTAGGATATTCATCTAACTTCATGTTTGGACAAGAGACATTATTCATATTTTTCCTACATTTATTGTTAAGCTAATCTTTTTTGAATGTATTTGGATCTCATGAAGGAAGTTCTAAAATATTCTGGAGCTGAATACAATCAGTTCAATGTCAATCACAAATAGGAGGATCTGAAGGACATCACTATCTGTAGATAATCTCTCTAATACTCAGACTCAGTGGCAGGCAGGATCCATGATAGTGGCAAACTCCTTTGGTAAACAGATGTCTATCTTGATTGATTGATAGTCATGAGATCATTACTAAAAATTATCTCTTCTGCTATAACTATAAAGTACTACTATGTGACCTTAATATATGCAGGAGAGACACCTTGTTGGAATAGTCTTTAAGACAATATTTTACTCTATTGAATGAAATGTTTCTTTTATAAACATAAACCATAAACACAGCAGGTTATATATTCTTCACACCTTTCAGTCAATTGTGTAACTGTAATGATGTGATATGCTATAGAAAATCATTGGCAAAATACTCCTGGTACCTTCTAATATTTTCATCCTAGATATCCTTGATATGTGTGATCTTTCTCATAAAGATTTTATATAGATGTGAGTACCTATTTCAGTCTGTTGTTATTGATGTTCCATCACATTTTTAGTAGTAAAGTATCCACATTTTTTCCTCCAAATATTGCTATCTTCCTCTCTTTCAAGTATCTTGAAACTGATTCTTGTTGAAAATGGCAATGCCCATAATTTCAACTACAGAGTGACTTGAGCTAAGGAGTGCTGAGCTTCAATGAGGTATGCTGATCTAGTGTCATACGAAATATCAACATGGCAAACCCCCAGGAGCAGGGGCCACCAGATTGCCTAAAGAAGGAAGGTTGGAGTAAAGTCAGTCAAAATTCTTATGAAATCAGATCTCTGAATAGCCTTTAACTTTCAGTCTAGGAAAGATTGGGAGATAAAGGGAAAAAAAAATGTGATCTCTAAATACTTTCAAAACTATCATCTCCAGTCCTAATTTCTTTTGTATACACTTAATCTGGTCTAGCTGCTCTTCCCAACTTTATCTTAAGTATGCTTTCCTTCCTTGTATAACATATTAGGCATATTATAATTGATAGAATCTAAATAAAATTTCTACTAAGTTGACAAAGTTCAAATTTATTGGTTCTATTTATAATGAAAATAGATCACTTTTGAAGAAGTGATGCAATTATTCCATTTCGTGTCTTTGTGTTGCCTTATTTCCAGCTCCATCTATAAAAATTTTGGGAATGATATGACTTGGTTAGATGTCGACTAATATTACAAAACAGGAAATAGTATAGAAGGAAGAAACAATACTGTTCATAATCTTCAGAAATTATGCTTTTCCATGAATCACAGACACTTAAGAGTTTAGGTCTTTTTTATGTGTTGGAAGTTTTTGTTTGGTTTTTTTAATCTTATTTTGTTTTGGCAAGCAAGCATTCTGAAATCCTAAAAAAATGCTACATAATTTCCCCCCCCCCCAAAAATCTAATCTGCTTTCTTTTTCATCTGTCTAGAATGCTCTATTCTCTCAACTCTGCCTCTAAAATTCCTTAGTTTCTTCTTTTACGATCTTTTTCCATAAAAAGGTGTAAATCGGTTTGTACTATATCACAATGTTGTCCTTGGCTTCCATGCCTCTGTTCTTGACAAGAATATCAATTGTTGTCTAAGTCATTTAGCTGGGGGGAAGGAAGATTGGCCTCTTCATCATGGTTGTTTTTTGCCTGTAGAAAACTAAAATAGAAGATGGTTACAAATGGAATCATTGTCTTTTCTTGTATCTACTTCTCAGTTGGTCATTATTTGAATCAGTCGGGTTAGAACTGTCCAAAGTAGCTTCTCCACTCTACACTTCTAATTTTTTGTTGACTTTGATCTTTGCTCTGTTTACAGAGCTAATCCAGAAATAAGTCCTACCTTGGCAACCTGTATTATCTGTTTTGTTAGAATATATAGATATAATTTCTATGTTTGTTGCTCGTTCTATGTTCTATATGTTCGGTATGTCCATCTGACTATTTTTTTGAAGTATTTATAATACGTTTTCTTCAAGGCATGAAGCTTCCAAATAGTAGCTTTTGGCCTCTCAATTTCAAACTTCATTTTCTATTATTTCCCCAATTTCTACCTTCAGATAAGAATCAATGAATATTAATGTATATTCTGAACCAGGGAAACAATTAAAGACCAACAGCTTAAGGTAACAACTAGTTCTTCCAGTTATCAAGCATAATTTGGTAGTGAATTCAGCCTTAAGATTCTCTAGACAAATCAGAGAAAAAAGAATTTCAGAAGATCTTTTCCCAATGCCTTTTACATCACTATGAATACTTTAGCCTATCTCCACTCCAAAGGCTTTATGTGCTTCAATTCATGCAAATATTTCATCGAGTTCCCAAGTTAGGCTTCCCAAGGCTTTTTTATGTTAGAGGAAAAGATTATCCAAAGATAAAGAGACAAACCTGTCAAGCTGAGCTCTGGACACTCACTGAACCCTGGATGACATTCTATGAAGGGTAGATGTCACCCACCCTGCCAATCACTGCAGAAGCACAAGGTTATTTCTTTGCTTTTGGAGTCCTACAACCTCTTCCCTTTGATTTTGGGCCATGAGGAGCATTTCCCCCATAGGACACTCCAGGAAGCCTTCTGGGTTTCAGTTGTTTCCAGTCCTGACCTCTCTTCATGTTCTTCCATTCCAAGTTGACTTTGACCCCACCTTTATTTTTCTAGGGTTCTGCCTATGTTGTCTCTGGTCTGCATTCTCTGCACAAGGCTGATACTTTATTTTTCTTTCTACACTAGATCCAGAAGAAAAGGATAAAGAGCGAAGTGCATCAATGACCCCATCCTCAACTTTTCTCTTTCATATCTCCTCAATGCAAAACCCACATTCTTATCAGGAAGAAGTTTAAAGTCTTATGAAGATCGAATCAGGGGCTTAGCCTTGGGCATATACCTCCAAAGAATCATGATTATATCTATACATTTTAATCTCTGGGGTTTCTGCCTAAACAAGATTCCTGCCAATGTTTTTCTCCCTAAATTCACCACAGAATACTAACCTCTTAGAGATGAAAGGAGCTTCATATGTCAAGCTATCCCTGAACAGGAATTCCTTTATCACATCCCTAACAAGTAGTCATCCAGTTTCTGTTTAAAGTCTTCCAGTGATAGGTTACTCACTAACTCCCAAGACAGTTTGTTCCACTTTTAAATAGAGCAGTCAATGATATAGCTACAAGATTTAAATACTAGAAAATTCCATTTGACTTTGGTTCTGCCTTTGTACCAATTATTCAAAGGACTTAGCAGCATCCTCAGGGTACACATTTTTGAAATTTGCTAAGTATCTGATAGACAACCATAGTTTTAAATAGTAATCACACTATTTTTGGTCTTAGTTTCCTTAATTGTCAAATAAGAGATACTAGATGAATCCTAATGTACCTTCCAGCTCTAAATCCTGTGACCCTACGAGGATTCTAGGATTATATGAGAATTATAGGCCTGAGACCTTAAGACATATAATGTTATATTAGAATGTTATCATACAAAATAGAATGCAAAAACTTGAAATCATATATTCAGCTACACCTTTGAAATCAGGGATGGAAATGACATTAGCACATAGAATGTCAGTTGGAGGGGACATAAATATTAGAATGTCAGAACTAGAAGTGACTTCAGAACATGGAATGTTAGAGATGAAAATGCCCATAGAACTGCGAGGGATCCTAGAACAAAGAGTATATCATTTTCAGAGCACAATGGGACATGCCAATGTACAAGATCAAAGTTTTTACCAGCTCCAGAGATCACCTCAACCAACTCTCTCTGTCAGAGAGAAGGAAACTGAGACCCTTATTCAAAAGTATCTTGGTTCAAAGTCAGAGAACAAATTAGTAGTAGACTGGGAGTATAACCAAGATCTTCAAATCCAGAGGTCTTTCAACTATACCTCCTAAAACTGCAGGATGCTGTCAGAGGGGAAAAAATCCCCCACCCCTTTCTCTCTCTCCCTCCCTCCCTGTCTGTGTGTGTCTCTGTCTCTCTCTCTCTCTCTCTCTCTCTCTCTCTCTGTCTCTCTGTCTCTCTCTCTCTGTCTCTCTCTCACCCTCTCTGTCTCTCTCCCCTGTCTCTATGTCTCTGTCTCTCCCTTTCTCCCTCTGTCTCTGTCTCTCTCTCCCTTTCCCCCCTCTCTCTTCCTCTCTCCTTCCTTGTCTCCCTCCCTCCCTCCCTATCTCTGTCTCTCTATCTCTGCTTCCATCTCTCTGTATATGTGTCTCTCCCCTCTCTGTGTCTCTCTCACCCTCTCTCTCCCTATATTTTTCTGACTCTGTCTCTCCCTGTCTCTCTCCTTCCTCCCCTCCCTTCCTGTCTCTGTCTCTCTGTCTCTCTCTATGTCTCTCCCCCTCTCTTTTTCTCTCTCTATCCCTCTTTTTTCCTCTCTCTCTCTCTCTCTTTGTCTCTGTCTCTTTCTCTCTCTCTCCCTCCCTCCTTCTCTCTGTCTCTCCCTCTTCCTCTCTCTCTCTTTTTCTCTCCCTCCTTCCCTCTCCCCCTACCCTCTTCCCCTCCCCTTCCCTTTCCTTCTCTCTCTCCCCTACTTCTTTCTCTGCCAAGGTCACTGGGGTCTACAACTGACCCACTGCACCTTCATAGCAGGAAATTATACCCAAGTGCTAACAGTTCTTACTGCCACAAGCAATGCTCTCTCTTCAAAAAAAGGCCCTTTCCTCAGTACAGTCCTCACAAGGAACTATTACTCCCCCTTCCTATTTCCTTTTCCCATCATTCTAACTTAATTTGATCCTGGAATTCATTAATAGAAATACAATGTACTAGATTGCCTCAAAAGACATCTTCCACTCTGAGATTCTAGGCCTCTGTAATTCTTTGGCACATCACAGACATCTATGGCACTGTCACAATTCTTCATTCTCCCTGCATGACAGCTGAGTGACTTGCTAGGGCTTTTGCTCATCCACCTCCTGGATCATGTGTGAGGCTCACCTGAGGCCTTCCTTGTCCAGCTGGCGTGAAGCCTGTAATCAGTGTGTGTAAGGTTGGAACCACGACTGTATGGCAACAGAGACATATGTGGAATAAGCAAAGTTTTCTGGTGGCCAAGAGTTGTGTGTGGCTACTCGGGAACCCTCTCCTGAACTCCTAGAATCTGGCTTTTCTATAAAGCATTACAGGGAAACCTACCTACTTTCTCCTTGAGTACTGGTTTTGTCCTTTTGATCTTCTTTTTTTTTTTTTTTTTTTTTTTTTAAATTTAATAGCCTTTTATTTACAGGATATATACATGGGTAACTTTACAGCATTAACAATTGCCAAACCTCTTGTTCCAATTTTTCACCTCTTACCCCCCCCACCCCCTCCCCTAAATGGCAGGATGACCAGTAGATGTTAAATATATTAAAATATAACTTAGATACACAATAAGTATACATGACCAAAACATTATTTTGCTGTACAAAAAGAATCAGACTCTGAATTATTGTACAATTAGCTTGTAAAGGAAATCAAAAATGCAGGTGTGCATAAATATAGGGATTGGGAATTCAATGTAATGGTTTTTAGTCATCTCCCAGAGTTCTTTTTCTGGGTATAGCTAGTTCAGTTCATTACTGCTCCATTAGAAATGATTTGGTTGATCTCGTTGCTGAGGATGGCCTGATCCATCAGAACTGGTCATCATCTAGTATTGTTGTTGAAGTATATAATGATCTCCTGGTCCTGCTCATTTCACTCAGCATCAGTTCGTGTAAGTCTCTCCAGGCCTTTCTGAAATCATCCTGTTGGTCATTTCTTACAGAACAGTAATATTCCATAATTTTCATATACCACAATTTATTCAGCCATTCTCCAACTGATGGACATCCATTCAGTTTCCAGTTTCTAGCCACTACAAAAAGGGCTGCCACAAACATTCGTGCACATACAGGTCCCTTTCCCTTCTTTATAATCTCTTTGGGATATAATCCCAGTAGTAACACTGCTGGATCAAAGGGTATGCACAGTTTGATAACTTTTTGAGCATAGTTCCAAACTACTCTCCAAAATGGTTGGATTCGTTCACAACTCCACCAACAATGAATCAATGTCCCAGTTTTCCCACATCCCCTCCAAGTCCTTTTGATCTTCTGACCAAGCCTGACTACCTTGGAGATTTTCAGCACAGTAATTTTCCAATTGTTCAGGGTTTGGAAGGGTATTTCTGAAGTTCCTACTATGTTCAATGCACTGTGTACTAGGAAGAAGCATAAAAAAGCCATAGGGAATTTAAAACCAAATCAAAAATATGGTGCATGCAATCTGGATTCAGGAAGACTTGAGTTCAAATCTAGCCTCAGACACTAGAGCTATGTGACCGTGGGCAAGTCATTTAAATCTGTTTGCCTCATTTTCTCATCTGTCAAATGAGCTGGAGAAAGAAATAGCAAAACTATTGCATTATCTTTGCCAAGATAACCCCAAAAGGAGTCAGGAAGAGTCTGACGATTAAAAAAGACTAAATAAAACAAAAAAATCTCAATACAAATGGGAACACACTAGTGCAGAAGAGAAGAACAAACAAAATAATGTGAATCCAGAGGACAATTGGCTAGAAGGATCAAAGAAGAGTTCCAAGAGGAGATAATAGTTGAATTGAGCCTTGAAGGGTGGGTAAGATTTCTGTAGGCAGAGGTAGGAATGATGTGGGGCTCATTCAATAGGAACACAAATTATTAAGTAGTAGAAGAGATTTTAGACACTATTTATTCCAACTCCTGCATTCTACAATAAGTAATTACAGTCAGTGAGGAAAGAGGAAGAATGGCTTACTCAAGATCATACATCTAGAAAATAACTGAGGTGGGACTCTAGTTTCCTGATTTATAATCAAGTGCCTTTTCCCCCACACCAGGCTCCCATACAGATAAAGGAAAACAGCATGCACAAAGGCACAGAGGCAGCCAGTTAAAAAATAAGTGCCTACTATGTGTCTGGCATGTTAATAAATGCTAGCAAAGCAGCTAAACTAAAGAATGTCCATTAGGTATTCAAAGAACAGTGACAAATCCAGATTAGCTAGAGAATAGGGCATATAAAAGAGAGAAAAGGGAGATGAAAATGAAAAGGTGGGATGATGGTGCCATGTTATGGACAGATGAGAAAACAAGGCAAACAGGTTTAAATGACTTGCCCAGTCTGAGTGTCTAATGTCTGAGGCTAGATTTGAACTCAGCTCTTCCTGAATCCAGATTGCATGTGCCATGTTTTTGATTTGGTTGTAAATTCCCCAAGGGCTTTTTTTTTTTTTAATGCTTCTTTCATATCATGGAAGTCAGAGACATAAGACTGAGGAATATGGATTTTATAGTAGCCAAGGAAGTCATTTAAGGGGAGTAATATAGTAAGACCTCAACTTTAGGGATTCATGTGAAGAAGACAGGTATAAGACATTGGCCCTGGAACTTAGTCGCCTACTCTTGTTTTAGTTCAATGCAATGCAATTAATTAAACATCTATTAAATACCTATGCTAAATGGGGACGATACAAGCATTGGATCATATGGGTACTAGAAAAGCTCACAAAATGGTAAGAAGATAAGACAAAAACAGATAATTGCAAGATACAATATTACATGATGAGTACATTAGAGAAGTATGATGACCAGGGGGGTGAAGAGGATGAAGAAAGCCTCTTGGAGTTAGGCTTTAAAGGATGAATTTGAGGGGCATCTAGATGGCACAGTGGATAGAGCACCAGCCTTGAAGTCAGGAGGACCTGAGTTCAAATATGGCCTCAGACACTTAACACTTCCTGGCTGTGTGACCCTGGGCAAGTCACTTAACCCTAATCGCCTCAGCAAAAAATAAATAATGAAGGATGAGTTTGAATTCATCAAACAAGGGAATAACAATGGGCAAACAGCATGGTATAGCAGAAAAGTTCTGGACTAACAGTCAAGAAGGCCTCAGATCAAATCCCTGCTCATAAACACGCTAGCTTTGTGACAGGGCAAGCCACTTACCCTTTCTTAGACTTGATGGTCCTATCTATAAAATGATCACAATGATCTGTAGTACTTGACTTTATGGTGAAGCTCAAGTGGAACAACATACATAAAATACTTCACAAATTTTCAAGCATTATTGAAGTTCTAGCTACTATTAATATTATTTCAGGCACAGGAAAGAACCTGAGGAAAGGCAGGAATAAATGTGGAGAGTCTGGGGCGTGGGGAGAGAATAATTCACTTTGGGCAGAATGTAGAGAACAATGCAGAGGCGTTCTTTAATGACTATAGCTGGGAACTGATTGGTTAATCTGATTGAACTGGACAGAACCTGTGTGGTCAGTATGATGAATTTCCTAAACAAGCCTAATGAGAATTCCTGGCTAAGCACAGACCTCCGTCAGCGTTTGAGGAAGAACAGAAGAGGGATACAGAGATGGAATGTTCAGTTTCAAGCCTCTGAATCCAGCTTGTGTTTTCACTGTACCTGATAAGAAGTCTAATCATTTAAGCACAAACAGGTGGTGTGATATCACACAAACTTACAGTGGTCAAGCTCCCCTTTATACCTGCAATGTGACATCCCTATCTTTATTTGTCGAATCCTAACCTTTAAAATTCTACTCCTGTGTGACTTCCTCCAATTTAATTTACTTCTATAAACATTATTACATGGGTACTGTTTGCAAAGCACTGCGCAGGTTCTATGAACAGGAAAAAAACAGCCCCTGCTCTCAACGGGCTTACATTCTGTAGGTTGCTAAGTAAATGCAAAATATATTCAAAATATTGGAGGAATGGGGAACAAATGATCAACTGTGGAAATCAGGAAGGTGGCAGGCACCTAGGGGAAGTTTTGAAGGAAGCCAGGGAGTCTGAGACACAGGGATAACGAAGCTCAAGCATTTCAATCACAGCAGACTGCTTGTAGGAACCACGACGGTAAGAGGTGGACATCAGGGAGGATAGGATGACGGGACTGCATCCATATGTGAGGGAGAGTCTTGTGAAATCAGTCTGGAATGACAGGGTGGAGCCAGATGGTGAAACGTCCTAAATACCAAACAGCTCTATCGAAGTGCACCAAGAATGCTCTATAAAGGCAAGGGGAGCCACAGAAGTTCCTTGCACAGGGGAGTGCCGAGGTTAGGCTGTGTTTTAGGAGTGTCGGCTTAGTACCCGTAGGAAGGAAGAATCGAAAAGGAGAGAAACTAGAAGGGAGGGAATTTTATTGTAATAAACAGTGCGGGTCCGAGGGCCAGAAAGTCTTTCCTGATTTCTCCTTTCCCTTTAGATCTCTAACACAGAGACATCACAAAGCAGTGTGTTTTGTGCCACATACTGTACATTATCGCTTTCAGAGTTAGTGTCTCACCCTCTGCTGTGAGCATCTATAGCATTTACTATGTGCAGTCACTGTCACCATGACAGTGGAATTATTTTAATTGATCCTTATAATAACCCTGGGAGGTATGTATTATTAGTATCCCTGCTTTAGAAATGAGCAAGCTGAGTTTGCTTGCCCGTTGTCACACAATTGATAAATGTCTCGGCTGAGATTCGAAACCAGGTCTTCCTGACACCAGATTGCCCAGGACAATGGTGTTTTAGCTGCAGGGAGTGTCTGCTTTCCCTTGGTTATTTCCTCTTAGGGCCAAGCACACTGTATACAGTAGGTGCTTAATGTTGTGTTGTCCTGTGCTGCACTGTCACACCCTGCCCCTGGGTTTGAAGACTGTGGTTTGGATGATTCTCTGGGGGCTGGGATCCACCTCTGCTTCTAAGACTGTGGGGCAGCCAATGCAAACATCTTCCTTGTCCAGAACAATCGGGCTGCACGAAGAACAAGGGGCCGGCCTGCCTGTGAACTCGGGCCGAAGGAGGATGCCCCAGGACCGGGGAGAGCCCCTGGCCACAAAAACGGGCCCCCAAAGAACCCACAGTCACTTTCCTTCTCACGCCTCTCTCCGCTGCTCCCAGGCGGGAGGGAAAGCTGCCGTCATTATGTTCCTTTCTCAGGACCAACGATGACCGTTCACTAATTTGATCTGGTTACCCGAAGAGCAGGAGAGCATAAGAGTCCATGAGAAGCAGTCATTCCCAGGAGCCTTTCGGCCGGTTTGGCAGAGCCCAGGGCTCTTCGCAGACAGCACTCGGATTTTTGAGTGCCGGTCCAAACCAAACTGCCAACCCTCTTGGGGTTTTGTCCGTCCCAAATTATGAGCTGAACTGTCATGACTAATGCTCAGCACATGTTCTTCTTCCAAGAAAAGGCCTCCAAGAAAAACAGGGGAACCACAAGATTGCCCTCCAAAGAAATGAAGCTAGGAAAAGGTGGGTTTACAAAGCTCTTCCCAAACAAAAACAATCTGTGTTCTCATGGAGCTGGTTTCAGCTCAAAGGGAGCCTGTGAGGGGCCAGATAGAATGCAAGGATTCAAGCCTTGAACACCCCAGAGGGGGGATGTTTTGAGAGTGAAACGATCAACTAAAAAATTGATGAGCAGTGATTTTGCAGAAAGGCAGCTAATGTACCAAAGGTGTTTGTTCTCTACGGTTCTCAGCCCAACATCCTTTAGGGTTCAGTTAAAATTCCTCCCCTCCCTCCCCGCGAGGAAGCCCTCTTGTTTACTCTGGCAGCAGCAATGTTTGCTTGTCTGTGGAAGCTTTTTTGAAGATGCCACATAGACATCAACCTTGGTTATAGTCTAATGTTTGAGGCATTTAACTAATGTTCTCTAATATTTCATGATATAGCAGGAAGTATGCTGCATAGGGAGCCAGAAACCTAGGTTTCTCCCAGCATCAATACTGTGGATGGTGAAAGCTGAAATGACTGAGGAAACAAAAGTCAAGCTTCCAAGCACACCAGTTTATTAAACAATTCCTGCCAATCCCCCAACAAATCAGAGCCAGGTCCCTTTCCTAAATTAGGCTGGACCCTGAATAGAGGAGAGAGAGATGTCTATACATTAAAAACAATTAATTAAATAAGGTCAATTAATTTATAAGGTGATCTCATTTCTAACTGGAGAACAGGTACAATTCCCTGAATTCAGAAAAAGAGGTGTCACACTCCTTCCAAGTGTCTATAAACAAAGTTAACAATCCTTGGACTACACAAACTCTAAACTCATCTGCTAATACCAGTTTTAAACCATGATCTATGATTTAGTGAGTTTTATCTCCTCTATCAGACTCCCTGAGGGCAGAAAGCATCTTTCCACCTTGGCTTCCGGATCACTAGTCTCTATATAGATCATTGTTTCTTTAAGAATCTGACCTGTTTGTCTATGATTGGGAAAATCATGGAAAGGACTACATTAGAGGTCATTGAGTCCAAAGACGAGATTGAAGAAGGAGGTTTTGTCTCTTAACATGCACATCAGTTTTCACCATCCCAGTCCCAGAAAGCTCACTGTTTACTCCAGCAGCAAAAATATATTTTTAAACTCCCATGCAGAAAAGCTGACTACCATTTTCCCTTCATAGAACCTGAGTCAGATTTAGGAGCAAATATTACAATTCAATCAAGAAAAGCATGACATCAAATTTATGTCTGTAGTTACAAAAATCAAACACAGATACTGGCTTTAAATGAAAAGTCTTTTAAGGGGGGTGCAGTTTGGCTGTGGATAGGGGACCTTCATTGATGCAGCTGAATTGGAATAGTTCCCATGGAGCCAGGAACAGTGAATCACCATAAGGCTAGTTTGTGCATTTTAAGCCATCAACATATCTTAGCCACTGTTAAAATGATTTTCCGTTGTGCAATTACATCTTGATTTTATTAAGCATCTAAGATTGCTTTTAGCTCCCCAAGTCTTCAACTCTGAGAAATCATGAATCTATTTTAAACGGTAAACTTAGTAGCTCTGTTTCATAGTAATCTATATAAGCTCCCTGAATATAGAGACTGTCTTTTGCCTCACTTTGTATCCCCAGGCTGAGCGCAGTGTGGGGCACATAAAAGGCATTTAATAAGTGTTTATTAATTAATTGAAGGTTGAATTTACAAAGAAAAAGCTTTAAATATTACTATGTGCAAGTCATTGTGTCAAATAACTTCATATAAAAATAGAAAGTCCCTGCTTTCAAGGAGCTCACATTCTAATGTGGGGAGGCAACACATGTAGGAGGCTTCAGCTGTAAGTGGAATGGAAAGATCCTTAGGGTGTCATGGCAAAGCAGATGGAAATGTGTCTTCTTTAATGTCATTTCCACTAATAAAGCACATTAGTTCCTGATGTTCAAGAATGTGACAGTGCCAAGGAATTTGGTGACAAGGATTTTCTCTTTTGGGTCTTTAGCAGACAAGGCTGATGAGCAAATAGGAGCTGTAGCACCTGTGGAGGAAGTTTCCAGGTCATATCTCCACAAGATTTGTATCCCTGGACCATTATTCCAAGGCGAAAGGGCTGAGGTGTGGAAAGTGCTGCTGTACCCAGGGCTTTGAGCTTCCCTAACCATACATAGATGGCTACTGGCCAGTGGCTGGTGTAGATCAGGGATGATGAACCTTTTTTTTTTTTTTTTTTTTACACCAAGAGCCACTTGGATATTTATAATATCATTCACAGACCATGCAAAATTATCAAGTGAAAGAATGCAAATAATGGGAGGTTACTGTCACCTGTGGTTGCCTTGGCAGGGCCAGGCCAAATGATTTCATGGGCCTCCTATGGCCCACAAGCCAAGTGTTTCTCACCCCTGGTGTAGGTGATGGCTAGAGTGAAAAAGACATCAATTCCCTTCCCTGGCCTATGGTTACAAGGGCAGATGGTCTGGGGGACACTGCTATTCTCCAGGCTCTTGGTACTATGCTGATTTCACCAGGATCTGAGGAGAGGTAGTGCTTGAGGTGGTACTCTATGTTCTGTCCCACCTAACCTGGAATGCTAGATATTCATTATATCCTCTCTAGGTTTGGGGATAACACACAATCCTGCTTCTCTTCCTATCTAACTACACCCCAGTCTCCATTGCAGGATCATTATCTTAGCCATTCCTGCTAATCCTGGATATATGGCAGAATTATATCCTGGGCCCTCTTCTCTCCTCCTTCTCTACTATTTTACTGATTTCATCAGCTCCCAAGGATTCAATTATCATTTCTATGTAGATGATTCTCAGATCTACTTATTTCAACCTTAACCTCCAGCTTCATATCTCCAGTTATCTGAGGTATATCCCATAGACATTTTAAACTCAACAAGTCTATAACTGAATTCTTTATATTTCTGCCAAACCTTTTCTGGCTTTACTATGAAGGGTAACACATCCTCCCAGTCAACCAGGCTCACAACCTAGGTGTCTTTCTGTTTTACTCAGATATCAGTGATCTACTTCAACTCATTAGAGTTAGAGATAGGATTAGGACCTAGATCTCTCCTGATTCTTAATCAAATACTCTTTCTACTATCCCCTATAAACAAGATGGGTGTACATATAATTGTAGAGTTAATAGACAATAATAAAGACAGAAGTGCTCTAAGGAAATACGAGGAAGACATCACTTCAAGCTGAAGAAATCAGGAAAGACTTCTCCAAGAGGTGGCTCCTCAGATCATTCATGAAGCAAGAGGGAAGGGATTTAGAGATCACTGACTCCAGGTCACTCATTTTGAGATGAGGCTGAAGAAGGAGCTTCTGGCACATGAACATGCATGGAGAACTAGAGGATCTAATGAGACAAAGAGAGGAAACCTGAGAAATGGCTTATGTAAATTCATGGAGGTGGAATAGGGTAGTTTAGAATCAAAGTTGACTATGCAAAGTGGATGACTGGGAATTGAGGATGTAAAGTTAGCTTTGAATGACAAACTAAGAAATTGCATTCGATCCTTATATGAAGTTGAGTCTCTGGAAGTTTTTGAATGAGGGACATGGTCAGTCTGATATTGAAAGCTTTGTGACAGATGAACTAGAGAGAGAGGAAAAAGGATGGAGGCAAAGGTATTAGGAGACTATTACCATAGTTCAAATAAGGGCCGATAAGTCTTACGCAGGGGTTGTAGATATGGGGATAGAAAGGATGGACAGATGCAGGAGCTGTCCTGGAGACAGGATCCACAACAAGTGGCACCTGAATGGATGTGGGAAGTCTTGGAGAGGGAGAAACTAAGGAGAATTCACAGTCTGAATAGAAATTGAGCTTCTTCCTGCTCCTATTTCTCAAAGAAAAGCAATAGGAAGAAAATTCTATTTTCTCTGAAAAAATACTTTAAAACATAGCTTTCACAGGGGAAAGAAAGAGGAATATAGAACTTGGAAAAAGTCAGAATGTCATTAGAAGTCTTCACTTTGGGGTTCCTTCTCAAATCTAATGAGTAAATCACGTGATGCTGACTCTAATTCTACTTTGCCTCTTTGCACTCCAGATCCTAAGTGCTGTGATCTGACCTATTAAACCCTAAGCACCGTGGGCCTTGCCATCCACCCTGCAGCTAAACTATTTTATATGTACTGTCTTCCCCAATTAAAGTATGACCTTCTCAAGAGCAAGGTCTGATTTTTTTAAATATGCATTTCCAGTGCTTAACACAGTGCATAGCAAATAATAAACAGTTAATAAACACTTTTTATCCATTCATTCATTTAAAAAAAAATGTTCTCTGGGAAATGAGTTGGGAAACCAAATCAACTTTCAGATGACACATCCATGATTATTTTTAGTCACTGTTGGCTAATCCTACAAAACTACCAATCAACGAGAACTATTTATTAAGCCCCATGCACTAAGCACTCTGCTAGGCACTGGGGGAAATATGGAGTATAAGACACAAATGCTGTCCCATCATTTATCCCCCCTGACCCCATCCTGGGGACATTGGCTTTTGTCATTTCCATGCAGTGCCTATATTTATAAACTACAAATGGCACGCATTAATGCTTGCTTTGCAACAGAAATCAGGTCAGATATAATGGCAATGTTGCTTCCAGATGATGAAGAATACATTTCCTTCCTTTCTGTTAAGAGTAAACTCTAATAAAGGAAAGTGATCATCCTGTCAGTCACTGAATTAGGCAGTTTTGTTTAACTGTTTCCCATGGGAAAGTTTCCACGGGGAGCTGTTGATTGGGTGATAATTGATGTGTCAAAACAAAATGTATCAATAACCCAGGAAGATCTGGGTCCAAATCCTGTTTTTGTTTCATATTGGCTTCATGACTGTAAGAAAGTCACTTAGCTGCCGAGTGTCCTAATAAACCTGCTAAGTCTATAAAGTCTCAGAAAAGATGGTGTTTTGTGCTAGAGAGGACAGTTTTCTCATTGGAAGTTCCCTAAACACCAAGAAAATCATAGGTCCAGTGAAAAATAAAATGTTTTAAATTAAATACTTATCCATGCCCTAATTTTACACTTCTTATATAATAGACGAGTTTAGGAAACAAAACAAAATTCAAAAAAAGAAATTCGGTGAAAATTTAAACCTATTAACCACTGAACATGACAGTAAGTAATCAAAGGATCATAAGTGTTAAAGCTGAAAGGAATTTAGTAATAACCTAATCTAAATCTCTTAATTTTATAATGTGGAGGTGAAAATGACATCCAAAGAGGAAGGCAACATTTACCTTGAGTTCAAACAGATGGAGAGAGTGAGGTATTAATGGAGTCCTCTATCTGACTCCTAATCCAGTGTTCTTTCCATCACACCATGTTTCAGTCAGCTTGTTTATATTTTTCTTTTCCCAAACTTCAGCGTTACAACACTTTAATCTACCATATTTTTAAACACAAATTGTTGTTGTTGTCCAGTTGTTTCTTAGTTGTGTATGACTCTTCATGGCCCTATTTGGGGTTTTTTTGGTGGAAATAGTGGAGTGGTTTGCCATTTTCTTCTCCAGCTCCATTTATAGCTGAGGAAACTGAGGCAAACAGGGTTTAAGTGACTTGCCTAGAGTCACACAGCCAATAAGCATCTGGGGCTGGATTTGAATTCATAAACAGGAATCTTTCTAACTCCAGGCCCACACTCTATTCACTGTGGCCACCTAGTTGCCCCAAAACAAACACTTCACAATTGTATAAAGCTTTAAAAGGTTTACAGAGTACTTTGATATTCATTGTGTCATTTTATCATATGCCTTACCATAATTCCGTGAAATAGATATAAATATCATTATCCCTGTTTTACAGGGAAGGAAACTAAGGATCCAAGAGGCTTAATTACAGTCACAAAACTAGTAAAGTCACAAGAGTAGAATCTGAATCCATTCTCCGGGTCCTGACTTCTTTTCATTACACTACTATGCTCGAGGCAGTTAGGTGGTGCAGTAAATCAATTATTGGGCCTGGAATCAGAAAGAACGTGAGTTTAAATCCAGCCTCAGATATTTACCAGTTTGTGACCCTGGAAAATCACTTCCCCAGTATTATCAAATGCAAAATGGGACCAATAATCGTGCCTAAAGTGGTTAACATAGTGCTTGGTGCATAGTAGGTACTTAATAAATGCTTGTTTCCTTCCTTCTTCCCTCTATTCTTTCCTCCCTCCCTTCTTTCCTTCTTCCCTCCCTTCCTTCCCTCCATCTTTCCCTCTCTTTTCCTTCCTTCCTTCCTTCCTTCCTTCCTTCCTTTCTTCCTTCCTTTCTTCCTTCCTTCCTTCCTCTCTCCCTCCCTCCCTCCCTCCCTTTCTTCCTTCATTCCTTTTTTCTCTCCTTCCCTTCTTCCCTCCTTTCCTCCTTTTCTCCCTCCCTCTGTCTCACTGTCCCTTCTTTCCTTCCTTGCTAACTGAGTCACTTTAGGATTACAGGATTTCAAGTTAGAAGGACATTTCTGAAATTGTTTAATCCAGGAGTCAGTAAACTACTTACCGAGGACCAAATCTAGTGCCTGTCTTTGTACAAGTCTGAGGTTAAGAATGATTTTTACATTTTAAAATATAATAAAACTTTATTTTAAAATATTAAAGCCACTCATCTTCCTGGGCCATACAAAAATAAGTGGCAGGCTGGTTTTGGCCTGTATAATATCTAATCCAAATATTCTTCATTCTTCAGCTAATGAGGAAACCCAAGCCAGAACAATACCACTTTCTCCATATGCTCACCCTAATGGGCTTATGATCATATACCTTTTGTATTCTCCATTCAGATTTTAACCTCAATACTACAGTTAGGAGTTGAGGCACCTCTCTGTCATTTTTTTTTAATAAAGCTTTTTATTTTCAAAACATATGCATAGAAAGTTTTCATCATTCATCTTTGCAAAACCTTGGGTTCCAATTTTTTTCTCTCTTCCTTTCCCTACCCACTCTCCTAAATGGCCAGTAGTCCAATATATGTTAAATATTTGCAATTCTTCTATACATATTTCCCCAATTATCATACTTCACAAGAAAAATCAGATCAAAGAGGGAAAAATGAGAAAGAAAACAAAATGTAAACTAACAACAGTAAAAAAGTGAAAATACTATATTGTGATCCACACTCAATCCCCTGCAGTCCTCTTTCTGGGTGCAGATGGCCCTCAACAACACAAGACCATTGGAACTGGCCTGAATCACCTTACTGTTGAAAAAAGCCATGTGCATCAGAATTGATCATCACAGAGTTTTCTTGTTGCCATGTACAATGATCTCCTGGTTCTGCTCATTTCACTCAGCCTCTCTTTATATAAGTCTCTCCAGGCTTCTCAGAAATCATCCTGCTGGTTATTTCTTATAAAACAACAATATTCCATTACTTTCATATACCGTGTCTTCTTTAGCCATTTCCCAACTGATGGGCACCCAATCAGTTTCCAGTTCATTGTCACTACAAAAAGGGCCACTACAAATATTTTTCCTGCCATCTTTCTAGGGGCATTATGCTAAATGTTATTACTCAAGGTCAGAAATAGTTCCTGGTTTATAAATCTGGAGCAACAATCAGGAAGTGATGACTTCAAAGATTTAGAGGGACCTTTTCTAGCCCCAGAAAATCCCATCCCTGTCTGTCTTTAGGTTCTTTTGCCAGATCTTCATCCATGTCAGTCAATTAACCATGAATCTTCCCCAAAGCTCCCAAGGATCCTAAGCATTCTTCTCTTTTCCAACTTAAAGACTTCCAGGGTTTCAATTATCATTTCCATGGAGATGATTTCCAGATCTATACATCCAGCCGTGATTTCTATTTTTTCACTTTTATACGATTTTGAGTTTCAAATTTTTTTCCATCTTGTCTGTCTTCCCCCCTCCCAAGATGGCAAGCAATCTGATATGGGTTATGGCACGTACAATTATATTAAACATTATTCATATTGTGATAGAAGAATCAGAACTAAAGAGAAAAATCAAGACAAAGAACAAATAACAACAAATGAAAATAGTCTTCCAGCTGGCTGCCTCAAGTCTCTTCCAGTTGTATCCAACCCTTTGTGAACCTATTTGGGTTTTTTTGGGCAGAGATAATGGTTTGCCATTTCTTTCTTCAGATCATTTTACACTGAGGCAGATGGAGTTAAATGACTTGCCCAAGATCACATGGCTAATAAGTGTCTGAGGCGGGATTTAAACTCAGATCTTTGTGAGTCCAGGGCTGATGCTCTATCTACTGTGTCCTACTGACACTTTACTCTTTCTATATATTCTAAGAAACAGCCACTTTGGTGATTGATTACTCAATCACGATGCTCCAACTTGTCTCAGTACATTTTCATCAGCCATATCCCATACATGAACTATTCTCCCTCTTCACTTAACCTTATCAAATCTGAGATGATCTATAAAAATCCTCTGCTTGGTATTCAAAATCCTTCAAAACCTAATCCTTCCTCCTTTTTCAGTCTTCTTATATCTTATTCCTCACCACATATTTTTCAATTCAATGACACTATTCTCCTGACTATTCCTTGAACAAGACACTCTATTTTTCAACTCTGGACATTTTCTCTGGCTGTATCCCAGGCCTGGAATACTTCCCCTTCTAATCTCTTTCTACTGGTTTTTCTGGCTTCCTTTAAATCCCACATAAAATCCCCCTTAGGAAGTCTTTCCTAACTCCTCTTAATTATAGTGTCTTTCCCCTCTTTAATTATTTCCTACTTATCCTGTATATTTGATACATATTTGTTTGCTTATTGTCTCTCTCGTTAGATAGTGAATTCCTTGAGGGGCAAGTTCTATCTTTTGTCTCTTTTGTATCTTCAGCAATTAATACATTGCCTAGAATATAGTCAGTGATTAATAAATTAATAAATTGACTGACAGTTCTTACCCTTACCTCCTGAGTTCCCTGGCTTCCTTCCTCAGCTCATAACCCAGGTTCTGAAGAAAGTCTTACTTTTGTCTTCCATTCTTTCAGCTGTTAATATCTTCCTTTAATAAAACAGTAAGTAAATATTTATTAAATACCTACTAGACATCACGTTGTTGTGCTAAGTGATGGGAATACAATTATGAAAAAAGATTGTCCCTGTCCTCAAGGAGCTTATGATCTAATCTTCCCTCTAAAATTGCTTTCCATTTACACTTTATATTTTTGTATGTCAGCTGCTTACAAATGGTCTCCTTTGTAAGAATATGAGTTCTTTGAGGGCTGATATCGTGTTTTTGCCTTTCTTGGTATCCCTAATATTTAACACAGTACCTGATACACACTAAGTACCTGACAAATGCTTGTTACCTTACTGATTGTTTTGAAAATACTGTTTTCTAATCCAACTAGAAAGCCACTTATCATCTGTGGCCAATTCAATCTCTTGCCACCATCATTCTGGACATCCATTACCAAATGCTTGCTGATTAGAATATATCTTGCTTACAATCTGGCCCATCCCAGTCACTTTGGGAAATACAGAAGGAAAGATGTGGATAAAAATGAACAAATCCATGCCTCCAGCCAAGCAAATAGTTTCAAGATGACCTGTTGGTGGAAGGCCAGAAGCATTACCTTCATCCAGAGGAAGGCAAGAGAGCTATGTAGTGAGACTTAAAGCATGACATAACTTCCCCTCACACACACATTTGGTGACAAAAACCAGATGATGGATTGGGGGACAGACATAAATAAGGAAGCTCTGAAGAAGACAAAAAGCTCTTGGGCCTTGAGGGAAAATGAAAACCCAAGATTTTTAGAAAATGAAGTTTTCCCAAAAAGAAAAACCACAATATAAATACCCCAAAGTCTTTCTCAGAAGATAATTAGTCATCAGTGACCTGTAAGTCATTTAATCAGCCAGCAAGCATTTATTAAGCATTTATATGCTAGTCGTGGTACTAAGTGCTAGGAATACCAAAAAAGGCAAAAACCAAACAAAACCTGTTCTTGCTGTCATCCAGGGCTCACAGTCTAATAAGGAGAGGCAACATGTAAACAACTATGCACAAAGAAGATATACAGGATAAATAAGGGGATTAGGAAAGGCTTACCACAGGAGGTGGGATTTCAGTGGAGACCTGAAGGAAGCCAGGGAAAACAAGGGAAACCAGGAGGCAAAGATGAAAAGGGTGAGAATTCTAGGCAGAGGGAACATCCAGCAAAAATGCAGCTCAGATCACAAAATCTTAGAGACAGATATTGTTTAGAAATAACATAGCCAGGGCAGCTAGATGGCACAGTGGATAGAGCACCAGTCCTGAAGTCAAAAGGACCTGAGTTCAAATCTGGCTTCAGACACTTAACACCTCCTAGATGTGTGATCCTGGGCAAGTCACTTAACCCCAACTGCCTCAGCAAAATAGTAATAATCATAATCATAAAGTCTAAATTTCTATTATACAGATGAGAGAACTGAGATTCCAAAAGGAAAAGATACTTGCTTACACAGTGTGCCCATGGAAACTAGGATGAGAACCCAGGTCTTCTGACATCCAGTTCAGAGTACCATTAGCTACCTTGTGCAGCATGTCTTCTGAGCATCCATAGCCAGATGCTATATTGTCATCAGACACGGGAACCTGAGTTCTCAACCTCATGGATTTGACCAAACTGTTCATCATCTTCTAGTTCTCTCTTCACCTGAGCAGATTAACAGCCTTGATTAAGCAAGAGACAACACTGACCAGATGGTTCTCCGTGCTTCACCTGCCCTACTCAGAGAATTCTCTAGTTCTCTCTCCTAGAATCCTCCAGGAGAATTTTCTATACCACAATATAGTCCAGAGAGCGATGGACTGGAAGTCAAAAACCCTAGGTCTAAATCCCAAATCCGTTACTTATACTCTTCTTGTGTACTCCTGAATGAGTTACTTTGCCTTTCTAGAATGCAGCTTCTCTCCTATTAACCAAGAGGGTTGGATGTAAGATTTCTAAGATCCCTTCTGGTTCTAGATTTTGCCACTGGACAATAACTCTAGAGGAGAGAATGAGACTGACAACTTTGCACAGCATTGTCTCACTCATATCCAATTCATGCACAAGTCAGGACATCATCCTCATCATGTCACTGGTCCCCTTTGAAAATTAATAAAAACAAAATAGCAACATGAATTCTATGACTTTGATAGTTGTCCTTTGTTCACAAAGAGAACCAAAATGATATCACTATGTTAGTCAAGTTATGTCACTGGAAAACTCTATTATTAGAAATACCAACTTTCTTAGCAATAATAACGGTAAAGTCCACTCTCCAGAATGGCTTCTTTTCTAGGCAACTGCAAGGACTTTTCTTGGGAGCTGATGTTGGAAAAGATTTGAGGAGCAGAATCTGTATTTTGTCTTCTGTCAGAAAAAGGGGTGGGGCTGAATGATCTCTGAGTTCCCATCTTGCTCCAATAGTCTATATTCTAAGGTTCCTTCTGGCTCTAACATCTTAAGTCTGTGATTCTGTAATTCTACTTGAGCATACAGACACAGCTATTTACCTCCATAGCACCGGTTCCCTTCCCCACTGTCCATGATAGAGGTTGGTATAGAAAAGAAGTGTATGATACAATTCTCCTATATAATCTCTGTGTTGACTGATTTTGCCTGCGCTTCTTTGTCACAAAGAAAATCTCACTCAGGGGGTGTAGATATATCCAGAATGACTGAGATGTTAAAAGAAGGGATAATAATAAAACTTTTTAATGTAATAACTTGTAATCTATTTTCCAAAACTGACACAAGGACTATATATAAATAAAATGTGAAAACATAGTTTACAGAAATAAAGACAGGCAGAATTGGAAAAATATTAATTGTTCATTACCAATGTAATAAAAATGACAGTGCTATCTAAATGAATTAATTTATTCAATGCCATAGCAATCAAAATATCTATTTTATAGATAAAAGCACTATTTTATAGAACTAGAAAAAATAATGATGAAATTCAAATGAAAGGAAAAAAAATCAAGATTATGAAAAGAAATAATGACAAAGAAGAGGAATTAAGAGATCCTAGCAGAGACCATCTCAGACTTTGTTTACAAAGCAGTAATTATTTTTTAAAAATTTAGTGGAAAGAACATTGGATTTAGAATCAGGAAAACTTGAATTTCAATCCTCCCTTAGATACCAATTGTGTGACCCAGCTTCCATTTTCTCATCTGTAAAATGGGATAATAACAGCATTTCACAGGGACATTATGAAGATGCAAGATAATATGTAAAATGTTTTGCAATCTTTAAAGCATTATGTGAATTTGGTTTCCCTGTTAATTTTTTTATTATGCTGAGGAATTTGTATTTTGTCATAGAGGTAATAGGAAAACCATCCTTGTTCTCCCCACATAGAACCTCAGAGGGTATCTGGTCCACATTTTCCCAGAGCAGGAATTCTTTTTATAAGATGCTTTACAAAAGCCCATCTAAATCTCACCTGAAGCATTTAAAGTAAAGAAAGCCCATCATCTCCAAAGGCTCTACTTTTGATAAGACTATAGACTTAGAGGGACCTTGGAGGCCATCAAATCCAAATTCCTCATTTTACTGCTGAGGAAACTGAGGTAGAGAGAAGTAGTGACTTGCCCAGGATCACACAATGAATATGTGGCATTGGACTCCAGATCTTCCTGGTTCCAAATCTAGTGTTCTATCCACTGTACAGCATTACCTCTTTTGGATAAAGATGATTATTACCATTTGTTGGTGGTGATTTCCCCATTGATCTGCAAATGGAATTTTTCTTACATCTTTCAAAAACACACATGTACCATTTTACATTGCAGAAATTGGTGTTTCATCATTTTTCTATTAGCTTGAAAGTTCCATGAGAATGGGGAACAAATGTACCTTTCTATCCTGCTAAAATGCACCTTTCTCTCTTGCTAAAATGTGTGCTTTGCACACAGAAGGTGCTTAACAAGTGTTTATTAAATTGAACTGGGTGAATTGTTTTCTCCTGAATCTGTTCTAATTCCTCTCAGAATGTCTCTGTCCTGCATCCCAATAGCACCTAATACTCAATGCAGAGCAAATCTGGTTTTTCTCCCCAGAATTTCCTTGAAATATCTGCCTTTGTCCAGGTCAGAGTCTCAGAGTTCTCTTCTCACCCTTCACCATTTCCCTGCAGCCCTCCTTTTAAAGTCTTTTTTGTATTAGTTGTTTCTATTCAGGAACTATAGATATTTAACCTGGAGGAAAGAATAGTCAGTTTATAATCCCTGCCTTCAAAGGGAAGTCATATGGAAGAGATTAGACTTGGTCTATTTAGCCCTAGGAGGCAGAAACAGAAGCAATGAATTTTGGTCAGCATTTTTATCAATGATTTGGATGAAGGGATAGATGTTATGCTTCCCAAATTTACAGATAATATGAAACCTAGAGAAATGGCTAACAGATGGACAGTCTGGATATAAATATAATATACAAATATAAGAAAAAGAAAACTTTATGGATGGAAGGATTTTAGGATCATCTAGTACAATCTATACTTGAAGAATACCCCCACCATGTAACTAATAAATTGGTCATCCAGTCTTAGTTTGGAAACCATCTAGAAAGATGAAATTTAATGGGGACAAATGTAAATCCCTGGATTAAAAAAAAAGTCAACTGCACAAGTATATGATAAAGAAAAGTGGCTAAACAGCAATCCACTTCTGAAAGATATAAACCATGAATTAAATGTCAGTCAGTTCTGTGAAATAAATGGTAGACAAACAAAAATGTCAATGCTGTCATAGGCAATATTAAGGAAAGCCCAGTATCTAGATCTATGGAAGTGTCAATGCTGATGCATTCTACCCTGGTCAGAGAACAAGAAAAACATCCCTTTGATAAAGTCTGGGTACCATGTTTTGGGAAGGACATTGACCAACTGAAGAATACCTAGGGTAAAGTAGCCAGGATAGAAAGGCAACATTAATCACTTTTGATGGGCAAGGCACTGTGCTAAGTGCTGGGGATGCAAAAAAAAAAAGTCCAAAAAAAGCATTCTTTGTCCTCAAGGAGCTCAGTCTAGTGTGGAAGGCAGCTTGCAAACAGTTTCTTAATCTCTGAAAAGAGGGGTTTAAAGTAGAGGTTTTCTAAAGTCTTTCCTATTTGCTTCTATGAAATATCAGTAAGCAGTTGCCCAATAATGTGAGTTAGCTCTGAGTGTTGCCTGTCCCCAGAGACCCAGCTTAGGTCCTTCTGTTGTGCACACTTCCCAGCAGCCTGCTTTACATTATGCTGTGGTCTCTACACAAATACTTGACCTAGAAGCAATGATTAAGTACAGACTAAGGACTTAAAAATTAAGTGTTGCAAGATCATACCACATGAACATCAAATGAAATGAAGGATTTGGGATGGAGAGGAGGTATTTAGATTAGAGAAGAGAAAGCTTAAGGGGGGCATGATAGCTGTCTTCGAGTGGGAGAGTGGAAAGAACATTCAGTTTGAAGTCACATGAACCTATTATAAATCCCAGCTCTGCTACTTACGACTTGTATAATTTTGGAAAAGTCAACCCAGTTCTTTTCAGATTCATTTTCTTCCTCCATAAAACGAGAGTACTGGTCTTGCGCAGTAATGCCCAACTCTTTGTGCCTCCCTTTGGGGTTTGCTTGGCAACAATATTGGGGTAGTTTTGTCATTTGCTTCTCTAGCTCATTTTTTAGGAAAAAACTGAGGCAAACAGAGTTAAATGATTTGCACAGGGTCACACACCTAGTAAAGGTCTCCAGACCCAGAGCTCAGTCCACTAACTCCTAGTATTCTTTCTTGAAAACTCTCCATCTTATTTAGCTTGAGATTTTTTTCAGCTTGGATCATGGATTCTAGCCTTGCCCATTGTGCAGAATATATTGATCCAGATGAGAAACCATTGAACATATAAAATCACTCTCAATATCACACTTGACAAAGTTTTGTACTTTCCACATAGCTTGTTGGCCTGTGAAGAGTTAACATCCTATTTAAAAATATTAAATTAAGGAGTATTTATAGGATTAAAATATATCTCATTTATGTATATTTGGATCTTCAATCAGCTTAAAACAGTATCATCTATGACATAGATATGCAGTATAACAGTTCTGCTGTACTATATGTGACATAATCAGAAACAGTGCTCAGAAGCCTTTACAGAGGTAATTAAGAGTAAATCTTTTGAAGTCGTTTGTTTTTGTTCTTACAGACATCACTCATCTTAAAAATACCAAATAAAAATACCTTTTAGATGCACAACCAACATGGTAAAATAAAACAAAGGTCAACTTGAGATGTCTCAAAAGCTTATCCAAGTTTTTCATTAAATTGGAAATCAAAAGACGAAAAATAATAGAAACCTAGAGAAATGCTTTAACCTTGGATAGTTTCTTTAAATCTCAAAAGTAATTTAAAAAGAGGATCAAATCCAAATTAAAATGCATATTTAATTTAAAAACATTTTCCCCTTATTACAAATTTTTTCCTTAATATTTTGATCTATAGGGATGCAGAAATTCAAAGAATACTCTCTTTAAACTGAAGTAATAAATATTGCTCATTTTAAACTGGTGCTGTGGATAGATTTCTTTTTTTCTGGTTATTGTTTTTAAATATTAAAAAAATAGATTCCTTTGTTAAAAAAAACAAATAAAAATGACTTTATTTTGAATATTTTACACTTCTGAAAATAAGTCAACAAGTTCATATGATACTTTTTACTTCATCAAAATTGAAAATGACACACTTGGTCTCCCTTGAAATTTCCTTCTTTATCAGGTAAAGGATGGGATAGATAAAAGACCATAGCCTTTGATTATGGGAAAAGGTATCAAGATGAAACCAGAGTGAAAGATCATTATTAGCAGAAGTCTTGAGAATTGGAATTACATTTCCTTTTAGGACCAGTCATTTATATTATAATTAACTACTATGGACAGATTTCCTCAGAATTCAGATGGGGAAGAAAAAGGTATGGGGGGGGGGGGGCTTGGATATTAATGGATTCTTCCATTATTTGGAATTTCATTGGTGCCTTGGATATCATTGGATTCTCCCACTATTTGCAATATCATTGGTGGTTTGGATATCAGTGGATATCATTGGATTCTTCTATTATTTGGGGGGGAGGGAAAAAACTCAGTTGATGGAATGAATAATTATGAGGGTGGGAGGAAGAGAGAGAAATACAAATTGGCCTTAAAATAACATAGATTCTTCCCAAAGCTTGCAGTAAGAGAGAAACTAATAGATTTTGATCAACAAGCTGTTTATCAAATTGGCATATAACCCTAAAGATTTTTATAGTGTCTTTATGTTGCATTTTTCAAAGATCATCACTTGGAGAATCAAAGAATTCCTGTCTGTTTTGATATTTCTGAGTTAGAATAAGAACTATGTACTTCCTAGCTGTGAGACCCTAGGCAAGTCACTTAACCCCAATTGCCTTAGCAAGAAAAAATAATAAGAACTATATATTGCAATTTATCCAATATTTCATTTTTCTTAAGTAAAATTACTTTTAATTTTAATTGTAAATATAAAAATATACTAATAACTATTTAAAAAAAAGAATACTGAAGCATGATGGGAACTCAGAAATCATTCAATCCAACTCCTTTTTCTGACAGAAAACAGAATACAAATATCACTGATTCTTTGATAGAGTGCAGTTTCCTCACTGTGGGTAGTTCCAAGGTTGTCCCTCAGAACTGAGAGCAAAATTTTCGATATGAGCTTTTACACCTCTGAAATCACCAAACACTATAAATCAAGGCTCTGAAATCACCAAACACTATAAATCAAGGCTTGATTTCTTGTTTTGTTGATTGTCTAAACTTAATAAAGTGATGGAAAAATGCTTATGATGTTAATAATTTAGAGGCAGTTAGGCAGGGCAGTGGTTAGAGAGCTAAGCCTAAAATCAGGAAAATCTGAGTTCAAATCTAGCTTCAGGCTTTGGACAAATCATTTAACCTCTGCCTCAGTTTTTTTCAATTGCAAAATGAGAATAATAATAGCACCTACCCCACCAGGGTTGTTGTAAGGATCAAATGAGTTAATATTTGTAAAACATTTAGCACAATTCCAGGCACATAGTAAGTGCTATATAAATGCTATTATCACTTTTACTATTTATTATTAGGGTAGATTAAACTTAAAAGTGACCTGCATATATTTGTGGAAGCTGATTACTAAATATTTACCTACATGCCCCCTGACGCTCTCCCCTCTACCAATTCTAATCTCACATTTTGAAAAAACTGTGGAAGTCACTTATGTAATTCTTACATGACTTTCACTAAATCCTTTGTGCTGATTATACTGATTTTTAGTATATCTTTTAGTATATCCAGTGTACCAATGAGGATAAACATTAGTATGTCTCAAAGACACATTTATATTACAATTACAGCTTAGCCGAGTCAAGAGAATATATAAGTCCACATACAGAGGGAAGTCTGGGGTAAATTTTTAAAAATACAATTTTCTTTCTAACAGTTTCCTATTTAGATACCCAATTTTTCACATTTTTGAAGGGTATTATTCTACCTTCTAAAATAAAAAGACTAATGATAATGATAAATAAATATTTATTTATAATAAATAATATTATTTTATATTATATATAATAATATAATTAAATAATATTAAAATAAATTATATAAATATTAATTATATAAAAATAATAAAATAAAAAACTAATAATAGCGGTTAATATTTACATAGCATTTACTATATTCCAGACACTGTGTTAAATAATTTAGGATTATTATCTCATTTGATCCTTACAACAACTCTGTGAAGTAGATGCTATTATCATCCCATTTTATAGATCAGTAACCTGAGGAACTCTGAAGTTAAGTGACTTGCCCAGAATCACACAGAATAGCGTCTGAGGCTAGATTAAACTTCAGTTATCCTAACTCTGGGCCCAATGCTCTGTGCACTGCCTACAAGGTTATCACTAATGGCCATAATTGGCGCACAAAGAAACATAATGGTTTTCTAAGTATCAGTAATGAACCAAAAAGTGATAACTTACATTCAAGCCATCAAACCTTAGACAATACCACTGTTTGTGGAAATTGGAATATCTATTCTTTGTCCCCTCTATTCCCATCTACCATGTGCAACATTTTACTAATTAAATCACAGACAAATCAACAAACTTATTTTGCTTTTGTTTCTTCAGCCCATGCTATTTGTAATGAGAAGCATATTTACCACATGCCAACAATAAAAGCTCTTCAGAACATAATCACTACATGAATCCAAAAGGGGATTAAAGAATAAATTAATTTTGTGCCAAGAAGGGGGAATTCTCTCAGTTTTTAGTCATTCTTCATGGGTTGCAAGATGAACCTGGTGTTGGTAGAAAAAACATGGACTGAGAGTCAGGAGACTTGCATTGCAGTCCCATGTTGGTCATTGATGTAGTGACACTGAACAAGTCTAATTCCCTCTGACTGTCCCATGGCAGGTTAGACTGGACGATCCCCAAGGTCCCCTCCAGGCCTGACATTCTATGCTCTGGTTTCTAAATTCCCACCCAGTGCAAAACACTCTGTAAGTCTATAACCTTTGGGTAACGAAATGTCTTTAAAGCCAATAATGTACTGTTTGATCATCTTAAATAGGAACTTATTTTGATTATCTTAAAATGAGCTTCCCACTGTGAACAGGAACTCCTGGTAACACAGAAGACTTATGTTTGAAATCAATAAAGAAGTGAGGATATCAATATGTACAAGGTATCCGAAAAATCTTAGTGCACTTTTAAATCTAAATAGCTTAAAATACACTTAGGATTCTTGATCAATTTATATTGTGATGTAGCTGAGCTAAACATTAAAGCATTGCTAATGTCCATGTTGAAAGTGGCAGTGTGGTGTGGTGGAATGTGCATAAATCCTGGACTTGGAGCTGAGGTTAAATCCCTTACCTTATATTTGTCAGCAGGGCAGCTGGGTGATACAGAGGATCGAGGGCTGACCCTCAAGTTAGGAAGACTTATATTTCTGAGTTCAAATCTGGCCCCAGACACTTACTAGCTGAGTAACCCTGCGTAAATGACTTAACCCTTTCTGCCTCAGTTTCCTCATCTGTAAAATGAGCTGGAGAAGGAAATGTCAAACCACTCTAGTACCTTTGCCAAGACAACCCCAAATGGGATCAGGAAAAATCAGACACTATTGAAAAATGATTTAATGACAATAAAACACTTACCCACTGTATAATTATGAGTTGTCATAATTTTTCTGATTATTTATTCATTTATAAAATGGGGAATATGGGTATATAATATCTGCTTCACAACACTATTCTGAAGACTAAATGAGATAGTACAGATGAAAGACTTTATTTATATCTTAAAACAATACTTAAACATAAAAACAAAACAACACCACTAATGATGAGGATAATAAAAGAGTAAGATTAAAGATATAGGATAGGACCATTTCTCCTCTCAGCCCTATCAAAGAGGTGAAAGAAGTAGTAGATGAAGGATTAGACTTGGAATCAGGAAGGCCTGAATTCAAATCCAGATTTTGTGCCTTTGGGCAAACCATTTAACCTCTTTCTACCTCAGTTTCCTCATCTGTAAAATTTAATCTATATCAGATTATTTGCTGTCTTGGAAAGGGGGGAGGTAAAGAAGGGAGGAAGAAAAACTTGGAACACTAAGTCTTACAAAAATGAATGTTGAAATCGATCTTTATGTGTATTTGGAAAAATACTGAAAAAAATTTTAAATGCTTTGCAAACCTTAAAGTACTATATAAATGCTGCTATTATTATTATTACAAAGATGAAAAGAATGCAATTATAATAAGTACGATATTATTGATTATTCTATCATGCACATTTTAGAGCCATGTATACTGAAGTAAATCACTTCACATCTTTTTATCAATAAATGGGATAATAATACAAATAATGCTCTCTTCACTGAGCAGTTGCAAAGACAATGCTTTGTAAATCATAAAGCAGCACTATTTCAATGTGAGCTCCTAATATTACTGATATTATTATTATTGGAAAATATTTACCAGTTGTTCAGGAAGTCAGTACTTCTGGGTTTACCTTGCTGATGCCAAAACCAGGCACGTGGCTAACATTAAGATCACCCAGATATTATTCAAAACAATCTAATACCCATATCATTGACATTTACACCAGTTCTAGGTTTTAGCTTTATCATAATCACAGAATCATAAACTGTCAAAAAATAAACTAATCATAAGCTGGAAAGACATTACAGTCTAGCAAAAAGGCCCTGGAAATGAAGCCAGAAATCCTAAATTTGAGTTCTGACTCTGGCACTCACTAGCTCTGTGTAAAGAGATTTCTGATTTCTCTAAACCTTCTCAGCAAAAATAGGGCTAATATTTGTTTAGTTGCTTTTTAGTCATGTCCGACTCTCCATGACCTATTTGAGGTTCTCTTGGAGTGGTTTGCCATTTCCTTCTCCAGCTCATTTTACAAATGATGAAATTGAGGTAAATAGGATTAAGTGACTTGCCTAGAGTCACACAGCTAAGGATATCTGAGAATCTGAGATATCTCAGGTTTTCCTGACTCAAGGCCAGGTACTCCATCCACCTGCTTGTCCCTTGGGCTAACATTACTTTGTACTAAAAGCACTTGTAAACCTTAAAACGCTACAGAAATATATGCTTTTACAATGTCTAAGCCTTTCATTTTAAAATAAGAAAATACATGTTACAGAAGTCAATAAATGATAGAGCACAAATTTTTTTCTTGACTGAATTATGCTTTTTCCATTAGCTTTCACATATGATAAGAAAGAGAAATGGGAAAGAGGTAGGTAAAACAAACACCATACACTGAATTGGGATTGGGAATATTATGAGACCTGTTAAGGTTGATTTTAAAAAGACTTGGAAAGATGTACATGAACTGATGCTGAGTGAAGTAAGCAGAACCAGGAAAGCATTATTATCAACAGCTGGATTGTGCAATGATCAACTATGATAGACTTGGTTTTTCTCAGTAGTTCAATGATTGAAGGCAATCCCAACGAACTTTGGATGGAAAACATCAATTGCATCCAGAGAGAGAGATTGAATGTAAATTAACACACACTAATCTTCACCTTTTTTTCCTCATGATTTTTTCTCTTTTGTTCTGATTTTTCTCTCTCAATATGTATACATGTAGAAATATATAGCAAAAATAAATGTATAACAAAAAATAAAAATAACGAATTTTTTTTAAAGAGACCTGATTATGATTTCAGAGAGGCCTGGAAAGACTTGTGTGAATTCATATTGAGTGAAGAGAGTAGAACCAAGAGGATACACAGCAACAATGTAATGATTAACTGTGATGGACGTGGCTCTTTTCAAGAATGAGATGATTCAGGCCAGTTCTAATAGACTTGTGATGGAGAGAGCCATCTGCATCCAGAGAGAGGACTATGGAAACCAAATGTGGATAGCATTTTCACTTTTTTTGTTGTTGCTTGCTTGCTTTTTGTTTTCTTTCTCAATTTCTCCCTTTTTGGTCTGATTTTTCTTGTGCAGTATGATAAATGTGAAAATATGTATGGAAGAATTGAACATGTTTAATATATATTGGATTATTTGCTGTCTAGGGGAAGGGATGGAGAATGGGGGGTAGAAAAATTTGGAACACAAGGTTTTTGTAAGGGTGAATTTTGAAAACTATCTGAACATATTTTGAAAATAAAAAGCTATTATTTAAAAAATTAAAATGAGACCCGTTAAGAGGGAACCATGAGATTTTTAAATACCAACTTATATATCTATTCTGATTACCCTTTGGAATCACACATTTGTATCTCTTTCATGTATTCTATGAAGAAAGAATGGTAATTCCTTCCCACCGGTGAAAATCACCATCCATCAACAAAATAGTTCAGTTTTGAAGGTTTATTACATTGGGCCCAAAGCCAAGATAACTCTTTCTCATTGTACAATAGTCAAATCAGTCTCTTTCATGATTCTTTTAGTCATTTTCAATCACATTTGATTCTTAGTGACACCTTCAAGAGGGGGGTTTTCTTGGCAAAGATACTGATTTCTCATTTCTTTTTCCAGTTCATTTTACAAATGAGGAAACTGAGGCAAATAGGGTTAAGTGACTTGCTCAGGGCCATACATTTAGGGAGTGATTGAGGCAAGATTTGAACTTAGATAAGTCTTTCTGATTCCAAGCCCAGCACTCTATCCACTGTCTCACAGTTTCAGTAAGTAGTAATCAGAGTCTAAACACCAGAGACATTCTAGCACAGGGGGAAGCCACAGTCTCTACTCTCCTAAGCCTTTCTCCTTGCACAATAGGAAGTAGGGCCACATCAGCCCATTGGCATGTCAGACAGCTGCCCCTTGGCCAGTTTACATAGCTGAGAAAGCAGTTCTCGGGTGTTTGCCAAAGATACATTCAGCTTTAAAATATGTTTCACAAATTCTTTGGTCAGCTGCTTATGGTTTCAAAATCAGTCTTCTTCCCTGGTGGTGGTGGGTACCCTTTCCAATGCAAATACTGGCACAAGCTATGTATGCCCCAGGCTAGATAGGGGAGTGCAAAAAACACTCTCTGAGAAGACAAGAAACCAGGGTGCTAGCTTAATGACTCTGAGAGGCATTTGTATTGATGATCCATTTGGTTCTTCTGTGACTCAGGTTCATCATCTTTAAAATGGGGATAATACCTACTTTACATGCTTCATGGCAGATGGGAGAAGCAAATGAGAAAACAAATGTGAAAGCACTTGGAAAGGAGAAGAGAACTTCTGCTTTGAAACAGGGTTTCCTACTTAGACTCAGGTCAATTCTCTACAATCCCCATTTTTTCATTGTTAAGATATTTTTCAGTCATGTCCAGTTCTTTATGACTCCAGTTGGGGTTTTCTTGGCAAAAATACTGGAGTGGCTTGTCATTTCCTACTCCAGCACATTTTATTCTAATTTTAATAATAGCTTTTTATTTTCAAAACAGGCAAAGATAGTTTTTAACCTTTACCTTTGCAAAACATCGTGTTCCAAATTTTTCTCTTTCCCTTCCCCTATTCCCTTTCCCCAGATAGCTAGTAATACAATATAGGCTAAACATGTGTAATTCTTCTAAATATATTTTCAGATTTATCATGCTGCACAAGAAAAATCAGATCAAAAAGGAAAAAAATGAGAAAGGCAAACAACAACAAAAAGGTGAGAATACTATGTTGTGACCCACATTCAGTCCACATGGTTCCCTTTCTGGATGCAGATGTCTCTCTCCATCACAAGTTTACTTCTCTAGCTCATTTTGCAGATGAGAAAACTGGGGCAAATGGAGTTAAATGACTTGCTCAGAGTCATACAGCTAGGACGTGTATGAAATTAGATTTGAATTGAGGAAAATGAACCTTCCTGACTCTGGATCTAGGACTCTATCCCCCTGTGCCACCTACCTGCCTGTTTTCTCATCTAGGCCTAATTCAGGAATAAACTGACAAGAAACATGAAAGTGAGTAGCAATTCTACTCAGTGTGGCCTTCCTATAGGTTATTAACTGGACCTCAGTTCAGCAATTTCCTGTACAATCAGTACAATATGCTTTAATTATATGATCCTTAAATTATAGGGTTGATTACCTGAGAACCTAAGATTTTTTTTAAAACATTCAATATTAATTTAAAAAATAAAACTCTCTATGGTAACTTCCAAACAAACAACATTCTAATCACTATGCTAAAGAGATTATTCAGATAGCAAATATATCTTTTTTCTGTCTTTACCATCTTTTTACTATCTTCCTCACTTATTGTTAACTCTTACCAACCACAATTTCATCTGTCCATAATCTTATTCCCAGACTTCCTTTATAATTCAATTCTAATGTCCTTTCTAATTCACTTAATTCTAATATCTTGAGTCAGAGGCTTTCTTTCTGTGGTATTATACTGCCTTTAGGCCACTTTGCTTTGGTGCTGTAAATTATGTGTCATCTCAGCCATAGCTGTCTAGTTCAATCTAGTTAATGAAAGGCTGGCTTGGTTTTGGCTTTTTAAACTCACGATTAAGTAGAATGTCTGTGCCATTCTTTTTAATGTCTTTTCATGTTCTATCCACAGCTGAGTGAGACAGAGAGGGTGACAAAAAAAAAAAACCTATGGAAGAATGTGATGGCACTGAAAGCAGAGAAAGCCAATCTCTGATATGTCACAGTGGAGAAGACTAGGTGTTAGACTGGATGGTCACTGGGGGCCCTTATAACTCAAATTCTATAATTTATAAAGATATAAATGTCTCTTATTTCAGAACAGGATGAGAGAGTGAGCATAAACTGGTAGTGAATGATATCCTCAATCTTCTTTGCAGCAATGGTAAACATATATATATATATATATATATATATATTTTGATAATTCATTACTTTCCCCCTTTTTGCATGTCTCAAGAATCTAAGTCCCATAACTGTGTTTCTAGTATATAACTCCTTTGCATATATTTGTTGTAGTCCCATTTAAAAATTTTCATTATCTTGTCTGACACTTCCACTTTCTCATGTAGCATGCTGGGGACTGAGAATTCAAATGTGGTCATAACTATTACTGGTAAAGTAAAGTTTGTTTTAGAAATATTGACAAATCTTTTTGATTTTTTTCATCTGCTTATGGGCCTCTTTTGATATTTATATTTGGAGATGATCTGGTTTAATTGGGTCTCATCCCAAGATTTTTGAAGACTTTTTTCTCCTGTTGTTCCTTTCTCTTTTAAAGGTGGCACTGATCATAATCTTTCATTATCCTCATTCATGTTTTGCATGTTTTGCAAATGGGTTTATGGTCTACCACTGTTCTTGGTTTTCATGTCACTCCACTTGAGAAGTACCAAAGACCTCTGTTATATGAAGTATATTCTAGGCTATTTCAGCCTTTTCTAATGATAATTGGTATATCACTTAAACTTCTGCAGGAAATCATTTCTGTTTATCCATGTCAATGTCCATTCCCCATTTTCAGCATCAAATTAATTTGAATAGGTCAGATTGGAGCCCTAACATCTACAATGGTCATCATACTAGAGACTCAGCCTGATGTCACAAATGCATCTGAAGCTTTTCCAGTAGAACAATTACCTGCCACAGCATACCTTCTTCTAGTTTATGAAAACCCAGAGCAACTTCCTCATCATATTGAGGCACTAGAATAAAAAAGATGAATGTTAAAGATAATCCCTCCTCTTTACTGCACCTCCAAACTACCCTTGTTCTAGAGTAAGAAGAGAAGCATATAATTAATTTTCATACAGATCTGTATAGATGACACTATAGTAGTTTATTGTTATTAATGCTCTCATTCACTTTTAGAACCAAAATTTTTCCACACCTGGATTTGTTCCTACATATGTCTTGAATATTGTTCCCTAAACACCTATTAGAAAAACAACACAAATAAAAAATAGACCCATTTGTGAATGACACTGAGCTGATTACATTGTCTCAGGGATTCCTAGAAGGAAACTATAATCATCCAAAGGAACTTGACAGTAACAACCACACAGGAAAGACTAAGGACAGTCAAAAGATTATCAATTGCTCAGATTTCAATATACTTCTAGATATACTTATAGAGCTTGATGATCCATGAATGTTAGGTAAAACTAGATGGATATACAAATAAATACACATATATGTATATACATATATACATATATGTGTGTGTATTTGTGTCTCTGTGGGTCTCTGTGTATGTGTGGATTTATATCTATGAAGAAAGAGAGAGCCAGAGAGAACAGATGGACAACAAGTTGAACAGGAGGAGAAGAGTGGGTTGTATTGTCTTCAGGAAATTGCAGAGATCTTTCAATGATCTTAAGCTTCCCGTGAAAGCAAAAGCTCATCTATCTAATGCCAAAAATCGACCAATGGTGCTGCATACTTGTGGAATATGGGTATAACTGTCTCCAAAAAATAAAAAATATATGTCATACATAGGGCACTGAAGAGGCTCATCATGGAAGTGAGTAGGTTGCAATATATAACCAATTAGGAACTTCAAATAACAGTAGTAAAAAAATGTCACCGAGGAGTTGTATAATAGGAAAAGAAAAAAGGGCTGGTCACATGTAAAAGCATGTGCCCAATTGTTTCACTAATATGTACACAATGTTAAAAACAAGTGAAGAAGGCCTCCAATGTATTGGGCACATTTATGGGAGGACACAGAGAAGAATGCCCACTACCCATGATTATCCTCCAGAGATTTCTTCCATGTCCTTTTCTTTTCTCCCTATATACTATGTCATTTGGTCATCCCATCAGCTTCCATGGATTCAATTACCATTTCTATGCTGATGATTCTCAAATCTACTTATCCAGTTCTAAGCTCTCTTCTAATCTTCAATGTTACATTTTCAACTGACTTTTGCAACTCTCAAACTGGATGTCCCATAGACATCTTATCTCCAATATAGCCTAAATGCCCTTTTTAAAAGCTTTTTTTAAATCAGCACATAACCTTTTTACATCACCTTTATTTGTATCTCTGAAAGTTTAATGTTACATTATGTTCCATACTTGAAATCCCCTCTCTTCAAATAGGTCCTAAATTAAATTCATTTCTTTCCCTCCAAACCATCCCCACTTCCAGCTTCCCTGTTACTGTTTGAGGGTACCCCCTATCTTCTCATTCACCCAGGCTTGCAAAGTAGGAGTTGCCTTTGATTATTTACTATATCCAGCCAGTGACCAAGTGCTATCAATTCTATCTGTCAATAATACCTCTCATATATTCCCTTTTCTCCTCTGACACTGCAATCACCCTAGTACAGGTCCTTACAATTTCATGCAACTGCAATATGCAATTCATTGCCACTGTCTACCAATTGGTCCCCCTCCCTCAAGTATAACTCTTCTCTAGTCCATTCTCAACTGAGTGGTTAAACTGATTTTCCTGAAGTGCAGAAATAACTACGTAACCAACCTAATTGCTCCCTATTACCTCCAGAATTAAACAAAATTTTCTGTTACTGAAAGTCCTTCATAACCTGGCTCCTTCTTAGACCTTCTTAGACCTTTTTCTCTTCCTCCTACCCAGCAATCCAATGACACTGACCTCCTTGATATTCTTCTTCACACAAGACATTGCATCTTTTGTCCCCAGGTATTTTCATTGGCTGTTCCCAATGAAATCCTCTTGCTCTTCATTGCTACTTCCTAGGTTCCTTCAAGTCTTAACTAAAATCCCACCTTCTTGAAAAAGCTAATTCCTCTTAATGCCAGTTTGATCCCTCTAAGATAAGCAACAATAATAATATATATATATATACAGATATATAGATATATATATAACACATACATAATTATTTGCATAATGTCTCCCCCTACTAGAGTGTGAGCTCCATCAGAGACTTTCTTTGTATATCCCGTACTTGAGTCCTGTCACACAGGAGGTGCTTAATAAATGCATATTGATTGACTCCTGCAAAGTGAAGAAATAACCAGGAAAGCAATGCAAAAAATGTAAATGGAAAGAATAAGAAGACAACTGAAACCGAAATGATTTGAAATCAGAATGACTAAACTAAGCCCTCAAAAAAAAAAAAAAAAAAAAAAAAAAAGATAAGTCACAAACTCTTATTTGAAAAGAGGGCATTTCAAGTATGGAACAAAATATAATATTAAACTTTCATAGATACAGATATAGGTGATGTGAAAAGGTTATGTGTTGATTTAAAAAACTTTTTTTAAAGGACATTTAAGCTATATTGAGGATAAGAAAAACAAATAAGTAAAAATAACAATAGTGTAGTTTTCTGTAGCATTTTAAAGATTACATAGTGATTTTCAACCAACAATCCTATGAGATAGGAAATGCATTTTACAAAGGATGAAACTGAGGTGGAGATATTAAGGCATATGATCAACATCACATAACCAGTAAGTGATATAATTATCCTAACAAACAAACCATAACTGCTTAGTACAGAAGGGGCAATAATAATAGATGACAGAAAAAAAAATCAAAACTATTGACCTTTTACCTATTTTTTTTTTTGCTTTTGCTCTTTTTCCAAAGATGATTGACTTTCATAATAAAAATAGCTAAAAAGGAGTCAAAAGAGACAGTAAAAAAGTTCCTATCTCTCCTCTATGAGTTTAGATTCAAATGAAATACTTTCCAGGATGCTCAAAAATATTGTCATCTATTACTTTTTCCCTTATTAGAAAATTTGCATTTCATCATCAATTATCCCCATTCACTTACTCAAAAGTCCATACATTTCCATATTTCCTTTGACTCTTAATTGTATTTCAATGCTATTTTTTAGCTCTGATCTTTTCCACATGAATGCTTGAAAGTTCCTTATTTCATTGATCATTCCCCTTTTCACTTACAGTATTATACTTAGTTTTTTTTTTTTTTAGATAAGTTATTCTTTATAGTAAACTTTATCATTTGCTTTTGGTAATATTTTATTCCAAGATTTTGTCTCCTTTATTAATTGTAGCTTCCAAGTCTTATGTAATACAGACTATGCTTCCATAGTATTTAAATTCTTTTTTTTCCTGTTTTTTGCAGCATTTTGTTCTTCTTTTGATTTGGAAGCTCTGGGTTTTGATTATAACATTCTTATGAGTTTTCAATTTGATGTTTCTTTGGGAAGGTAACTGGTAGAATCTGTCAATTATCATTCTATCTTCTGATTCAAATACATGTGGAAATTTTTCATGTAGAATTTCTTGAAAAATAATATACTAGACTTTTCTATGTTTTTCAGAGAATCTGATAGTTCTTAAATTATCTCTCCTTGATCTATTTCCAAGTTTTTAAAAATAATAGATATCCTATATTTTCTTCTATTTTTCAATCTTTTGATTTTATTTGCATATTTCTTACTGTCTCATAGTCTCTGGTTTTAGTTTTGCCTATTTTAATTCCCCAGTTTAATTCCCCTATTGAATAAAGTTTTCTACTTTATGTTTAAACAATTATTTTTCTAATTTTTTTTCCTTTGAAGTAACCGATCAGAATACTGTGAACTTACAGCAATTTTGATCAGTCCTGACTCTCAGTCCTGAGTTGAAGGTTAGTAAAGTGCAAGTTTTGACCATGTTGAAACATCTTAATTTGAGACTATGGTCTTTCTGCTTCCATGTACAGTGTGTTAAAAGCTTTAAGTGCTTTTGGAACACTTATGATCCATGCTTGCAGGTTTTTACCTCATTTACCTATACTGTTCTGGGAAGACCCCTTTCCCAGTAACCACAGACTTCTGGCAGTCTTTTTGTACAGTCTTGGGCTTGATGAGGTGCTCACTGTAGTTTCCATGTGGATTTCTTGATCATTATTCAGGCTGGTGCTATTTTTAGATCTTTAATAGAGTACACATGTGAGAGCAGGCTCCTCTGCAACCATTCACATAGCCATCTTAACCAGAAATTTATTCCTTGTTTCTTCACTTAATCTTCTTGTCATATTGTTAATTTTCTGGGAATATCCTTGTTGCCTAAGAGATATTTGACAAAAATTATTAGTTTACTGACCTACCATTCTAATTACCTTATTAAAAAAAGAAATTTGTCTAATGTGATTCTTTTTCATGAATCTATTAAGTCTATTCTTTTAATTACTTTTGCATGATATTGAATCAAAGTCCATGGTCCCAGACATTAATCTGACTTAAAGTTAGAATATTTCTTGTAAATGCTTGTTTAACCCCTGATTATAGGTATGTATCCCTAAAATATGTTTTCACTATTGAAAAAAAACTTACAGGAGTTATATGGAGCCTGGCACAAAAATGGGCCTCTTTCCTGAGATCCCCTTTGGCACACAAATGAAAGTTGGTCAAAAACAAAAAGCTAAATGAAGATAGCCAGCCCATCTGCCTTAATCCATATTCTTCCCTTAATTATGGATAGACGTGCCAACAACAAAACTCCTTTCTTTTACTCCACTCCATTCTGGCCAACACAAAAATCTAAGAAGTAATTCCAGCAGAATTTTTAGTTGCACGTTAAATGAAAATGTAAAACGATGACTTTCTATTTTAGTTCAGGTTGCCCTTAACAAATGGCTTTGGTTCACAACCGCTAGAACGTTCAAACTGCTTAGGCAAGAATTTCTCAGAACTGATTTCTGAAAGGGCTTATATCCAGAATGAACAATGCATTTTTATACCACATCTAAAGAAGAATTTAAAACAAAGACCCAGAATGATTCCATCACAACAAAACCCAAGTGCCAAAGTATTTAGTTAAGTTCACATCATTTTTCTGATTTTAAAAACAGCTTTTATCCTATCCTAATCAGACACTGTTGCTAAAAGTGAACTAATCTTTTCACACAAATACAGATAGCCAATAATCAATTATATACCAACATGATTCTTTCCTCCTCTGCTTTTTCTCACTGCCACTCCTGTCTTCAGCACACAAACTCTTGCCTAGAAAAGCCCAGTCTCCATTACAGTTCTGGAAGATCATCTCTTGGCTTCTCAGATCATGCTGGACCATCTGTCTGTAAAATGGCAATGAGATGAGAACTACAAAATAGAACTCTCCTGCACACACCAGCTTTTGCCAGGTCTTTCAACATGTGCGGTCCTTCCTTAGAGCTGGACAAGTTAAATGGTGCAAAACTCTTGTAAGTCCTTGTATTTTAAAACAATGATTTTTTTCTTAGTGGTGAAGACATTCCTGAGGGCAGTGAACAGGGCCTTGAAAGATCCCAGTTCCATATTATTAATAATAACAATTTCTCTAGGACCTGGCTGAAGACTTGAGGAGATTAGAGTTGATGAGAGGAGACTGGCCCTTTACACCACCAATTAATTCCAGTGCTTGCCAGTCAGGACCTTGTAACCCTGAACCCCACACTGCTTTATAAATCCACGAAGCCCTTGTTAAGGGCAGAGAAAATGTGCTTGCCCAGGGGTTGAATTTCAGACTTAACATTTTAGTGTCTACAAGCCAAATTATCATCTGGCAAGGACAGTAGAACTTCTGTTCATGGAAAGACTTCAGGGACAATAAATTCTTCTGCAAATAGCAGTGATGGATCAAGTATAAAATTGAGCAAATACATGCAGATTAAGTTTCCCTTAAAAGGCACACAAACTTTGAAAACCTATGGGAAATGTCCAGAATTGAAACAGGGTATTCGTGTTTTGCAAATATAAAAAGGGCTGCCAGATTCCAAGATGGTCCCTATAATAAGGCTTAGAGTTCACTCTCTCCTAATATCTGATTAAAAACTGGTAAAGAACAGTCTCCTAATCATATATATATTGGTTATTACTAAAGTTCTCTATGATAGGCACTTCCATGAAGAAGTCAAAGAGGCTCTGGGATCTTATGGAGGAAAATGCCTGGTATTTTACAAAGACCAAATAGAAATGAAAGAGACATTCCTCTCTATATCTGATGCGTTTTCAGCTCTTATTGATATTACCTAAACAAGTACAAAATTCACTACTGGGACAATGGTACAGTGAGAAGGGAAATGCTTGATTGGGAGTCAGGGAACTTGGGTGTTAATTCAGGTCTTCAAGCTTAAAGGAGAGGGAGGCTCTGGACAACTTATCTTGGAAGACCTCAATTTCCTCAAGTTTGCCTAAATGACCAGTAAAGTCCCTTCCAGCTCAAAATCTATGATTCTATTACCCCCCTTACATTTACAAGCACTGGAATTAATTGGTTGTATTGGTTCTTAAAAAAGAAATTTCTCCCTATATTGCTTCTGAGAGAAAATATAACCTCTAATATGGAGAGGCCTTCTTTATATGTAGTTCCTATATAGCTTCATCCTATCTTTCCAGAACAACTACACATTACTTGCCCTCATATACTACCCAAGTAGGTACTATTGATTTCCCTTATACATCTTTCTAGCTTCCATCTCTGTGCCTTCTCATACACCTCACCTCTCCTCTTCTTCTCTTCTCTTCTCTTCTCTTCTCTTCTCTTCTCTTCTCTTCTCTTCTCTTCTCTTCTCTTCTCTTCTCTTCTCTTCTCTTCTCTTCTCTCTCTCTCTCTCTCTCTCTCTCTCTCTCATATCTGGAATACTCTCCCTCCTTAGCTTTAACTTTTGGAAGCTCTACTTCTTTCAGGTCTCAAGGCTGTTTCCATTACATTTTTGAATTCTCCAGTAATTAGAACCACAGTTTAATCACTTAATATCTATTAACAACCTTAATAGCATAAAATGCTATTGTTTTTAATTTTTTAAAATTTTTCTTGATTTCCTCCCAATGGCATGCCTATTATTTCATTTTTCATTTTATCTCATTTATTTTGCATAAAGCATATATTTACTTATCTGTACACCAAACTCTACTCCCAAGCAGATTGGAAAAATACTCGTGATCAGAGACTATTTCACTTTAATATCTCAAAAAAATCTCCACTGATTTCCTAGCACAAGGCCTGGAATGCAGCAAGTGTTTATAGGTTGAATGAGATGTCTATATAGCATACATGGTTAGAATTCAAAGTCTGTGAAATACAGACAGACACTTAAACATACTTCTTACAAGAAAGATTGAGAACTATTATTATTAATAATATGGTATCATGTATCATGTTTTCATTAATAATTATTTTAATTTTTAAATTTTAATTATTTTAATAATTTAAATTATTAAATTTAATATTCAATTCAATTTAATTTAATAATTTAATAAAAATTTTAATAAAATAAAAAATTTAATAAATAAAAAATAAAAAAATTTAAAAATTATTTTAATAATTTTAATTAAAAAAATAAATATTTTAAAAACTTATCATGTGTTTTCTTCACACTAATCTTGAGAGATATGAAATGAGAACATTATTATTCCCATTTTACAGATTAGAACTGAGATTTAGAGAGTAGAAATGGCTTCTAAGGGTCAGGACTGACTTTCAGGTTGAGGTTTCCAAAGTTAAGTAAAGGACTCTTTCCATAATGAATAAGTGAACTTATAAGGAAAATGAATACCCCATTAGAGTCAATCTTTTGGCTCCCTCCCAATAGAACCTTTGGACTAAATTGCTTACAAGGATGGAAAATTTTTTAGGAAAGAACATTATGAATTCCCCAAAGTTCGTCTTCAGCACTCTCGGCCTTCCCTTTCCTATTCTGTGTTTCAACTCTATCTCTAATTGGAAGCTCCTCCAAGCTTTGCACAGAGGTAAGGATTAAGAAGAGGACTCCTCCCAGGGCAATGCATGCTTTAACAAAGATCAAAGTCTTAAGATGAAGGGTTGATAATTGCTGTAAGGATCAAATGAATTAATATATTTAAAACATTTTGCAAACTTTAAGGCCCTATGTTAATGTCAGTTATTAATATAATCCAGTAGGACCTTCCCGTGATTCCTTGGGAAATGACATTTATTCTTCCTATTCTATCCATGTAAAAATGTGGCTCTGCAGTGGATCAAAAAGGTTTTTGCCTTCTCTGCTTTTGTTTTCCCATCTTCTAAAGAATGGGCTAGTCAGCAAGGAAATGATCCATCCAAAGATAAATAACTTAAGGAAGAGAAGTCTTTATAATAATTCAGACCTATAAGCAGATCTCGGTTAATTGGAAATGGCTCCACATGACATAGAGTAGTTAGAATTCCATAGAGAAAAGCAGATCCTTTAGAGAGTAAGCAGCATGGAAAAGGGGAAAGAATCCTGGATTGGAAGTCTGGAGACAGGGATTCTCATCCCACCACTCTTTGCCACCAGACACAACGATTCTGTCATCAACATCAAGAGAGGGCGAGTCTTTTAGCATTCCACGCACAAGTGCATCAAATCACAGCATTAGACCTATAAAGGAAAGAACATGGATTCTGGAGCCAGAGAACCTGAGTTCAAATCCTATTTCTAATATTCATTACTTGTGTGCCTTTGGGCAACTGCCATAATCACTGTTAGTCTCAATTTCCTAATCTGTACAAAAAAAAGTGTTAGATGAGATGACTAGAACTTTAGTTCTAAATATAGGATATCATGTCTTAGTCCAAAGAGAATCACAGAATGAGATGATATAAAATGTTCTCATTGGAAGAAATTTTGAAAGAACTTTGGAAATGACTTTAGGACAAAGAACACCATATTATAAATATCTAGAAGAAATCTTAAAATATAAAATGCTAATATTGGAAGACACCTTATAGCAGAGAACAGAGGCTGCTGACGTTGCAAGGGAACTTGGAGACCATCTCTAACCCTTTTATTTTACAAACAGGAAAATGGAGGCCCACAGAGGAAACGTGACTTGTCTAAGCCAGAAAAAGAATCCAAATATCCCTACTCCTGGAATAAGGCTCTTTCTGCAACAAATCCAACTAAAGTCAAACTCTCACATCAAAGTCTATAACCAATTTAATTAATAATAATAATAATTTATAATCAGAGTTAATTGATATTCTAGGCTAGTTTGTGAAAAACTCAAGAGCCAGTTGATGTACAGAGCAGCAGGCAGAAGAGACCTTAAGGAAGCCCATTGGCACAGAGCACTAACATGAGACAAAATTGGCTTAGGAGAACAATTAGAATGAAGACTTTCCTTAGCATCGATTCCAGAAATAACAACAATAGCTGTGATTTGTAGTCATTTTTTTTTCCTCAGGCAGTTGGCAACACAGAGACTGATCTCGCATTATAATTTTATTACTGAAAATGATTCTTTGGTAGATTCCTTAAACTTCACCAAAGTCCAGGCTGGTATGACCCCCGACTCAAGGACACAGAATGGAGCCAGCTGGCTTTCCCACTGCCAAGCTGGCTGCCTCCACTGGCAATTATAAATTGAAAAATGAAATAACTTTGTTTTACTTAAAAGCAGTCCCATGGGCTTCTCAGCTCACACTCTTGCCTGCCTCCTACCAGATTCTCAGAACTCTCCATCCCCAGGAAAAAGGAATTCTCATTTCTAAGAAAGGGTTGGATAGGTAATATCTTTGCTTGGCATCCAGGGCACTGGCATTTGAAATGACCAAGGGGAAATGATTCCCTTAAGATATAACAATAGTTTGCTTTCAGTTCAACAAACATTTAACCATTTTTTGTAAAACAAAATCCCCTTTGTTCATTCATTCCAACTCTATTGAGTAGCTAGAACAAATGTTAGTCTTTCCAGATAGAAAATGAAGGCTCAGAGTTTCATTGTCTTGCTTATGGTCACATAACTATTAAGTGTTAAATGCCAAAGAATCAAAATTAAGTCCCTTGACTCTACTGCTCTTTACTATAATATAGTAAAGTCAAACTCTCACTTCAAAGTCTATAACCAAGTTAATTATAATAATAATAATAATTTATGATCAGAGTTAACTGATATTCTATGTTATACTATAATTCTCATCAAAAATATTTTTAGAATATCCATATATTCAAATATCTATATTAGTTCCCTTTAGCTTTAACAACATGCATTTATTAAGTGCTTACTGTGTACAAGGTACTATGATAGGCACTGGACCTACAAAAACAGCCCCTGTCCTCAAGGAAATTACAGTCAACTTGCCATTGCAATAGAAATTCAAAATTAAGTGAAAAGACAGAATTATGATCACTATGCTATACAGACCATGAGTAATAATATAAAGCCTCAGGCCTGAGGACAGAGCTGAGCCATCAGATGAGGTATAATGCACAAAAAATACTTATTCTACCATAAAAGTAAGAATCAAGACCTGTAAGTCAAAAGTTCTGGTTTCAAATCCCAACCCTGCTATTGAGTAAGCCAATTCCCATCTTTGGTCATTCATTCCTTCAGATAGAATCAAGAAAATTACTTAAATGACTTCTAAGGTCATGGTCTTGTATAATTGTAGGACTTAGTCTGTTTTAGGTTTCTTTGCATAAAAATTTTGCTTCTTACCAAAAATATCTTAAAGCATGGAATTAAGAAAGTAATGGAATATAATGTGCTATAAAAAATAATGAACAGGCTGATTTTAGAAATCTTGGAAAGATTTACATGAACTGATGCTGAGTGAAGTGAGCAGAACCAGGAAAACATTATACATAAAACCAGTCAGATTGTGGGATGATTATCTATGACAGACTTGGTTCTTCTAAGTGATCCAAGGCAATCCCAATAAACTTTGAATAGAAAACATCATCCACATCCCAAGAGAGAACTGTGGAGACTGAATGTGGATCAACATATGTTATGTTCACTTTTTTTTCTTCTGTTTTTCTCTTGTTTTCCTTTTTGTTCTGATTTTTCTCTTTCAATATGATTCATATGGAAATATGTAAAAAATGTCCATGTATAACAAAAAAATATTGTTTTACATGTAATTGGGGAAAATAAAAATAAAAACAGGGGGAAAAGCCTGGAATTGAAAATGGCAGTTGCATGAGTTTGAATCAAAGCTCTTCCACCAAATAAGTGAAGTCATTCAACCTCCTTAGGTCTCAACTGAGGATCTATAAACTCAACTATAAAGGGAGGAAGTTGGACTGAGTGATCTGTATGGCTCCTCCCAGCTCTAAAGCTACAATCCTAGGACTCTACACGAAAGCAAAAGCCAAGAGCTATTAGACAGAATGTGTCACATAACTCTTCTACCATGGGAACCATCAGCCATAGCAGAAAACCACCTGAAAATGTGGGTCATCCGAGGTGACAGACTCAGCACAGCCACAGCCTGTGTTTGGACGATCCTGTCCAAGAAGTCCTCCCAGCCCAGTGGGGCACTGGAATGTGTAATGACCACAAGGAATGTGTTCTCTCCGTGGACCAGCATCATCTCCTTAAAAGTTTACACTGACGGCTGGGCCAAAACCCTCAATAAGAGGGGAAGAAGAAAGACCAAAGGCCTGCTGGCTGTTTCAGCCACAAGAGATCACTGCATTCTGGCCCCACCTTTGAGCCCCGGCCAAATGTAACTGCTGTAATCCCTGTCCCGCAAGTCTGCAGATTGTGTGGCTGACCTTTGTCATCAATAACTTCTGCACCCCCCCCGTGTGCCCACTCCGCTGCCCAGAATGCCAACGAGAATGTTTTTGGCCCGGAGGAAGAAACTCGGGTGTAGGTTTTGTAGGAAGCAAACTTTATAGAATATAGTTGTCTACTAACACCTCTTCTAAAATCGGATAGTTCTTTCTATGGGAAAAAGATACCTGGTATGGAATTGTGGTACATATATAGAGACATGCACAAATATACACATCCAAACAAGCATATATGTACAGGCATGTAAGGATGTATATTTTTCTATGCACAGATACACATGCATGTATGTGTTATATGTATACACATGGGTTTTGCTGTACTATTTTAGAATCATTGTGTTTAGAGCTGAAATATATCTAGATGATCAAATACAGCATCTTCTTTCCATAATCAAGAAAACCAAGGCCCAGAGAGGGAAAATCACCAGTTCAAATCACACAGATAGAATGAAACAGAAGAGGGATTCAAATCTTAGGCCTGTGGATGCCAAACCCAGGCACTTAATAAGTATTTTTTGATTTATCTGTTGATTCAAGGAATCAACTTAGAAAACAACGTAATGCTTGAATTGAATTAGGAAAGCAAGGGTTAGAAAGGGGAGAGGTTGTATTCTGGGTTACAGGTACTCATGGCAGATCAGAGATTTGAACCCAGATGTTTAATTCCAAATTCCATGTTCTTTCTGTGTGTATGTATGTATATACATATGTGTATATATACACAGAGAATTACATATATATTTTATTGTATATGCATACATATATATGTACATATATAAATGTGTGGATCTATATGTATACATATACACATATGTATTTATGATCTCTTTAACCAGATGTGTACTGGTAACTGTTTAACAACTAACTGGGGACATGAGGGATAAGAATGCATATATGACATACTTTTAAATTTAATCTGCACTATTCATATTTTCCCTTTCACTTTCTAGATGATGAACCAACAATAAATCAAGCCAAATGATAAGTAGCATTTGTTGATTTTCAAGATGGAGACACACTAGAAGTTAACAAGCAGAAAAGCTCATTAGAGGGTTAGAACTACCTACAGCCCATCCCTGATTTTAACTGAGGAAGTTGTATATAAAATGATCACTAGTTAAAATCAAAGCAGTTAGATAAGTATTGTAATCAACACATGGAAGTGTTCTTTAGTCAAGAACAATCATTTATTAATCATTTTTTATATGCCATCATTCTGCTAAGCATATGAAAGAAAGTTTCAAAGAAAAAAGATTCCTGGTCTCAAAGACTTCATCTAATGGGGAAAATAATATGCAAAGGAAAGAGAGAGAGAGAGAGAAGAAGAGAAGAGAAGAGAAGAGAAGAGAAGAGAAGAGAAGAGAAGAGAAGAGAAGAGAAGAGAAGAGAAGAGAAGAGAAGAGAAGAGAAGAGAAGAGAAGAGAAGAGAAGAGAAGAGAAGAGAATGGGGACAGGACAGATAGATATACAGGTTAAATAGATGTATGGACAAATGGACTAGATAGACAGGATATAGCTAGCTAGCTAACTAAATAAAACAGACAAAGAAAAGATAGATAGGAAAGAAAGAAAGAGATAGAGAGAGAGAAAGAAAGAGAAAGACAGAGAGGAAGAGAGGGGAAGAGAGGGAAAGGCTAAATTGGAGATAATCAAGGGAAGGCACCAGCAGTGGACTCGCTATATAGCAAATCTCAGTAGATGTTTATTGATGGAATGTTGGGTGATTAAAAGCCCACACATCCACCTCAGGTCATGGGTTTTTAGCTCCCACCCTAGGAGTAGCTCAGTAGCACCGAGCAAAGTTGAAGCAGTGAGAGATGAACTTAATAAAGAAGGAAGTGACTGATGTTTCTAGTTTTATGATTAAATGCCAAGAAAGAACCACTAACAGCTGAACCCATCTGGCTGGCCCTAACATTGTGATCTGCTAAAGAATCAAATCATTTTGAAGAAACCACTACCTCTTAATTGTATTTCTCTCTGAACTTCATGATACAACATGTAACTTAGGTGCAATGTGGCTAGATGCCATGTGAATTTTAAAAAACCACACTAATTACTTATGCAAAGGAACTGAGCCATTAGAAATAAAAAGTATTCTGATGGCCAATCAATACTCTTGTCCAATGTCCATCTTGATAAATAAGTTCTGTTCTCTTGTGTCAAAGTCAGTGAGACAAAGACAGTGTGGAGACCTCATGATCCCTATCACAAATGACTGTCTTTCACTCACCTCTTTTGAGATGTTTAGGCCTTGTACCTCTAAGAAACCTAAGAGGTCCTCTATTCAAGTTTTCTTATTTTTACAGACAAGAAAAATAAGGACAAAGTGAAGGACTTGCCCAAGATCATATACCTATAAAATGGCAGAGTTGGAATTTGAATGCAGGTTTTCTGGTTCCTGATTCAGTCTGCTTTTCATAAACTGTGGACTATTTCCAAATTCTTCAAATTTTTCTGTCAAGAAGGAGATGGAGAACTTGCCAAGGTCTACACATAGAATGGCAAGTACATGTGAGCGTGGATACTGGTCATAAAGGCTAGAAATTACCATGAGTCTATGATAGGAGTGTGGAATAGTTGAGCAAGGAAAGGTAGATATATCATAAGCATAATTGGGTAGATTATAGACACTCTCCAGCTCCAGTGGTTCCCTAGTAGCAAGGATCAAAATTCAAGTTCTCTGACTTTCAAAGCCCTTGATTACTTGGTCCCTTCCTACCTTTTTCAATCTTCTTACTCCTCCATTCATTCTATGTCTGACCTTCTACAATACTAGAACCAGTTGGGGAAACTGAGGCGTAGAGGAAGAGCTGGGAATTGAAATCAACTGGAAACCTTGTGGTTATTCTACGACACCACAGGAACAGACTTTATTTCTAATTGTTGAATTATATGAACTGTTCTATATTTTATGTCCTAAAAAAAGGCACTTTGGGTTGTGTTTTCTCCATCCACTGATGCAAAAAGACAAAAAACTCTTAGGAAACACACAAAAAAAATTTCCAGCTCCTATAATTGGAGTTGGTTATGTCTGTTGAAGCCCCAAGCCACAGTTCCATCCCTAACTGCCTAGTTTCAAAAGGAAACCTTAGTCTGCAGAATGTCATTATGAAAGCCATTTTTATTTCTTGAAAAGTCAGCATTGACTTCACACATTTTAGATGTTGGAAGCTGGTTCCCCAAGTTTAGTGAAGCTAATTTATAGTATTCAGAGAACTTGTTGGAGGAAGATCTCATTAAATATTTTCTGGGAACTTAGAAGGAGAAAGTCAGATCACAGAATCTTAGAGTTAGAAGAGGTGGAATAAGACAGACACGGAATTGATAATTGAAAGGAAATAACATCTGGCAAGAGGAGCAGGGACTTCGGAGGCCATTTAGTTCAAATCTTTCCTTCAATAGATGAGAAAAAAGTGGCTTGTGTAAAACAATTTACTCAAGATCAAATAGGTAAGAAAAGTGATTTGAATCTAGGAATTCTGACTCCATACAGTGTCTTTTCCACTATTCCAATGTCCATGCAGTCTAAAATTTCTGGATATTCACTTTTCCTGTCAGCAATTCCTTCTATTTAAGTAGTTAATTGAGGGTATGGCCGCTTTTTTTCTCGTGTGTGTGTGTGGGGGGGGGGGATATTTGTGTGTCTATTTTTGGTCTGTGTATACTCAGCATACACTGGCATACAGTAAGTGCTCAAAGTGAGATTGATTGGTTAATTGATTGAACTGATTGACTGAACCAGGACTAGAAACTGGAGTTTCTTACTCCTAGTCCAAGACACTCTGTATTACAGCACTTTGATCCTTTGTGTTAAAGTGATGACTGATAAAGACTGACTACAATTCTGATATTTACTATCCATGCGTTTGAGGATGTGGACTGGCAGTAATCTAAAGAACATCTAAGGTGGCACAGGAAACAGACTGCTGGACCTGGATTCAGAAAACTCATGTCTGAGTTGAAATCCAGCTTCAGACACTTACTAACTGGGCGACCCTGGGCAGGTCCTGTTTGTTTCAGTTTCCTTATATATAAAATGAGCTGGAGAAAGGATCATTCTAGTATTTTTGCCAACAAAAACCCATGGGAGGGTCATGAAGAATAGGACATGAAGGAATAATATTTCACTTCCCTTCATTGGGCTTCATTTTTTATCCATGAAATTTAGGACTTTGGATTACTCAGTCTCTGTGATTTCTTCTAGCTAAATCCTATCACTTAAAAAGATATTTCTTTTTTTCTCCTTGGATACCTGTCCCATCCCTTGCACATAATAAACCCCTAATAGATATTTGCAAAATTGAATTAAATTTCTGTCTGGGGAAGTGATATGTGGCCTTGTGCTTCAAGCAGTAGAGTATGAATTATAGGCATGGTTGACTAAGATATACACACTTTTCTTCCTTTTCAAAAATCAAACCTATTAAAGCAAATAGCTTTTGATATTACTGAAAGTAAAAATTTTAAACACCTAAGTACAATTTGAAACATCTTTTACTAATCTTTAACAGTTTTACTTTGTATATTTATGACAGTTTTCTTCACAACAACTCTCTAAAGTATGTGGTACAGGTATTATTTTCTCCATTTTACAGATGTGAAAAATAAGGCTTGGAAAAGTTAAATAACTTAGGGTCACCCAGATACTGTATTTCCTAAGCAAAATATTTTACCCAGATGGTTCTGGAGGGGAAAATGAGGCAGGTGACCTTTCACAGTTCTTCTTTACTTAAATCCAATTTATTTGCATGTCCCTGATGTCATGGTCCTCTTCCAGAACGGAGGACAAATAACAATCTCTGTAATTAAAGCTGGCCCACAAGCTGGAATTGGTCAGTTGGAAGACTTGCTCCCACTTTCCCTTGTCTCCCTTCTTTTCTCCTTCCCTCCCTCCTTCCCCCTTTCCTCTATCCAATCCTTGTTTCCTTCCTTCCTATCTTCCTTCCTGTCTTAGTTCCTTCCTTCCTTCCTGTCTTTGTTCCTTCCTTCATTTCTTCCTTCCTTCTTTTTTCCCTCCTCTTATTTTCTCCTTCCCTCCTTTTGTCCACATAAAGCACCATACTCTTAGTTACAGGTGTTCTTAAAAGCATTTTTTTTTCTATTTTTAACCTCCCAAAATATCTTGGGGTTTACTGTCTAGATTTCTTTCTTAAGGATCATGCCTTAAACCAAAACAAATTTGATTCTCATTGGCCACCAACAGGTCCTAGGCCAAGCCTCATTTGCCCATTGTTTGGGCCCTGATTGACTCAGATTAAATGTAAATAGTAGTCATTTCTGCTTTGGTCAGAAACCAGATCTCTTCCCCTCATAGATTTAAATTTATTTATTTGTTTGTTTATTTATTTATTTAGATTTCTTTGGACTAGATGAAGGAGGAGATTCTTTGCCTCAATTGCTACTTAGCCTTAATCACTGTATGACAGTAGCCTCAGTCAAATTAAGACCTATTGCAGACCTTAGCTTAAAAGGCCAAGTCTCACATTTCTTCCAGAGCCATCTGCAGTTGTCTTGGTCTATATCTGAACTCAGATGACTCTGGAGGGGAAAGTGAGGCAGGTGACCTTGCACAGCCCTCCCTCACTTAAATCCAATTCACTTGTACCTCATGGCAGCATCTCCTTGATGTCATGTCCTCTTTCAGAACGAAGGGCAAACAATAAGAATGTCTCTTATTATAGCATACCCTTTTCTCTTACCTTACAGTTAAAAGGATTTCTTAAATATCTGTTCTCAGTCTTTGCTCTTGTTCAGCCCCCAAGCCCAGCTAATTGTTCTCTCAAAAGTTCACTGTTACTGTTCTGTCTCAGTTACAGGTGACCTATTCACCTGAAGCTGATGCAGAACTACATAATCAACAAGGAGACTATAGTCTGCCTTAGCATTGTGGTTCTTGCTTCTCCTCTAGCTTCTTTTTTTTTCTAATCTCTCCTTCTGTCTTTCATTCATATGAATGAAAAAGGAAAATCATTGCCCCAAGAATTAAAAAGCTCCCAATTTCTCTGTCAACTCAGAAGAAAATCTTTATTCACAGTTCTCTACTATCTCCATTATGAAGATGTGGTAACTCTAAGTTCTTAAAGTCTATCCATGAAGCACAAGCTTTCAAAAGTTCAAGGTTAGGAATCCGACGAGTACGGGAGAGACTGTGTACCTATCCATTTCTAGTCCAGCTAAATGATCATCCCTGTAAGAGTAGACATTCATTGATGGTTTTTTCCCCTCAGAAGAAGCTAGAGACCAAATCCATACCCATTATCACCCAACCAAGAAGCAGTTGTTAAGTATCCTATAAATGCCAATGGATACACAAAGAAGAAACAGTCCTTGACCACAAAGAATTTACCCACTATTCTTATTTTACACTTGAGCAAACTAAGACCCAAAGGGAGAAAAGTAGCCTGCTCGGAGTAACCCATGTAAGTAAGTGATAAACCCACCACTGGAACTAAAGTCCCCTAACTTCAAATTCATGTTTTTTTGGGGAGTTAATTAACTGTACAGTTTTCTCTAGGAAAAGGTGCTGGATTGTCATTCAGCAGTGTTTGCTTTAGAGTTTATAAGCTCACAGAGCTGAAAAGGCTCTTAAAGTCATCTAGTCTCTTTATTTTACAGATGAGGAAACTGAGACAGAGAGTAGGGAAGGGACTTGGCCATGGTCCCACAGGTAGGAAACTGAAGAACAGAGATTCAGCCCCAGCCTTCCTGATTCCAAGATTAGCATTTATCTATTATCCCACATTGCCTCATTTGAGTGTAAAAAGAATAAGGCTGGCTGACTGTAACCTAATCCCTAGTTGTACCTCGGTGGGCTCATCCTAGGTCTAGGACCAGCCCTCCAGTTGTCAGGTTCAAGAACTCAATTTTAGCATCTCATCAAGAGCAGGATAGGCTCCATGAAATTGAGTCTCCCTGAGTAGAGATAGACTTGATAAAGCAGATGCCAATTTATTCATTTACACTGAGGAACAGAGTTGCCAAGCGAACTCAAATCCCTGCGCTCTCTCCCCATTAGGAAAGTTTCCTTGGAAAATAGAATGGATTCTCAAGTAAGGTTATTGAGCAGAGAGAATCGGGGTTAATTAAGGGAACTGGGCAAGCTTCAGAGATACTGTCAGCAGAGGCTTGATATTCTGACGGCCCCTCATTAGCTCGGTTACAACTTCTGCTGATGTCTATTGCAATCCTACCTTTCCTTATCTAATGCAATGATTATGAATGAAAGAAGGAAACAACATTTATTAAATGCTTGCAATGCATCAAGCCAAGTGCTGGGGATGTAAGGAGAAAAACAAGACAATCTCTTCTCTCAAGGAATTCATATTCTATTTGGTAAATATATATATATATATATATATATATATATATATATATGTATATGTATATGCATAGGATCCATGAGCTACAAATGGATAGAAAAACCTGGACATTAGTACTCATCTGTTTGCACACAATACCCCAATGTGAGGAGTTCATGATGTAGGACAGATGATAAGGCTCAGAGGTCTTTAAAGTTCAGTGTTAAAGGACAGAGAGTAAGACCTATTGGTTCTCCATTTTACTAGAAGGAGTATATAGTATGTGACTACCTATTCATACAATGGTATGAGCAGCTTTATCCATCCATGGGGAGAGATATAAGGGCCTAATCCACAATCACTGAGTGGGAGTAGGGAATAGGCCCAAGAGTTGGACTAGAGCAGGAAATGTGATTCTGTCTTATGGAGCTAATGAGCGAGATCAGTGCCTGAGAAGGGAAAAGAAAAGGAAAACATTTATAGGAAAGTTATAAAAAGGACTCCAGGATAAACACCTGATCTTGCTGAGCTTATCAAATCAGCCAACATATGTAAAATTCTTTGCAAACCTAAAAGCACTAAATATTATTAATATCATCATCATCATCAATTTTGTAAATTCTCCATAGAGAATCCACTCAATATGCTGGATATATATATCCTTCTCCTAGTGCCTTTTTTATTTCATAAATATCACTGCAACCCCTGGGCTCTCCACATACCATTTATGACTCTTACTTTGTGACTGATCTACCTCCTCTTCTGTTACACCTGCCTTTTATGTCATGTCACTTTTCAGATATGAGTCAGTGTTGATTATATGCTCCAGCTGCCTTATTATACCCATCACAAGTCTCTTCTTACCCTTTGGGTCACACATTGTTGTAGCCCTTTGGAGATTGTGGTGTTCCATGAAGTGCAGATATGGCATCATTGAGAAAAATATTAGTATTAAAAACATGGACTTTGGTGGCAGTGAGGGTTTGGGGATCGTTTAAAGTAATGAACAATTCCTCAAAATGAAATCTACCTACTCTCCTCCTCTTATTTCTCTTATTCATCTATATATAGTGCCTGTCCTTACAAAATACAGGTATTTATGGGATAATTCAATGAGTTCCCTGTCCAACTGCATGCCATAATCTCAATGATATGAGCTTTTCATCTATAGTAACTCAGGATTTTATAATATATTTTAAGAGTTACAAAGTCATAACAGCACAATGAAGTAGGTACTGCAAATCTTATTATGGCCACGTTACAGATGAAATGGAGGAACATACCAAGTGAGTGACTTGCCCAGGGTGACACATAACTGGGACTTTCTGACTTTACAGCAGTAATTATCTTTTTATACCATGCTGCCTTTCTCTTGAGCAAAGAATTCCTAACAAACAGCCCTTATCTTCAGCAGTATCAGAGACACAGGGATGTGTCTCCTTTTCCTTTTCCTGGGATGTAGGAAGGCTAATTCCTCCTGTTTTTACAACATTCCAATCAGTGTGTTATAGTTAATTAGGTCACAACTTCACTATTTAATTACAGTTTACTACTCTCTTTAGTGGATATGAGAGTCCTGCAGCCCTTTCCTATTTACAAACTAACCCTTAGGAGATTACCTCTGGCAGAAGGCTAATTTGCCACTTCGGTTAATTCCTCTCCATTTCAATGTCAGAGAGTATTTCTGTTATCTCTTAATTCTTGAGATGCCCCTTTTGAAAGTTATATTCCCCTGTGTTCAGGGTAGTTAACCTGGGTTCTCTGAACCTGGTTTTTAAAAAATATTTTGACAACCATATTCCCATGCAGTTAGTTTTATGTAATCCTATGTATTTTATTTTACGCATTACATAAAACCATTATTCTGAGACGAGATGTATAGGCTTCATCAGGCTGCCAAAGGGATCCATGAAACAAAACAGATCCACTACAAATGTCTGTTATATAATTTCAACTGATGATAAGGCAATCTCTTTAGTTGATTCACTATTCCACTCACTACAGTGACTTTTCCAAATCTTCTCCTCTCTCCTCAAGCCTCCCATAGTTTTCTCTTTTCCCATTCTTTCAACTGGAAACTTCATCTTATATTTCACTAAAAAAAATTGAGGCTCTTTGGTCTTTTTTATTCCTTTTCTTTACCAAAGTAAACTCCTCTACATGTATGAGTGATCTCATTTTATCCCTCTTCTCCAGCAACTGCACTCCTTTACCTGCCTTGTTCTCTGACTAATTCAATCTCTTTCTCTCTGCTACCCATTTTCCTCTGCGTTCAAACATGTTCATGTCTCTACCATTCTGGAAAAACTCTCACTTGATCTATCTGTTCAGGATACTATTTCTCCCCTCATAGTTTTCCTTTTTTTATTAAAACTTTTTATTTTCAAAACATATGCATGAGGATGATTTCAGAGAGACCTGGAGAGACATGAACTGATGCCAAGTGAAATGAGTAGAACTAGGAGATCATTGTACATGGCAATAACATGATTATACGATGATCAACTCTGATGGATGTGGCTCTCTTCAACAATGAGATGATTCAGACCAGTTCCAGTGGTCTTGTGATGAAGAGAGCCATCTACACCCAGAGAGAGGACTGTGGGAACTCAGTTTGTATCACAACATAGCATTTTTACTCTTTTTGTTGTTGTTTACTTGCATTTTATTTTCTTTCTCATTTATGGTTTAATTTGATTTTTCTTGTGCAGCAAGATAAGTATATAAATATGTATGCATATATTTCTACCATGTTTAACATATAGTGGACTACTTGCCATCTAGGGAGTAGGGAAAGGGGGGGAAATTGGAACACAAGGTTTTGCAAGGGTGAATATTGAAGAATTATTCATGCATATGTTTTGAAAAATAAAAGGCTTTAATAAAGGAAAAAAATATGCATGGATAATTTTTTTTAACACTGATCCCCTGGCAAAACTTTGTGTTCCAAAATTTTCCCCCTATTCCCTCATCCTCTCCCTTAGATGGCAAGTAATATTAGTGGCTTCTCTTTGATAAGACCACCTATAATTGATGCCTCTATTTCCTAATCTCCTACTTTCTTCATGATTCTCTGCAGTCTGGTTTTCAATCTCTTTATTAAGCTAAAACTGCTCTTACCAATATCTTTTCTCAGTCTTTCTCCTTCTTGACCTCTCTGCAGCTGTTGACATTCTTCTCCTTGATATTCTCTTCCCTCTACATTTTCTTAATATTTGTTCTTTAGTTGTTCTCTTTCTAGCTATCTGATCATTTATCCTACAGCTCCTTTGCTAGATTTTCATCCAGGTCATACCCACTAATCATGAGTATTCCCCAAAGTTTTTTCATTGTCCCTTCTTTTCTTCCTATATATTCTCCTTATATTGTGCTTGATCATCCCATCATCTCCATGGATTCAAATATCATCAAATTAATGATTCCCAGCTCTAATCATCCAGTCCTGACCTCTTTCTTAACTTCCAATCTTGCATCTCTAACTGCCTATTGAATGAATGTCTTGAATCAGATATCTCAGAGACAGCTTAAATCCAATACATCCAAAACTGAACTCAATATCTTTCCCTGTAAATCCTCCCCCTTACAAATTTTCCTATTTCTGTTAACCAGCGTCACAGTCACCCAGGCTCAAAACAGAGATATCATCCTCAATTTCTCACTCTCCATCAGTCCCCCCAAAACAAGTTCTGTCAATTCTACCTTCATATAATTTCCTATATATGCCTCCTTCTTACCTCTGACACTAGCACCTCTCAAGCAAAGCCCTCATAACCTCGTATGTGGATTATTTCAATAGGCTGCTGGTTGGTCTCCCCACCTCAAGTCTCTTCCCATTCCAGTCTATCTTCCATTCAGCTGTCCAAGTGATCATCCCCCTATTTAACAGATTTCACTGACTCCCTATTACAATTTATTCAAAGTCCTTCATAATCTCCTAACCACCTTTTCAGTCTTCTTACATCTTACTCCCACGTGCTCTGATCAAATAACAATGTTCTCCTTGCTGATCTTTACACAAGATACTCTATCACCATAATCTGCATATTTTCACTAGCTGTGTCCTCTGTCTGGATTCTCTCCCTATTTGTCTCCATCCTCTGGCTTCCTTTAAGTCCCAACTCAAGTCCCACCTTCTACAAGAGCCCGTCCCAATCTTGCTTAATGCTAGTGCCTTCTTTCTGAGACTACTCACATTTATCTTGTCTATATCTTGATTGTACATGGTTTGTTTTCCTCCATTAGACAATGAACTCCGTGACAGCAGGCGCTATCTTTTGCCTTTCTTTACTAAGTCTTTCTGACACCAGGCCTTATACTCTATGTGTTATAAAACCAACTACCTGTCCCATCTAAGTCATAAAACAGTTGTCAACATAGTGTCTGCTTAGTGAGCAGTCTCTTGGTTTCTTTCTTCCTTCTAAGTGTTCATGATTTTGGCTTCTGTTTGGATCCCCTGCTTTATATAAGTGATTTCCATATTTTTTCTGCTTTTACATTGAGTTTCAGTCCCTTTTTTGGTGCATTTTACTCCTGATTTCACTTTACTGACACCTACCATTGCTCTCTTGGACACAGCTCCAACTCACTTACCCATTATGAACTTCTGATACCCCACTTAGCTCCCTACCCTATTCAGTACCTGGAAAGGAAGAAAAGGCTAAGGATTTTGGCCCTTTAATGATGATCACCTACCTGCTGGTTATTGCCTAGGAGACATTCTCATCAGTGGTAGGGGGAGGCATAAATAAATAAGACATAGTCCCTGCCTTTAAGAAACTCACAATCTAAGAGACATCAGAAAAACATTCAAATCATTACAGTGCAAACCAGAATATGATCCAGTCCCAGTTCATACAAAGTAAAGGTTCTATCTAGCTGGGGAAGAACAACTAACCAAGCAAAAGCACTGCTAGAAGTATTAGGGTGATTAAACCAGGAAGTTGAGGAAAGATAACTTGCTATCTCCAAATACTCTTTCCTCAACTTCCTGGTTTAATGAAATCCTCTGTAGCAGACACTTTGAAACTCCCTTAAGTAGTGTGTTTTAGCCGATAGGATTGGGTTGTAGAAAAAAATGCTAGAGTCAAAAAACTGGGGCTTAATCCCACCTCTTATATTTACTACTATATTCACATGGTCGAGTTGCTTAACTTCCCTAAATTTCTTTTTCTTCATCTAAAAGACAGGATATATACACAAACTGCAGGCAGATAGTGGTGCAATCTATAGAAGTTGGAACTTGGAGTCAGAAAATCTGAATTCAAATTCTGCCTCAAACACTTAATAGCTATGTGGCTCTGGGCAAGTCTCAATCTTTCAATTTCTTCATCTGTAAAACATAGGTAATGTAAAATGAGTATGGTAGGGCACCCACCTCACAGGATTATTGTAAAGATTAAGTGAGTAATGTATGTAAAGTGTTCTATATACCTAAAAGTGCTATACAGCTGCTAGTTGTTACATTCTTCTAGCAATGCAAGGGTTGGTGTGGGGAAAGTCCTTTGGTAACCTTAAATGCTATATAGCACGATGATATTATTGTCATTTTTTCCTTCATCACTGTCATCATTATCCATACAAATTGCCAATAACTCCAGTGCTTAGCATAGTGCCTGGCATATAGAAGGCACTTAATTATAATTATCAAAGTATCTTAAGGAGTTTTTTACATAGGATCATTTTTCTCACAGGATAATATCTGCATTGCTGAGAATCCCATAGGCTAATGGCACAGATGGAAGTTCTTGCTTCTCAGGACAGAGGCACCTCCTATAGTGATGAAGAAACCCCACCAGGTATTTCCTGCCCTCATTAGCTACCCCACCTCCTGAGCCTTCTGTCATCAGCATCCTTCCATACTCTTCAGACCTTGCTCAATGTCATATCCCTCTAATGCTCAGTCTTGATGACCATCTCTTAAGTAAAAATGAGACATATATTCATAGAGGGAAGATTCAGGACTCCAAGTCTAAGCCTATTTTGTTAAGATCCTTAGCTCAACTAAGCCATTATCTAGAATGTAGCTTCTTAAACTGTGAGTTGCCCATATGAGGTCTTTTAACTGAATGTAGGTCACAAAATTATGATCTTTACCAGTAAATGTTTGATTTATATACCTATTTTATATACCTATATATTTAGTCATGTAAAAATTTCTCCAACAAAAAAGAGTTGAGAGTGGAAAACATTTAAGAAGTCCTGATCTAGAGTTCACAATTCATTAAAGCAGTTTACAGAGGAGAATGGTGGTATGCAGAATTGCTACTTGTCTGTTCCTTTTTGCATCCAACAAGACTCCTTTGTGAATTGGGCTGGCCAGGGAATGAGTACAATATAGTAAGAAGTCCTCATTTGCTCCCAGCAAACCTGTGGATAAGTGCGATTAAAGAAGGTAGTAAATGTAGAACAGTTTGGAACTATATCCAAAGGTCTACATCCCAAAGAGAGCAAAGAAAAAGAAAAAAAAAAGAAATATATGTACAAAAATTTTTATAAAGTTCTTTTTGTAGTGGCAAAGAACTGAAAATTGAGGGAATGCTTATCAACTGGGGAATGGCTAAACAAGTTGGGGTAATAAAACAATTGTGATGCAATACTTGTGCACAGTGAAATAAGCAGAACCAGGAGACCATTGTACACACTATAACAGCAATATTTTAATGATGTTCAACTATGAATGACTAAATTACATAATACAATGATCCAAGACAATCCCAAAAGACTCATGATGAAAAATGCAATCCACAGCCAGAGTCAGAACTGATGAATCTGAGTGCAGATTGATACATATACATATATACATATGTTTTCACTTTGTTTTTTGCTGAGGTTGTTTTTTTTTCTAAAATGGATAATATAGAAATATGTTTTGATAACTGATGTCATATTGCTTGCCTTCTCAATGGGTGAGGAGAAAATGAAGGAGAAAAAGAATTTGAAACTGAAATTTAAAAAAAACGGATGTTAAAAATACAAAAAAAGATAATCTATTAGAAAGTACATTGGAATTGAGGTCAGGACACTGGGTTCAAATTCATGTTACAGATAAGTCATTATAATATATAATCATATATATATATAACATATATAATATATAACATATAATCACCAGGGGCAAAAAATAAGTATTTAATTTTTGCAAGGGGGTAGATATGCATCTCTTTTTTGAAGTTATTTTATAATGTGAGTGCACCTGAGTAGTCAAGGAACATTGATTAGTTGCAGAGCAGTGAACCTGGTCTTTTAAGGCAGGCTCACACCAGGGCTGAGGTAACAGACAGTCTGTTTAGGAGTTAAGTTACACAGACCCACTTTTACACTTATTAATCTCACTCCCAAGCACTGGGCCTGTTTGTGTCATCTACTTTGGAGCTTTCTTATCTCCTTCAGAGACTATTAGGAGCTCAGATCTGTGCCTTTCTGATACAACATCTGTCTAGACTTGTCATTACCCATCCCCAAGTGCTAGAATCAGCACTAGGACCAGAACATAGTCAAAATTCACCAGCTGGATGTACAACCTCAATTATCACTCTCCCCACACTCCCACAAATCAAAATTCACCTAAGGAACCAGCTCAAAACTCCAGGGATCTGCCTTCACAAAACTTCATAAAACTGTCAGAAATCTAGACCCCACACCTCTCAAAGTGTTTGGAGATCCCTTCTTGGAGACAAATCCGTCACAAAATAACCAGAATAATTACTCTCTAATCTGTATGTCTCTAGTTCAGTCTCTTTCTCTCTGTTTCTCTGTGTGTCTCTCTGTCTCTCCTTCTCTGCCTCTGTGTCTCTCTTTCTGTCTGTCTTTCTCTCTCTCTGTGTCTCTCTCTGCCTCTGTCTCTAACTTCCTTTCACAACAGAGATAACTGAGGCAGACAAAGATTAAGTAATTTGCTCAAGGTCACACAATTAGTAGCATCTGAGGGCATTTGAATTCAGATCTTCCTGGCTCCAGCATGCTCTCCACTGTTCCACCTCCTGCCTCCTCAAGAGACAGGCAGCAGCAGCTCACTTCCTATTAGCAAGTGAATTAAGTCCAGATGCTTTTGCCAGGCATTCAAGTCCTTTCATAGTCCTTTGCCAACCTACTTTTACAAACTTATATAACTCCTCTCCATATACTCTGTGCTTCAGCCAAACCAGACTACTGGCTTTGAACATTCTTTGCCTTTCCTACCACTATGCTATTTCTCACACCATTCCAGACCCGGAGTGCCCTCCCCACTAGCCCAGAGTAGTGGTCACACCTATAATCCTTGCCACTGAAGGAAACTAAAGTTACCGGATCGCTTGAGTTTGGGGGTCCTGAGCTTCAGTAGGGCTACAGCTAATGTAATGTCCCTACCAAGATCAGAAGCGGCTCTCAGGAATGGAGGAGGCTGTCTAAGCAAGGGTGAAGCTGCCCAAGTAGGAGAATTGGAACAGAATAAAGCTTTCAATACTGATCAGCTGCTACTGCACCTCCAATCTAGGAAGAGAGAGAGAAAGATGAGGGCTCAAAAAATAAACAAATACCTACCTCCTCCCCCTCTCTTTGCCCATTACTACCTTACCTTTATTTTGCCCTTTCCGTTCCTTCATCTCCTCCCCTTGATAATGACTTTCCTGCTCAGATCAATTAGCAAAAATGTTTTATGTTATTCAGAAGTTTCAGATCTGACTCTTCATGATCCCATAGGATTTTTCTTTACAGGTACTATAATGGCTGGCCATTTTCTTCTCCATTTCCTTTTACAGATAAGGAAACTGAGGCAAATAGGGTTAAGTGATTTGCCCAGGGTGACACAGCTAGTATTTGAGGTTAGATTTGAACTTATGAAGATTAATATTCCTGACTGCAGGTCCAGCACTCTATACACTATGTCACCACAATATATATGTCTATACACTATGTACCACCAGTACAGCAGGCACTGTATTGGATGCAGGCTATACAAAGACCAAAATGAAAGCCTTTGCCCTACAAGGAATTTATTTTCCATCAGAAGAACATTCTATCAGGATCACATATGCTTTGTATATAATTATGTGTTTGTGTCTTATTCTATTAAATTGCAAACTCCATAAGGGCAGAAACCCTATATTTTCTACCTCCATCCCATCCCCATATTTACCAGAGTATCTAGTAGTTACTTATAATGGTCATTTAACTGGATTAATGAATTTATGTGGGTCAAGAAGTTTACAGCCCAGCTGAAGCTGGAGTCCTACCTTCTTTCCTTTCTCATTCCCTATTACCATACACTATGGAAACTGGGGGTGAGGAAGGAGAAAGACCTTATCCTACAAAAAGTGTTTCCCCTTAGGAGTGCTGTCCACCCCCTAAGAGGCTCAACTTTTTCAAGATCCTATTTCCACTTGGAACCTGGCCTGCAGGCTGGTGTTGACTGACTCTTTCCATTCAACACTGACTGGTTTGGTTAAAGCCATGAAGAAATACTAGAATTGTTACGTGTATTAATCTATCCTTGCTGTTCTCTCACATGCTTCCCTTAAGTGCTTCCTATTTCTTCAAGAAGCTTAAGTATGAGGAGAAGAATGTGCTGTGATCCCTCAATGTTTACAATAAAAATCTAGTGGTTTGGGCCTTGGGGATTTTTGTTTTTCCATACAGCTGGAATGATGTTCCATTTCCCAAGTTAGCTGATATACCCCTTCTCACACTCTGGGAAGAAATCATTCCATAGCTTTGGCCAAATATGTTTGTATTATGCTAAAGTCAGATACTGCCAAGGATTTTAGTAATTTTATAAATAATGATGATAATAATAATAGCAACTACTTCTATATCATATTAAGGTTTAAAAAATGCCTTACAAATATTATCTCTTTTGATCCTTCTAAAAACCCCAGGAGGTTGATGCTATTCAATCACCATTTTATAGTTGAGGAAAATGAGACAGATTTGATTTGCCCAAGATCACAGAGTTCAGAAGTGTCTGAGACTGAATTTGAATTCAAATCATCCTAACTTCCAGCCCAGCTTCTATACACTGCACCATCTAGCTCCATCTATAGCATTTTAAGACCAACAGAATTCTAAATTCCAATAGAATAACTATTATCTTCTGATTTCAGAAAGACATGAACTGATGCTAAGGGAAGAGAGGAGAACCAAGAGAACATTGTACACAGCAACAGCAAGATTATACAATGATCAATTCTGCTGAATGTGGCTCTTTTCAACTCTGAGGTGATTCAGGTCAGTTCCAATGGTCCTGTGATGAAGAAGGCCATCTGCACCCAGAAAAAGGACTGGGAGAACCTAGTGTGGATCACAACACAATATTTTCACTTTTACTGTTGTTATTTGATTGCATTTTGTTTTCTTTCTCATTTTTCTCCTTTTTGATTTGATTTTGCTTGTGCAGCATGACAATTGTGGAAATATGTATAGAAGAACTGCACATGTTTAACATAAAATGGATTTTTTTATATCTGGGGAAGGGAGTTAGGGAGAAAGAAGGGAGAAAAAAAATGGTGAATGTTGAAAACTATGCTGCTTTGAAAATAAAAAGCTTTAAAAATAAAAATATTTGTAAAACAGTATTATCCTCTCCACAACCCTGTGAGGTAGATTGGAGAGTTATTACTCTTCTCATTTTACAGATGGGAAAAATAAAGCATATAAAGGCACCATGTTTTTTTCACTGCTATGAGGCTAAATGTCAAAGTATGATATCAGCCTAGATCTCTTGACTCAATTTAGACTGGTAGCACTACTGCCCTTTTGAAAGAAAGCAGGAGTGCCACAGGACACTTATTAATATTACTACGAAGGTCCCTTGTATGTTAATGGAGAAGGAATGGCCTCTCATCTGTGAATGTGTTATCCATACTCCTAGAAAACCTATGAGGCTGCAGATTGGGTATCAATCAACTGAGATTGTGAGACACAGCCTAATTTTTTTGAATTTGAATTTGAATCCATGGACCCCTGGACATGCTATTACACTTCCAGCTTCGAGATACTCCTGGAGGCCTACTCAACCGTCCTATTCCAGTCCTCATGTCATTCCAGGTCTAGTCATAAGATGCCCCAAAGGCCTGGAGTGACATGGATGACAAACATGCAATTTCACCCTCCTAAGAAGACTGGCAGGTAGGCCCTGGCCCCAGCACCTTTGGGAATAAATAACTCAGGTCCAGAGCCTTCTCCTAGGAAGTTCGTCCTGACCCTGATTTCTAGGCCTGCTCCAGCAACAGCAGGAGCCTTGGTTCACATTCCCTGCACAAATTAAAGGAATCACAGATCTAAATGCAAGAGACTTCAGAAATCTTCTTGTCCCAACCCTTCGTTTTATAGATGAAGAAGAAGACCCAGTGACTTCCTTGCAGTCACAGACCATGCTAGAACAAGGAGCAGGAGAACTGACTCTTGACCACACCTGTATTTATTTTCTAAACCATTTATTTAGCCATTAATCCTTCCTGTTAGCAACTGCCAGATCATAACTCCTATGCCCCTTTTTCCAACTCCACTACAGCCCCACACACTGACCTCTCTGTTCATCAGGGCACTTCTGGGTCTCTTGCAGGCCAGGATCAGAGAAGTATAGGAAGAGTAATTCTATGTTTGTGGTAGCCCTCTTTGTAGTGGCCAGAAACTGGAAACTGAGTGGGTGCCCATCAATTGGAGAATGGCTGAACAAATTATGGTATGTGAATGTTATGGAATATTATTGTTCTGTAAGAAATGACCAGCAGGATGAATACAGAGAGGCCTGGAGAGACTTACATGAACTGATGCTAAGTGAAACGAGCAGGGCCAGGAGATCATTATGTACTTCAACAACAATATTATATGATGATCAATTCTGATGGACCTGGCCATGTTCAGCAATGAGATGAACCAGATCAGTTCCAATGGAGCAATAATGAACTGAACCAGCTATGCCCAGCGAAAGAACTCTGGGAGATGACTATGAACCACTACATAGAATTCCCCATCCCTCTATTTTTGTCCCACCTGCATTTTTGATTTCCTTCACAGGTTAATTGTACACTATTTCAAACTCTGATTCTTTTTGTACAACAAAATAACTGTTTGGACATGTATACTTATATTGTATTTAACCTATACTTTAACATATTTAACATGTATTGGTCAACTTGCCATCTGGGGGAGGGAGTGAGGGGAAGGAGGGGAAAAATTGGAACAAAAGGCTCTGTAATTGTCAATGCTGAAAAATTACCCATGCATATAACTGGTAAATAAAAAGCTATAATAAAAAAGAGTAATTCTAAAAGTAAAGCTTTGAGGTTGACCAGAGATCTTGGACTGACACTAAATTCTCAATTCTGTCCAATAGAATAGTAGGATGAAATATATTTTAAATAAAATTCTACTGAACTTTATTATAAACCATTAGAAGCAACCTTTTTAGTGACTTATTTAGACCAAATTCTGAGAATGAAAGAGCAGAAAGATACCTCCTCATGGGTAAACCCATAAACAAGGAAATTCCCTCTCTAATATTCCAGACATGTAGTCATCCAGCTTTTGCTTGAAGACTTTTGGGAGTCTGGAAGCCCAATCCTCTCATTGGGGCCTCATTTTTAGGAATTTTTTGAATTTGAATTTGAATCTATGGGCCCCTGGACATGTTACTATACTGACACTTCCAAATAGACCCTCGTTTTTAGGAAACTTTTGTATCAAGCTGAAATCTTTCCCTCTACATCGTTCAGCCATTGATTCCACTACTTCCTTCTCAGGCCAAGACAAATAAATCTAATTGCTCTTCTCATGACAATAGTACCTATATTTGAAGACAGTTATAATGTCATTTCCATCATCTCCAATTCCCAAGTATTCACTTCTTCAGGGTCTCAATTCCTTCCAGTGATCCTTAAATTACAGCATTTCCTAGAATCTCACAATCTTCCTCTTCCTCCTCTGAATGTACTACTGACTGCCCTTGTCCCTCCTAAATTCAGACATCAGTTTCTAATTTGAGGGTCTGCCTAGGATATAGGAAAGTCCAATGATCAGATATGGCTGAAGGATGCCTGTGTTTAGGAAAGTCAAGGACAGCAAGTCTGGAATATAAATTGGAGAGAAATTATTATATGCTAGGCTGAAAAGTCTGGACTCTGTGGGAGCGGGATGGTTATAACAGGTCTCTGCAAAGAAACATGTTCAGATGCAGTAAATTGTTCAGACCAAAACTATATACACAAAACCAGTATCATCATGGGCAGTACCTTTTTCTCTCTGCTGCTGCTCTCTTATTTGTATAATGAAGAAGTAAGCCTAGATGATTTCTAAGGGCCTTTCCAATGGTAACAGCTCATTGATTCTGATGATATATTAATAAATCATTGATCATTTAAGCACCTGTGTGCCATATACTATACCAGGTGCTAGAGATGAATCCCAAAGAAAAATCAGAGCAGTTCTTATCCTCAAGGAGTTTACATTCTATCAGAGAGAAACTACTGTACATCTTTAGATAAAAACAAAATAGAGATATAGCAAAGGGGGTGGGCACTAGCTGCCAGAGATATCTAGAAAGATTTCAGAGATAGTGGAACTACAGCTGAGGTTCCTAGAATTCTAAGAGTTGCAAGTGAGGGGTGAGTACATTCAACACACAGGGGACAAAGGTACTAAGATGGGAAATGAAATGTTATTTATGAGGAACAGTAGGAATAAAAGTTTAACTGAATTGTAAAAATATATAAGGAAAGTAATTTATAAGAAATTGGAAAATTAGTTTGGGCCAGATTGTGAAGGGTTTTAAATGCCAAATATAAGAATTCATACTTGATCCAAGAGGTACTAGCAAGCTACTGGAGATTGCTCAGTGGATGAATGATATTGGTCAGTTAGTAAGTAAATAAATATTTTTAAGCACTTACTATGTTCCAGTCACTCGGGTAAAATCCAGGGATACAAAGAATGACAAAAGACAATCTTTTTTCATCAAGGAGCTAGGTCAGTGAGTCAATAAGAATTTATTAAGTACTTAATATGTGTTAGGCACTTCGCTCAATGTTAGGGTTGCATAGAATAACAAATGACAATTTCTGCCTTCAGGAAGCTTACAATCTACTGAGGGAAGACAATACATAGAAGAAAGCTGAAAAATGAGATAGGGGAAAGGTATATGGTACAAATGAAGACATAAAATCTAGAGGATTTACCAGAGTTAGAAATGTTGAGATGGCCACTCAGGGTGCCCACCTTAAATGGAGGATCTGCCTGGATTTCTCAAATGTCCATCATTTTCTACTCTTTTCAATCAGGGGAGGGAGGAGTTCCACAGGCAAGACTACTGAAGAGCTGAGTCCTACCTGTGATTTTTTTTTTTTTTTGAGGCAGTATTGATGTTCAAGCTACCCCCTACATATAATTTATAAAACAATAATTTTGGCAGCTGTTTTAAGGAGGGATTGAAGGGGAAGGAAACCTGAGGCAAGCAGATCAATTACGAGGCTATTTTAGTAGTAAGCTAAGATAAGACAAAGATCTGAAATTAGAGTGGTGGCTATGTGAGTGAAGAAAAGAGATCAGAGTCTAAAGAAACGTTGACTATGTTTTTGTTGTTTTCCCCATTACATGAAAAAGATCTTGAAAGAGGAAATTGTTTCATTTTTTTTACTTGTAGCTCACCTGGGCCAGTAAATGTGACATATTAGAAGTTTAATAAATGCTTGTTGGTTGATTGATTGTAAGGTAGGATTACAAAAGACCCAATAGAGCAACTGATTGGATATGTGGGGTGAATGACTGATTAGCTGAGCATGACACTGAGTTTTTGAGCTTGGGTTATTAGGAAGATGATGATTACCATCATAGTGATAGAGGAGTTCAGGGGGGTTGGGTTGGAGAAAGAATAATGAGTCCTGTTAAAATTAAAAAAAAGTTTTTTCTGTCTGAGAATAAGCAGCATATACCAAAAAGCCACAAATTCAATGGTTTTCTCCTGAGAAACTCTTTCTCTAGCAGGGGTACTCAAACTTTTTAAATAGGGGGCCAGTTCACTGTCCCTCAGACTCAATGATCATTTAAGCACCTGTGTGCCATATACTATACCAGGTGCTAGAGATGAATCCCAAAGAAAAATCAGAACAGTTCTTATTCTCAAGGAGTTTACATTCTATCAGAGAGAAACTAATTGTACATCTTTAGATAAAAACAAAATAGAGATATAGCAAAGGGGGTGGGCACTAGCTACAGAGATATCTAGGAAGATTTCACAAAGATAGTGGAACTGCAGCTGAGGTTCCTAGAATTCTATAGTAAAAACCAAAACTTTGTTTTGTGGGCCTTTAAATAAAGAAACTTCATAGCCCTGGATGAGGAGGATAATGGTCCTCAGCTGCTGCATCTGGCCCATGGGCCTTAGTTTGAGGACCCCGCTCTACAGGATGCTCCTTCTTGGTCTATATTTGCTAATGAATTCAAAATTTGTACAATAAGCATGAATAAAAAATTAATTTTTTAAAAGGAAACTACAGGACTGTTAAATAAATTTCTTACTCTATCTGCATTTTTCACTCCCATTGAAATTTAATGTTTTAAATCTGTCTCAGATAGCAAAAGAAATAGCTATGATACTGATCATAAAATATCACTTCCAGTCTTACAAAGGTCATGGCCAAGGTAATTCAGAGAAGAAAACTCTCATTTCATACAAGTGGCCATTCTGAGTTAAGAAGTTCAGAGAATCATTATTGTGGTTAGCATAGATTACCAGACCAGATGGAGGACGTGGGTAATGTTTTCCTAATGTTTAGAGACATTTGAGAGGGTTCTCTCTTTTACCATATCACTTCAATTCAACAAACATGTATTGAGTATATGTGTCACAGTATTAGGTTCTAAGAGAGAAAGAAAAGTGAATAGACAGATTTTGCTCTCAAGTATTTAATCACCCATAATACTTCAAAGGACTAAAATATAAAAGAAAACATCAAAGTACACGACAGGTACTAAAAAACGCTGGCAGTGGTTCACAGGAGGCAGAAAAATGTTTCTTGCTTGAAACCCATGTAGACTTCATTAAAGTGATATCTGAAACAGCTAGGTAATATAGTCAATAGAGTACTGATTCCGGAGTCAGGAGGACCTGAGTTCAAATTAAACCTCAGACTAGCTGAATAATCCTGGACAAGTTACTTCATCCTAATTGCCTCCCCCAAAAAGTGACATTTGAGTTTGAAAGAGAGAATTTTGAATGGTGGAGAAGCAGAGGAAGACATTCCAGGAACTAGAAAGAACATGAGCAAGAATACACACACACACAGAGAGAGAGAGAGAGAGAGAGAGAGAGAGAGAGAGAGAGAGAGAGAGATAGGGAGATAGGGGAATATATTCAGGAAAAGGTAAATTAAATAACTTGACTAGATCATAGGAGAATAGTGGGAGATAACTCTGGAAAAGTAGGTTAGAGCTAGATTGCTGAAGTCCTTGGATGTCAAGTTGTTAAATATAGACTTTATAAGCCATAAGTAAGAGAGAGTTACTGAAGATTTTTAAGTCAGTGGTGGGGAAAGAGTTGTGCATTATTACATACATTATTCTGGTATCTGAGTATGGATTTGATTAAGAAGGCACTGAAGGTAGGGAGCACAGATGGAAAGAGGCTACATGAGTGTAGAAGCAACTAGAACAGAAAGGAAGTACCAGAATTGAGAAACATTGAAGAGGTCGAGTTTGATTGATGGGAAGGATGGGGGTGAGGGAAAAGAAGAAGTCAGGAATGACTCTGACTTTGGGTGATTGAGAAGATTAGTGTTAATACTAATTTGAGAAGTGAAAAGGAAGAAAGGGAAGAACACATTTTGAAGGTGTGGTTTTTTCTTTAAAATGGTGAAGTTATGTCATTAGTGGGATATCTAGATAGCAATGTTCTGTAAGCTGCTTAAAATGAAAGACTGGACATCTAGGAATGGGTCAGGGCTAGTAATATTGACTGGGAAATCACTTACATAAAGAAGATGGCTAAAGTGTAAAGGAGGATTAGAGCTTTATTCTATGTTATTAATGATTGGGATAAAAACACAGAAGATATGACACAAAATGAGAGGAATATCTTATGGCATTAGAATTTAAAAAGACTTCAAAAGCCTGGAAGGAAGGTTCAAAACAAGATGAAATTTAATAATAATAACTATATAATCCTGCATTTTTGCTTTTAAAAGGGCAGTTTCAAAGTCTTTGAAAAAACACAGAACTCATTCCTATTAAAAATACTGAAGAGCATAGGAATAAATGGAACTTAATCTTAAAGTGATATGTAATATGTATCTAAAACCATCACCAAGTATTATCTGTAATGGGGATAAGTTAGAAACCTTCCCAATATATAATCAGGAGTGAAGCAAGAATGCCCTATATTCCTTAATATAGTATTAGAAATATTACCAATAATAATAAGAGAAGAAAAAGAAATTAAAGGAATTGGAATAGGCAATGAAGAAACAAAATTATAACTCTTTGCAGATGATATGATATTATACTTAGAGAATTCTAGAGAACCAACTAAAAAATCTACATGAAATTATTAACAACTTTAGCAAAGTTGTAAGATACAAAATAAACCTACATAAATCATCAGCCTTTCTAGATATTACCAACAAAGTCTAGCAGCAAGACACAGAAAGAGAAATTTCATTTAAAATAGCTGTAGACAATAGAAAATATTTGAGAGTCTGCAAGACAAATCCAGGGACCAGATGAATAGAACTAACTATAAGGCATTTTTCATACAAATAAAGTCACATCTAAACAACTGAAAAATATTAATTGCTCATGGGCAAGCCAAGCCAAAATAATAAAAATGACAATTCTACCTAAGTTAATTTATTCATTCAGTGCCATCTGATCAAAAGTATCAAAAATTACTTTGTAAAACTAGAAAAAAATAACAAAATTCATCTGGAAGAATGAAAAGCTCAAGGATATCAAAGAAATCAATGGGAAAAAAAAAGAAAGAAGTTAATCTAGCTGTACCAGATCTCAAACATAATGCAGTTATTATCAAAACAATCTGGTACTAGCTAAGAAATAAAGTGGTGGGTCAGTGGTATAATTAGGTGAAATTGCATTATAGTAAATGACCTCAGTAATCTAGTACACGATAAACATAGATCCAAGCTTTTAAAACAAAAATTGCCAAGGATGGAAAACAGTGTGACATAAACTAAGTATAGATCAACATTTCACACTATATATCAAGATAAGATCAAAATGGATACATGATTTAACATGTAAAAGTTGATACCATAAGCAAATTAAAGAGAGTGTGGAATAGTTTATCTGTCAGATTTATGGATAAGGGAAGAATTTAAAACCAAAGATGACACAAAGAACATTACAGAATATGAAATACATAATTTTGATTATATAAAATAAAAGATGTTGCAGAAACAAAACCAATGCAACCAAAATTATAAGGAATACAGAAAGCTGGAAAATATTTTTGCAACAAGTATCACTGATAAATATCTCATTTCTCAAATATATAGAAAACTGAATCAAAGTTATAAAAATACATGTTACTCCCTAATTGATAAATGTTCAAAGGATATGAACAGGCAGTTTACAAAGAAACCAAAGTTATCTATAGTCATATGAAACAATGCTCTAAATCCCTATTGATCAGAAAAATGCAATTAAAATCACTCTGAAGTACCATCTCACACCTATCAGATTGACTAATTTAACAAAAAAGGATGTTGGAGGAGATGTGGGAAAACTGAGACATTAATGTACTGCTGGTGGAGTTATGAAATGATCCAAACTTTCTCAAGAGCAATTTGAAACTATGACCAAAGAGCTTCAAAACTATAGAAAGCCTTTGATTCAACAATACCATATTAGGTATTCTAAGCCATTCCCCCTAAAAATGGAAAGTATCTATTTATACAAAAATATTTAAAGTAGCTCTTTTCATAGAGGCTGAGAATTCTACATCAAAGAGATGCTCATAAATTGGGAAATGGCTAAACAAGCTGTGGTATATTATTGTATTAGAATATTACTGTACTATAAGAAATGACAAAAAGGATCAAAAAACTGGAAAGACTTACATGAACTGATACATAGTGAAGTGAACAGGACCAGAAGGACATTGTACATGCTAACAGAAATATTGTTCAATAAACTATCATGAATAATTTAGGTATTCTCAGAAATACAATAATCCAAGATAATCATGAAAGATTAACAATGAAGCATTTATCTGCCTCCAGAGAAAGAAGTGTTATTGATTGAATACAGACTGAAGCATGCTATTTTTCATTTTCTTTCACTTTATTTCATTTGAGTCTTCTTGTATAAAATTATTAATATGGAAATATATATAATAATAAATATTATGTATAACCTATATTGATTATTTACTATAGGAAGAGAGGAGAATAGAGAAAAAAGGGGAATAGTATATGGATTTTAAATAAATTTTAAATAAAAATATTCTTAAAAATTGGAAAAAAATTTTAAAAGCAGTTTCATATGTATAATCTGGAAAAATAGGTGGAACCAGATCACAAAGGACTTCAAAATACCAGGCTAAGTATTTTACACTTTATTTGGTAGTCAACAGAATATCCCTGACAATTTTTGGGTAACTTTTTAATCTGAATATATATTTTAAAAGTACCCATTTCAACAGCAACGTTATCGTAGGAGACTATGTTTTTCTAAGCATGAAGCTAAGAAAGGCACTATTCTCATTGGGTGATTTTCTGTAGCTAAGAAAGTTCATGGAATGAAAGTTAGTCACTGAATCCCAAGCTTTTAACATTCTTCCACTCCTATCCCCAGGACTTTGAACTTCCTATCCCAAAGCAGGTAACATTTTTACAAGTCACAAAGATAAAGGCAAAATGGGTACAGAGGTCATGTAGGAAAAACTTCTGAAATCTATTCACCAAATTCCTGTGATGCTATTCGTTAGCAAACCTTTGGCACTAAAACACATAGGTAAAGCCCTCCTCTTCCCCAAGCCATCTCTAGTATAAGATATATGATCATAAAAAAGCCAACATTCATCTGATGACAGAATTTTCATATTACCTAAGGTGTAGGTCATGTTTGCTTTAAAACTCAAAAACCCAACAGGTAAAAAATAGTATATAAGTAGCAGTATCTTAAAAACACACAAGATGGGGGAATTTTTTTCCAAGAGAAATTCACCCTTCTCTCATCCCCTTCCCAAAGAAAGAATCTAAGTCAAAATGAAGAAAAGATAACATTTTAATACAATCTATAGTAACAAGGCTAATCTAAGATTTTGAGAATTTTATCAAATTTTAGTATTCTCTCTTTCTCCTCCCCTCTTCCTCACTCCTTTTTTTCCTCCTCCTCTCTCCTTTCTCTCTCCCTCCCTCCTTTTTTCCTTTCCTTCTTTCCCTCCCTCCTTCCTTACCCCCTCTGTATTTCTCTTTCAACATAAATCAGAGAGGTTGCCTTCAAGTAGAAAACTTATCTGTTCACAGACACAATGTCTGCATTTTCTGTTCTCAAAATAAAAGGTGATTGGTTAAATTAAACCAATTTTTAAAATATTGGTTACCTGAAAATCAATTAGCCTGCTTTTAAAAAAAATATTTCTATAATCCAGCATTCTGATTTAGTCAATTAGCCTCATGTACTGTGGGCTCTATACAAAATCCCTCCCAGATGTGGTTGTATGCTTTGGTAGATGAAGTATACTCCAGTTCCAGATAATTTGGCAATCTGCTTTCCTCTCGGGATTGGAAGGGCTGAAGGGCCCATATGGACAACCAAGGACAAAAAAGAATTCTTGAGTACCTCAACAACCAACAAGGCCTTTTTCTCTACCAGTCATGAGTACTCTCAGCCATACCTGAATACGTGGTCTCCCTGCTGTCATTGAGAAAGAGCTTTGGAGATGGGGGCCTGCGATAAACCACATGCATCCTTCCATCATTCTCTTCCGACATCCCCTTCTCCAGAGGTTCGATGAAGAATTCGTCCTTGTCGGTACGGATCATGCCAGCCTAAAGGAATGGGGTGGAGGCAGAACATTTCAATTCCTCTCCATGCAGGAGCCATTCAGAGTCAACAGTTACAATATGCTTAAACACACTTTAATCCTCTCGAGAGAGCAGTTAGAAGGCAGAGAGTAAGCAAGGTGAATTCTTTATTAGAACCAAATAAAATGTTGGTTCCCCAGTCTGACAAGGAAGGACGGTGATAACATACAAGCTCCCAGGGATTGTGACTTCAAACCAATTAGCCAAGGCTTGGACAAGAATGTGGGTGGGAATATGAAAACCTGAATTCAAAGACCATAATCTCAAACGGAATATAATGGAAAAGGGGGCTATGACCTTAGCTATCTGTCATCCCCAAACTGCTCTAGGGGATGCTCATTTTCCATAGACTGATAAATCAGGAATCAATGCATTGTTGAGGAATGAACCAGAAATGCTCATTTATGGGACACTTGATGGTAGTCAGATCATACATTATTGGAAGAGTTGCCAATTTGTTTTGGTGATGAGGGTTTCTATACCAGCTATTGCTCTCACTAAGGAAAATTTTCTTCTGCTACTTCCCTCACTGGCTTGTTAATAACAAAACAATTTATATAAAATGTCTTATAAAATATAAAACACAAAATATTTAAGAATTATTATTATTATTATTATTATTATTAATCATGAGGGGGAAATCCATGAAAGAAACTACTCTACCCAAAAGGCACTTTTAAAGAACTAATTGCTTAATCATTCACTCCATAAATATTTATTATGCACCTACAATATATACACAGTCATCAATCAAGCCAATGGATTTTGAGTGAAAACCAAATTCTTCCCCTAGATCTTTCCAACTAGACAATATTCACAAAGTTGACTTTGAGAAGAATCACAAGGAGATACTAGAGTTCAAAGAACCAAGCTATCTTTCTTCATATTCACAAAGTGACTTTATTTTTGTTATTTTTCTACAGGCTTGTGGGTGACAGAGTTTGCAGCAACAAACAGCTGGTAGGCATGCTGTAGTGGCTCGAGTTCCTGTTAATCATATGAATCATTGGCTTTCTAGGAAGCATAGGGACACACAAGAAAGTAAGTCTGGTTCCTTGTGTTTCTCCAGGAAATTGGCAAGTCAAGGGAGGGCGTTTTGCATTTTACAAGATATAATCACAGATCTGTGTAGGTATGGCCTCAAGCATGAGCAGAACTCACTTTTTCTTGAAATTGGTTCAGAAAGTCTAGTGGAAGCAAGGGAAAAACAATTCTATTTGGAGTCATATAACCTAGAGTCAAATCCCATCTTTGACATTACAAATATGACCATAGTGAGATCTCTAAGATTTCTTTTGGTTCTAAATTTGAAGTCCCATGATCTAATTGATATAAATGTATTCAAGGTCCTAGACCCACTCTATCTTCCTTCCAATTTCCACTATCAGATTTAAGTAAAGGTCAGAGCTAAGACAAACACAAATGCCTGAGTGGGCCTGAAATAAGTCCCATCGGTCTTATTCTATACTGCTATGTATCTCTTCCTCTCATTGATTAATTCTCTAAATTGCCTTGAATTCATCATCTCTGTTGTGATCATTAACATGGGTTGAATTGGTTATTTTAATGATGGAATCGACCCAAGGAAGTGGAATGAGAAAGTAGAAAAAGAAAATTCTTCTGACTTATGCTTCTTTGTTTCAACTACCTCCCAGCATTCTATTAGTATATCTTCCCAGAGTGCTCTACTCTATCTACTCTTCCCTCCCTTGTCCCTTGTCAATTTAATTCACTCCAATAGCTTCTTCTGTCACCTCCTTGTTCATGATTCTAAAATCTATAATAATATTCAATCCTTACCTCCAGACTCAAATTTTTAGCTTCTGCTTAGATACCTTCTATAGGCATGTTAGTCCCTAGTAACTGTGTCGGACCTGTTTTGTGATTATGATATGCTTCAAAATAGGAAATACTAAATCAAAAATCCTGAGTGAATGTTAACCTGTTTTCTATACTTACAGCATATTTTAAAACATGGAAATTGACTCAAAATAGTTACCCAGTTTTCTCATGGTAATGTAAGTGGTAAACACACACTGAAACACATACACACAGAGTATAACTACAAAGAATAACTTATCCTACAAAGCTGAGTATAATTCTCTGGGGGGTAGAGAGGAGGGAAAGGAGGGGAGGAGAACCTTTAATGGACTTGCAGGCATTAATGATAAAAAAAAAAAAAAAAAGTTGAATAAGAACTTTGAAATGCAAATACAAATCATGAGAAATCTAGAAAGGTAAATTCATACAAGCAATGGGAAGGTGTTGTATGATGATGTAGTGTTAACATTCTCCATGGGAGGAAAGATACAAGTATTCTCTCAGATTCTTAATGTAGTCAAAGTCTATTAAGGGAGTTAAGTAAGAAAAAACAGAGTAGCTTGGGGTGGATTTCTTGGGTTATGGGGGTTTGAAGAGAGGAAAGAGAAATGAATATAAAAAGAATGTACTGATATAGAAAGAATGAAGAAGGGGGTATTGCTATTTTTCATAATTAGAAGGAATTCCCAAATAATAATAATAATATAGAAAGCCTATACAGGCATGGAAGTAGGGAACAGGCATCAAATGAACCTTATTCTTATCTGAACTAGACAAAGGAAGATTGAACACATAAAGAGTATTTAATATACAAATACATAAAACTCAATAAAAAAAACAGTTTGGGATGGGGCAAGAGTAGGGATAAGATAATATCAGAGAGGGAACAAAATCCTTACCCGGAAGGGAGAATGAAGAGGAGAGGAAAAAAACTAAAGCAGTACTATCTATTGGAGAATGGCTAGAATAGCTAAACAAACTGTCATATAAATGGAATGGAAAATTATTGCAGAATAAGAAATTATGAAAAAGACTCATTTCAGAGAATCCTTCAAATTATGAATTGATATAGAGTGAAGCAAACAGAATCCAGAGGAATATTTAGGCAAAGACAACACAAAAAAAGAAAGAAAATGAAATACATTTTTTTAAAGACTTAAGGCCTCAGATCAAAGCAGTGACCAACTAAGTCTCCAGAGGGTCTATGATACATCATACTATCCACCTCCTAACAGAAAAATGAGGGACTCAAGTAGCAGAAAGATATGTATTTTTGTTATGTTTACTATGTGATTTTGTTTTGCTTAGCCATGTTTATTGATTACAAAGAATTTTTTTTTTATTTTGGGGGAAGAAAAAGAAAGGGGTTAACAATAGTGATCACAAAGAAAGAGGGCCATTGAAACATTTTATGCGAACAGAAGAGAAAATAAGTAAGTTCAGAAGGAAGCATAAACAGGACAGTTTTGAAAATATTGTACTTAATCTATTAAACATTTTTTTAAAAGGGAGTAACATAAAATGGCAAGTCATAATTTCATATACAATCCTATGTCAGTATTTTTTTATCCATATGGAAATGTTTGTTTCAAGTATATTTAAGTTCAGAATTTTTTAAAAAGATACCAGAAATTATTCTAAAAAAATGAGAGGTTAGACTAGGTCTTCAAGGTTCTTTCTAGGTCTAGCAATTTATGAGCCTTTAAGATCCAGTTCCAACAATCTCAGATTATTTGACAACTTCATTACCTCCTTCAAACATTGTCAGATCCTGCCAATAGAATTAATTTTGGGAAAATTCCTAAGGCAGCAACTCTCCTCCCCTAAACTCCTAGAACACTTACTTACTGTCTGTACCACTCAGTTTGCAATTAATCACATACAGCCTCAGTTCTCTTGGGCCCAAAAAAGTTATTCAGTGGTTTGTACTGGATTATTATATATTGTCTGTATCAGTATTTAACTTCTTTGTAGGTTTACAACTTGTTCGCCCAGATGGACTTTAAATTCTATCAGGGCAAGGACCTCATGTCCTCCTATTCCCCATCATCTAACTCACTGTAGACTTTTTGGCCGTCCCTCTCACACAGACCTATTTGTTCCCACTCATCTTGTTCTGACTGGTCTACAAAAGACACAGTTCAAATCTTCTTGATCTCACATTCCAAACTCAAATTCACAGGATTATAAAATTGGAAAGGGCCTCAAAGAATTTCTAGTTTACCTTATAATAGCACAGGAAATCTCTTCTACAACATCCCTGACAGCCGTTGGTTAAGCCTTTCTTTAAAGACCTTTATTGACGGGGAATCTACTGCTTTCTGAGACATTACATTACACTTTGGGACAGGACACATTATAACAAACTTTTTCATCATTTCAAGTCAAAAATACACATCTTTTTGCTGCCAACCATTACTTATAGGTCTGCTCACTAGGGCTCAGCAGAAGAAGTGAAATCCCTCTTTCATGACTCTTTTTGCTTGTAGGCTAAACATCCCCAGTTTGTTCAAATGATCTTCATATGACATGATTTTTTGTCCCCTCAGGATTTCCCTATTGCTTCACTGGAGAGATTCTTTTTTTTCCTTTCCTAAGGGAGAATACATTGAGACAAGCTAACAGGGAATGGAAAGGAATCTGGGTAATCTGCACTGAACACATTTAATAACAACTATCACCTGTGTATTATCTCATTTGAACCTCATGGCAATCTTACTATAGGTATTGTTACCTAATTTTACAGATGAGAATACAGAGGATACAAGATGATAGGTGCTGGTGTCTGAACTCAAGTTTTCTTGGCTCAAATCCAGCATGCCATCTACTTTGCACATACAATCATTATCAAGGGAGATGACTATGGCAGCACTTTGGGGGAAGGGGAATGGAAACATACCAAACTGTGCTTTCTTTTTTTCTTCTTTTTTCAAACTGCTTTATTACTAGAAATACATTCAAGGAGAGCTTGAGCAGTCCTAAAAATGGGATACTTCCTAACTGCAGCTTTTGGGGATCCTAAATGCAGCCAAATGGCCCCTCTCTGCTTCCTTGGGTGCATCTTCCAGTTGGCTCCTAATGAGAATCAATAACAGCAGTTGATCATATCAGATCTCTGAACTGCTTATAAGTACCCACCCAAGAACTGCCTCAGTCAAACTGAGACCTGTTAAAGATTTTATTTCTAAAAGCAAAGTTCTAAATCATTATTAATTACAGAAATGCAAATTAAAACAATTCTGAGATATTACCTCACACCTCTCAGATTGGTGAAGATGACAGGAAAAGATAATGATGAGTGTTGGAGGAGATGTGGAAAAAGTGGGACACTAATACATTGTTGGGTGTTGGTGGAGTTGTGAACTGATTCAACCATTCTGGAGAATGATTTGGAACTATACTCAAAAAGTTATCAAACTGTGCATATCCTTTGATGCATCAGTGTTTGTACTGGATCTGTATCCCAAAGAGATCATAAAAAAGGGAAAATGACCCACATGTGCAAAAATGTTTATAGTAATCCTTTTTGAAGTGGCAAGGAACCGGAAACTGAGTGGATGCCCATCAGTTGGGAAAGTGGCTGGGTAAGTTATGGTACATGAATGTTATGGAATATTATTGTCCTATAAAAATAATAAGCAGGCTGTTTTCAGAAAAGACTGGAAAGATTTACATGAACTGATGCTGAATGAAGTAAGCAGAACCAAGATGTGAGGGACTTGGTTCTTAGCAATGTGGTTATCTAAAAGAGAATTCCAATAGACTTGTGATGGAAAATACCATCCGCAACCAGGAGAGAACTATGGAGACTGAATATAGATTGAAGCATAGTATTTTCACCTTTTTGTTTATTTGTTTGCTTTTTGTTTTTTTGTGGTTTTCCCCTTTGGTCTGATTTTTCTTGTACAACATTACAAATATGGAAATATCTTTAAAAGGAATGCACATGTTTAACCTATATCAGATTGCTCACTGTCTTGGGAGAGGAGAAGTAAGGGAGAGAGAGAAAAAAATTTGGAACATAGTCTTACAAAAATGAATGTTGTAAACTATCTTTACATGTATTTGGAAAAATAAAATACTATCAAGAAAAAGAAAAAAGGCAAAGTTTTCCCACTGCATCAAGGGCTATCTCCAGTTGTTACTGATCTGTGTCTTGTCACTAGACCCAAATGGCTCTGGAGGAGAAAGTGAGTCTGATGACTTTGCAGAGTTCCCTCTCACTTAAATCCAGCTCACTTCCATGTCATGGCATTACCTCCTTGATGTCATGATTTTCTTTGAGAACAAAGGTCAAACAACGACAACCCAACCACCCAAGAAAACAATGCTGCTGCCCAAATGATTTAGAGTAAGAAAGGGCTCTTCCCAAGCAGTCTTACTCCAACCCAAAAGAGAATATTCATTTGAGTTCTACTAGAGATCTAAACATTATAGACACAAATTTCAATAAATATTGGAACATTGGAGGGCAGGTGAGGGGAGGTGCACTTAACAGAAGTGATTCATGTAAAACAAACATGTTACAAGGTTTTACAGAGATGAATGTTGAAAACTACCTTTACATGTATTTGACAAAAATAAAATACTATTAAAAACTGAAAAAAAATAAAACAAATATGTTAGTTTTCCCTTTATCAAAACTTACATCACATTGGATTCTCCTTGTTTGAGATAAATCAGAGAGAAAAACAACTATTCATGTTATGTCCCTCCAGGAAATAAATCAGATATTTGATAGTAAGCTCCTTGATAGCAGTGTCTGTCACATCTATCCTTGTACTCCCAAGTCTTTGCACACATTAGCCACTAAAGGATGACTGTGAGATAATAGGGGGGAAATGGATGGGCTTTGAATCAAAAGAAACCTGGATTGAAATTCTACCCCTCACAAATACTAGTTATATGATCTTGGACAAATGAATTAATCTCCCCAACCCTCAATTTTCTCATTCAAAAAATGTTTAATGTGTGAGTACCCAAGACAACAAAACTGTTACCTTATATGTGTGAGCCTGCTGAAAGACTCAAATATGACAATAAATGTAAAGCATTTTTCAAAACTTAAGTGTTATATATCCGTTATCATTAATGTTCTATTTCTATTTTTTTCTTTCCTAAGGGAGAATACATTGAGACAAACTATTCTATTTCTTATGATCATAGGATCATACATGGAATATGTATGTAAGGGAAAATAAGGGAAGAGTAGGAGAATACGCACTTCTGGGGCTGGAGATATACATATCTCCTTCTATACACATATCCCTTCTATATACATATCCTTTTTTGACTCAGAATCAAGATTTGCAGAGTCATAGAACACCCAGACTTAATAAGTGGTCAGGCTGGACCTCAAACTGAACTTATTTGATTCCAAGTCTCCTAGCTCTTTCCACCATACTATATCATCTAGTTCCTTCTGTCCCACTTCTCCCTTCTAGCTCCTCAGGTAAGGAAGCCAAAGATTCTAAAACCCTGCAGAAAACATGACCCCTCTAAGGAGATTTTTAATATCTTTTTTTTTTACAGTTTCATTTAAAACAATTTTTACATTTTTAAAAAAACTTTGAGTACTAGATTTTCTCCCTTATCCCCAACCTCTGCTCCCATTAAGAAAGCCCTTGTAAAGTTATGGAAACATTTCCATAAAAGTTCCTCTAAAGAGATTTTGACTACCTTAAAAAAGGGAAGATTTGACAAGGCACTATTAATATAATTTGTCTTCTTTAAAGAACTCTGGCTATCATTTCTCAACTCAGAACAAGACCTATCTTCTTATTTGGCTCTCAGCTCCAATCCTGGCTTTGCTGAGCAAGCTTTTGCCAGCTGTTCTTACTATCGCCCACTCACCAAACCCATTTTGGCCACCATCAGAAGGAGACTCTGATGTGGATATAAGTTTTGATAAAGGAAAAACTAACATGTTTGTTTTATTTTTTTAGTTTTTAATAGTATTTTATTTTTCCAAATACATATAAAGATAGTTTTCAACCTTCATCTCTGTAAAACTTAGCAACATGTTTGTTTTGTATGGGTCACTTCCATTTCCTTGTTAGGCCTTTCCAAGCAAGAGGCAACCATCAGCTTTGGCCCTCTACATAGTAGCTGTACTTTTGAATTGTAGTCAACACTGAACTTGGAGTCACAGGATCTTTGCTATCTGTATGATTTTGGGAAAATCACTTCACCCCTGTGTTTAAGTAATCACATCTGTAAAATGAGGACTTTATTCTCCTTTCGGTCTCGGAGCTATGATTCTGTGAACAACTCCCTGCTGGTCAATAGTGATTACAAGCTCCAGCAGGGCTTTTGGTCTCAAATCTCAGCAGGGTCCTACCTGGGACATGTTAATTCAACAAGCAATAAAACTGGTATTTATTGAAAGCCTACTATGTTCCAAGCACAGGGCTCTGCTCATTCTGGGTAGTTGGATGATTATAATACAAAATGGAAAATGAAGCAATTGCAATGTGAAACCACGTCCCAATTCTTCTAATCTAGTTCGGCTCCTACTGTTTGCAAGGCCCAGCATCAGGCCAAGTCTGGGACGAAGACAAGAAAACCCAGGGAGAAAAAACAGGTTACTCTAGTTACTGTTAAAAGAATTGTGTGCAAAGGGCCAGTTGAAAGTTCACTTTTTATAATAGCTCCTCACACATCACGGCAGGTTTCTTCCCAGGCTCTCAAATCTCATTAAAAAAGCCACTAAAACGATCTCAACTTTCCTGACAGAGAATCAGAACCACAAAGAGGTCGCCTGGGGTCAGACTCGGAGCTCAGCACTTCCTCCCCTGCCTACAAGCCCACATCCCTTCTTGCTTGTTAATGCCATGGTGAGATCCGCCCCATCTCCCTGGGCTCCATCCACACTTAATCAATTCCTGTGGCCACAGACAGACACAAATGCTGGGATCTGGGCCAGGCAAGAGACAGATTCGGGCCTGGGAGCCTCTACTGACCTTCTCCTCTGGAGCCTGAGAAAGGCCTCCATGAAATGCTGCATCATGTCCTCTGGATGTGAGGGAGCTCCCCAGGAGGTGAGGACCCAGAATCCTCGCCTCCCCCACGGCTCAGGTGAAAGGGATAGATGATGGGGGGTAAGGTTGAGCAAAGATCTGGGAAGAAGTGCTAACATCATGGACCTTCTGTGCCCTCTAAGCCAGATATCAGTTTCACTGAGCAATCGGGAAGGGCTATTTTCTCTGTGGCCTGACATCAATATTCCCACTCAGTGAGCTTCATGCATGGAAACTCAGAGAGTTCACGGATTCAGGGAACATCTGGGCTGGAAGGGATGGACTTAGAATCCAAGAATAGAAGAGGAAACTGGGACCGAGAAAGTGCACACTAGTTGCCAAAATCACTACTCATATGCAAAACTAGCATTAGACCCCAGATCTCCCAGTTCCTATCCCATCACAAAGTGTAAGCAGCAGACAAGCCTGGAAGTCTGACTCCGCCAGTTCCCCTGTCATCTGAGACTGAACTACCCCCAGGCTCTTTGTTTTTTGGGGTGATACTTCCTTCTCCCTCTCCCAAGAGTGTGAGATTGATCAGTCTAAGCCCAGGGACTGCAAAAGTCCCTATAGCTAGCTATCTTCAAACCACAATGTGGCTTATGGAAAAAGCCATGTCCTCAGAAGTCAAGTTTTTCTACTTGTCACAGTTCTACTCTTTAGGAATTAGGTGACTGAGCAAATCACTTCCTTTCTCTGAACCTCAATTTCTTCTTGTGTCAAATGATGGCCCTGCAAGTCATCAACCCTCACAGGATGGTTGTGAAGAACACACATTTTAAAGTGGAAAGTACAATTGAAATGTAAATCAATGGCAATGATAACAATTATTCCCACAGCTATCATCACTACACCAAAGGGGTCCCAAACAGAGTTAATGCAGCAGGGATGACTGTCATTTAGTGAGCCCCTAGAGCTCAGCCCTCTTATCATCTGAGGAAGGTCCCAGATATTAGGTAGTGATGGACCAAGTACCTGAATATAACTACATCTACCATCTATTAATTAATGCTTGTTTCAGCCTGATGAATCCACTGACATCTTAGCAGCAGCAGCAGCAGCAGGGGATTCTCTGCAGACTACAAATTAACATTCAAATAAATAATAGAATGCTTCCTACCACCAGAGAAAAATGACTTTCCTTGCAGGAGGTTTTACCAAAAAGACAAAATGATCATTTTTTTCTTTGCTGACTTTCATTTCTCACTCACCTCCATTCAATCCAACAAACATGAATTAAGGACCTGCTATGTTTGGTCAGTGAGAAGCAGTAGACTTCACAAAAAGAGAGCTAGCCTCCAAGTCAGAAAAACTTAGATTCAAATACTGTCTCTTGACATACTAGTTATGTGACCAGGGAAAGCCACTCAATTTTCTGGATTCCCAGGGAGCCCTTTAAGACTACATTATAGAAGAGCTACTGATGTGCTTTGGTGTACCTAAGGAACTCCCTATATTGATATAATCACAGTTCTAGATAAAAATTGTTTATGACAATATAAAATTGTGCAGATACAGAGTAAACAAGAACAAAAAACAAGCATTAAAGTCCAAGTATATAGGTAGGGGATTCCAGGTGAAGAAGGTGAGGAAACTCCCTCTATGAAAACAGTTCTTGAATACTGAGAGAAGTGATTTGCCCAGAGTTACATGGCCAGTATGTGACAGACAGAAGGCTGAATTTAGATTTAAATGACTCCACAGTCAGGTCTTTAGCCACTTTACCAATAAGTCAATGAATACATATTTATTAAGCGTTTATTATGTATCAGGCATCATGGTTAAATGCTGGAATAGCATGGTGCTTTTATGTCAATGGGGACCAGAGTCACCAAAGAATTACACTGTGGGGAGCTAGTAACCTTCCTCTTCCTATCACAAATTGCCAACGAGAAGCTGAACATTAGGACCAACACCACCAGATGTCTATGGTAGGGAGCCACAAACCTTCCTCTTCTTCAGCCCCAACCTTCATTACCTAATTCCTACCAGGCACTGGATGCTACAGTCAGCTGGACTGCTGATTCTCATCTCTGCTGGAGGTATCACTGATCCCTATTCTACTCTCATCCTTCCTTACAACTAATACCCAGAAAATCTAAATTCTAGAAAATCTAAATCTAAATTCAGTCTTCTGTTCTGTCCCTTGATTTCCAAGGTCTCTGTGACGTTGATTCTTTTACTTTCCTTGCCATAATCTAAGTACTATTTGGTCCTCCCAATCTGTCATAAACTAGACCTTCTCCTATATGTTGTTTTCCTCAATTATAATAGAAGCTCCTTGAAATCAGGGGCTGACTCGCTTTTCTAATTGTATCTTATCAGAGTGGTTGGTACATAAATGCTTAATAAATGCTTTTCCACCAATTCCTGGATCTTTCTCTTGGGTCAATACTCCACACACTATACTACATCACACTGCCTCTCAAATAAAAAAGGATAAACAAAGGAATTAAAGAGGATCAGAAAACTAACAACCAGAGGGATTGAGAAATGTTTCAAGTAGAATGTGGCGCCTAAGCAATGCTTTGGAGAAATCTAGGAATTCTACAAGGTAGAAGTGAGGAGAAAACATATTATAGGCATGAGGATCATTAAATATTATTGGGAAGCTAAATGTGAATCATATTGAGATAGCCTGAAGATTTTGTATTTCATTCTAGAAGCCACTGAACATTTCTGAGTAGAAGAACACCATGCTCAGATTTGTATTTCAGGAATATTGATTTGGCTTCTGTATGGAAGACAGATTAGAGAGAATAGAGATGGGGAGCAGGGAAGCCAATTAGGAGTCTATTGCAGTAGCCCAGCTGAGAAGTGAAGAAGGCCTAAACAAAGAGAGAGGATTTACAAGTGAAGAGAAGTAAATGGAAGCCAGCTTTGTTGTAGAGATATAACTGGAAAGATTGAGCAAATGAATAGATCTTACAGATCAAACCAATATGTTCATTGAAAAAAGGGATAACAATTATGATCATAATTGTAACCATAATAATGACTTACATTTATATATCACTTTACTTTTTAAAAGAATTTTCTTCCTAACAATTCTGTGAGGGGGATATAGTGCAATGATTACTAATACCATCTTTTGACCCATGTTATGGGTCAAAAAATTTTAAGTGATTTATCTAAAATCAGAAAGTTAGGACTAAGTGGAGGATATGAACTAATGGAGGTCTTATTTAAGTACTTCGTCAATAAAGTTTAAAATCCCTAACTTAGCATTAAACTATAATAAAAGTTTGTGAGTGAAAAATAGCTTTATACATCAGCTAGTCTAATCTCTTAATTATTTACAGGTAAAGAAAATAAGGTATTAGTAAGGTCTTGACCAAGGTCATGTAAGTAGTGATTAATAAATATTGGATTTGAACCTCTGACCAGAACTTTTCCCACCATATAATGTCATCTCTTCCTATTCTGTCTCCTACTGATCCTCTTCAGCATAGTGCTGTAGAAAAAAACTTACCTGTTTGAGCTTAGACAAATCACTTAACCTCTGTGGGGCTCACCTTGCAAGATAAGGGGACTAGAAGATCCTGAAATATTTTCTATTTCTCACCCTAAAATCTGTGAACTACCCCATTCTGCAATCAGACAGTACTATTCCCTCTTCTCTGAAAACATCCTCTTGTTTCTTTGCCTCTACAGATTTGCTGATACCATTACTTCTAAATAAGGCATAAATGGATAGGGTGCTAGACTTCAACTTAAGAAGTTATGGATACTTACTAGCTGTATTATCCTGGGCAAACCACTTAACTTTTCTATTCCTCAGTGACCTAATCAGTGGCATCTAAAATCTCTTACAGTTCTAAATCAACGATCCTAGAACCTATAATACTTTTTTTCTATCCCACAGACTATCCAAACTTACCAATCCTTCAGGATTCAGCTCAAACATTGAATTCTTTTCTGATTCTAATTTCATCCCTAAACTAGAAGAGTTCTATTCTTTTTGCAAACTTATAACATCACTGGTTTTTTTCTTTTATTACATATGGTTTTCTAATCAAGTATTATAGTTAAATGTGTCCTATCTATTCTTCTAAATGCAAGCTCCCTGAATGCAAGCACCATGTCTTACTCACATTTGCATGTCTCATACTAGCAAGCACATGATTCTGCTCATAGCAAGGTATGAGGGAGAGTCCTCTATCCCAACTCCAAAGGTCACAATCTATTTGACATGAGATCTAATAAGCATTAGGAAGGGTCACATTGTGACAAAGCAACTGGCTAACTGTGCCCTAACTGAGAGGGAAAACTCTATCTCTGGACTTGCCCACAATGTTTACCTTTCTAAAGTATCTGTACTTCAGGCTCCCACAAACACTGCCTGGCAACGTTATGTACCTAAGCATTTAGGGAAGGGAGCCCAGCTGGTGCAGAGGAGTTCCAGAGTATATCAAGGCTTTCAGAAACAAGCCCCCACCACCAGAATATTTTTTTCCAATTTAACTCAACATACATTTTATAAGTGCCTACTGCACACAAAGCATTTTGTGAGGTACTAAGGATGCAAAGGCAAAAGCAATACACAACCTGACCTCAAGAAACTTACATTCTATTGATAGGTACCTGGTTACAAAGAATATCTGCCTATCGTAATAGGTGCTGTTGATATCTTCACTGTTATCTCACTATAACATTAGTTATAGAATAAGAGAGCAAGAAGAGATTAATCCCCAATCTAGTGCTCTGTTTTTCAGGAAGATAAATAACCCTGAAACCATCCAAGAGAAATCGTTGTTTTCTCTGTTCTTACACGTCTCAGCATTCTCTATAAATAAGAGGTTGAATTTCCCTGCCAGAATCTTGATCCTCATCCTTCAGAAGTGAGTGTTGGGAAAGATACAACAGGAAAATGATGACAAGTGGGAAACTAAGGGCTCTTATATTAGGAACTGAGGTGCCTAAATACTTCAGAAAACTCACATTTATCCCACCCACCTCCCAGAGACATAGCATTGTCCATAGATAAGGAGTTTGGGGAGGTGAAGACAGCTTTTAATATTAGAGATTTACCAGGCTCTGTCCCTTAATATCAAAAATTATCTGCCTCTGGAGTGGAACTATCCAAGGGAACATCCAGTCTCTCCTCTCCACTCTCACAGAATCTTCCTTGCTTAGGCTCTTGTTTTTTCTCATATAGAAATCATGTAACCCCTATGGAACATTCCTGCCTCCAATCTATCCTTCCTTCAATCTATTTTCTACATCCTTCCCTGTATGAATCTTCTAAATGCACAAATACAATTATACCATTGTACAAATAAAAAAATCTTCAGTATTTCCCCATTACCTGTGGTTTCCCATACCAATTGCTCACTCCAAATTCAAACAACACCACAATCTTGTCCCCAACCCAATCATTCAATCTTAAGTCATACTATCCTTTATGTATTACATGTTGCAGATGATTAGATTATTCTCTGTCCTCCTTTCTCTTTCTACTATCTCTATATCTTTGGAGGGAACTCATCCAACTCCATTTGGTGGAGTTCTCCTTCCATCAAGGTTCAACTCAGATGCCACTTCCTCCACAAGCCTTTCCTGACACTCTTTGACCCTTAGACAGACAGATATACTCGATGAAATTGAGCTGTTCCTCCTCAAATTTCCTCAAAGGACTTTGTGTGAACCTTTCCTTTGTACTTAGTCTCACTCTCCTGTGTATCAGATATCATGAATGTCCTTCCCTGCCCACCGCCATGCCCTCATTAGATTATGAGATCTTTAAGAGCAGAAGCTGTTCCAGCTATCCTTGTATTCCCAGTAGCTATTACAAGATCTTTGCAGGTAGAAGGCAGTTAGCAAATGTTTGTTTCCTGCCTCATAAATTTCCTCTCTCCAATTGATTCTCCCTACATCAGCCAAAGTGATATTTCTACAACACATATCTAACCATGTCACTCTCCTGCTCAGTAGCTCCCTATTACCTTTAAAATCAAATACAAACTCTTCTATTTGGCATTTAAAGACTTTCACAACTTAGTTCCCAATCTATCTTTACAGTCTTATAATACAGATTTCCAATCCAACTGACCTCCTATTGTTTTCCTCACATAACATTCTATCTCCTGATTCCCTAACATCTTTGCAATGGCTGTCCTCCCATTATTGGTATGAAGTCTCTCATCAGCTCCATCTCTTAGAACCCCTAGTTTCCATCAAGCCTCAGTTCAGATATCATATCTACATGAAGCTTTTTTTTATTCTTCCAGCTTTTACTGCCTCCCCTCCCCCCAACTGTTGTTTATATTTTGTATATGTTGTCTCCCCTCTTAGAGTATAAACTTTTTGAGGGCATGGGATGTTTAATGTTTATCTTTGGAACTTCTGTGCCTAATATACTATTTGGCATGTTTAATTTGGTGCTTAATAAATACTTTTTGATTAACTGACTTATTGAATTGATTTGACAACAAATAACTCCAGATCAACTTTTCTTTCACTTCAAATGCTGGAGCTCTCCATGGTGCTCCCATTCATCAGATTTCAGGCTCAATAAGCCTAAGAAGCTAAGTTTACTTTGCTTCCTAATAACCCTGATTATAATTTGTGACTGGCAGCTATTTCCTGGATCCTGTTGGTAAGTTCGGCTGAGTCCACTACACCTGAGTATTGCAGTCCTTATGAGCTCTATTTTCCAACAACCCTGTCAGTTAAGTTATTATATGGGCAGCACTAGGTTTGGAGGCAGAGGATGACTTGAGATCAAATTCTGCTCTTTTCCTTATTAGCTGTGAGATATGGGGCCAGTCACTTTACTTCTCTAGGCTACAGCATCCTCATCTATAAAGTAAGGAGAAAGGATTAGATAATTTCTAAGAACCTTGCTAGCTTCAACAAAATATTCATCTGAGTGATATCTAAGATCCCTTTCAGGGCTCAATTCTGTGATCTCTGTCCTCTCTAGGATCTGTTAAAGCATGATAAAAGGCACATCATAGGTACCTGAGAACAAACAAAAAAGGACTAGACAGATGGAATTCTTTGGTGAGATCCAGGCTTTGGCACAAGCAAAGGGCAAAGGTACAAGTATCAGGTAAAGATGCAGCTGCAGAAGCTTGATTATTGCAGGATGAACTGGGCAACAACACTGCTGTTTCTGCAGTGAGTCTCCAAATTCTGATCTTCAGGATTATACACACGCAAAGCATGAATATTAAGTTCATGCATTTGCTAACAGCAGGAACCAAGGGAGGGAAGAGTTGCCAGTTTCAATTTATGGAATCATTCCGAAAGGGAAAAAAGTAAATTCTGTCATTTTAATAGAAGCTGAGAGAATGTTATACCTCAGCAACCAATGAAAATGCATGCCCAGACTGCACCCAGGAAAATCTGGCAAGAACCTTAAAGAAAAATTAGTCAAACCTCCTCATTTTGCAGATAAAGAAACAAAAACCCAGAAATGTCAAAAATCTTATCCAAGGTCAGACAGGTAGGAAGCAAGATAGTCAGGATTACAACCTAGGTCTTAGACTCCAAATCCAGGGCTTTTGCCATTATGGAACATTGTCTCTCATCCTCTAATCATACCTGCTTTTCCCCAAACAAAAACTTTTATTGTATATTCTTTGTATAAATAGGTTATGGCACATTATCAACAATGACTTGAACATATAAACTGGGAAAAAAACTAGAAGAAAAAGCTAAAAAAGGAAGTGAGTTGGTCATGTCTCAAGACCAAAGGACAATATTAAAATCATAAAAGTAGATAATATTTATATAGCAATTAAAGCTTTGTAAAAAAAAAAAAACCATCTATCCATTTATCTATCTATCCATCATCTCATTTACTATTCACAAAAACCCTATGAAGTAGATGCTATTATTGTCCCAATTAATATGTAAAAGGATAAGAAAAATTCAGTGACTCCATAGTAGGTTAATAAGGTCACACACCTAGTAAGTGTCTGAGGCAAGATTTAAACTCAGTGCTTTATGACTCAAGTCTTACACTCTATTTATCACACTGCCTAGGCAACAACAAATGGATAGCCTGAATGTTATCCACAAAATGTTAAAAGACCTACAAGAAATCCTACAGTAGGTTGGACAGATATTATATGGAGAATGGATAGAAAGCGCTAGATAAGAATAAAACAGACTAAGCTGAGAATGGATAGAGAGGGAGCCTTATTAGTGGTCGAAAGACCCAGACCAAGGAGATCCCAGATCTAGTTAAGGAACTAAGTTTGCTTTGTCTTTTTATTCCAGGCAAGAGTGATTTAATTCAATAAACATTTATTAAATGTCTTCTATGTACAAGACTATGCATTTGGTGTAAGAACACTGGATTTTGAGCCAGAGGACTTGGCTCTGTTATTAACTAATTGTGTTACTTTGAGCAAGTCACTTAATTTACCTTGTCCTCAGGTTTCTCATCAAAAAAAAAAAATAAGGGGAAAATGAAATACATGATTCCTAAGATCTCTCTCAGCTCTAAATTAATTACTAACTTTTTTTTTAATTGCAAAAGTAAAATATTTCAATCAGATTCTGACTTAAGTGGGCCTTTGTAGGCTAGCCTAGGAAACCAGCCACCAACTGTAGTAGGACTTTTATAGAAAAAAAGACTTCTAAGTCACACCCAATTTGCAAAAAAAAATTTATAAAATTTACAAAAGAACCGACTATTTTAGTCATATTTTTTAAATGTTCTAAATCATTAATGATTAAATAACTACAAATTAAAACATCTCTGAAATACCACCGCATTCCTATCAGATTGGCAAATATAACAGAAAAGGAAAATGACAAATGCTGGAGAGGATATGGAAAAACAGGTACACTAATGACTGTTGGTGGAGTTGTAATCTACTCCAACCATTCTGGAGAAGAATTTAAAATTATGTCTGTAGGACTACAAAACTGTGCATAACCTTTGGCCCAGCAATATCAATGTAGATTTGTATTCAGAGATCATAGAAAAAGGGAAATAATCTATGTGTACAAAGCCATTTATAGCAACTCTTTTTTTATGATAAAAGCAAAGAAAATGCCCATCAATTAAGGAATGATTGAACAAGTTGTGGCATATGATTGTAACAGAATAACACTGTTCTAAAAGAAATGTCAAAGGGGATGGTTTTAAAAACTGATGAACTGATGTAAAGAAAAGTGAGTAGAATCAGGAAAACATCTACAGCAATAGCAATATTGTAATGATGATTAACTGGGAAAGACTTAGTCAAATCAATACAATGATCCAAGACAATTACAAAGGACTCATAATGAAATTCTATCCATCTCCATAAAGGGGACTGATGAACTCTCAGAACAGATTAAAGTACACTTTAAAAATTTTCTTTTATTTTTCTTGCTTTTTTCTTCGCAACATGGCTAATATGAAAATGTTTTGAATGACTTCACATGTATAATTAATTTCATTTTGCTTTTATTTTTGATGTATGGGAGAGAGGTTAGGGAAGGAAAAGAATTTGAAATCAAATTTTATTTAAAAATGAATGGTATAAAACTGTGCATATCTTTTCAGATTTCAGAAAAACTTACACAAAAGAATTACATGATCTGATACTGAGTGAAGTAAACAGAACCAGGAGCGCATTGTACAAAGTAACAAAATTGTGTGATAAGTATGCTTCACTTAGCTTTTATCAGTAATTTAATGATCCAAGGCAATTCCAAAAGACTCATGATGGAAAATACTATCCACATCCAGAAAAAGAACTATGGAATCTGAATGAAGATTGAAACATACTATTTTTGCTTTTTTTTTGTTTGGTTTTTCTTTTTGTTCTTCGTGAATTTTCCATTTTATTCTGTTTCTTATTTTACAATATTACTAATGTGGAAACGTGTTTCTATGAAATGTGGAAATATGTTTCTATGATTGCATATACCTTATATTATTAGATTGCTTGCTATCTTGGAGAAGGGAAATAAAAGGAAGGTGATGAAAAAATTTGATATCCAAAATCTTATTTAAAATGAAGGTTGAAAAGTACCTTTAAATGTAATTTTAAAAAATAAAATTGTATTTGTTCCAAAATGTTTTGAAAAAAATAAAAATAAAAATGAATGGTAAAAATGAATAATTTTGAAAAAAGAGCTGATTTTTTTCATTGCCAAAAAATCCCTGTATTTTAGTTACATTATAGCTTAAATTTTGTGGGCTAATCTGGGAATTATAAGTAGGGTTCCTGTGGAAAAGAAAGTTCTAAGCTATATACAACTTATGAAAAAGCTGGAAGCAGCTTTGGGCTGGGCACAAGAAATTTTCATTCTTTAAATTTCATCCAATTCCTGTCTAAAACAAAAGCAATAAAAAACAAAACAAAACAGAAACCGAAAAAGCTCTCAAAAAAAAAAAAAAAGTATTTTTACCTAGATGAGGCCAAAAAGGCAAGGTGAAAAGAAAAAGAGAATAACAACACTGATGCAAAGTGTGTTTTTGTTTTTGTCTCTAAGATAAAGAGACATTTAGTGGGTATACTCCAAGGCCCTCCAGTTTAAATCAAGATGTAGGGAAGATCCAGATGCTGAAAAGGAAGAGAATAAATAATCTCTCGGAGACTGGCATTCAATCGTTGCTACAAATATGGATTGGGTGGAAATTTTTATTTAAGTAGACTTCAAAGAAGGAAAGGTTACTCAGGGGTGGTGATGAAGGGAGAGTTTGGAAACAGCAGTGGGGAGCAAAAATAGGTCAAGCGATATGAGAGAAGGTGAGCAATGATTTAGTCTTGAGCCCAGTTTCTTAAATTGTGGTTCACAACCCCATGTGCAGTCTTATAACTGAAAGTGAGGGTCACAAACTTATGATTTATTATCAGTAAATGTTTGATTTATATATCTATATGCTGGGGGGGTCCCATAAAAATTTCAAAGGTAAAAAAGGTTTATGAATAGAAATATATATTTAAGAAGCCATGGTCTAGAGGATGGCTACTGATACAATTATTGGGGGAATCCAGGTCTCAGTGAAGGTTCATAGATTGAAGGAATAGGAGAGAAAGAGGAACAGAATGAAGGGAGTTTGTTCAAAATGGAACAGGAATTCCAGAAGGCATAGTGAAAAAGAAGGTGGGGATGGACATGGGGAAATAGGGTTGGAGAGGATAAAAATGAAGGAACAGGAGGGATGGGGTAAAGGATAGTTTGCCATAAAATGTCTTATAATACATTAATTCAGGGATAGGGAAAGTAAAAAGAGATCAGAGATTATATACCATAGGTGTAATAGTAGGTATCTCATGGTCTCACAGGTGCTACAAGGCTGAGCCTGAGTCCAGCCAACTTCTGCAACTGGTCTTCCTATGAGTTGACAGGTTAAAAAAAAAAACTGGGATGAGAGCACAGTTACAGAAAGATAATGAGAATTGATAAATGGTCAAATGATATGAACAGACAATTTTCAGATGAAGAAATTGAAACTATTTGTAGTCACATGAAAAGGTGCTCAAAATTTCAGAAAGGCCTGGAGAGACTTACACGAACTGATGCTGAGTGAAATGAGCAGGACCAGGAGATCATTATATACTTCAACAACAATACTAGATGATGACCAGTTCTGATGGATCAGGCCATTCAGCAACGAGATCAACCAAATCATTTCTAATGGAGCAGTAATGAACTGAACTAGCTATGCCCAGAAAAAGAACTCTGGGAGATGACTAAAAACCATTACATTGAATTCCCAATCCCTATATTTATGCACACCTGCATTTTTGATTTCCTTCACAAGCTAATTGTACAATATTTCAGAGTCTGATTCTTTTTGTACAGCAAAATAACGTTTTGGTCATGTATACTTATTGTGTATCTAATTTATATTTTAATATATTTAACATCTACTGGTCATCCTGCCATCTAGGGGAGGGGGGGGGGGGGTAAGAGGTGAAAAATTGGAACAAGAGGTTTGGCAATTGTTAATGCTGTAAAGTTACCCATGTATATATCCTGTAAATAAAAGGCTATTAAATAAAAAAAAAAAGAAAAGGTGCTCAAAATCACTATTGATCAGAGAAATGAAAATTAAATCAACTCTGAGATACCATTACACACCTGTCAGATTGGCTAAGATGACAGGAAACGATAACGATGAATGTTGGAAGGAATGTGGGAAAACTGGGACACTGATACATTGTTGGTGGAATTGTGAACGGATCCAACCATTCTGGAGAGCAACTTGGAACTATGCTCAAAGGGCTATCAAACTGTGCATCCCCTTTGACCCAGTTACTACTGGGCTTATATCCCAAAGAGATCTTAAAGGAGGGAAAGGGACCCAAATGTGCAAAAATGTTTGTGGCAGCCCTTTTTGTAGTGGCAGGAAACTGGAAACTGAGTGGATGCCCCTCAGTTGGAGAATGGCTGAATAAATTGTGGTATATGAATATTATGGAATATTATTGTTCTGTAAGACAAGACCAACAGGATGACTTCAGAAAGGCCTGGGGAGACTTACATGAACTGATACAAAGTGAAATGAGCAGAACCAGGAGATCACTATACACGGCAACAAGAAGACTATGAAATTATCAATTCTGATGGACGTGGCTCTCTTCAACAATGAGATGATTCAAACCAGTTCCAATTGTTCAGTAATGAAGAGAGCCATCTACACCCAGAGAGAGACTGTGGATCACAACATAGCATTTTCACTCTTTCTGTTATTGTTTGCTTGCATTTTTGTTTTCCTTCTCAAGTTTTTTTCTGTCTTTCTAGATCTGATTTTTCTTATGCAGCCAGATAACTGTATAAATATGTATACATATATTGTATTTAACATATACTTTAACATATTTAACATGTTTTGGACTACCTGCCATCCAGGGGAGAGGGTGGGGGAAGGAGGGGAAAATTTGGAACACAAGGTTTTGCAAGGGTCAGTGTTGAAAAATTGCCCATGCATATGTTTTGTAAATAAAAAGCTATAAAAAAAGAACCCAGAACTGAATGGTGGCAGTAACAGTGGACACTAGAGTGGTAGTGGCCAACAGCAGTTGATAAACAGCCTGGTCTAGGAGCAGATTCCCAGTGACAGGGTGACCTGCTCAGCTATAACTAGCAGTTGAACAGCATTCTTGGCCCATTCCAGCCCTGGACCAACCTGTTGATCAAAGACTCTGTGCCTTGCAAAGCAAGGTATCCACCATTCATCCACCATTCATGACAGCCCATCAGACACCTCTGGGGAAAGAAAAAGCATCGAGACCCCACAGTCTGTAGTTGTGGTTTGCTTTAGCTATAAACACGTGCCTAATTACACTATACTTTAAGTTCATGTCCATTCCTTCCCCCAGAGACTCTTATATATTTCTCCCCTAGACTCTTGTAGTTGTATAGAGTATGTTCCAGATTTAAGAGCAAATGCTTTGTGACTACTGTTTCTTGTTATACCATTTGAGTAAAGACCTTTGCTAAGAACTGAAAAAAAGGTAATGAGAACATATCAGTGGGAGTAAAGAGGGGACAAATGACAAAGTGAAATCAGAAAGATTTGGTAGTAGAAATGGAAGGGTCAGAGGTAATTTTAAGGTTTTGAGTCTATGTGTCTAGTTATATGTTAAGGTAATGGAAATAAATACAAAAATCAGAAGGAAACCCAAAGACACAGACATAAACCAGCCAAACCTGGGGAAAAAATAAAACTAAGAAGCAATTATATCTAGTTGGGGAGAGAAGAAGCCATGAAATGGTATTCCTTAAGAGAAACTCTCAAAACCTAATTTGTCTTTCCTTCTATATCCAGGACTTAATACAAATACACGGCAACAACAAGATTATAAAATTAATAATAATTAGAATAAGTCCTTAATCGAAATTAGTTGACTATCTGATAAACAAATGTGAGTTGAATTGAATTGAAATGAATTAGATGTAATTTAATTTGATAATAGATGGATTAAAATCAGGTGTGGAATACATTCTCTCTTCACTGCTTACCTTTTATTATACTTAAATATATGTATACCAGAAAACTTTAGAAAAATGTTAAATTCTTTAAGGGAAGAGACTTTGACTTTTTACCTCTCCTTGCATGTGAATAACACTTCTTTGGTGTCTGTTGAGTTTTTCAGGACAAAAAAAAATATCAGATTCTATGTATATTAGTGTTGCATTTGAATTTCTTGAGAAAGAACAATCTCAACCCACATTTCTCCACTCAAGGCTCTACTGCCTATCAATCAATCCCATCTTTGTTTATATTCAAATCTGGCCACATGGGTATTTTGGCCTTCCTTCAAATCTTTTTGTTTTATAGCTATCTTTGAGCCAGAGAGTCTCCAGGTCATGATGACTTCCTACTGCTCTTTTAAATCCAGATGTGGCAACCTCTTCTTATTCCTAACTTGGTCCAAATCCCTTCCAAAGATAATTAAACTCTCATCCTATGCTCATAAAAGGTCAGCAAATGTTCTCAATTAATACAATGAATTGAATTATAGCTCAGAGACCTTAGGTCATGGGATTTTAACTAGTTTTCTCCAGATCACACACAAAAAGCTAGGACTATGCTATTTCTAGACATATACCTGAATGGAGGAACAGATGTTCCTGGAATGACTCTGAATCCCTCTTACACAAATGGCCAACATTTCACATACAATCATGGAAAAAGATGGTCACATTCTGGCTGTGTGATTTCACGTGAACTATTCAACATCTTCTAGACCTAAGGTATTCAAACCTATAGTTCAGTCCAGACACATCCCCAAAATATGTTTATATAAAATGGGAAAGGAGGACAGAGAAAGCAGAGTCTTATCCTTAAGGACCTCAAGGCTTGGGGGGAGAAGAGAAATACAGTTTTTACCCTTGGGAATATCACAACTTTGGAGAGATAGGGATGAAAACTCGCCCCCAAAAAAACAGAAAAAAGATTAGACCTGAAGCTAGCTTAGACCCTGCCTCCTTCAAGAACAACAGACTAGAAGAGACAGGACAAGCAGGCCCTTAACTCGTGGATATCACAATATTGGAAATTGTGAAGAAAGAAAAAATAAATACCACTCTTACTATAGGGTAAGTTTGCAGTTTGGAGGAAAGAAAGGAAAGAGCTAAGAAGGATCAGACAGTATGAGGGGAAAGAGAAAGAACAGATGCAGAGGGCATCCTTAGGGAACTCAGAGCTGGAGAAGAAATCCAGAAATAAACAAACCTGTGCCTTTCTCTCCATCTTATCCTTTAAAGTCTGGGAAGGGGAGGAGGGAGCAGTGGGTGCTAGCATACTGGAGCCTTGCCTAAGAGACCCCAGCCTAAGATCAGACTTCTTTTTTTAATTTTTAAATTTTTTTGTCATGGACCTCTTTGACAATCTGGTGAAACTTATGGACTCTTTCCCAAAATAATGATTTTAAATGCATAAAATGAACATGTAATTACAAAGGAAAACAATTACTATATATTGAAATAAAGATCTCATTTTTCCCCATCCAAGTTCATAAAATCCCCTGTAATCTATTCCTAGACCCCTTCCATGGATCCTGGATTAAGGATTCCTAATGTAGGAGAAGATAATAAATATATTTCCTCTTGCCAGTCTTGCCCCTGAGGGATACACAGGCTTGAGGGAAATAGGGCTCTTCTACAAGAGAAGAAGAAAGAAGATAACTCAAAGACAAAAATGTCCTCCAGGAGAACAATGAGGGCTTTAAGTGACCCTGAAGGGGATAGAACAATATTATCTGGCTGGAGTACAAGAAAGGGCAAGGAGGCAGATTTCATAGAAAAGGTCAGATTTAACATGGGCCTTAATTCTGAGGGTCAGAGAGGGGCCCTTCCACAAGACTCCCTAAAATAAGGAAATTGTGAAGGTAAATAAGACAATTGCTGCAAGGTACACATTTATTATTACATACAGAACCTGTTGTTCATCTCCCTAGGAAGGTTTTGTGCTGATTTCCCTCCTCAATACTATTGGGATCTGTCTACTTTGTTCTTGTGGGTTTGTTTCTATTCTGGTTTCATTCAGACCACTATCCATCTTCAGTTTTTTAATTTTCTCTTGGTCTCAAACACATTTTCTGCAGTTTCCAAGCTCACCATCATATCAGAACAGATGGTTCAACACTTGGATTTGTTTTCATTATGAGTGCACTTTCCCATTCTCCTCCTCCTTGTCCCTCCCAGCCTGCAGTCAATAGGCAAAAGTATCTCTGATGAAGACCCTTTGGCAAAAGAAGCCAAAGGGACAGCTTGTCCAGGCAACTAGGTGCCTTATCCACCTCTCCAGAGGTGCCAGGGCCTGATAGTGCCAGTCTCCTTTGCATAGCAACCTGGGTGTCTGCCCCTCTGGGAAAGAGCAGATCTAAATTTGGTTAAAATAGTATGTAAAATGGGCCAAAAACGTACTCCATCCCTACATAGGCCAGCTAGCTTTGTTCTATTGTGTAGGCACAGCTTGAGCCCTAATGCTGGGCACAGACTGAGCCATCCTTTCCTAGCTAATCCTCAAACTTGGGTAACCTCCACAATTCACCTCTGCTCCTACTGCCAAGAAAGTCATAAAACCACACTGGCTTGCTCCATTACAAATTCATGCTCTATAACCTCAATTGGATCTTCATTAATACATAGGAATCTCTTTTTTTTCAATTCTAATTGACTCTAATTGACTCATTTCTCACAGCAGCCATTCCAAACCTCCTTCTCTCTCTTCAAGCCCCTCAATTTTACTTCCATCTCTCCCATCTCTTTATAGTGAAGGATTTTGCCTTTTACTTCACTGAGAATATTTGGGGTTCCATAAAGGGTCTTTCTCATCTCCCCAATTCTCCAAAATCTTCTAATTTCTTCTTTCAATAAATAGTAAAATGCCTTTAATGGCCTCAGGCTTCCCTCTCATCTTTTTATTATTAACATTCTAACAGTATTGTTTATGGCAGCAACAATCTCTGGAAAACAACAGTCTCTAAAAAATATTCATAAATAACTATCCTACAGAGGACAATGGAGAAACATATGAAGGATGTGAGCATGCTATGACATGTAACCAACAGGTAACTTGGAATAATAAGGTAAAGGAGTCACAAGAAAACATAAACTAGATAGAAAAGATGGTCTGGTCATGGAATCAGGGTAAGAGTAGTGGATAGTAGAACTGTTCCTTTAAAACCCTTGCTATGTTTCCAACATGTTGGGCAGACCATTTGTAAAGAATTTATAAGAAAACATGGACAGCAATTGCACAGGTTGAGAAGGCATGAAAGGATCAATTGCTTTCTTCAATGTTCAACCAAGTCAATGCAATCACAGATTCATTTGAGTTCTCAGAAAATGAGGTGATCCTTTCTTTTTATCAAGGCTAGCCAAGTCACCTATTCCCCCAATAGCATCTCCTCACATCTTCTCTGAGACCTTGTTCTATCAATCTCGAACTCTGTATTCTATGTGCCAGATAAATTGGATTACTCACTGTTCCCCACTTCCATACTGTCTTTAGTATTTTACAATGTGCCCATATCTTTACCTTCCAAAATCCTTCTCTTCCCATATTAGATGCCATCTCTTCCATTAAATTTTCTCTGCCACCAATAATACATCCTTCCTGAATCTCTTATGTCTCTTTTTATATACCCAAAACTTTTTTACCTTGGAAGGCAAGTGGGATTAAGTGACTTTCCCAGAGTCGAAACCCTAGTAAGTGTCAGGCATCAAGTATCTGAGGTTGGATTTAAACTCAGGTCTTCCTTTCATTAGGACCAGTCTTCCATGCACTGTGCCACCTAGCTGCCCCCCTCCTTATATTCTTAATCATGTTTTAATTTGAATTATACTTTGGGGTCTCATTCTCTTTCTAGACTTTAAATTATCTTAGCCTGTGCAAAGAGCTGAATTTTCTTCTTCCTAGCCTCAATGTCTAATACAGAGCTCTAAAGAAAAACAAAAACAGACAAAAAATCAGCTAGCCCTTCCCCCATAACCTGAAATGAATCAGGGGTTACTAGACCTCACTTCCCATCAAGGATACATGAGTTCCCATTTCTGATAGCAACAAAAAGCCATAATTCAAATAAGGACCTGAGATTTCCATTCTGCCTCCTATTTCCTCCTAAGCATTCCAAAACAGAAGTTTCTATGCTCCAGAAGACTTCTTTGAAATGATACGAGTACAATGACCAATGGTTTTGTTCCACTGGCATCTCTACCCATGATCTTATTCAGCATCAGGAAAGATCCCTGACCTTATGTGTAATACTACTCCCTGAGACAGATGACAGAGTGGATAGAAAGCTGGTCACAAAGCCTGAAAGACCTGATTAAAAGTCTCTGATCTGTCATATAATATATATGTGACCCTAGGGAAACCACTTAATCTCTAATCACTATGGCTAAGAGGTACAGAGAAAGTCTTAAACTTCCTTGGGAACAATTTCCTCATATGGGAAATCCCCATAACACATATCCACAGTCCCAGATATTCCAAGTGGGGGGAATCAGAATGTTGTTTTATATAATGGCAAGGGATTTTTAGCACAATTTTTTTAGGCACTCAACAAGATCCCCTACTCAGTAGGATAGGGATGGGAAGGATGAGAATAATGATCAGAGTAGATATGTACATCTTTGCTTTCTGAAGACCAATTAATACTGGGCCTCTGGAACAGTCTAACCATTTACATTTTAAGAACCTGCTGCCTGGGCCGGGGTATTTCCTAAATTCAATCCAGCTATCTTCAGGTGACTTCTTGCAACTCTCCAGAAAGGTACATTTGGGATAGACTTTCCTTACTGTAGGGGGAAGGTAAGGACAACCAACAAAGGCAGAGTTAGCAAAATGCTTCCACATTAGAGCCCTTTACTCAGGGTCAGACAAAGCTTATGCAGGAAGCAAGAAGCATAGCTCGGATCTGAACTCTAAATACTACCCTGTCTCCAAATCCAGCATTCATTTCATTGTACCACATTGACTCCATAAATGGACTCTTGGTCCTTAGTGCTATTATGAAGTCAAAGTAAGAAAAGTAACTCAAAGTAACTTTTTGATTTTCTTACTTTAACTCAAAATAAGAAAAGACTGCCTTGAGAATCCAGCTCATTTCCCAGGTCACACTTGAGTCTCATTCTTTCTCTTTTTCTTGCATGCTAATAACTCATTCCATGGGGCATCACAAAAGATTCTCCTGTCACTTCAATAGTTCCTTCTGACTATATTCTACACAGATACATATGTAGAGACATGCAAAGAGAGAGACAGAGAAACAGATAGACAGAGATAGAGAAAGAGAACAGAGAGACAGACAAATTACAGAGAGGGGTGGGAAGAAAGAGAAAGTAGAGGGAGAGAAAGGGAGAAGTAGAAGGAGAGAGATAGAAACAGACAGACAAAAAGAAACCGAAAGAGAAAGAGACAGAAACAGACAGAGAGAGAGATGACAGAGAAAGAGAGAGATGACAGAGAGACACAGAGGGAGAAAGAGAAAGTAGAGAGAGAGAAAGGAGGAAAGAGATGGGGGGGCACGCACACATGACTATGTATGTTCATGCAGAGACATGGACCCAGTGGGGGAACATACTGTTTCTGAATATGAGTGACAAGATCTGGGTTTAGATCTTGTCACTGTTACTTGCATCACTGCAAGTAACAATTGCACAAGTTACTTAGTTACTAGTTACAAGTTACTAGGTCTCAGTTTCCTCCTCAGTAAAATGAAGAGATTGGACTAGACCCCTAGAGTCTCCTTCCAACTCCTAGGAACCTGAGACGCATCAACACAAATGCATCCGATGCCTCAGGTCTTACCCAGATACAGAGAAGACACAGAGATGTAGGGTGTCTGTTTCTCTAAAAGGCTCTGGGCATCTTTCCTTTGCTGACAAGGTGCTAACTAGGTGCCTGTTTCCCATTAGGCACTTGGTGAGGTAAACTCAGGAGTGGTCTAAGCTCACTTGTGTTTCCAAAAATAAGGGTCACATCATCGTGTCAGTGTGTCCTGACGGTCTCTCGCAACCTTAAAAAAGTGCTAATTTTCACAAAATAGACCCGGTTGTTCTGGCTTCTCTGCCAAGCTAATTAGCTTCTTCACACATGTTTCCTGTTCTTGTGAGCTTTGTTTATAGATTCTACCGGGAAGCTGGAGAGAGAAAAAGTCGGTATCTTGATTTAATGAGTGTTTTCCCTTTTCACTGAAATGACTAAGCTGTGACCCAATGCCCAATGGTTTCCAGCCCAGAACTTGCACAGAAAACTGAGGAGCATCATGGGATGGTTCCCTCTCAAATACTGTCAGTCTGTGAGATAAAGTGAGTCTGGATCTGAAATCAAGGACACATGGGGTCAAAAGTACCAATAGGTATATACCCAATTATTAGAGTATTTTTTGTTGCTTTTTTTAAAAAATCCAATTACTTTTTCCTTGGAGATACTGAACTAGGAGAAAAGAGAAAGCATTGACAAAAAGAGAGAAAAGCATGCAGGAGGCTAAATTCAAAAGACATTCTATTCAATTGATTTCAATTTAATTAAATTAGTACCATGGGCAGGGGCCTGTGCTAAGTCTTCAGAATACAAAGATGAAAAAATTGCAACTTCTTGTTGTCAAAGAGCTTGCAATACAATGGGTGGGGAAGACATGTACACAAGTGTAAGATGAGGCTAACTTCAAAAAGGATAGCTCATATCCAGCTTGGGAGTTACATGCTTATTAACCTCCAGGCTATTAAAATCTCCTACTACCTAGAGTCAAATGGTCATGTGGCTGATAACAAGGAGAGAATGGTACATATATTTCCTGTGAGTTAATCATAGAGGAACAAATAACATCCTTAGAGCTGGAAGAGATTTTAAAATTTATCTAGTTTCAAAATAATAACAAAATTCATTTGGAGAAAAAAGCCCAGAATCTCAAGGGAAATAATAGGGGGAAAAGATGGGAATGAAAAGGAAATAGGATGTACAGATCTCAAACTTTGCTATAAAGCAATAATCATCAAAAATTATTTTATTTTTGCTAAAAAAAAGAAAAGTAGATCAGTCCAATAGATTAGAAGAGGAAGAATCAGAAACAATGGGACTTAATAAGCATCTGATAAAGAATAAGAAATGCTGAGGAAACTTAAAGACAATTTGGTAGAAATTAATTTTAGACCTACGTACCATATACCAGTATAAGTTCAGAATGGGTATGTGACCTAAATGCTAATTATTACCAGAATACTGGTAAAAATACCAGTAATTAATAAATACTAAATAATTAAATGCCATTAATATTAGAAGAAAATAAGTATTACTATGTCTAAGGAAAGAGTCCCTAAGTAACATAGGTATAGATGTGATCAGAAAAGATAAAAGATCAATTCAAGTATATTAAATTGAAAAGTTTTTGCAAGAGCAAAATTGATGTAATTAGGATAAAAGAAGTTAAAAATAAGAAAAAATCTTGATATTAAATAGCTCTGCTGAGACTCTGATATCCCAAAAACATAAAGAACTTTGTAACACAAGTATGTAAGCTCAAGAGCCATTCTCTAATGGATAAGTAACCAAAGAATACGAACAAATAGTTTTATAAATAATTGCAAACTACAAATAACTATATGATAGACTATTCCAAATCACGAATGCAAATCAACACAACTCTGCTGTTTTATATCACACTCAGTAATGTTGGTGAAGTTCTGATAAGAAAAGTACCCTACATATCTGGAAAGGAATTTGGAATTATTCCAAGCAAATGACTAAAATGCCTTTACCCTTTGACCCAAAGATCGCACTACTAGGCATAGACTTCAAGGAAATAAAAGACAGGCATAAATGTCCTGCCCATGACAAAATGTTTATAGCAAAACATTTTTTTTCAGCACTGGCAAATTACTAAAAATAAAACAATCAGCATTTTATTGGGGAAGATATAAACAAAATTCATGTTAGATTATATGAGTTCTTTGAGAGTAGGAATCAATTATTACCTTTCTTTGTATTCTCAGGACTTAGCACAATGCTTGGTACTTAATAAATGCTTCATGAGTGATTGAAATTTTGGTACAAAAATGTTATAGTACCAGTGGCATAAGAAATGATAAATATGAAAACTACAGAGAAGCATAAGTGGATTTAGATAAAACAGTGTTAAGTAAACCAAATAATGTTGCAAGATACCCAATGAATACGTAATCTAAGAGAAAAATAAACAATAAAAACAAAAAGTTGAATGTTGTGTAATTTCATGAACAAAGTTTGGTTTGAAAAAAGAGATAAGAAAATATCTCACCCCTTCCATTCTTTGCAGAAGTGAAGAACTATGAATATATAGCTTTGTATGTTTTATCAGAATCAGCTGATATGTTTAGTAATGATGGGCTAATTTTGCTGAACCATATATTTTTTTTCTTTTCTTTGTTATTCTTTGTGACAGGGAATGTTTCATCAAGTGAAGTGGAGGAAGGAGTATATTTTCAAATAATTTTTGAAATAATATTTTCAAATAATTCTGATTAATCAGCCAATCAATAAATGAACATTTATTAAGTACCTACTACATGTTAGGCACTGTGCTAGGAATTAGAAATACAAAAGGGGGCAAAATACAGTCCCTGTCCTTGAGGGCAGAAACAGGAGAAACAGCATGCAAACAAATATGTAAAAGGCAAGCTATGTATAGGCTAAATAGAAAATAATTAATAAAGAGAAGGCACTGGAATTAAGAGTTGTGAAAGGATTCCTAAAGATTGTGGGATTTTAGTTGGGACATAAAGGAATCCAGGGATGTCAGTAGGTAGGTAGAGGACAGCAAAAAGAGAATTCTAGGCATAAGGGGTAGTCAGAAAAAATGTCTGGAATCGAGAAATGGAGTGTCTTGTTTGTGGAATATCCAGGAGGACAGTATCATTGAATGAATGTGTACATGTCAGGATGAGTAAGGAGTCTAGAAAGATGGGAGGGGGTAGGTGGTGAATATTTGAATTCCAAACAGAGAATTTTGTATTTTATCCTGGAAGCAATAAGAATTTATTGGAATTTATTGATAAAGAGGTGACTTGATCAGACTAAAGTTATAGAAAAATTATTTTCGTGACTAAATGGAAAAAAGATTGAAGTGAGAAGAGACATAAGTCCAGAAGATTCACTAGCAAGCTATTGTAGTAATCAAAGTGTGAGAAGATGGGAGGCTGCACTAGGGCAATGGCAGTGTCAGAAGAGAAAAGGGAGCATATTGGAGAGATGCTACAAAGATGAAATCAACAGGACTTAGCAACAGCTTGGACGTGGGGGGGGGGGGGGAAGAGATGGTGAGGAATCCATAATGACTCCAAGGTTGCAGGCCTAATGGACTAGGAAGATGGTTTTGTCTTCTACATTAATAGAAAAGGTAAGAGAAGAAAGGATTTAGAGAGGAAAAAATAGAGTTCTCTTTTGAATATTATTTTGAATTTAAGATGTCTACTAGACATCCATATCAAGATCTATGAAAGGAAGGTTGGAGATGTGAGACTGGAGGTCAGTAAAGAGATTGAAACAGGAAAAGTAGATTTGAGAATAATCAGCATAGAGATGGTAATTAAGTCCATAGGAACTGATAAGAAGTAGTATATAAGGAAAAGAGAGGAGGGACCAAGACAGAACTATTAGGGACAATTAAGGTTCATAAAAATGAAAGGCATCAATAAATAATTTTTTAAAAAAAGAAGTCATCTAGTCCAAACTCCAGCTCCTTGAAGGAATGCCCTGTGCTGTCTCCCTTAAGAAGTAATCATTCAACCTTTGCTTGAACAAAGGAAAGGGAAATCATTAATTCCTAGCTTTTCCAATTGTACTCTTTTCATTCCATCCTTCCTTCTATTAAGCAAAAATTTACCTCCATAGAGTTTCCTGCCTCTACTCCTAGTTCTAACCTCCAGGACCAAGCAAAAATTTAATTTCTTTTTCCATGACTATTCTTTTGGTCTGAAATCATCTCTCCTCCACTTACTTGATGAACTATGCCTTCATATGCTTGAAACACTTCAAAAACTCATGATTTTATCAGTGGGGGAACTTCTTCCACTAATGTACAATCTTCAGCACTGTGGTCAAACTACTCAGTGTTAAAGTGCTATGTAAATGTTTTCACTGTTATTTTTTTTATTTGGCCACTGAACTATAATGGACTGGTATGATTAAAGGCAACTGTAATATACTAGAAATCTTGGCAAAAACACTGGGAGTGATTTGCCATTTCCTTCTCCAGATCATTTTACATATGACAATACTGAGGCAAACAGGGTTAAGGGACTTGTCCAGAGTCTCACAGCTAGTGTTAGGCTGAATTTGAACTCTGGACTTCTGGAGCCTAGGCCCAGAATTCTATCTATTGTGCTATCTAACTGCCTCAATATACCAGAAAGATAACAGCTTATGAAGTCAGGTAGTATATGTTCAAATATTAGCTCTGCTGTTAACTATAATCTTGGACAAATCATCCTATCTCATTAGTACTCAGTTTTCTCATCAGAAAAATGTCAGTTGGTCTAGACTTCCTAAGTCCCATCCAGCTCTTAATTCTTTGATCATAGGATTCTAAGATTGACAAGGCAGCTTGTACAGAATGGGCTTTAATGGAATTGGAGAGGAGTAGCAATGGACTGGAGGCAGAGAGAGCATTTAAAAGGTTATTGCAAGAGCTGATTCAGTTCTGAAGGTTTAAGCAGGATATAGGCAGGGGACATTAGAGAGCTGAAATTACCAGAGCTTGGGGCCTAGTTATACATAAAGCAGTATAGGGAAAATAGGATGGGAGTTAGAAGAACTAAGTAAGCAAGTATGTGGTCATGGGAAAATCATATGATTTCACTGAGCCTCAATTTCTCCATCTGTAAAAAAGGGATAATATCACCTGTTACTCTATTCACAGGGTTGGTATGAGACTCCAATAAGAAAATGTATTTACACCTAACACCTTATACCAAGGTAAGGTCTGAATGGGTTCATGATCTAGACATAAAGAATGATACTATAAACAAATTAGAAGAACATAGGATAGTTTACCTCTCAGATTTGTGGAGGAGGAAGCAATTTGTGACCAAAGAAGAACTAGAGATCATTACCAATCATAAAATAGATAATTTTGATTATATTAAGTTAAAAAGGTTTTGTATAAACAAAACTAAGGCAGACAGGATTAGAAGGGAAGCAATAAAATGGGAAACCACTTTTACATCCAAAGGATCTGATAAAGGCCTCACTTCTAAAATATATAGAGAATTGATTCAAATTTATAATAATTCAAGCCATTCTCCAATTGATAAATAGTCAAAGAATATGAAAGATAATTTTCAGATGAAGAAATTGAAACTATTCCTAGTCATATGCTCCAAATCACTATTGATCAGAGAAATGAAAATTAAGACAACTCTGAGATACTACTACATACCTGTGAAATTGGCTAAGATGACAGGAAAAAATAATGATGAATGTTGGAGGGGATGTGGGAAAACTGGGACACTGAAACATCATTGGTGGAACTGTGAATGGATCCAACTATTCTGGAGAACAGTTTGAAACTATGCTCAAAAAGTTACCAAACTGTGCATACCCTCTGATCCAGCAGCGTTTCTACTGGGATTATATCCTAAAGAGATCTTAAAGGAGAGAACGGGACCCACATGTGCAAAAATGTTTGTGGCAGCCCTTTCTGTAGTGGCAAGAAACTGGAAACTGAATGGATGCCCATCAGTTGGAGAATGGCTGAATAAATTATGGTATATGAATGCTATGGAATATTATTGTTCAGTAAGAAATGATCAGCAGAATGATTTCAGAGAGTCTTGAAGAGACCTACGTGAACTGATGCTAAATGAAATAAGAAGAACCAGGAGATCATTATACACAGCAACAACAAGACTATACAATGATCAATTCTGATGGACATGGCTCTCTTCAACATTGAGATCATTCAAACCAGTTCCACTTGTGCAATGATGAAGAAAGTCATCTATACCCAGACAAAGAACCATGGAAATAGAGTGTGGAACACAACATAGTATTCTCACTCTCTCTGTTGTTATTTGTTTGCCTTTTGTTTTCTTTCTCAGTTTTTCTTTTTCTTTCTTCTTATTATGATTTTTCTTGTGCAACAAGATAACTGTATACATATATGTATATATATATATGTATATATATATGTATATGTATATATATTATCCAGGCATATGCTTTGTAAATAAAAAGCTTTAATAAATAAATAAATAAAAGATGAAAAAACTAATTCAGATAATTTAATTAAAAAAGGATATGTATTTGAAGAGTTTTACAAACCTTAAAGTGACAAATAATAATGATGATCACTAGCATTTATACAGCACTTTATAGTTTGTAAAGTACTTTACATGTTTTCTCACTTAATCCTCACATTAATTCTGAGATATAGATGCTATTATCACCCCCATTTTACAAATGAAGAAACTGAGTCTGAGAAAAGTTTAAGAGATTTCCCCAGAATTATACAGCTAACAAGATTTTAAGGAATGATCCAAATTCAGTGTCTTTCTCACTCCAAATCTAACACTATCTATGGCACCAACTATCTGTGCCCAAATGTTAATATCAATTATTATTTTATAGATGAGCAAATGGAACCTCAGAGAATAGAAGTTATTTGACCAAGATCACACAACAAATGCTGCAGAAATGACTCTTGAACCCAGGTAACTTTTGAACATTCAGTTTCTTAGCTTTTTCTATGTTACCATTGATAATAAGAATATAGTTCAGCTTTAGGTCCCTTTAATTTGGCTATAATTCTGCCTTTCATTAAAAACAGTTAACTTGAGTCCAGGCTTTATGGCTATTTTATGGTTGAGATGGTTGCTGTTGTTGTTATTGTTGAATCATTTCAGTTGTATCTGATTCTTTATGGTGCCATTTGGGGTTTTCTGGGCAAAGATACTGAGTGCCATGTCCTTCTCTAGTTCATTTTACAGATAAGGAAACTGAGGTAAACAGGATTACATGACTTGTCCAGGATCACGTGGCTAGTAAATGTCTGAGGTCACATTTGAAGTCAGGAAAATGAGTCTTTCTGACTTTAGGTCTAGCACTCTATCCACTATAGTGCCACCTAGTTGCTCTTGTAACTCTAGAGAAACTTAATTTTAACTGAAGAGATCCAACTTCATAGCATGCCTTTGAAAGAAAAACAGTCCCTGGCTCTGGACAAATGATGTCCAGCTTGCAAAGAGGTACTTTTAATTCAACTTTAAATGGACTTAATGAAATTATTTAATAGTCATAATACATAATTCTCAAGGACATTACATTCTATGTAAGTCCAGGAAATTGGGACCAGCAGACTGATAAACTGCTATTCCCTTTGGCTCTAGTCATTCATCTGTCATAAGTCAGAAGTAAATGCTTTAAATGGCAAATGTCTTATTTAACCCATTAAATGTCTTCTTAAACCCATTTGGTATTTTCTTGCCAGAGATACTGGAGGGGCTTGCCATTTCCTTCTTCAGCTTATTTTACAGATGAAGAAACTGAGACAAACAGGGATCAGTGACTTGCCCAGAGTCACACAGCCAATAAGCATCTAGGTCTTCCTGACCCTATAGCACAGTTCTCTATCTACTATACCACTTAGCTGCTCAGAATGATGACCTGAGTCCATACATATCCTCAGACTTGCGGGGAAAATCACTTAATCTTCTGACTTGGTTGATTCTTCTATAAAATGGTTATAGTAATACCACCTGCTTCCCAGAACAATTAAGGATTAGGTGAGATAATAATTATAAAGGACTTTGAAAACCTTAAAATAATATGTAAATGCTATCTGTTGTTACTTGTTAGATATGTCTTGACCCTGAACTCTAGGTTCCCTGGTGTTATCACATATAAATGCCTTACTTCTCACTTATTTCTGCTTATACCCTCTTCACTTAATTATACTTGCTCCTTCAGTTGCTCCCCTCCTCTCCACCTACTATTACCTGCCCTGCCATCTGATAGAGGAACTATCCAAAAGATTAAGAAGCAACCCAATTTTGCCATAATTCTTTTTTTTTGTGAATTCTGTGAGGAGGCGAGAGGAAGAGGAAGAAGAGGAAGAAAAAGAGAAGAGAGAGAGAAAGAGAAGAAGAAGAAGAACAACAACAACAACAGTTGACTGATACAAAGAAATTTGGAATTAAGAGGAAACTTAGAAATCAGCCAGTATGGCTCCTTTATTTGACAAATTAGGAAAGTAAGACTCAGAGAGTGTCACAAAGCAAATTGGTGACAAAGCTAGGATTAGAACACAACACTTCTGGCTTCTAGTCTCTATTTTAGGGATAAACTCTATGAACTGACTGATGCAAGAAACTCCCATGAGAAAATTTCTACTGAGGTATATAAGTAAGTATATTTGGACAACTTATGATCTGGGACATTAGGAGGATAGGTGCTTTATGCCTGGTTATACAACCAATGAGTATTAGAGAAGGTACTCAGATCCAGGTCTTCCTAACTTTAAGGTTGTCTATCTATTATGTCACACTGCTAGACTATTTTCTATTATGCTAGAAAAACAGTCATCTCCTTAACTGAAAGAGCAACTAAGCAGACTCTTCCTGTTCTAATAATGGGCCCCCTTTTTCCATCTGGTACTATTCCTTGGCATGGGGACACAAAACTTCCTACTTCAGAAATTTGGATCTCCACTGGGATGCTCCTGTGTATGAAACAGGAGGACCACAAATGTGTTTTTTTGTGTTATTTGCATGCAATTTACATATTCCTTCAAAGACAGTCTGTTCTCAGGAAGCTTCCAAAATAAAATGGGTTTGTGGTTACTGCTCAAGGTTATCATTTCTTGAACTCATTCCCCATTTCTGTACCATGGATGACCCAGACATAATGTCTCAACTATTCAGAGTTATCCCTAAGAGATTATGGGAAAACCTGGATCTCCACCTTTTTTCAGACTAGAGTACTCTGTGTCCAAATGTACAAGTAACACAAAGGGAAGGAAAACCTGTCTGCATCAAAGTCAATGACATTAATGACAATTACACAATGATGACACTTTTCCAAAGCCCATCCTGCTTCTCCAGCAGCTATTGCGTAACTCCCAGTAAAGAACAAGCTTAAACTGAAAGGAATCTGTTCTTTGTAAAAACATGTTTAGTTCTAACGGGCTGAATCCTGGATGGTGAGCAGAACCCAGAGCCAGGGATGTGGGGAATGAATGCAAATGAAGATAATGCCATAGCAGGCCCATATGTTAAATGAGGCAGAAGGGAGGGAAGAAGAATGCTTGGATTCAACCATCTTGGCGCAGGACTCCAAGAAAAAGGATGATGAGGGTCTGCAAGAAAAGAAAAAGGGAGAAAGCACAAAACTTTCTGGCTTTATGAAGATGAGACTGACTCCCAGCCAGAAATAGCAATTTTCCACTAAGAGAAGGATAAAGAATGGAGGAGGGATTGAGGGATGGAGTCAAGGTGGCAGAGTATAGGTAGCTGCCCAGCTGAACTCTCCCAACATTTCTTTCCAAACAACTTTAAAATAATGCCTCAAGTCAAATTTTGGAGCAGCAGAATTAATGAAAAGTTAGAGTGAGACTTTATTCCAATCTAAGACAACTTAAGAGATCAGCAGGAGAATTCTGTGACCTCAGCTTGACATGATGAAAGCCAGCTTAGAGCCCAAGAGCAGCATCTCCAGTGAGCTTTACAGGTGTTTGTGACACAACAGCAATAACAGCAGCAGATTCTAGAGCTCTCAGCCCAGAGCTAGTAGTGGGAATGGGCAATAAATCAGACATTTCAGGGAACCTTTTGCTAGCATTGAGTATAGCTGGTGCTGATTGGCAATTATTGCCCGTGAGCAGTTCTGGGTTGCAAATCCAAGGCAAAGAGAAGCCCTGGTACTTGTAACTCCAGAAAAGTAGAAGACCAGGTTACAGTTCCAGAATCAAAAGAAACAGTCACTTGCTGCTCCAGGGGAGTAAGGGCTTTTCCTAGGAAAAATCAAAGGGTGGACTACAGGAACAATGATCATATCTTTCAGTTCACAGCACCTTGGAAGCACCAAGACTTCAGACCCCTAGAACAAGCTCTGAAAAAAAATGAATAAAAGTCTGGAACAGTGCCTCCCCACCCAAAATTGAGCAGAGTCTAGCTTGAATGGAAAGTTCAAATAAAGAAAATAGGCTGGAAAATATGAGCAAAGAACAACAAAAAGAACTTGATTATAAAAAACTGCTATAGAGGAGGCAGGGAAGACCAAGATATAAACTCAGAAGAAGACAATAGTGTGAAAACAACTATAACCAAAACCACACAAAAAAAAAAAAAATGTTAATTGGATCCAAGTCCAATAAAAATATCTGAAGAATTAAGGAGTTGATAGTGATAGAATAAAAACTGGGAAAAGAAGAGTAATTAAGAAAATTATGAAAAAAATAATTTAATAAATTGATAAAAGAGGCGCAAAGAAATACCAAAGAAAATAGTATCTTTAAAAATTTTTTTTACCTAACCTTAAAAGATGAACAATGATTTAGTAAAGAACTCCTTAAAAAGCAAAAATGGTCAAATGGAAAGAAGGTACAAAAATTCATCAAAGAAAATAATGCTTTAAAAATAGAGTTGAAACTAGTGAGTCCACAAAACATCAAGAAACAATCAAATAAAATAAAAAGAACACAAAAACAGAAGAAAATGTTAAATATCTCACCAGAAAAATAACCAATCTGGAAAATATATCAACGAGAAATAATGTAAGAATTCCTAAACTACTTGAAAGTCATAATTTTAAAAAAATAGCCCAGATAGTATATTTTTTAAAATTATAAAGAAGACTCTTAGCTCCAGAAGGTAAACTAGAAATTGAAAGACATCATCTCATGGAAGAGATCCCAAAATTAAAATTTCCAGCAATATTACAAATTCTAGAGCTCTCAGATCAAGGAGAAAATATTGTATTGTAAGCAGCCAGAGAGAAACCATTCAAATATCATGGAGTCACAGTCAGGATCACACAAAACTTAACAGCTTCCACATTAAAGAAATAGAGGGCATTCTGGAAGGCAAAGAAGCTAGGACTGTAATCAAGAATAATTTACCTAAGAAAAATGAGTATAATTCTTGGGGGGGTGGGAGGGTGGGGGGAGGAAGGAGAGGGAAATAGACATTTAACAAAATAGAGAATTTTCAAGTATTCCTTATGAAAAGACCAGAGCTGAATAGACAATTTGACATTCAAATAGAAAACTAAAAAGAAAAAAGAGAAATATGAAAGGGAAATCATAAGGAATCAATTAAGGTAAACTGTTTACATTCCTACATGGGAAGATGATAAATGTAACTCCTATAATTTTTATCATTATAAGGACAGTTAAAAGGACTCTCCATAGGGAGCATGGATGTGAGTCAGTCAGTTTGGGGTGATCTTTTTTTAAAAAATGAAGAAGTAAGAAAGAGAGATGCACTGAGAAGGAAGAAGAAGGGAGAAGTCTAAGGGGAAATTATTTCACATAAAAGAGGTGCACAAAGATGAGTTTTTGTAATGAAGTGGGAAGCAAGTGGCAGAATGGATTAGAAACTAGAATCCAACAGTATTTTTGTTTATAAGAGATACACTTCATACACAGAGTTAAACTAAAGGAATTAAGCAGAAACTATTATGCTTCATTCAACAGAAGTCAAAAAGGCAGGGGCAGCAATAATGATCTCAGACAAAGAAAAAACAAAAGGAGACCAAATTTAAAAAGATAAACATTTTGCTAAAAGGTTCCATAGACAATGAAGTGATATAAAACATGTTAAAGCAAGTGTCTCTGATAAAAGTCTCTTTTCTCAAATATATAGGAAACAGAAGCAAATTTATAAAAATAAGAGCAATTCTCCAATTGATAAGTGGTCAAAGATATGAACAGGCAATGTTCAGAAGAAGAAATGAAAGCTATCTATAGTCATATGAAAAAATACTCAACATCATTATTTATTGGAAAAATGCAAATTAAAACATCTCTGAGATAACATCTCACACCTATCAAAAATGACAAATGCTGGAGAAGATGAGGGAAAATAGGCACAATAATCAACTGGTTCAGTTGTGAACTAGTCTGTTCTAAAGTACAACTTGCAATTATGCCCAAAGAACGAGAAAATTGTAGATACACCATTTGACTACTACTAAATCTGTATCCCAAAGAGATCAAAGGGAAAGCACACATATGTACAAAACTATAGCAGCAATTTTTCTGGTGGCAAAGAATTAGAAATTGAGGGAATGATCATCATTTGGGGAAAGACTGTGGCATATGATTGTGATAAAATACTATTGTGCTATAAGAAATGATGAGGGAGAGGTTTCAGGGGGGAAAAAGACAAAATATGTGTGAACTCATATAAAAGGCTGAAACTATGAAAAGGTGTGCTTGACAAAATAACGTTTTGGTCATGTATACTTATTGTGTATCTAAGTTATATTTTAATATATTTAACATCTACTGGTCATCCTGCCATCTAGGGGAGGGGGTGTCGGGGTAAGAGGTGAAAAATTGGAACAAGAGGTTTGGCAATTGTTAATGCTGTAAAGTTACCCATGTATATATCCTGTAAATAAAAGGCTATTAAATTAAAAAAAAAAAAAAAAGAAAAAAAGAAAAGGTGTGCTTGAACCAGACAACCGAGCACTTAAGGTTAATTACTTATTTGATGTGAGACAATGACTTATTAGCATATGTTTGGATAAATGGCTCTTCTCACCACTGGTGCTGACTCAATGTTTGGGGTTAAGATAATCATAGGCAAGGATTAGAGGGTGGGGTGAGACAGTCCAGAGTCACTTGGCAGCAGGATGAGGAGAAAGGTGGAGATTCTGGACCCCAGAATTGAGGAGAGATCTTTGGCAAAACTCCTGACAGTTTGCCTGCCTTTCCCCCTAAAGACCAAGAACTTTTACTTATCCTGACTCTGGCTGATCCTGAGGTCTCCAGGGAGCTAGCTTGGACTTAACAAACTCATGCAGAGTAAAATGAGAAAAACCAGGAGATCATTGGGTACAGTAAGATCATTGTAATGATCAATTGTGAAAGAAACACTTAGCTACTCTGATCAATACAGTGATCTAAGACAATTTCAAAGCATTCATGAGGAAAAAATGCTTTTCCCACCCAGAGAGAGAACTGATAAACTCTTAAGTGCAAAGTGAAATATAATTTTCTCATTTTTTTTTTGCCCTTTTTAATGATATAGCTAATATGGAAATATGTTTTACATGATTTTACATACTGTATATAATTGATACTGTACTTGCCTTTTCAGTGAGTAGTGGAGAAATGGGAAAGAGAGAGAAAATTTGGATCTCAAAATTTTTTTTTAAAATGCTAAAAATAAAGAATAAATGTGTTTTTTTAAATGGAGGTAACTATATAATCCCCCTTTTGTGAAAATGCAAAAGACTAAAATGTGTTTACTTTCTGTATCCTAAGAATTGAGGCTTCCTGATAAAAGATGATGGAGCCTCATAAAATTCCTTTTTGAAGAAGGAGGACTCCTAGAACTCCTAGAGTTGACTCCTAGAACCATTATCTAGTTCCCAAGGCCTCTAGTGCAGGCTTTCTGAGGCATATTTCTGTGGGCAGGCAGGGAATGATTCCATGGGTCTGGAATACTTCCCTTCCATGGGGTCAGCTGTTTGGGAAAAAAGACCAAAAAAGATCCAGCCAATATAGATCACTCATTACAATTAAAAAGTTCAATTATTGTGAGGAGTAATGGATAGATAACCACTATTCTTATGGATAATGCCACTCCACAAAAATTAAACACCATCCATATGCAAACCATTATGCTGGATGCTGGGAATGATAATAAATTTTGATGAAACTCACTTCCTGTTCTCATGGCTTTTACAGTTTAGGAATAGGCAAGCCGGCAAGAAGAATTTTTTAAACACTTTGTGCTACTCACTGAATTAAGTGCTGGGGATATAAATACAAACAAAAAGAAAAACAGTCCCTTACCCTCAAGATCATATTGTAATGGGAGCAGACAATACACAAAAGGAACAGAAAAAAAGGAGAAAGGGGGAGGGGAGAGATTAATCCACTTGGTAACATAGTGTGGAAATCTAGAAAGTCGCAAGCTCAGCCAGTAGGAGAATAAAGTTTGGCTGGCTTGGAATCTTCCCCAGAATGGAAATATTAGGAAGAACTCATCAATAGGAGAAGGAAATCCACATGGCAGAGGGATGCACCAGGGTGAGGAAGTCCAAGGTGCTAAGGGAGTTTGCAAAGTGAGACTATAGCTAAAGAAGGGTGTTGAAGAGAACGTCAGAAACCTGGATCCTTCCTCAAAATGTAGGAACCAGGAAGAAATCATCAATGAGAGGAGGGTGCCAGCATGGCAGAGGGACATTCCAGGATGAGGGGGCCAAATAGATGGATGAATATTCCAGGGTGAGAAGGTCCCAGGATCTCAGAGAGTTCAAGATAAGCCTGAAGCTAAGGTCTGGTGTTAAAGTCTACAATATTTGAACCACAGCCAAAAGGAAAACAGAGCAGGAAGCAAGGCAGGATATGTTTTGCACATAGTAAACACTTAATAAATGCATGATGGATATGCTTTTGTTGAGGAAACAGTCTGAGCAAAACTACAGAGGCAGGAAGAGAAACCATCTGGTACAGTGGAAAGAGAATTAGCTGTGGAAAAAAAAGGAGGACCTGGGTTCAAATCTCTGAATCTGACACCCTCTGTGCCTTTCAAATCACTTCACTTCCCTGGCCTTGTTTTCTCATCTGTAAAATAAGAAGGTTGGACTGGATAGCCTTAGATATTCCTTCCAGCATTAGACCCAAGCTCCTATAAAAGTTCAGGCTATGTTAGGAATCACAGAATAACCCATAGGATAAGATTTGGAGGTGGGAAAAACCTTAAAAGATCACCTATTCAATCCCCCTCATTTTATAAATAGAGGAAGTGAGATCCAATTGAATTGAACTAGAATATTCAGGAAGGAGAAAGAAGAGATGAGCAGAAACATAGGGTGATGACAGACTGTTGAAGGCCTAGAATGCTTGGCTAAGGAAATCAAGTTTTATTCTATAGATGATATATAAAGAAACCACGAAAGATTTTTTTAAGAAAGAGAAAATTCTGGATCAATATAAAAGGAATACAGAATACCCACTATAGGGAAAAATTATATTCCATAATTTTAACATTTCATAAGTATCAGTATGTGCTTCTGAGACGAGCATATGGAGTTGGAGCTGACTTGTCATATTCCAGGAGACTCTTGGTTTTACTAGAGCAGGCTAGGCTATAGTCATTTCCTAGTCTACAGGCCTTCTTGAACCCTAACCACAAAACCTACTAGAATAGGGATCTCACTGTACATCTATTGAGTTTCAGAACTGAAAGGTGTCTTGAAGGTTACCTGGATCCATCTAGTAAAATCCTAGCCACATGGTAGGCAAGTGGTCACTGACCTCTACTTGAATACCTCCAGTGTGACACAGAGCAGTTTCACCTCCTAAATCATCTTAACCCACTTTGAAATAACTCCATTTTTTTAGGAAGCCTTTCCTTACAGAAAATCTAGGTCTTCCTTTCCATGATGTCCACTTCTGGCTCCCAATTTTGCCCTCTGGAACTAAGCAGAACACATACACTTTTCTATAATAGCCCTTTAAATACTGCACTTGAAGCCAGATAAATCTTTTCTTTTCTGGGGTAAATATTTCCAGGTTTCTCAAGCAATCTTCATATGGCAAAATCCTGAAGTCCTTTTATTATCTTGGTCAGTATTCTCTGAACAGTCTCCAGCTTAACCATAGCCTCCCTAAAATGTGACATCTCAAAATGAACACTACATGTGCTCTGATCAGGGCAGAATATAATGGAACTATCACTTTCCTTTTCCCCCTAAGTAATAGTATTTTATTATTTTTCCATTTATATGTAAAGAGAATTTTCAACATTTCATCTTTGTAAGATTTTGAGCTCCAAATTTTTCTCCCTGCCCCCCAAGATAGAAAACACTCCAATATAGGTTATACATGTACATTTATGTAAACATATTTCCACATTAGTTATGTTATAAAAGAAGACTTAGAACAAAAGAGAAAAATTCTAAGAGAAAAAATAAACAAAAATGAAAATAGTATGCCTCAATATTCATTCAGTCTCCATAGTTCTTTCTCTGGATATGGTTAGCATTTTCCATCATGACTCACTTGGAATTGTCTTGGATCACTGGATCATAGCATTGCTCAGAAGAGCTAAATCTATCATAGTTGATCATCCCATAGTGTTGCTGTATACCATGTTCTCCTGGTTCTCCTTACTTCACTTTGCTCAGCTCATGTAAGTCTTTCCAGGTTTTTCTGAAATCTGTCTGCTCATTGTTTCTTATAGAACAATAATATTCATTACATTCATATACCATAACTTGTTCACCCATTTCACAATTGATGAGCATCACCTCAAATTTCAATTCTTTGCCACCATAAAAAGAGCTGCTATAAATATTTTTGTGCATATAAATGCTTCTCCTTTTTAAGAAAAAAATATCTCCAGGACACAGATCCAGTAATAACACTGCTAGATCAATGGGTATGCATAGTTTTATAGTTCTTTGGGCATAGTTCCAAATTGCTCTCTAGAATGGTTGGATAAATTCACAACTCTACCAACAATGCATTGGTGTTCTAATTTTCCCACATTTTCTCCAACATTTATCATTTTCCTTTTCTGTCATGTTTGTCAATCTGATAAGTGTGAGATGGTCCCTTATAGTTGTTTTAATTTGCATTTCTCTAATCAACATACTATCATTTCCCTTTTTTAAGGCAGCCTTTACATGTATATCAGCTTTTTTTGTCTTCTATATCATACTTATATAGAGCTTATTAACCATTAAAATGTTTTTCATATAAATTGCTGACCAGCTAAATCGCTACTTTGTACTTATAAAGTTGACCTTTTTTTCATCCAAATTACTTTTTTGAACCCAAGATATCTGACATGGTCTCCAGTCCCTTCACCATCCTGGTAATCTTCATCTCACATACTCTAATTTGTTGACATCTTTCCCTAAAATATGGTGGCCAATACATTACATGTATTCCAATTTAGGCAGAATTAAGTAAAATTGTAATCCCTTTTTTCTGAACCTTATTTAAAAACTTCAATATAGCCTTGATTTCATAGTTATATAAGCTCCCTCGATGGTTCAAATATAAGTTTATTCACATCTTCTCAACTTGCATGATGCTTGCTCATATTATCACATAAGAATAGCCTAATTGTAGATTAGATATGGTGTACCCAAAACCCAGAGGACTTGCTGTAGGTTTTTGATGTTCCATATGACCGGTTCAGAACTTAATCTGTCTTTGATCTTTAGCTATTATTATACGACCAACTCATTCTCTTTTCCATAAGACCTTTTACACCAGGACTGGGGATGTCACTGCTAGCAGAAAAGTTGAATAAAGGCCACCAAACTCCTTTCAGTCTTAGAGAATAGGGCCATCCACCATAGGCTTGAAATGAAATCAAAAGAAAATTTTTTCACCTCCAAGTCAAATAGCAAACCAAGCTAAGGGCGTGGAAGTTCAATCAGATGCCAAAGAAGTTTAAAAGACATTTTCCATTGGTTGGTTGGGATTGAAGAGAGTTAAAAAAGCAGATGGGGTTATAAGTCCCCTGAGCCCCCAAAAGCTGATAAGCTGCTATGTGAGAGAAGGAGTTCCTTCATCCTTTTTTGCATCCCCAATTCCTGGGACAATCCTTGATGAATAGCACACTCATAATTAAATACTTCTTTATCCTTATCAGGAAGAGGTGTCGTGACATCTGTGATTCAGTGAAAAACCAACAGGTGGCGGGAGAGAGTAGCCCAGGGAGCAGCTCAGCTGAAAGAGCAAATAACTGATCCCAGGTCCAACAAGGGGCAACAGTTTGAACCCAGTAGCTCAATGACATCATGAGATAATCAGAGCTATTATTGACTATAGAAAAGGAAGGAATAGCATCACATGCACAGGAAGGTTCTAGCAAGTATGTCAGTCTTGGAACATAAACTGCCCTGCCTCCAAATGTTCCATGACCACGTGTGCTCTCTATGCATGTGCTATTCCCACACATGTCCATGCACATTTCCCTATAGATGTTCCCTCTCCCATTACTGATAGAGTAACCTATAGGAGAATGTATACTCCAGTGTATGGGGGAGGGAAAAGGGGGAGTCTAGAATCTCTCTCGTTAATGATTTTGCAAATTGTCTTTTTTTCTTTCATCTCAAGTGTTCTGCTAAAAGAAACATTGATAAGGGCTTGTGAGCTGTGGATATTATCACAGAATATATCTTGAATATGTGGGAGTTTTCGAGAAGCCAAGGTTATACTTAAAACTAAATTATCATTGGTAATGCTCAATAGTCTGTGTACCTATAATTCTGGCAGCTAAGTGGTTTAGTGGATAAAGAAGGGCTTGGAATCAGAAAGACTTGTCTTCTTGAATTCAAATCTGGCCTCGGGAACTTACTAGCTGTGTGATCCTGGACAAGTCATTTATTATTTGCCTCAGTTCCTCAACTGTAAAAAAATAAATTGGAGAAGGAAACGGAAAACCATTCCAGTATCTTTGCCAAGAAAACCTCACAAAAAGAGTTCACAAAGAGTATAACATTAAAATGAGGTTAATAATAGCACCTAATTCACAGGGTTGTTGTAAGGATCAAATAGGAAAATGTTTGTAAAATGCTTAGAACAATGTTTGGCACATAACATTTATAAATGCTTATTCCTTTCCTTTTATACATTTTCTATTCCAGCCAGACTGTCCTCCTGCTGTTCCCTAAATTGAGCATTTAACCTCTGATCTCCGTATTATAATACTCATTTCTGCTTCTTAGACTTTTTAACTTTCTTTAAGGAATTGCTTAGGGTCCACCTCTTTCTTTAAGCCTTCACTGATCTTGTTAGCTGTTGGTTTTCCCCTTCAAATTGTCTTGCAAATTATCTATGCAAATGTCATAATTCCCCCTAATAAAACATAAGCTCCTTAAGGACACATTTTTTTATGTCCCTATTGTCAAACGTGCGTGTATTTAATTTGTTTACCTCTGTCTCCATCCAATACTTGTACAGATTTCTTGAACCCAAGTGTAGGATTTTACATTTAGTACAATTAAATTTCATATTTGGTCTATTGCTCTAACCTATCAAAGGCTTTTGGGATCTTTGTTCTTTCTTACAACATGATGGTTAATTTTCCTAACTTTGTGCAATACACATATCTGATAAGTATGCCATCTCTGCTTTCATTCAAGTAAGTAGGAGGAAAAATACATAGGACCAAGGACAAATCCTTTGAAAGCTCCAGAAGTGTCCTTTCCCCTGTTGACAACAATCCCTTAACTACACCCTCTTGGTTCCAATGGCTCAACCAATTGCAAACCCTGCTAACTGTAATATCTAGCACACACATCCCTATGCTGTCCACAAGGATAAAATGGGACACTATCTTTGCTGAAATCCAGGTATGCTATGTCTATAGGATTTCTTTGACCTAATAATCCAAAACCCTATTAAAAAGAGAAATGATATTGGTTTAATTTGCTTATCTGCCCATCCATGTGCTTCAACATCTATAAGCACAGTTTGATGGACTCATAAATGAAGACCAACCAAAGGAAGCCTGAGGAGAGACCAACCCCAGCATCTTTGTTGTATTTTTGAGTTGATAATGTCATTTGGACTATATCACTCAACTAGTAAAGGCCTTATGTCTAATATAGTGACATGTAATGATGTCCTAAAAATAACTTATCAAATAGACTTGTATGATATAGTTTTGTTGGAGAATGATAATTCTATCATCTGATGTGTTTATCTTTTTACTTTGGTTCCCAAAAAGTTCATATTCAAATTTGTCCTTAGGAAAAAGAGGTAGATTGGCAGTATGGAAAGATCATTAAACTAAGATTCTGAAAATAGGGTCCAATTTCAGTGCTGGCAGAAAGTAACTATGTGACCAATCTGGTCAAGTCATTTCTATCAATATATTTAGCTTCCTCACTTCAATTCAGTTCAACAAATGTTGATCATGTACTATTGTATGCTTTGGCCAGCCTCTGTTATGATCTCCACTAAGACCTGATTGATGTACATAGATTTAGACTCAAAAAGTACCCTGAGGATGGTAGGTATAAAATTAATTTATTAGACAGCATCAAGATACAACAGCTAAATGGCACAGCTCTGTAGAGTTCTGGGCCTGATGTCAGGAAGATTCATCATCCTGAGTTTGAAGCTGTGTGACCCTGGATAAGTCACTTTGCCCTGTTTGCCTCAGTTTCCTCATTTGTAAAATGAGCTGGAAAAGGAAATGGCAACTATTCTAGTATCTTTGTCAAGAGAACCCCAAATGGGGTCAAAAAATGTAGGACATGACCAAAAACAATTCAAAAACTCAAGAAAACAAGGCTGAAAGGGGGAAGAGAGTCAGGGAAGAGGGAAATGTTGTAAAATAGAGGAAAAACGTAACGTCTAGTGGCATGCAATCCAAAGTCATATCAACCTTATTTTGACACTTATGGAAGCTACCCCTTAGCTGACACAGAATCCATTTGTGGGTAATAAAAGCAGTCACAGAGAGGAAGAGGAGAAGACCCTCATTTCAGGCAGGCTGCTGCATGGGACAAGTCAAGAGGGAGAAGAAGTCAGCCTGCTGCCTGTATCCTCTTAAGTCCTCCTCTTAATTAGTCACATAGCAACCCAGTGGGCTTCTTTATTTTCCTTCCACCTCTTCCCTCCCCTCCCATTTCTTCTTTTTCCCTCCTCTCTCAATAACACTTCATACAACACGCTTAACAAAGAATGTCCTTGGACCATATAACTCTGCTGTCTTTGTCCAGGTTGTTCAAGAGGGATCTAACAAAATCTGCTTGATTCCAGAGAACAGAAACAGTAGCAATGTGTATAAGTTGCAGAGCTGTAAGCTTTAACTCAAGTGTCAGAAAAACCTTCCTAACAATTACAGCTGTCCAAAAGTGGGCTGGGTTGCCTTGGGGGACAGTGTTTTCCCTCTCACTGGAGGTCTGCAAGCAGAGGTTTGATGATTATTTGTTGGCTATGTTCACTGTCATACAGAATAGTGCTGCATTTGATTGGAGTCAAGAAGAAAGACCTAAATTCGCATTTTGGCTCAGACACTTAACTGTGTAACCCTCAGAAAGTAATTTAATCTCTGTCTGCTTCAGTTTCCTAAAAAAATAAGACCTACCTCACAGGAATGCTGTGAGAACCAAATGAAATAATATATGATTGTTCTTCAGACCTTAATCTATAAAGGTTAGTATTGAGCAATATGGGATAGTGGATGAGTATTGGTCTTGGAACCAGGAACAACTACCTCTGACATATACAGACTATATGACTGTAGGCAATTGACAACCTCTCAGGTCTCTAAGCAATTCTATAAGTGTTCTTAATTTGGAATGCATGGAGAAGTTTTAGGGAGATCCATCAACTTGGATGGGAAAAAAGTATGTATTTAATTTACTGTAATTTGTTTTCTTTGTGATCATATTTTATTTTAAAACATTATTCTGAGGTTGGAAGAGCTGTCTACAACATATAAAAAGTTAAGAGCTCCTGTTCTAAGATTATAACTTGTAGAGAAAGTGCTGACTGGCATAGATGTTTCTTCTGGGAGTTTCTTCACCCAGTAGTTCCATGAAGTAATAAAAGCACAGATTTAGTTCCTGTCCTTATGTTACATGGGGGAATGATGATAATGATGATGTTACAGGAAGGATTCCTTTCAGCTGTGGGTTTGGTTAAACATCTACCACTGAAATCTCTTTTAATTCTAAACTTCTGTGATTTTATAAGAAAGAGCATCCCAACAACAGGAACTGGTCAAAAGTTAAACAATTTCCCCCAGGAAGTAAAGGATTCCATGCCTAGAATTCTTCAAGTAGAGGCTAGACAACCACTTGTCCAGAATGTTGAACAAGGAATTACTATTCAAGTCCTGATTGCATTTAGTAGCTACTTGATGTTTGTTATTTGACTGAACTAGGTAAGATCCCTTCTAATTTTGGTTCTGTTAGCTTGTAAGCATTCTGAGGGTATGGCTATATCTATAATATTACAATCTGGACAAAATCCCCATGAATCCAACATAGCCCTAACTTATCTTTCTACCTTCCTTGTACATTGCTCCTCTTCCTTCACTCTATAATCCCCCAAACTAGCTTTTTTTTCTTCTTTACATGCAAAAATCTTTCTCTGTGCATCTTCACTAGTCACCAACAAAGCCTGAAATATGTTGCTCCTTCCAGAGTCTATCTTCCTTCAAGACACCTTCTAAAAGAAACCTCTTCCAATTCCCTCAACCACTAAATTTCCTTCCCCTCAAAATGCCTTGCATTTAGCTAATTTGTATTTATTCTCTTTACATATCTCCTGTATATTCACATATGCATATAGCATATACAAATTTATGTACATCTATACATATATACTGTATTATATTGTACAAGTTTAAAGATATAGGCATGTTCTTACATATGCATGTGTATATATGTCTATGTATACATATATATGTGTGTACTTGCTTGTTTTTAAATTTATTTTTAATATACATTTCTTTATGAGTCATGTTGGAGAGAAAAATCAGAACAAAAAGGAAAAACCATGAGAGAGAAAAAAAACAGAAAAAAGAAGTGAACATAGCATGTGTCGATTTACATTCAATCTCCCTAGTTCTTTTTCTGGATGCAGATGGTATTTTCTATCCAAAGTTTATTGGGATTGCCTTGGATCACTTAACTACTGAGAAGAACTAAGTCTTTCATAGTTGATCTTTGCCATCTTGCCATTATCCCAATCCTTTAAGAGCCAACAAAATAGGTTAAAGTCTTCTTCCATGTAATAGCCTCCCAATCAGTCAATAAACATCTATTAAGTACTTACAAAGTGCCAGGCACTGTGCCAACTGCTAGAGATACAAAGAAAGGCAAAAAGACTTCCTTGGCTGCAAGGAACTCTCAATCCAATGATGGCAACAACATGCAAATAACCATGTACAAATAAGCTGTAAGTTGGAAATAAAACAAACTACATAGAAGATACTACTCTTCTTATAGCATAGTTATATATATATATATATATATATATATATATATATATATATATATATATATATATATATATATATATCATTTCCCCCCTCCTCTCTTAGATAATAAATTCCTTAAGGGCAAGGTCTATGCTGTATTTATCTGTATGTGTCCCTGGCTGGAGTCAGGAAGACCTGTTCAGATCCAACTTTTGGCACTTACTAGCTGTACAACTCTGAGTATGTTACTTAATCCTGGTTTCCTCAACTGTAAAATAAACTCGAGAAGAAAATGGCAAACGACTCCAATATTTTTGCCAAAGAAAACCCCAAAATGGATCATGAAGAGTCAGACATGACAACTAAAATTACACATGACTAAACAACAAAAAATCCCCTGCACCAAACACAAGTCCTTGCACATATTTGGCACTTAATAAATGTTGTTTGAAATTAAATGTGCCCGTTGTTGATGCTGTAAAGTTACCCATGTATATATCCTGTAAATAAAAGGCTATTAAATTAAAAAAAAAAAAAAAAAAGAAATTAAATGTGCCCTACCCCACCCCTGTGGCTCAAGAAGAAAAGAAATCTGAGGATCACAGAGGGAATCCTTCTGACACCCTCTCCTTCAAGCAGCTTCTTAGTTATCCATATGCAGAAAGCACCAGGTAGATACTGATCATAAAATAAGAGGGACTGGGGAGAAGCTTAAAAAGCACCCAGTTCAACTTTTTTATTTCATAACATAGAAAACTGAGCCCTAAGAGGCTAAGGGGCTTGCCTAGAATCACATGGATTGTAAAGGAGTAGTGCCAGGATCTGAATGTGAGTTCCCTGATTCTAAATTCAATTCCTTCTCAAGTTATACCACAGCTTGGGAAGTGGGACGGATGCCTAATACTCGGGATACAAGAGAAGAAGCAGAAAATCAGAAAGTGGGATACTCATCCAAAAGAAATTCTTATATTTTCTAATCAGATGGAATTCTTCAATTAACAGTCCAAATATTTCAGGAACCAGTTCTCTTGCAAACATTAATATTTCTTTGAATGTTAGACTATTAGATATATTACTCTGCCTCAGGAACCAGTAATGTTTTACCATCACTCAGTGAGAAAACGGAAAAGATTACTGTGTTCAGGGTAAGAGCTTGTTTTTTGAAAAGTCACAGAATTACTCTCCATTCTAGAGAGAGAGAGAGGAAGTAAAGAGAGATGGGAGATAGAGATGAATCAGATGGGTAATCTCCCTGTTGATTGCAAGCAAAGACCCTTTTAAGGGCCTTAATATCCCAACTCCAGAAGTCAACCAATATCACTTCACAAACAAAATCACAGAATGTAACAGCCAGAATGGAATTTAGAAATCTAATTCAGCTGCTTCATAAAAACAAAAGCAGACCCAGCTCACATTTCTATGATGTTTTAATATTTACAAAGAAATTTCCTTACAAATGGGAGCAACTAAGTGGTGCAATCAGAAAGTCTCATCTATCTGAGTTTAAATCTGGCTTGCGACACTTAGTAGTTGTGAGACCTGGGCAATCACCTAACCCTGTTTGCCTCAGTTTTCTCATCTGTGAAATAAGCTGGATAAGGAAAGGACAAAACATTCCAGTATCTTTGCCAAGAAAACCCAAATGGGTCCATGAAGAGTCAGACTTGAGAGAAATGATTGAACAATAATAGAAGTGATAGAGCACTATTGGAGCTTATTTAATATGTTAGTGACATGGTTAAACATATATTTTAGGAAGATTAATTTGATAACTGAGTGGAGGAAGGATTGAACCGAGCAGTCAAACCAGGAGGCTACTACAATATAGTCCAGGTATGAGGAGATGAAGGCTTGCACAGAATGAAGACAGTAACTGAGAAGAGGGCAACACTTTAAAATATGCAGAGAATCCACATGTTATTATCTCCATATAAAGCAGTTTCCCTCCAACAACTAGGTAATACAAATATTATTATCCCCATTTTGCAGGTAAGGAACTGAAGCTCAGACAGTGGAAATAATTCTTCCAATATCACAAGGCTAATCAATAGTAGAGTTATAACTAACATTCAGAACTCCTGAACCCCAGCCTGATGCTTTTGGCATTTTACCCTCAGAGATTACTAATTGAGCAACATTCTTTATCATATCAGGCCCCAGTGCTTTGTGAGGATATCACAGGTCTTAGTCATGAGGAATATCTGTAGGCAGAATAGTACAGTGGAAAATGTAGTGGGGGCAGTTAGGTGATAATAATGGATCGAGAGTTAGGCTTGGAGTTGGGAAGATTATTTTTCTTAAGCTCAAATCTGGCCTCAAACACTTATAGTTGTGTGACTCTGGGCAAGTCACTTACCCTCCAATGCCCGCAACAATTTTTAAAAAGTGTACTGTCCCCTAAAGTTGGAGAACCTCAATTTAAATTCTACTTCTAAACTTTTACTATATATATATATATATATATATATATATATATATAATATACATAATATATATATATATATATATATATATAATATACATAATATATATATATATATTTAATGATGAAGAAATTGATTTGCTTAAGGTCATATATATATATTTAACACAGACTCATTAGGGAGTTCTGTTCTCCTCTCACCAAATTCTTGCTTCAGCCCCAGAGTTCACCACCTAAGTCTCAATTTACCCTCCTAATCTTGTTCTTATTTTCACTAAGAGGAGCCAGATGAGAACCCATCTGCAATGATCAATAAGGGTGGGTCTTCCAAAGACATATTGAACATAAGATCTATGTGACCTTCATTGATTTCTAATGCCTAAAAAGTTGGCCAAGCATGGCCACTGGCTCTGGATCCCTGGACCTAATAGATCTTTTTCTAATTCATTGCCCCTATGAAACCACATGTCTCCCAAAAGTCTCTCCTTTTTCCTATTTCAGATTGGAAAAGGAGAAATAAGGAACAATCCAAGCCAACATCGATCCCAGATGTTTTCTTTCTACTGCTAAAGACTGTGATTAGAACATCCAGTCTTCTGGGCTCCTAAGCCCTGTTCTTCCCTTTCTAAGGTTCAGCCCAGTCCACTGAATTACAGAATAGCTCAGAATGTGGGAGCTGGATTGGATGCTTTCTAAGGTTCTTTCCTCTTCTTGGAACTCATGGCAGTAGAAAGTACCCTGTTTGAGGATAAGGTCAGCTTTTTTGTTTCTGTCCTTGTAAAAGATGATGATTTTCACATATGCAGGCATTTAATAAACAATATAAGTCAACTCCCACATTTCATAGAGGAGGAAACCAGTTTAGAGATGGGCAGAGGTTTGCCCAAAGTTACAGAGCAAGTCAGTGAAAGCCAGGACTAATACATGGATTCCAGCATTCTCCTCTTCCCCAAAGATGAGATATTAGACAGATACAATAAATCTGAGGGAACACACTTTTCTTACTGAAAGAGAATTACCCACAAAAAATGGAGCAAGAGTTAGGAAGAACAGCAAACAATAAGAGAGATTTCTTATTGTAAGTTAGGGGATCTTAACCTGGGATCCCTGAACTAAAAAAAAAAAAAAGTCTTATACAATTGGCTTCCTTGGTAATCCTATTGTTTTTCTTTATGCATTTAAAAATATTATTTTGAGAAGGGAGGGGGGAAGGAGGGAAGGAAGGAAGGAGGGAAGGAAAGAGGGGAAAAGGGAAGGGAAAGGAGGGAAAGGGAAAAAGGGAGGGAAAGGGAAGGAAAAAGGAGGGAAGGAGGAAGAGGGGAAAAAGGGGAGGAAGGGGGAGGGGAAAGGGAAAGGGGGAAAAAAAAAAAAAAGGGGGGGGAAAGGGAAGGAAAAAAAAGGAAGGGGAGGGAAGGAAGGAAGGAGGAAGGAGGGAGGGGGAAGGAGGGGAAGGAAGGGGGAAGGAAGGGGGAAGGAGGGGGGGAGGGGGAAGGAAGGAAGGAAGGAGGGAAGGGGAAGGAGGGGAGGGAAGGAGGGAAGGGGGGAAGGAGGGGGAGGGAAGGAAGGAAGGGGGAAGGAAGGAGGGAAGGGAGGGAAGGGGGGGGGGAAGGGAAGGGGGGAAGGGGGGAAGGAGGGAAGGAGGGAGGGAAGGAGGGGGGGAAGGGGGGGGAAGGAAGGAGGGAAGAGGGAAGGGAAGGAGGGAAGGGGGAAGGAGGGAAGGGAGGGGAGGAGGGGGGGGAAGGAAGGGAAGGAGGGGGAAGGAAGGAGGGAAGGAGGAGGGAGGGAAGGAAGGAGGAGGGAAGGGAAGGGGAAAAAAAAGGAGGGAAGGAGGAAGGAAGGGAGGAGGGAAGGAGGGAGGGGGAAGGAAAGAAGGAGGAAGGGAGGGGGAAGGAAGGAAGGAAGGAAGGAAGGAAGGGAAGGAAGGAAGGAAGGAAGGAAGGAAGGAAGGAAGGAAGGAAGGAAATCACTGGAAACAAGGGATTAGGAAAGTTTACCTGTATAAAGCGAGATTTTAGACAGGACTTAAAGGAAGTCAGGGAGGACAGTAATCAGAGTGGAGGAGGGAGAGCATTTTAAGCATGGATGACAACCAGAATACATAGCTATTCTATCCTCATAGAGCTTTTAAACAAAAGTAGACTATGACAAAAAAACAAAACAAAAAAGGAGAAATCTAGGCAACATTCTAGGAGAATGTGAGAAGGGTTACACCTGAGAAATATGGGGAAAGCTTCATAGCCTGACCCAGGCTGAAAGAAAGTGAGACCTTCAACAATCAGGGATAAGAAGGGAGTATATTCCAGGCATGGGGCCAGTATCTATGAATCCATGTAGGAGAGAGAGAGGGCAGGACAAGAGCAGGGAATAGGCAGGAGTCCAATATGGCTGGAAGGCAGACTGTGTGACAGGGATAGCTTGAAATAAGTAACACTGCAAAGGGAAGACTGAAGCCAGATTTCAGAAAGATTTAAATTCAAGGCTAATGCTTAAACTTTTTAAAATAAAACTTATTTCATTTTTGATTTATGGAATAAACAAGCATTTCCATTATGTAATAATAATAAAAATATATGATTGCACATGAAACTGCAAATATACGCTGTACAACTTTTTAAAATATACAACAAAGTCATATGTTTCTATTTTTTTATTCTTTTCTTCCCCCCAACTCCCACTCAATAATGAGGTCCTGAATAACTTAGGTGCAGTTGGCAGAGAAAGACTGAAGTAAAGATGGAATTACTCCCTGAGGCAAGCAGAGAAGGACACTGTTGGGGATCGGTTTAATCCCACAGTTCCACCCTCTGTGGAGGTCCTGAGTAGCCCCATCTTGCTATGTCAGAAATCTGACATATCAAACCTCTGAGATTAAATTTCTCCTATAAGTCTGTTCATGGCTCATGCCATCTTTGCTTAACCTTTTTGGGTTATACCCACCAAGACATTCTGTCTCAGTGTGTTTTTCCCCTCCCTTCCCCCCATGCCATACGGTATCTCTCTTCTTAGCTCCCTCCCCATGGTATCTTTCTCCTTCTTATAGCTAACTAACTCTTACAGGGTGCTAAATTCCTCTAGCCTGTCAGCTAGGGTATACGCCAGCCTCATGGGGTGCTCCCTTTCTTCTGATTAATTGTGAATTCCACTAGGGAACTTTTCTTTTCGAGCATTAATTGTTAAAAACCCATTTCCTTGCTAGCTATATCTCCCAAATCTATTTCACTTTTACCATTCCTGGCAAATTTCTTCATTCGGTCTATAAACTCTTCTCCTAATAAACATATCTTTTGCCAAAAAGAGTATCCACTGTGAATTTTTCACATGACTGAACTCAAACATTTGAATATGGATCTTTTCAACTCCAAATCCAACACACTATGTATTGAATAAAAACCTCAGCAGACTCCTGGTCTTTGGTAGTTAGATGAACCATAGGAAAGGGCATAGACAGGAAAAGGCTTTAGTGGAATTTAAGTGGGCCTTTGTTGCAGTAGGTTCCAATTGAATTCCCAAAGCTATTCTCTGATACATGACGGAAAGAGCATTAACAGGATTATTTGTCCTTAAGTGGGCCCTTTGTGATCCTTAAGTGAATTTCTATTACCGCTGTAGAATTCCTTGCCAATTTCTTTGCATTGACAGAATTATTATGATCCCACAGTTACTGTATCCAATCAGAAGGTTAAACTATAGATGTAATCCGTAAGGTTATTTTCTCCATAAAGGAACCTACTCTACTCCACTTCTTCATTAATTCCTTCTAGGGACGTAGCATCACAATGGTGAGTTCTTTAGGAACTGCCTGCCTTGTGGCAGCAAGTTTTTTAGGAACTTTGCCTGTCTTATGGCATCTTTCCCCTTGTTAATCTATAAACTCTTTTGGGATTTAGCCGAATATCAACAGCATAATTAAATCTTTTCCTCTTGATTATAGAGGGTCTAAGCCTACAGATTATTCTGAGACATCTTGGGCCACAAGCCTGTAAGCTCAATATATATTTGGGTTCAACTCCCACACACCATCATTACCATCTAGCTGTCTAGTAAGCCATTAAGAACTCAGCCCACCATAGAAATATATACATACAACTAATCAACCAGTCTCTTTTCTCTTCTTCTTCCTCCTCCTCTTCTCCCTCCATCTCTCCATATCCTTCTCTCCCTTCTGTCTCTTTGTCTTTTCTATCTCTGTTTCTCTCTGCCTCTGCCTGTCTCTCTTCCCTCACCCTTTCCTCTTTTCTCCCTTTCTCAATTTTTCTATATCTCTGTATCTTCTGTCTTTGTCTATCTCCCCCCTCTCCTGCCCTCCCTCCTTCTCTCTCTCTCTCTCTCTCTCTCTCTCTCTCACACACACACACACACACACACACACACACACACCTCCTTCTAGACCCTTGTGCAGGTTTACAACATTTCCCCTCTACCCCTTTCCTTTCAGAGCAGCGACATGGCCACCCCAGGGTTCTCAAAGGACACCAGGACTTACAATGGGCTGGGCCTGACCTTCCAGGGTTTCTCTCTTTACAAATCATTTGTGTTCTTTGTCTTGAGTTTTGGACTCACTGTATTCCATTCGCCATCCCTCAGGGCTAATGCTTCTAAGTAGTCCCTCCCTAAGAAAAGGGTAATCCATATTCTTTTCCATCACTCTTCTCTCTTCCAGAGAAACTAGGGACCTACCAGGTACCTCCAAGGTTCATTTACATCCTAGCAAAAATATTTTCAATTTCCTCTTCCAGTAGAATATACACCCTCTGGTATTCAGGAATTATGTCATTTTTTTATATTCCTAGCCCCTAGCACAGGGTAGATAGTAGATGCTTAAAGTTTGCTGAATTGAATTCTTTATTCACAAAGAAAAGTGATTTTCCAACCCTTCCAACACTACCACTTGTTCTTTCTGTAACCTTGGGGCACATTTTTTCTCTGGGCCTCAGTTCCTTCCCTTTGAATTCTGTGGTCCCTGCTAGTTTTAGCATTCTGTGTTTCATATGCTTTTGTCTCTGATTTTCCTCCATTATTCCCATGCTTTCCAGAACTTCCCCCAAGAAGGCACTAATGGACCCAGGCCCTGTCCTGGGTCCTCTTCCACCTGGCACAGACACACATCTTAAATCCCTCCCTCTCCACAAGCCCGCCAATTGGGCTCTTCTGCGGAAAGAGAAGCCGCTCCAGAAGGAACTATAGACTTTTAGGGCTGGAGAAAGGGAATTTCATTCCAGTCTAATACCTCTCCTTTCCCAAAAGAGAAGGGGAAGTGATTTGCCCACCCAGTGAACGAATGGCAGAACCTGTGTCTCTCCCCTGTTCTTCCTGTGTACAGCCCAGTAAACAGTCTGCTAAAAGAATGATGTCACCTTTCATGGCTCAGCCATGTAACCTCCATCTTTCCATTTATTTGGATCCTGATAATGAACACTTAGTACTGGTCCCTTCCGCTCAAAGGCAACCGTACATCTGAAATCGTTAGCTACACTGCCTGGCCTGGGGCCACACTCTGCATCAGCGGGTTTCTTAATCAAGTGACTCAGAGCCCTTTATCAGTGGCCCCTCAGAGGGGATTGCCTCACGATGAACTTCCCTAATCTCCTCATCTCCCTTTTTCCTTGCTGAGCTTTCACATTCCATTTATACTGGTTTGCCTTGGCCCTGATGCTACTGGGCGTCTGAGAAACTTTTTTAGGAGTTTGGAAAGAAAAGATTGGCTATCCCCTTCTAAGAGAACACAATCCTGGCTCCTCCTAGTGCCCCTAGGAAGTTAAAGTTTAGCATTTCTCATCAGGGAAAAGCAGTTTACAGTCAGCTCCGATGACTCATTTTCATTCCTACCACTGGATGTCTAGGGCAAGGGATCCCTGAACAAGCCCCTCTCACTTCAGGGTTACATTTGGGGTAGCTCTCAAAATAAGTATGGGGGGCTGAGACAAGCTATAATCTTTGGGACTCGGGAGAAAACTCAGGCAGGATAACTCTGGGAAATAGACAGACAAACATACATATATACATGTACACATCCACATATGAGAGGAAATTAGCACCCTGATATTCCTGGTAAGAGACTATTCAATGGAGAGAGTCCTGGGTTGGTAGGACATGGATTCTAATGATCATCTAAGTTTATTTGTAAGTCACTTTTCCTCTTGAGATCTCCATTATCTTCTATGAAATATAAGGGAGTATCATTGGATGTTGTTTTTAAGTCACTTATAACCCTGATATTCTACAAGACTAGGAAACCTAATCCCCAGATAGACTAACTGGTTTCATAGGATTATTTTAGGAACCAACCCCATCATTTTACAGATGAAGAAACCAAAGTCAAGAAAAGCTAAAGATTTGCTCAAGATCACATCCTTTACTACAAAGCCATTGCTCTTTCCATCACACAATACTGCCTCACTCTATGCTTGGCCAAAGGGCCAAAGACATACTCTTAACTATGACTACAGATTTGCTTCTGGTGACTTCGAGGAAACAGAAAGGGGTTTAAAATTATAAACAGAAGATTAAAGTTAGCTGTACTTTTAGTTAGTTAGAGGAGGAGACAGCCCTGGACTTTCTCCAGATGTCATGGGACAAGGTTCTGTCAAAAAGTTCTCAGCCTTTCACTAAGTCCCAGCTCAGACATCAGTCTGGCCCAAAGTTTGTAGGCCTCTTATAGTTATCTCTTCCATAATGGGGGGCAGAGGGAACATGGCCCTGCCCTGCCCCCATCTCAAAAATCTGAGTAAAACTTTTTAGCTCTCTCTTAGAAATCTGAATTTTTTTCTTTCCTTTTTTATGAGGTGTGTATAATACCTTGTTGTAAAACTTGAATCGTGTTTGATCTTTGGTTCTGTGTCATCTGCAGTTTCTGCAAAACTCCCCTAAAATTCCCCTTTAATTTCTTATGTCAAACTACAATATAGCAAAACCTCTATTGGGAAAGAAGTAATGTGGAAGGGATAACCGTATTTTGAAGCTAGGACTGATGAATGTGTCCTTTCCTCTTGGATAAGAAGCCCTGTCTTTGCCCTTGCTGATATAAAGCAGAGAGACCTTGTAGACTGGGTCATTGCAAGTGTTAAATGGCTGCCCACCTGGCCCCAGTGAGATTTCTTTCCATTTCCCTCAGGAAGAGTTCCAGACAATGTCTAGGGGAAAATCAAAGGCCATTTATCCTTCACACCTGGTTTGCAAGTTTGACTAGAAAGAACAGGCAAGTCACCTTCTTTCTGTAAAGGTGTTGTTTGGACCGGGGAGCAAATAAACAGAAAACAGAAGATGAAACTCCATAAGATTTACTCCCAAACTGCAGTTTTTATTTTGTTATAAGTGTTTGAACCTATGAGGAAAAATACTCCACTACAATGGGTTTGCTTAATTATATGAACACCATTATAATTAGAAGCAAAAGACAATTTAAAACATCTCTGCTGTAATCACCCAGTGGGTAATCAAGCTTAATATCTCTGAGCCACACATGTACTGTCACCAAAATTCACACACAGATATAAAGTGGGGGCAGCGGAAGGGAAACACCACCACACAGCAGAATTTTGGGCCTTTCCTTCCCTCCTCCACAAGAATGTTCATTCAGTATTTAATGTTTACTATGTGCCAGACACAAGAGACTCTGTGGTGTAGTGACTAAACAGCCTGCTTCAGTCAAGAAGATATGAGTTCAAGTCCCATCTCTGACATGTACTAAGTATGTGATTTGGGGCAAGTCACTGAATTCCTCAGGATTGTCAGGCAACGCTCTAAGCTTAGACTGTGGTACAGGTTAGGAGCTTCACTTGTAGAAGGAACTGCCTTGTTGAGCTTTCCCTCCAAGAATGAAATCACAGGTTCAAACAAACAAATAAAAAGTGTCAGACGTTGCTCCTAGGCACTGGAGAAACAAAAATAAAATGGTCCTAGCCCTCAAAAATGCCCTTATTCCATTGAAGGAAAATGTGTACATAACCAAGTACAAAAAATATACAAAGTGAATGCAAAATGTAAAGGGGCCAGGGGCCATGTGTTTACCATCTCAGAGATAGAGGAGGGGATGGGAAGAAAAAAGAGGAGAGGAAAAGAGAAGGACAGAATTTGGAATTCAAAACATTTTGTAATGTTTAAAATTGTTCTTATATGTATTTAGGTTAAACCAAAATATTATTTATAAAATAAAATAAAGTATTATTTTTTTAAAAATAAGAGGGTCTGGGTTCATTATACAGACATTCTCCTCCTCCCCTACATGTAACATGAGGATGTTTCATGGGGCTTGAAGAGAGGCAGAATAGGCATCTTTAGCCTTCTGGTCTCCCCCCCATCCTTCTCCAAAGAAAACTTTCATTCCCACCAGGAAAAAGAGCAGGAATTGGGGGCCAGAGGCTACCACTCTGCTCTTGTCAGAGAGGTTAAGAGTTATGTCTATCTGTTCCCTAAAATATTGTTAGTCCCAAGGAAATGATCAGGTTCAATCTAACTTCTGACTGCTGTGTCATCCATGCGGGGAAAGAGGACCCCAAGCTTTAAATCCAAAGGACTGACTCCCTTCCCATCAAAGACCAGTTCCACAATGAATACATACAGCAAATAGCAAAGAAACCTACTTATCCAAATTATACCACAACAGAAATTTGAGAAGATAAGCATAGGAAATTATATACCAGATAACACAGTGAAGGAGCTCTCCCACTGGGAGTGAGAAGAAAAGTGAGCTCACTCAAGAGAATCCTAGATCTCCTCTAAGAAGTTCCCTGAGGTCTCTAGTGTAGCAAACTGGAGACTACCAGCTGTTCCCATGTCTTCCCAATCTTTTCCTTCAGTAACATGAAGTAGGGTTGACTGCAGCCAGCTTCCCTCTCAAAGCTGGAAGCCAGATGCATCCAAAGTGATTCAACAATCAAAGACGATGAAGGTTAGAGCTCCCCACTCTTACAATTTCTCCCCTTCTCTTATGCAGGGAATTATTCATCTCCACCACAATAAGGAGAAAGTCCCATACCAATGGGCTTTGGGACTGGGGTTACAAAAATAATAAGAGGGAATGGGATCTAATAACAGAGGAGATCCAGAAAGACTTCATGTAGGAGGCAGCCTCAGTTCCTCATCTATAAAATGAGCTGGAGAAACAAATGGCAAACCCCTCCAGTATCTCTGCCAAGAAAACCCCAAATGGGGTCAGAGAATAGATCACAATTAAAATGACTTCACAATAACAACAGGTGGTAGCACTTAAGCAGAGCTAGTAGGAAGCTAGGAATTAATTCCAACAGTTAAAAGAAAAGAATCCATATGAAATTCTTGGGTGAAAAGTGGCTAACATTTTAAGGAGAATTGCTCTAATTATATTAGCTAATCAGTTGAGGACCTCTCCAAATTTAAAAATCAATAATGCCCTTCCCCAAGCCCTCCCAGCACCATCCAGGTTTTAGAGAAGTCCATGAGACTCTGAGAAAGAACCAAGCAATCTTGGATATCTGACCAGATGGTCAGTAGTCTAGTATTCACCTGGAAGACTGGGAACAGATAAGGAAAGGAGAGCAGAACTAGAGAGAAAAAAAGAGCATGACAAGAGAGCATTCTCTGATCCTTCCAGCTAGGTGTGATCTCTCTTCTGGCTGATTTGGCATTATGTATCACTCAGGTGAACCACAGAATGTTAATTGCTGGAAGAAAACTTAAAGATAATTAATTACAACTTCATAATTTTACAAATGAGGAAACTCAGGACTATGAGGGGTTATACCCAAGGTCACAAGTAAATAATTAAATAAGAATTAAAACCTAAATCTCTGGATTCCTACGTTCAATATTCTTTTGCATTATATGACATTTTGTCCTTATCTTCTGCTTTTTTATTTATGTGTCCATTTTTATGCCTCTTGCTAAATTATAAAGTCCTTAAGAGTGGGGACTGGATCCTATTTTGTATGATACAACTAGGTACTTTGTACTTAGAGGCACACTGCACAACAGAAGTTGATTAATAAATGTTTGTCAAGTGAGTATATAGGTGGATGGATAGATGGATGGATGGATGGATGGAAACACAGATGGACACATGAACAAATGGATGAAAGTATCAGTGGAAGTACAACAAAACAAGAATCATCTGTAATTTCTCTGGAAAGGGGAACTGAGGTTTGTGATTTAGTAGGTGAATATAACCAAAATTATTCCTACGCAAAGCAGTAGAGTGTAGAGTAGAGTAAAGTAGGCAAGTGTACACAGCTAAGAAGAAAGAAAAAGGGAAGGACACAGAGAGAAGGGAGTAAAAAGAAAAGAGAAAATATAGGATTTGAGCCTAGTAAAGAAAGAAATGTGTAAATGTGATGGGGAGGAGTCAAAGCAAAAAGGAAATATAATCCAGGGCTGCCCTCGCTGTCATCTAACTAATATACCAATCATTATCTATGTTCTATTGACAAAAATCATCAGGAAATTCTATAAGCCCTTTGAGAAATCCACTTCAAAACTGAAAACCTTATTATTATTAAAATAGTTCCCTGAGTCAGTCCAATCAAAGGACTCAGAACAGAGGTATCAAATGCAAACTGTCCACAGACCAGTGCTTTTGGAACCAGTTTAAGATTGAGAAAAAAAATAACAAAAATCAATAAAAATGCAGAAACACAAAACACAGAAAATGTTAATGTGTAGTTTTCTAAGTCACTCTACAGCTGAAGAGATCCTTGTGTACAGTTTAGTGGCCCCATTCCTATATGATTTAGAGCATGAAGACCCACCCCTCTTAGAACATGGTGGCAACCCAGGACCCTCTCTCCCCAAATCCAGCAGCACTATCCTAATTCAGCACGAACCCACTCTTTAGCAGTCACAAGGGCCAATCCCCAGAAGACATCCCCAATTTGAATTCAGTCACCCAGTGGAGTAACGAGAGCAACAGGAAGAGAATTTTATCCTAGATTCTGCCCTCCAAGGACTTTCTATCCTTGCCCTGACTCATGCCAAGGAGTCTGGTCACCTCCAGCAGAGCCCTGGCACCTGCCCGGTCTGTGCTAAGAAATGGGGCAGTTGTAGCTCCTGGGTGACCTTCACTATTGGAGAGTATGAGATAGAAGCTCAGAGAACAGGAGGAAAGCCTGCTGGCTTCCAGACTTCTGGGTCATCCTGATTGGCAGGTGCTCCTAACTGGGCCAGGTAAGGCCTGGGGTAAGCCAGAGAGCAGAGGCTATTTAGAGACAAGCAGTCATGTCCTGCACCTCCCTCCTGTTAGTGACAAGGATGAGAGGGTAAAGTCAGCGCCTTCAAAGCTGGAAGGGACCTTAAGAGGCCATAGCAACCACAAACACATTTCTAAGAGCACTTGAAGGTTTACAGGGTGCTTCCCCTCAGCATCCCTGTGAGGTAGGGAGTGCACAGAAAAGCATCATTCTTTCCCAAAGGGGGAAACAGAAGCTCGGAAAATCAAGGTGTCTGTATCACCAATCTGGTGAACTCAGATCTCCTGAATTCGTCTAGCACTCTTTCTAGGGTACCACATTTTCTCCTGATATGAGCAATAGAATTCCCTCTGTGTCATTTCAGCAAGCAAATGTCCAGCCACAGCTAAATGACCTCCAATGGATAGGGAACTCAACCAGGATTCATACTGTGCAATCTGCAGAAATCAGAAATTGTCCAACTCTGCAACCTGCAGAACTCCCCAGGGTGGCCAGAACTAAATTATAATGCCATTGAAAAATGTATAACAAAATTTATAAAAATATAATGTAGATAATGTTAATTTGTGGTTTTCTAAATCAATATGGGGCCTTCAGGGATCTGAATGTGACACTACTACTCCAGAGCCCTGGGATGTCTTCTTTTTAAGAAGACATTAATTACAAAATCTCAGGACTAGTAATAAGAATAATTAGCATATGTATCCATCTGGAGGCCCATCTGGAAGGGAGATTTTGTAATGAAGAGCAGAGAATATATGAGGGCATAGCCACTGGGAGAGACACAGATGTAAGTCCTCCCAGAGGTTGTTGGTCCTGACACTGTTCCTCCTCCACAAAAACTGCCACTTAAGCTAAATCAAAGTCAGCCCAGGCCTGTCCCTTGATGCTGAATGAGAACCAGAAGCTGTTTCTCAAGTATATCTGAGCCTCCCAGCCTGGAAAACAGTGGTTCGGATAGCAGAACTAGAATTTGGAGAGGGGGGAAAAAGTTAAAATCCCAATTCCCAATTCCCCATTTAATTCTGCAGATCATAAAAACCAGTGGAGGGAAGAAGACAGAACTTAGGCAAAGGTACAGAGTTTAAAGCAAGGATGAAATGCCCGTGGGCATTTCTACCTGAGCACATGTAGAGATTAGGAAATAATTGGATTTGTCTAGTTCTTTCACATGGGACAAGAGGCAGCAGAGATGGAAGAAGCTACCCTGTTCTGTAATTTGGCAGAAGTTGCTTTGGTAGGGACTTAGCATAAAAGAATAGCACAGATTTAGCACCAAAGGGGCATTAAATGTCAAATCTAGGAAGAACCTTAGATATCTTCTTATCTAATCTTTTACAAAGCAAGAAACTGAGACCCAGAAAGTACTTGGGTGGTACGCCATCATGACAACACACCTGAGTTCATAGCACAAATTCATAAAGAGAATTAACTCAAAGGCCTCTCCCATGTGGCTGGATATAGCTTCCTTTGATTGGTGGCTTATATCTTTTTCTTTCTTTCAATCTCTGAATTTTATTTACTTATTTTTTTTCAATAAAATCAATTCAATAAAATTTCAATAAAATTAAATTTTCTAAATACACATAAAGATAATTTTCAACATTCATTTTTGTAAGACTGTGTTCCAGATTTTTCTCCTTCCCTCTCTTATCTTCCCCCTCCCCAAGACAACAAGCAATCTCATATAGATTAAATATATACAATTCTTGTAAACATATTTTCAAATTTTTCATGTTGTACAAAATAAAATCTGACCAAAAGGAAGAAACCATGAGAAAGAAACAAACAAAAAGGTAAAAATACTATGCTTCAATCTACTTTCAGTCTCCATAGTTCTCTCTATGGATGCTGATGGCTTTTTACTTTCTTAATCTATTGGAAATACCTTGAATCACCCCATTGTTAAGAAGAGAGTAGCTTGTATCTTTAAAACTGAGAGACTGAGACCATCAATCTTTTTGGTCACTTATTCCTATTTGCTTCTTCTTGTTGTTGTGCATTCACCCAAAACACTGATGCCATGAACTGAGCAGGTGAGTGAGAAAAAAAATTCTTTCCACTGTTCTTCCTCTTTTACACCAGGCCAAGAAATGGGCCTGAGGATATTTGGCTTGTTCTGTATTGCCTGTCTTCAGACTCAGGTGCCAGAGGTTCTCAGGTTCAAGTTATAGAGCTAGGATTGCAAGCAGGAGAGTGCAATCAGCCAGCCCTGCGTGTAAACCCTGAGAAGCCAGGGCACATTGGACTCAAGCAGAAAGGGGTTTCTGGAATTCAAACTGGGACTGTGCTCTCCAGGAACCAAGCTAAAATATGAACCTAATCCCCTTCCCCTTCCCAGAGACTGATGTGGTTCAAAGAGGGAGGGGGCTGATTATGTGATTATATATTTTGAAATAAATATGCCTTTGTAAAAAATACTATGATTATAAGTGGTTAAATGAAACTGGGGTGAAAGGGACCATCTCCTATAATGGAGGAAACAGTATTTGTGGGGACTGCAGCCAGTTGCAGTAGGCACTATGCCCCCCCCAAGATTCCCTTAAGGGTACCAGAGAACCCCAGAGGAGTGGTGAAATATAATCTATCCAGCCTCCCAGAGAGTGAGAACCATGGTGGTCTGTGTTATATACATGTCAGTCTTTCTGTACTTAAAACCTGCCCCCTCTAAGTTTTCTCTGCTACTGACTAAATATTTCCAATTCCTTCAAACCATCCTCATCTAGCATGAGGTCTTCGTGGTCCTGTTAATGACCTTAGATATTTTCAATTTGTCTATATCTTTCCTAAAAGAGTAGTATGTCCACAACTATATACAGTACATCAGCCTGACTAAGACAGAGTAACAAGGAACTCTCTCATTCTGAATTCCATCCCTCTCTTTACAGCAGCCACTGACAAAATTAGCATTTTTGGCCACCATGTCACACACTGCTGCCCTACACATAGAACTTATTGTTCACTAAAACTCTCAAATATTTTTCATCTAAATTGTCACCATTCATATTTTACTTGTAAAGTTGATTTTTTAGCCCAATTTTACTTTTGTCTCTATACCATTTCACCTTATTAGATTCATTATAACATGTTGGAACTCCTCCCTGTTTCATGTCATCTACAAACATAACTCTCAGTGCCTTATCTACATCACTGATAAAAATGCTGGATAGCCTCAAATAATGTTCATCCCTGGAGCACCCCACCAAAGGCTTCTCTCCAACGGGCCATTGGCCCACTAATGGCTGTTCTTTGGGCTCTAATAACGAATCTACCAAAGCCAAATTCTCATAATTGGTTCAACTCTTTGTCTTGTTCATACGAAAAATATGGGGATTTCTTCAAAGTCTGGAAAAATCTAAATATCTTAAGTTTGGGATGTTCCTCTGAAGTACCCATCTAGTCACTCTGTCAAAAAGTGAGGATAGTCTGACATGACCTGGTTTCCATGAAATCATTCAGGACAAGGTCACCCATGTCCTTGTAGTTAGTCTCACCCAGACAACAAGAGGCACATCCCACAGGATGCGGCCAAGAGCCCTGACCTCGGGCTGGCACTTTTTTGGGTGAGAACATTCACATTTGAATGAGTTAAATCCCAGTGTAAGGCAGGGTTTGATGAAGGACCAAAACTGAGGTTCAGGTACTAAGTACAAAAGGAACTCAAAAAATGGAGGTCAATGTGTCCTGAAATAGCCAGAGAAGGCTGCAAAGAGATGGGACCTGGGCTAGACACCAAACAATGTTCAGGATATGAGAAAATATAAAAGGATGGGAAGAAAGATTATTCCAGGCAATGGGGAAAACTTTGTGTGTGTGTGTGTGTGTGTGTCTCAGATAACAGTTATTGATTCCTATGAGTGTGGACCACAACATAACGTTTACACTCTTTTTGTTATTGTTCACTTGCATTTTTGTTTTTCTTCCCAGGTTATTTTTTACCTTCTTTCTAAATCTGATTTTTCTTGTGCAGCAAGACAACTGTATAAATATGTGGGTGTATATATATTGTATTTAACATATACTTTAACATATTTAACATGTATTGGACTACCTGCCATCTAAGGGAGGGCATGGGGAGAAGGAGGGAAAAGTTGGAACAGAAGTTTTTGCAATGTTGAAAATTTACCCATGCATATGTTTTATCAATAAAAAACTATAATTAAAAAAGTTATTGATTCCTCACCCACCTCCTTCCCCTTACATACACACAAAAACTTAGTCATATGCAGAAATTAACTCACACATAAATGCAGGTTCTCCATATGTACATACTTGCTGCCCATGTATGGGGATACATACCATCAATACTGTCTCCACAGATACATAGCTCCCACACACACTCACACAGCTCATACACAACTCACGTACCACACAATACACATGTACATACTTACACACAATACACATGTACATACTTATCTGCCCCACACATACATGTGCACCCATCTGCAAAACCACGTACACACTCATATGCCTGAGCATAATTACTCATTCATATGCACAATATAAACTCAAATATATGCACATAGTCATACATACATATACATGCTCAAGCACATGCACAAATTCACCTGCATATACACTCACACAAGGGTAGCTGGGAGATACAGCGGATAGAGTTCTGAGCCTGGATTCAGAAACACTCATCTTCCTAAGTTCAAATATTGCCTATGTGACTCTGGGCAAGTCATTTCAGTCTGTTTGTCTCAGTTTCCACATTGAGCTTGAGAGGGAAATGGCAAATTACTCCAGCATCCTTGTCAAGAAAAGATATAACTGAAAATCGTGAATAAGACATAACTGAAAAATGGCTGAGCCTACAATACACTCACACAAATATATACAATTGTACACTTTCACCAACACTTATACATACATATCTACACTCAGATCTAGTTGATTTCTGCCCTGTGAGAAAACTTTATTCAATTGTAAGAATTGTGAGAAAACTCGATTGCATTTTTTGAACCAATCCCTACATGGCTGGGAAGTTGGATCACTCCTACCTGCTGCTTAGCCTAACCCAAAGATTGGGTTTTTTAAGATTTGGGTTTTAACCCAAAGACCCAAAGATTGATGGAAGGAATTTTCTCACAATTATAATGTAAGAAGAGTGGTCCATATTGATCAATCAGTTATGGTTTCCTTGTTGTTTTGATTGAATTCAGCTGGGGGAAGTATTATGACAACCCTTGTTTTTAATTTCAGGGAATTGTACCTTTTTATTCTCCCCCTTCTAACATAGAAAGCCCCTCATTTCTCCTCCAATTAGAAATCAGATTACCTAATCTTGTATCCTAGTTTAAATCCTGTTAATTATTTTCTTTTAATGCATAAAATCTGTTTCTTCCTCTATCCAGAGTCCAGTGCCAAGCTGAGGAGGCCTGGTCCCAACTTGTTATGCAATTGGCATTCATTACTTAATACACTGATATGCTCAGACGCTCAATTTTTTTCTCAGTCATTTCAGATTCAAGCCATCACCCATCTCCACAGCCATCACCCCTCTGGCTATCTACACTATATATCCCACTCTTCCCTTTGAATGTCAGTTTTTCAGTGGTATACTTCAAGATGATTTGTAGCTGCTCTGAGAGGATGCCTGAGTCACCAGGTTTACCTATCCTTACTGCCACCTTGGTAATAGGTAATATTCCTTATTATTTATACAATAGAAGCTAATGAAAAAACTGAAAACTACATAAAGAACCAATACCTAAATTCCTGGCTTGCCAGGTACTTGACCCAACACAACAGTTCCTTCTTATATTCCTAGCTGGACTCTGTCAAGTCATGAATTTCTCCTCATAACAGTGTTTTATTTTATTTGTTTTTTCCCCAATCTAAGAGAGGGAAAAAAAGTTGTTTTCTATCCATTGACACTACTATGTGTATAGTCCATGAAAGTGACCCAAAAATAAGTTTTAATTATCCTGGTTTAAAGTAAATTGGGGAGAAGGAAAGAAGGAGATTCTTGAGAGTTCTTTAATATGGTTTCTCTTGGACAATAGGAGGATAGAGGGAGAAACAGGAATGGCTTAGCAAATTAGTACTTTGGGTACACTGCAGAAATAGATGGCAGCAAGAGAGTACATTTAAACTTTGAATGCAAAAGGTCAGAAACACCAGCTGGAACACAAGATGTTTGAATTCCAAAGTGCCAGCAGAGGATGTGGTGCAAGACTATTTGTCACTGAGACAGGAAGAAAGATTCCAGAATAGAATGAAGCAGGCTACATACATCTGGAAGAGTAGCACGTAGCAATTTTCTTGCAATGTAATAACCACCCCCTTCAACTCCAATATAACATCAGGCTTAAACTTAGTCTCCAAAATTGATTCTTGGGCAGAATGTTGGTTGGTTTATTTTTTAAAACTTCTTTTTATAAAAATATATCTCACAAAATAACTTCCACATGCAGTGATTCCAAAAAGTTTTCCTTCCCACTAAGGTTCCCTTCTCTGTCAGGGATTTGCTTGGTATGACTTGTTTTATTAGTTACTTTAAGTTCCTCAAAGATAACTGAGAGTTCTGAACCTATAATGGTTCCTAAGTACCAAGCATCTCCTTGATATTCTAAAATTGTTTGGATGGGATTCTATATCAAAACTTGGTCTGTAATGTAGATTTTTAACCTTTTTTGATAAACTTTTAGATATTAGATATTTAGATATTAGATAATATTTAGATATTATGAACCCTTGATTAAAATAATATTTAAAATGTACAAAATAAAATTTATAAGATTATAAGAAAACCATACTGAAACATAACCATTAAAAACATTTTTAAATTAAATCTGGCTTCAGATACTTAATACTTTCTAGCTGTGTGATCCTGAGCAAGTCACAACCCCAAATTTCTTGCCAAAAAATCAAAAATGAAAACCTCACAGACTTCAAATGAAGAACTTTTGGGGATCTGTAGTTTTTAAAAGTCATTACTGTGTCCTTTTTGACAAGCTGGGCATTTGTCCATTTGCAACTTTCTGGCTTTTTGCTCATTACCTCAAATTCTTCAAAGATAAGTAAAAGTTCTGAGTTCAAATCTGACCTTAGATATTTACTACCTGTATCACTCAGCAAGTTACCTGATCTTTCTGCTTTACCTTCCTAATATGTAAAATGAGGATAATAAGAGCAACTACCTCCCAGGATTGTTATGAGAATCAAATGAGAAAATATCTATAAAGCACTTAGCCCAGGGTCTGGCCCATGGAAATGCTACATAAATGTTAGCTATTATTATTGCTATCATTATTCCCATCATCTGTTACTACCCTATTATCTCTCCTAAACAGCAAGCCCATGCACCCCTTACCAGGAGTTTTAATAACAAATATTGATTAAAAGCCTGTATAATATTATACTAGGCAATGGGAAAGAGTCAGAATTCAGGTAAAACAGAGCCTTTGTTTCCAAGAATCTTAAATATAATATATGATAAATTCATTAAAGGGTTAGGGAAGGAAAGAGTCACCAAATGTCTAAAAAGGCCATCTAATCCAATATAAACTTGAAATTCATGCAGAACAAATAGCTGTATAAGACCTTTTAAAACAGAAGGTTGTTATAAAATGACGGAATCAATAAAAGATTCCTAGAGAAGGTAGCATTTGAGTTGGAATTGAATGAATAAATCAAGGCCACAGCGGATAGAGCATTGCACTTGGAGTCAGGAAGAGCTGAGTTCAAATATTGCTTTAGGTCCTTAGCTAGGTAATCCTGGGAAAAATCACAATTTCTTTCAGCCTCAGTTTTCTCATCTACAAAATGAAGGTGATAATGGCATTTATCATATAGTATTGCTATAAGGATGAATTTATATATCAGATATAAGGCACTAAGCAAACCTTAAAACACTATGTAAGATTTACATAGGCTTTAAATAATTAAATTGCTATTGGCTATGAGGGGACAGCTAGGTGACACAATGGATAAAGCACTGGGCCTGTGCCAGAAAGGATCATCTTCATGAGTTTAAATCTGGTATCTGACACCAGCTGTGTAACCCTGAGGAAGTCAGATAAGGAGGGGGAGGAAGGGTAAGCCCACGCTCATAGAAAGGTAAAATCAATTGATCAGAGATGTACAGCTAGAAGAGAACTGCCAGGTCAGGTAGTCTCACACACACACACACACACACACACACACACACACACACACACCCATTTTACAGCTCACAAAACTGAGGTTCAAAAATGTTAGGGACTTGCCCAAGATTAGAGATTAGTAACAGAGCCAGGATTTGATTCCATGTTCCAACAGCAGAAATAATATTCTTTTCCCACACTATCCAATTGCCTCAGACTGACTCCCAGGTTGTACTGTGAGCTATATCCGGGAAGACAAAGTGATGCAAAATTAAAGGGGGAAGTGGAAGGAGAGGTCTGAGGTGACTGAATATTACAACAGGAATACTTCTATTAGAATAAGAATTATGGGAAATTAATGCCCCTATGGGAGCAGGCAATAGGGAGTCACTGAGGATTATTGAGCACAAGTGTGAAAACAGCCATAAGAAATATGATACTATGAAGAGGACAAATGAATTGTGTGAAACAGAGTGGAAGTGGAAAGACCTATTTAAAAGCTATTGCACCATTCCAGGCAGGCAGTAACGATCATAAGATCAAAGGCAGTAGCAGGGTCCATTTGTTTGCTTCAATTATTCTAGTCATAGATCTGACTGTAGTCACAAAGGGTTAGGAGAGCAAGGTCCAGGGAAAGAAACATAAATTAATTTTAAAAGCCCAATGAATTGCCTTCTCAATGCAGCCTAAGCGGGCCACAGCTTCCCCCAAGGGTCCTTGAACATTCAAAGAAAATGACCCAATCCATATTCCCAGCAGAAACTCTCCACCTCCCACTTCAGCGTCTGCAATGGTAAAAGTCAGAGAGGCCAAAAACTAATGTCATCATTGGGTGTGGGAGCACAAGCCCAAAGAACCATTTCCCAAAATCCCTACCTTCAGACATGGGCTGTTCTTTCAGCTTGCCCCTGACTTGCCCTGAATTCTCAAAAAGGGGAGAGTATGGTCTGTTCTTAGAATATGCATAATTATAATTTAAAATAGCAATAATTAGTAATTACAACAACTAGTAATTACAACAAATTATTACCACAATGTAATGTTTTAAAATTTGCAAAGCACTTTACATATGTTGTCTTATTTGAGGCTACAACAACCGTATAAGGTTGGTACTATTATTTTCTCATTTTACAAGGAAGGAAACTGAAGCAGAAAGCAGTTCAGAGAATCCAGATTCACAAAGCTAGAAGTGCCTCAGGCAATATCTGAATGAGGGTCTTCCAGATTCCATATCCAGCACTACGCACTTCTAAATCCATTTATTTTCTTGGCAAAGAACTAGATTTTTATCTCCAGCTTAGTCAATGACATTTGGATTATCCTATACAATTTGCCTTTCTGACATTTTTATGTCCGTCCTGACCTCCAGCTTGCCCCAGCAGATAGAGAAAGAAGTTGGGAAAAGAATGAGGTTTAAGTTTATAGGACACAGATTTAGATCTAGAAGATTATGGAGGTTCAAATCACTTGTTCCAGAGAAGACAATTTTCATGTTCCTCAGTAAACCAGCATTTTTGTAGCCTAGATTCAGAAACTAAGATGGGGGGGTCACTTTTCTGAAGAAACACATGTGTATTGCTGACAGTGCTTTTTCCTTTGGACTTGTCAACTAATATTGATGATGAAGCTTTCAAGGACATGAACTCTATTTCATTGAATGTTGAGAGAATTTCCCCTGAAAGGAGGGGGAGGTCTTGATATCATCTATACATCTTGCTAGGTGACTCAGTGAGATTAATCCCTGTTCGATGCAATTTTTATTTTGATGAGGCAATTAGGGTTAAGGGACTTGCTTAGAGTCATACAGCTAGTAAGTGAAAAGAAGCCTTAGAGATAGTTCTCCAACTATCTCATTCAACAGATGTAAAGCTTCTGCAGCACACAGATGTCCGCTGGTTTGCCCAAGTTCACGCAAACCATAAACAGCTGAATCAAGATTTGAATCTAGACTCATTGGCTCCTTTCCCTTTCCCCAAATTCTCCCTTTTCCATCAAAGATAAGAAGAAAGAGAAGGAATAGCCCAACTGCTTTTGAGGGGATTTGAAAGAAAACTGGCCAAAAGTTCTGGTGGAAAGTTCTCCTGAACCACCTGCTCCTAAGAGCTCCTGGTTTGCTGGTCTTCCTGTTGGGGAGCCAGGAGGGAATAGCACAGTCCAGCAGGGCTGGTTGTAGGCTGTGTCGGGCTCTCTCTGGCTTGGAAACAGATAGGCAGGGCTAAACAAACTTGGGCAGTGGTTCAGGAGAAAGGCAGACAGGTTCCAGGCTGGCAGACTTGGCAAAAGCAACCCTGCCAATTCCTCCAGACTATCTTGAAGTTAACATGATCCCAGCCCCCCCCTAAAGAACTGAGACCAACCTGGGGGAAGGGGGTACCCACACCATGTAAGGTCTGAAGTACCCTGCAGGGCAGAGGAATCCAGAGAGGTCAGAAATGAGGTGAATCTAGCCTCCCTCTGCCCACTCTTCCCATAACAGAACAGCAACCCTCTCCCTAGCCAGATGAGACATCCCAGGGTGAGCTCTGAGATAAATGGAAGAAGAGAGCTGGTTTAATTTAACAGCAAATGGAACAAAAAATACAAAAACTGTGAGAGCCCATTTCAGAGTCCTATAATTAGTGAAATCGAAGCTCTTCAGATTTGACAAGTGCTAAGATTATATTGTATTAGATTCAATACCTATGCACTCTTGAGAGTAAAGATACCATTCAGAATGATAGACAAAAGGCCTAGTGCTTTTAACAAGGAGTTTAACATTTGATAGACTGTGAAGAGCAAGTCTTTTCTGTCCAAAATGCAAGGTACACCATAGGCAGTGATTTGAGTTGAGCTGTCTCCAGTCCATAATGCCTTGCCTAAATTTTCCAGAGCACCTCTTACTCGTATCATCCCTCATTAACACACATGCGTGCACAGACACACAGACCAGTATCTGTATGTACATCCATGTATATGCACACAGATGTATTCACACAAGCATGACTTTTAAAAATATATGTGGGTTCCTTCAGAATTCTTTTTTTTTTTTGAAAAAAAAGAATGATGAAATAATATAGAACATATGTATGCTCTTGGAAAAGTAAGCTGACCTCTCTGAACAGTTTACACCTATAAAACAGGGGAAAATAGAAAGAGTGATATTTTTACTACCTATTTTACAGGATTATAAAAAAAATACATTATTAAGAAAATCTTATATAATTGCAAAAATGTGAATTATTAATTATTTTAATTATTTGATTTTATTTATTAAATAAAATATTAACTATATTAATATGTATATATTAAATAAATTAAAATTTAATTTTAAATTTATTAATTATTACCCAGTCATCTAGAAGAGTCAGATATATTTATGGAAGTCTAAATTTCAAAAGAACACTCAAGGAAGCTTTACTGAACAATGGAGCTGGAGACTATCTCTAATGAGACACCGTTATCTTCTTCAGAGCTCATAGATCTAGCTTACAAGGAATCATATCTCTAGTCTCCTTGGTCACATCCGTGGGTGGAATTAAGGGCACCCACACATGCCTGGGTTATCTAGAACAAGGGCAATCTCTTTCTACCCATCCTGGTAGGATTCTTCATTGTCTGCCAAATACTTAACCTGCCAAATCTGGGTCCATCATGCTTTACACCCAGCCTATCTTTCCAGCCTTATTTCCAATGATTCCCCTAGGCATCCTCTGCCCCAGCCCAACTATTTACCAATTCTCAGACACATCCAGTGACTTTTTGCTGCCACAGCTTTGCCCCTGCTGCTTCCTATTACTGGGGATACCACCATATGTATTTTCATCCACTGGAATTGGTTGTCCTTTGAGAACCATCTCACAAATCTCTTCCACAGAGCCTTTTTTGATTTCCCTAAAAAGAAGAGATTTCTCCTTGTTGGGATGTCACCCCTCCCCAGCAATGGCTTGTACTTGTCTCTGGCCCTCACTGCATTCTGCCTCATATTGTAGTTGTATCTATAAAGTCCACAAAGATTATGATTATAGTTTTTTTCATCTCAATCTGGTGGGATTGAGCATAGGGCCTGAGAAAAGGCTTGCAGAAAGACTGAATACATGATTGAGGGTAAAAAGCATTCTGCCATTGCTGTCCTTAATCAAGAAAGGCAGGCAGGCATATGTATACATATGCCAGCAAGAATTCAATGCCATTTACTATCAGCATCTTTGCCCAGTCCTGCCTTTGTCAAAATAGGAAAACCTGAACTTTGTCATTTGTCATCTTTTTTTTTTCCACCTGGCCTGATTTCTAGTCATTCCCCCCACCCCCAGGAATCCTGGGAGCCTCTTCTATGAGGAACAAATAAGATAGAACATCTAAGTGTGAGTGATAAATATATTCTCCCTGAAGTGTTAGTGATCCTTATCCTTCCTAAAGAGGTTCACATTTTTCAAGAGAAAACTAGAAAGGGGCAATATTATTCAACCAAAGGAATAAAAGGCTAATGGTGGCAATGAGCTAAAGTATTTTAAGAATAGATTGCAACCTAAAGGAACACCATTCCAAGGATACCCCTCATTGAAAAAATAATCATCTATAATGAAATTTGGCATAAAATAAAAATTTATATCCCTTTGAATCTGCAGTTCTGGGACAATCAGCTATTTCCTTGGCTATTGGGTTACATCTCAGTGGCAGTGCCACTGAGAAAGTTCTCTGATCCAGAAGCTTTCTATGGGCCCCTTGTTTCCCACAATATGGATGCCTGCAAAGCAGGCCAGAAGTCCTTTCCCATCTGTTTCCTTATTTGTAAAATGAGGTTAGAATAAATGACCTCCAACATCTCTCCCAGCTCTAAATCTAGGATGCTGTGATGGCTGACATGAGTCTGAATACATCACCACAGAAGGCATCTCAGAAACTGTGAACCAGAGGGCATATGCCCCAGTCTGTAACACAGTCCTACATGTGCATATGCTCTTCCCACTAATTATGCTCACATTTCAAACTCTGTCTGTTGTCTTTTCCCCAAGTGCTGGTCTATCTTGTATAGAAAAGCCTGGGTGCTCAGGATTATAAGGTCATCACCACAGACATGTGGTATCTGACATGATTCCAGGAGGGGACACCAGAACCCAGAGCTAGACAGTCTCCCTGAAGATAAACCCAGGGTCCACTCTCCCAGGACCCACTCTGAATTGATTGATCCACATCCTGACTTTTCCAAGTTTAAACTGGGATTGAGGATGAGGGGGAAAGGGGGAAGTAGATCTAAGTAGGAAAAGGTCTCAGACCTTTGCCTCTGTGTACAGCTTTATGGCCATGATATTGGACTCATAACTCTAACCTCACTGACACCATACCCTAACCATTGCACCACCTCGATCTTAAATATGCAAAGTGTAAGGAAAGAAAATAGGACTGTGACAGCCACATCGCCCCCTACCACAATTTTTGCCTAAGAGACTGTAGATTGACCCCCTGTTGCCTCCTCCTACTCCAGAATTCAGGGTTTGAGAGAAAGAACCATTCTTCTCTGCCCAGGATCACTTTTCAAGGCAAATGACATAATTTTGAGATGCATGTTTCCCAGATGTTTGTTACAAACCAATACAGATGTTTAACCTCAAAGTCATCATCTTTTCCTACTGCCCTGGGCCTCCCACTCTGTTTTTCCTTAGCTGGATTTCACATGTGGCAGCAGCCTAACGGATGATATGACACTTTCTGCAGAAGAAGTCAGAGTGAAGGACCCACAGGTCACTTGGTTTTCTGGCTGAAAAGTTTTCTGGAAAGAGGATAGGACATAAACTAAACAGCCACATTCAAAGCTAATCCCTTCCCTTTCACATTCCTGTACTTGCTCCATTTCAGCCAAAGGTCCTAAAGCTGGAAAAGATTCTAGAGATAAGATGGCAGAGATAGAAGAATCCACCAAAAGGAAGGGAAAGAGAATAACTACTACACACCAAGCACCATGCTTAGTACTTTGAAAATATTTCAGTTGATCTTCACAACAACCCTGGGAAGTAGGGATTATTTTATCTCCATTTTACAGTGAAGAAAACAGAGGCATTCAAGTGATTTGCTCAGGATCACACAGCTAGTATGTCTGTAGTCATATTTAAACTTGAGACTTCCTAACTCCAGCCTAGTTTCTAAGGCAGAGCCCAGAGCTTGAGGCTTCCTAGTCTTTTCCATTCTCCAAACAAAACATCTACATCTACTGCAAAAGCCAATTCCTGGGCCTTCAGCAAATCCTCTCTGAGCAAGGCCACTGGGGCTGGCTGAGGACCTCCCCAAAGGATACAGATGGAGATCTGCCACCCTTTGGGCACCTGAGCAAAGACCAGGCTAGGCCTGCCCCTAGCTCCTTCCTTCCCTTCCCTGCCTGGCTCACTCTGTTGCCTCCTCTCCAAAGCTGAGCTCAGCAGAGCACATGAGAGACATTTTTTCCTACAACAATCTGCTCCTTGGCACAGTCTCAGAATACTTTGCTGCCACGTCTTACTTGAAAATGGGAGGTTGCCAAGAATGAGATAAGTGCGGATGGTCGGGGCCAGGGAACTCGAGGAGAGAGGCTTCTCGGGAGCCAATTACAGGCTGAAACACACACCACTTTTTTTCCCCTTTTCTTTTTTAAACAAGAGTAAATTTGTTGATCTTTAGTCAGAGCCTCAGGAACATGAAATTTGCCTTCTTCACTTCAGATGTCTCTACCATTCTGCTGAGAAAAACAAGCCTGCTCCACCATGTGGGACTGAGGAAAAATAATTCATATCAATTTGACAAACATTTATTACAATTATTTGTATTTTTATCACATCTGGTAAAAATACTATGTTCTGCTCAAAATCCTCTCCCATCCAATGTTTTGTCCTTTCTTCAAAGAAGTTCTGGGAAGGAGGTAGGGCGAGGATTACATATATGTAATTATATAATATAAAACCAACAACAATATTAGTTCTCATTTCTATGTGATACTTTCAAGCTATTAGAACATACTTTTGAATGTAAGGTCCTTGGGGACAGGAACAAAAGATGTATAGCCAAAATCCTGCATAATACTTAGTGTGAATCAATCAACCAACAAGTATGTATACTATTTACTAGGAATACAAGTCAAATATAAGTCAATATAAGTCAAATATAAGAAAAAATGAAACAATACTCAGGAGATATTTAATAAATGCTTATTGACTGAATGCTTGATTGAAAGTACTTAACTATCATGAAAATAAGAATAGTGCCAATATTATTATTTCTTTTGGGGGGAGGTAAAGGGAAAGGAGGAGTGGTGATTAAATCTGAGATTTCCTTTCCTCTAATAATGAAGACTGGTCTGTAAACTATAGTCTTAAAGATTTGCCTAGAAGCATTGAGAGAAGGCAAGTGATTTGCCCATAGTCACAAAGTTAGTATGTCTCAAAGAACTTAAACTCTGAGCTATCTGACTTCAAAGATGATCCTTTCTCTAGTACATGACACTGGCCCTTATTTCCATTTTATACTTGAAAGAACTGACTCTTAAAGAGATAAAGACATCTGCTCAGTGTTGCAGAAAGAATCAATATCATAGTTTGAACTTACATCAAACTACCCCACATCTGAAAAGAGGGGTTTATATTAATATTAATTAGTAATTATGTCTATAAAGTAAAAATTAATATTATATAACTAATTAATACATTAATTTCTTGAGAAGTAAAGTTATTTCTCCAAGGCTACAGAATAAGTAGAGCACAAATCTTTTGATACTCAATGAAAAGCTCTTTATACCATGTTGGTTCTCAAGTGGCACTGACCATCATGTCTTGCTTTCTTCCACTAAGATTTTTTGAGATGTCTCTTCTGCACCCTCAAGGCCAGCAGTGCTAGCTCTCTTTCTGTGGGGTTCCTCTAGAGCATTCTGCTTGTGTCTTTCTTATTTGTTCAAAAAGCATTTCTTACATACTTACTGTGATTGAGACTCTGTGCTAGAGTACAGAGTGAGACTTTTTACATGTGTAATCTTAGCCAAGACAATCAAACTTTTGGAGCCTCAGCTGCATCATTTATAAAATAAACAAGTTAAAATGTATTATAGGTTTGGAGATTTGGAGCTGAAACAGTCTTCAGAGGCCAAATCTAGTCCAACTTCCCTCCCCATTTTATAGATGAGGAAACTGAGACTGAGAGAGATTAAGAAGTAACTATGTGGCACACTAATGACATGTTGAAGTGAAGTCTGGAGACTTGCCTTGAATTCCAACTCAGACTCTTCTTAGCTGTATAAACCTGGACTATGTAACCTTTCAGACTCTTTTTTAGCTGTATAAACCTGGAATATATAACCTCTCTCAGGCTCAGTGTCCACATCTATAAAATGGAGAGAAGAATAGCACCTACCTTTGTTGTGAGGATCAGATGAGAAAGTCCATGTGAATTGCTTTGTTAATCTTCAAGTGTTATATAAAGATTAGCTATAATTCCTATTATTCTCTGATCTGCTCAAGGTCACACAGGTTTATAAATAATAGAGGCAAGATGACATCTGAGTTAACTCCCAGCCTTAAATCTGTCATCAGGTGGATACTGAACTGTAACTAGCAACTCTGGTGCCTGGGCCAAGCATTTCCAAAAACATTTCAGAATAATCAAGAAAAGAGGACTCAAAAACTAACACCATCAAGTTAAGGGTTAAGAGTGGGAGTTAGGAAGAGGGACTCTGAAAAGTGACCTTAAAAAAAGCCCCAGGGGGAGATAGAGACCACAGAATACCAAGAGATTGCTGCTGGAAACATCACCTGTAGGTAAGGGCAAAGGATGGAGGCAGGTCAAGTTGGAGCTCAGTATGTCACTATGCCCTATCTTATACCTGTTTGTTTTAAGAAACGTTGAATGGATATCCTAAAATCTGCTTCCATTGGGTGTAGTTAGGCCAGGAGTTAGTCTGCTCCTCAAAGAGTCCATTCCCCAGTGAGAGTACACTGGCATTGCTAATTACCCCTGAACTTTTCATTCCCAGGAGAAACAGAATGGCAAGAAGAGAATGAATATTACAGAAAGTCCAGCATCCGGGACTTCAGACTGCATGGAGAACCTGCCAACTATAGTAGATAAAGACATTACTGTTGGAAATAGAAGCCCAGAACCTGGTATCAGCAGCCCATGAAGGAGACCAAATAGCCACTGTGAAACACAGAGACAGTGGACAAGAGTCCTGCTGAATGGAGAAACAGAGCCCTATGGATATCAACTACACATGATCCTATCAGTTCCCAGCCTCAGACACCCTACTTTGGTTAGAGTTTGGTTTAGTTCACAGCACAAGAACTGTGGCTGATTCCTCAGTAAATTCTTCTCAGCATATTCTAAGCCAAGGATCTTCACCCAGAGACCTGAATGACTATTTAGAGAATCAAGTCTCCTATGGAGATCAGAATCTAACTTTTTCCAAGCCTGTGATTTTGTTTTCCAGTGATAATAGCACATAAGATCAGAGAGAAGTATTTCTAGAAATGTATTCAGCTACAAGTGAAAACTGCCCCTTTCTGCCTGTGGAAAGTGGGCCAATACAATCAGTGCCTTAAGACACAATGATGACAGATTTGCAAGATAGATTTGAAACTAACGTGCTGAATTGATTATATGCTTTTTTAAAAATCAAGCTGAATGTAAAGGAGAATTGTAGCCTTGTGTGCAATCCTTGTTTTCTCTTTTTCTCTGTACATGGAAGTGCTTATCTTTCTTGGTCAAGTTCAAAATAAGAAAAAAATTATTATGAAAACACATTGGGATTACACCATCAAAATACAGCAGCCAGTGCAGTTCTGGGAATGAAGAAAAAACCAGCAAGATTAAAGTAAATAGACAGAGCCATAGTCCCCCCAACTAAGCAGAGTAACTGACAAGAGGATTCACGTGTAACTTTGTGCTAAAAAGCCTTTCTCCCAGAATCCACCCACACATAGTGAGTTCTTCTCAGTGTAACCTCTCCTTCCCCTGGATCCTTTAGGATTGAGTGGGACATAAAAGAACAAATGCTACAATGGAAGGAGTACTGGATTCAAGTCAGAGGACCTGATTTCAAATGCTCCCTATAACCTCTATAAACTTAGCCAAGTCATTTACCTTTTTAGAACTCTGCTACTCAGATATAAGATTGGAAGGGGGAGAAAAAGGAAGAGATGACAGATAAGGTCTCTTCAAGATCTAAAACTATAAGCTGTGATTTCCCCCCAAAGTCTAGATGACCAGATTATAGAACCAAAAGTACACTATTCTAGTGAAAGATTTCATTACTAACCAACCATCTGGCCTTCTTGGATATAAGCCATACCATATGAAACCAACAGCTCAGGAGAACCTGGTAACTAGGTAAAGGGAGGATCCTTCCGATTATTCCTCTCTATAAGAGAAACAGATTTATTCTGGGAAAGGATAGGTGAGTAGGGAATAGTATATGTCACAGAAAAAATGGCCACTAATAATTCAGCTTCTCTACTGCATCCCCAGTCTTAGTGGTACCCATCCTCAGTCCCACACGCTGCTGGTGGATTTACAAACAAATCAAAGAGACAGAACAACATCCCTTTTGAGGCAGTATGGAGCTGTCAGTAAAAGGGGTCCTGGTCTAGATGTCAGAAGCTTCAGGGAAGAGTCCTTAGCTCTTTCATTTAATAGCTGAGCAGTTGTGGACCAACTGTTTGATTTCTCTGGGTTTTTGTTTATACAGCATTCCCCATCTCCAAAATGGGGATGATTAAGCCATATTCCTCCTGCCTGCCACCGAGAACTCTCATGAGGGGATTCCTCTGTAAACAATAAGAAGTCATTGATATAGGAGAAATTCTGGTTTTTAATCCCACCCTGCAGAAGTCTTCTGATGTCTCCTCATGGTGGAGAGGGGCCTCTGGTTCCTTAAGCTCTGCCAATAGGGCATAATCTGAACATGTTGAGAAAGTGTGGAGGGCAGGCCCAGTGACAGACTGTGCCTGCTGTCCGATAAACCAGTCTGGCCAAGTGTGAAGAGGTTCACTGCCAGGACAGTGACCCCCAGGTGGGTCTCAGTGGCCCATGAAACACAGATGAAAAATCATCAACAAGCCTTGGTACTCTGTCATTTCCATCTCAGCATCAATAGATACAGAACGGCAGAAAAGCAGAAAGGGGTTATTGAGAATACCCTCAACTTTTAGACCATCTAATTAAAAGAAATATCATTGTTTGGTAGCCAAAAGACAGATGTACCATATGCCAGAGGAAATGAATCACATCCACAAAACATTAATGAAATCCGAAGAAGCAAAATTCTCCTCTGAGAAGATTTAGATGGAAGTTTAGAAATGTTGGGCATGGAATTAGGAAGATCTGAGTTCAAATCCTGCCTGAATGAAATCCTTAGCTGTGTGACACTGGGCAAATCACTAAATCACTTTGTCTCAGTTTTCTCATCTGTAAAATTGACATAATAATAGGGCTGTTAGAAGGATCGACAAGATAACATATGACAGTGCTTTTCAAACCTGAAAGTATGATATAAATGCTAGCAATTGTGAGAAATGCCCTGGATGTGAAGGCATGGAACACTAAAGGAGAAAGATCAATACTAATAGATCAGACTTAATTTTTTTTTTTATCTTTTTGGTGAGGTAATTGAGGAGGTGACTTGCCCAGGGCCACACAGCTAGTAAACGTTAAGAACTTAGGTTCTCCTGAATCCAGAATCAGTGCCATCTAGCTGCCCCATTGCCTTTTTTTTTTTTTTAACATCTTAAATCTAATGTGAAGTAAAATCTGGGTGTATGCTTTAGGTTACATGCAGTCAATGACCTTTCCTTTACCACCTTCATATAGAGATAAAATAATACATGAGAAAGAAATCTAGTTTTAGACAAAGGGCCAAAGCCAGATCATATGAGCTCCCAACCCCATTATTAAGTCTTAAGTTTGAGCATTTACATCTCAGAAATCAGCAAATGCTACAAAATCTGAGGCTTGATTTATTGTGTTATCAAATATCTAGACTTGAGAAAATAATGGAGAAAAATGTTAATAGTGCATATTCAACTTAAAAGTCTTTCCTTTGCAATTTTTTTTCAGCAAGTTAATTGTTAAACATTTATCCACAGAGCAATGGACATGGGGGTTCTTAACATGAGATCTGTCAACTTGGTTTTTTTTTTAATATTTTGATAATTATTACAATTTAATTAATTTCCTTTGTAATTTTATTCATTTTATTGTATACCTTCAAAACCATTTTCCTGAAGAGTCCATTGGCTTCATTCATCAGACTGCCAAAAGGGTTCATGGCATACACAAAAAGTTAAGAACTCTTGCTCTAGGGCCAGAAAACTTGGATTCAAATCCTGCCTTTAACACGTACAATACTATGTAATCTTTGGTAAGTCATTTAACATCCCAGGGGGTTAGTTTCTTCATATACAAAATGAAGGGAACTGATTAGTTGGTTTCTGGGGTCCTTTCCAGCTGTAAATCTGTTATTCTATGGTCTCATGATTCAAGATTACTAAGCAACATATCAACACAACATTGTTCCCTTAACATTCCTAAGTGGATTAGGGACAAGATATATTATATATCATGGAAATGATTTGGAAAACTGTTCAGTTCCTTATAAAATTAGAAGATCTGTTATAAAAGTCCCAACTGTCCCATATATTCACCATAGCTCTTTTTTTGTGGTAGCAAAAAACAAAGCAGGCACCCATCAAGTGAAGAATGGTTACACATATTGTGGTATATGAATGTTACTAAGAAGCAATGGAGTATGAGGAATTTGGAGAAATATGCAAAGACATACATGAGTGGATTCAAAGTAAGCTAAGCCAGAAGATCTACAATTATATGATGATAATATCAAAATGAAGAAAAATAATACAAGTAACAGAGCATAGTGTCAGAGGAGATAATATACGTGTTTCCCTTCAGATCACAGATACAATATATATTGTCACAGACAATGTAGCACTTGGTCTTATTTTTTTTTTGACTGTAAGAGATCTCATTGGACTTTGAAACATATAGAAATAGGATATACCTGAAAATAACTAAGATGTGAAAACAAAAGGCATAAATAAAACTTTTCTTTTTAAAAAGATCTTCCCTGTACTTTAAAATTGGAGGAATAAAGAAAATATGAGTTATTTCAAAAGTCCTGGTAAAGCTTTGAGCTTTAATAACTTCAAGAGTTTGAATGCTTTAGACTTACCCCCAAAATCTTAAAGGTAAATTATTTAAATGTTGAAATATTTCAAATGTTTCTCACTAAATTTCAATATTACTACCATCTTGAGCTACATGACTCTGGGAGACTTTCAAACTTTGTAAAAACTTCAATAGCTTCTGCTCAATGACTAAAACAATAGCATTTGTCATCCTAACCAAAAGATCATGCAAAGAATTAGGTTTTGATGCTACATAATAATTTTGATGTGAATCCATAAGCAATAAATTGAATGGAGATAAATCAGGTGCCCAAAGTAGCTAAGCAAAAAGATTTCCCCCACAGATCCACCAATTTAAGAAAGTATCATTCAGACATTGTTGCCACACTCACATTGCACAATGGTAAGATGCTTTGCCTTGCTTAAATTCAAATTAAAAATTATTATTCACAATTCACAAAAATATATTAATTAAATTTAAATAAACTTTCAAACAATGTTTTTGTAAGTTCATAGCATATATGCTTCCAGAGTTATTAAAACTTAAAACTGTACTAAAACTTTGGGGATGTCCCATATATCGGGTAAAAGACAATATGCAATTGGATTTAACATATTTCTACCATGTTTAACATATATTGGACTACTTGCCATCTAAGTGAAGGCGTGGGGGAAGGGAGGGAAAATTGGAACACAAGGTTTTGCAAGGGCTAATGTTAAAGAATTGTCCATGCATATGTTTTGAAAAATAAAAAGCTTTAATTAAAAAAGATAATATGCATATATACACTCACTAATGAAGAAAAATGTTACTACATTTCCATTAAGATTTGTAGAATCCAGTCATCTTCAGGCTATCACAATGATTGTAAATCAGGAAATCTATATCTGATAGCAGGAAAATTCCTCCTAAGGTCACAGAAAGAAATTCCATGAGAATCTACCTATATTGTTGTTCTCAGAAGTATGCTCTTCCTCTGATTCTAAACAGGGGGGAGGGGGCTTTATAACTTCTTAGAAAATAAGAACATGATGTGAGATAGTGGATAGTGTACTCCCCTTGGAGCCAAGAAGACCAAAGTTTCCATCTTGCTTTTGATCCTTAGTAGCTGTATGACTCTCTAGGGTATAATGGGGTTCATATTATTTATAATACCTACCTAAAAGAGGCAGAATAGAGCAGTAAAAGGCTTGGAACCAAGAAGACCCGTGTGCAAGTCTTACCTCTGATACATTATTGGCTGTGTGATCCTGAGTCAGTTCTCTAGGTAATTCTCTATAAGTAGCAGAGAAGATGCTGGCCTGCTCTAATAGCCAGTTTCCACATCCAGGAATTCCCTAGACTAATGAAAATATAGATCCATAACTTTACTCATCTTACTGATTATCCATCACTATATCATCATCATCATTATTATCAGAACAGACTCCACCAATATTCTGATTGAACAATGCTATCATTACAAAATCTACATTGACTACAAGCATGGGCACTAAGAAGCAGTCACAGGCACAGTTTGGTGCCCAATGATACGATAAGCCCACATTGAATTTATAAGATGCTGTCTACCAACAAGAGATGGAAACTACCAAAGAGGGAGGTCCAGGTGCCAAAAGTCATCTAGCTGCAGCAAACACAAAGGAAGATGGAGAATACAGCTGCCAGTATATGGCAGACTAAAGAAACCTCTTAAGTTGATCCTACTATCTGTTAATTATCTCAGGATCAAAGCTTTACAAAATCATAGTATTATACTCCCAGACTACATTTCGCTTATGGTCCTCTTCAAATTCTGAGACTGACAATGTCTCCAGTTTCCATCTGTGGTTCCTCAGTTTAGCAGTCCATCTTCCATTTAGACTCCTGGCTTGCTTCTGGTACCCAACTATGTAGAGATTTCCAAGTCACAGCCTTTTCCCACAAACCCACTTCAAAGGCTCCAAATTTTACTATGGAATCTTTACCCCAGGACAAATTCCATTCACATCCCCATCCAAGAATAGGACCAGGAAGAAGGGTATAATCACATAACTTTCCACAGAATTCCAGAATATCAAGGTTTGATAGGGCCTTTATGCACATCTAAACCAACCCACTCATTTTACAGATATGGAAACTGAGGCTGAAACAGGGGAAGTTTATTCAAGTTCACACAGCTAGTAAATGATACAGCCAGATTTTCTGACTCTGCTCTTTCCACTATACTATTTCGGAGAAAAGGATCACTTATGTGGGCTTGGTCAGGCCTCGTAACTCTAAGACATGGCCCATTTTGAAGTTTGCAGCATTCTAACAAAGATATGGAAACATATCATGCAACATGTGGTGATGGCTCAGACCAACACTGGCTAAACCCACAGCAGGAAGATCAATTAGCAAATTAATGAACCATGCTTAAGTTTACCCCTTTTCCCAGAGGTTGTTTGTTTATGAATAAGCTTTCTGCCTTGATTACAGTCTTATTACTCAATGAAAATATGTCTGCATTTCACAGCTGGGAGCAAAACTCAGTTTCATTCACCAGAACAAGAACCCGGTTCCAACAAATAGATTACTGGGAGCAATAGACACCCGTTTATATCTGCCTTCAACACACACACACACACACACACACACACACACACACACACACACTCCTATTCCCTATTGCTGCTCTTGACCACCAATACTCTGTAACTTAGAACTCTAAGGACTGGAAAAGGTCACTATACACCACCAGAAAAGTGAATAATCTACTCCTGAATGATGTACTTGTCTACAGAATGATATTGTTTTTGTTTTTGTAAGTATCTTAATAGGTATATGTGTGTGTGTGTATTTACCAGCATATAGTTTAATTCATGGGTACATGTATAAATCATGTGTCTTCACATGTGTCATCATGAATCTTCATGCTCATGCACAATGAATCTTTACACGTGTGTGCTTTGTGTCTGTACAGTGTGGTTTACATGTGTTTAGAGATATAGTAACCCTATACCCAAAGGACTAACAAACTGTGTGTACTCTTTGATCTAGCAGTGTCTCTATTGGGTCTGTATCCCAAAAGACCATAAAAAGGAAAAATGATTATGTGTACAAAACTGCGGCAGCCCTTTTTGTAGTAGCAAAGAACTGGAAATTGAGTGGATGTCCATCAGTTGGGGAATGGTTGAATAAGTTATAGTATGTAAATGTAATGGAACATTATTTTTCTATAAGAAATGATGAGCAGGCTGATTTCATAAAAGCCTAGAAAGACTTACATGAACTGAGGCTAAGTGAAGTGAGCAGAATCAAGAGAATACTGTACACAGTAACAAGATTATGATCAACTCTGATGGATGGCTCTTTTCAACAGTGAGATGATTCAAGGTAATTCCAATAAACTTGGGATGGAGAGAGCCAGAGAAAACTATGGAGACTCAATGTAGATGGAAGCATAGTATTTTTACCTTTTTTGTTATTCTTGTTTGTTTGCTTGTGGGTTTTTTCCCTTTCTCGTGTTTTTTTCCCTTTTGATCTGGTTTTTCTTGTACAACATGATAAATATGGAAATATATTTAAAAGAGTTACATTTGTCTTGGGGAGAGGGGAAGGAAAAAAATATGTAATACAATGTTTTACAAAAATGAATGTTGAAAACTATACATAATTTGGAAAAATAAAATGCTATTTTCAAAAAGAGATATCATTATCATTATATAAAGATTTTTAAAAATCCCAATTTCACATCAGTGTCATATAAACAACATAACAAATCATGTTAACAATCAGAGCAGGCCTGGGCTGTGAAGATATCAAAGCACCACTGTTGTTCAATTAGTCAGATCTCCTATAAAAGAAAAACATAACTGGAAGCACTGAAAAACACTAAAAGAAAGCTACTCCTAACTTCTCCAGCAGACAACTATTACCCTTACAATCCAAAAGATTTTTCCCAGTGAGTAAGGCATGAGATGGAAACATTTAATATGAACAATTACAAAATTCTAAGAGAAATGGATTATTACTGGGTACCGGCCCAGACCTACTGCAGGGCGTTAATTAAAACAATGTAAAACCAGCAGCTGTGCCGTCTCTCCTCCAGAAAAGTCAAAGAAAGGGCAACCCTAGATTGATCAAGATAAAAGAAAAGAAAGAGGTCCATCCTTTGAACCTTAGGGAAATCATGTTTCAAGTCCCTGGCAAACCTTCATAGACAACCTAAATGTTATACTGAGTCATCCATTGAAATGTTCTAAAGTTCTGACATTGATGAATTTCTAGACATAGAAATATGTCTAGAAAGTGTCATTTTTACTCAGCAAAGGCAGCTTCCATAATGTAATTCTGAGGAATAGAAATTTGATACAAGCAGCAAGTATGAGAGACAAAGACTGAACCCCAAAATTAAGAGACCTGAGTTCTAGTCCCAGATTGGCCTTTAATTAAATGTGTAATTTGGGACAAGTTATTTCACTCCTCTTGGATCCTCTGGGATTTAGCTTCCTTACCTACCAAATAAGGGAGTCTCATTTTACCTCTAAAATGGTGGTCTCTGATATCCTTTCCACCTTTAACACTCTGGATTCTATGATCTAGGGTCCCTTCCATCGCTGACATTCTGCACTCTATGTTCTAAAGTCCCTTCCAGTAAATACTTAGTTTCATCAAATGAGATAACATATAGAAAGCACTTTGCAATCTTATCATTATCATTATTCTGTATTACTAGAATTACAGAATTACAGGACTCAAACTCAGGTTCTCCACAGTCTAAGGGATCCAACCCACCTCTTTAAGCTACCCAAACTGGCAGAGGAAGGGAGGCCTTCCCAATGACTGTGAAAAGGAGAAGGGATCTCCCAGGATATATGGAATAATAACATTCTAACCAAGCAAGAGCACCATGGGGAGGCTGTAGGGCTAAAAAGCAGCCATAGTAAGGGGTCAATGTGACTAGAAACATCACAGGCCTGTGATGAGCCAAGTCAGGAGCAGTAACTACTTGACAGTCCCTTAAATACAAACAGCTTAAGAGAGGATAATACAACACCTGCTTTTAATATTAAGACAACCTTGCTCCAAGCCTCTACACATGTAAAAAAAAAAAAAAAAAAGAGTAAGGAGGCCCCAGGAGGTGGGAAGCCACATCTGGCTCAGGCCCTATTTCCCCTTGACTTCACAGGAGAAAGCCCTACAAGAACTAGGAGCTGTGGGTCTGCTGCAAAGACTTAGTTTCTACTCTATCATCTGCATATTCATGCAAAGTCAAACAGAGGGTGGGAGAGAGAGAGGAATGGATAGAATATTAATGGAAATACACAATTTTAGAATCTTACTTTCTCTAGTTGATACCCCACTGAGTGTGTGCATATATATATAGAAGTATGTATGTATCTGTATATAGAAGTATATGCAATATATAAATATGTATGTATCTATGTATATATACTACAGATATACACATAGATATAGTGTATATATATATATATGTATGTGTGTGTGTGTACACATACACACACACACACATATATATATAACTACTAAGAAGAACTCAGAAGATGAAGCAGTATTTTCCCAACTAAAAATTTCTCAAGAATGAAAATTGTATGTTGAGGGAGGAGGGGTAGAGGAATATAGGAATTTATGACTGGTGGACAGACCCAACCAATTAGAACACATGGCTTGCAACTCCCTCCTGAGCAAAAATGCCAAAGGAAGGCTGTTTCTGCCATTTCTAGGGCATTTTATTAGTCCCATGAGGTTGAAGCTCTCATGCTGCTTCTGCTAGAGTTTTCTTCAGTTAGGAGACCATCCCCAAACAAATGTAAAGGATTAGAAGTCCAGAAAAGGGGTTGTGGGTGAAAAACAGGACTGTTCAGTATCCTGGAAAACACTTTACATTGGGATTTCTCCATGGGGATGTGGAAAATTAGAAAACAGAAACCACATTTGGAGTTTCCCAGTAGAGATACATACAATTACTTGGCCCCAGTCCATCTGGGCTTGGGGGCTAATTATTGTGTCTAGAAAATGGGAAGCAAGGAAGGCAAAAGAAAGGGTCCAGAGGAAAGAAGGGAAAAAATAATGTCAAAGAGGGCAGAAAAAAACTGATTAGTCTAATACTGAGACTGCCACTGGTAATCAGAAGTAATGTGGTATAGAGGGAAGGGCTTTGAAGTGAGAGTTGGTAGCCCTAAATTCAAGACCTGATTGCAGGGAATTGCTATGTGAGCTAAGATAAATCACTACCCTTCTCTAAGGCCTCAATAAAATGACGGGGCTGGACTAGGTGATCTCTGGGGTCCTTCCCAACTCTAAATGCAATGGTTCTATAAAGAGTACAAATGAGGCACAGATGTTACCTTACAGAAAATTGGATTCCTAATTCCCAGTTCCTAATGCACTGACACACATAGATGACATCTGATAATTTAGTTGTTGTTGAATTGAGGCAGGAAGAAAAAAGATTCAATTTGGCATCCAAAATGTGCATTTCAGCCCTAGTTCTGATATTTCCTAGGCATATAGTCCTGGACAAGTCCCTTAATCTTGATGAGCCTGGTTTTGTCATATATTAAAAAAAAAAAAAAAAAAAGGGTAAATGAACTACCTCATTTAAGGTTACTGCAATGAAAGTACTTTTAAAATCTTAAAGCACACAGAAATGTACATTATTATTACATCACATCCCACAGTCTTAAACTTCAATATTATCAACAACCTCCTTGAAAGTTCAGGCTCACAACCTAATTCAAAGATATGCAACAAGAGGCAAAATACTCTGTGCCTCAGTTGTTCTGCCTGTAAAGGGATTCAGAAGAAAAGGCATTGTTTGGAGTGGGATGACTAAGATTCAAATCCTATATTGCTATTTATTAGCCATATGACTGAGAAAATCACTTCTGACCTTTCTGTATCCTTCTCTTGAAAAGGGAGCAGTTGGATCAGGATCTGTGATCTGTGGTCCTTGAACTCAGGATATTTTTTATATTTTGATAACTATATATCAATATAATTAGCTTCCTTTGTCATTCTATGCATTATATTTTATGCATTTAATTACATTATTCCATGAAGAAATCCACTGACATCACCAAATTGGCAAAGGATCCATATTACAAAATAGGCAAGAACCTCTAGACTAAATGGTCTCTAAGGTTCCTCCCACCTCAAATACTATGATCCTGTGAAATCAACTTGACTTTCTCTTCAAACTTCCCTTTTCCTCATATTTCTGCCAAATGCTAGTTTGTCTCCCTGGCTCCAGAAAGCATATTGGTGAGATATAGGAGAGGGAACTGTGGCTTTACAATTAAGAGCCCTGTATTCAAATCACATCTCTGATTCTTACTAAATCTTAACTAGGGGAAGTTAAGGGACTTATCTGAATCTAGATGATCCTTGACCATAAAGCTCTAAATCTATGATCAATCTATATTTTTTCAAAAGCCACCTCCAAGAATATGAAATCATAGGTATTAGAACAAAAATGCACCTGAAAGACCATCTACTCCAATGCTTTCATTTTTTTAGTGAGGAAAACTGAGGCCAGAAAGGTTAAATTACAAAGATAAATCAAGATTTGAATCCAGAATTTCCAAACACTGATCTCAGAAACTATCTTTTCTGGGATGAAATGTTTTGTCTTCCTTGAAAAAATAATAAAAAAAAAAAAAAGATTAAGTAGAAGGAAACATTAAGTCACCCAGTCTTAGCTTTTTAGACCTCAAGGAGAGAAGGAGCTATTCACGCCAAGATACCTGAGGTCAGCAGCTGATTGTGGTCTGTGTCTGTGAGTCCCAAAGGTGGAGCTGAGATTGGTGAATGCCTCCTTCCTGTTGCTAGAAAGCAGACACACATTAGCAGGGCAATAGAGAGCTGACCAGATGCTTCCCACATAGAAGGCTCACACTGGGAGATTGGTGCAGTATTCAGGGTTTCTCCTTCTCAGGAACAGAAGTTAAACTCAGCAGTAGCAGTTGCTACCAGCTCCCGTCAGCAGACCTGCCAACCAAGGACAGAGGCTTTGGAAAAGGAGAATGTGTATTTGATACCTGTCTCTCAATCTATGACCTGAGAGAACACCACAGTTGCAAGGACAGACAACCAAAGGACATTGAACATGCCCCCAAATGCATTTGAGATAAAGAAGAAATAGTATCACACATTTATTGGGAATCTGGTGAAGCATACAATGGGGAGAAAATGTGGTTTAGTGGAAAGAATAGTGGATTCAAAGCAGAAAGAGCTAAGTCTGAATCTCAGCATGAATATTTACTGTGAGATCTTGAACAAGTTATTCTCCAAGCCTCCGTTTCTCTACCAGTAAAATGGGATGAATAATAGTATCTCACACTACCTGCTTTCCAGGATAGGATTGTTGTGAGAAAAGGGCTTTTTAAACCTTATAGCATTATATAAATAGTAAATATAATTATCAGTTATTATTTTCATCATCTGCTTGATTTTTTGCCTCTTATCCCTCTAAACCTTACAACACAGTTTTGTTTTTTTTGGAATCCCCACCTACTGGCTCAATCTTGACCCATATTTTAGTATCAACTTCCTTCCAGGCAAAAAGAAACCAAAACTTAAAAAGCTGAAGAGAAGAGGAAGAGCAAGAGGAGGAGGAAAAGGAGGAGAAGGAGGAGGAAGAAGAAGAGAAGGAGGAAAAGAAGAAGGAAGGGAAGGAGAAAGAAGAGGAGAAGGAGAAGGAAAAGGAAAAGGAGGAGGAGGAAAGAAATGAAAGGGGAAAAGAAGGAGAGGAAAAGGAGGAGGAGGAAGAAGAGAAAGAAAGAAAGAAAGAAAGAAAGAAAGAAAGAAAGAAAGAAAGAAAGAAAGAAAGAAAGAAAGAAAGAAAGAGGGAGGAAGGAAAAAGAGAGGGAGGGTGGGAGGGAGGGAGGAAGAAAGGAAGGAAGGAAGGAAGGAAGGAAGGAAGGAAGGAAGGAAGGAAGGAAGGAAGGAAGGAAGGAAGGAAGGAAGGAAGGAAAGAAGGAAGGAAGGAAGGAAGGAAACCTGGAGAAGAAAAATTACTTGTCCAGTGTCATATAAACAGAATCAGTAACACAGTTTTTGAACCTGTCATTAGAGCTGAAAGCGATTTCAGAAATTATTGAGTCCTTTTACTTTATAGATGAAGAAACTGAGGCAGAAGGAAGTTACGTGATTTACTCAGGATCACAGAGTTAATAAGTATATGAAACAGGATTTTAACTCAGGTCTTTCTGACTCTAAATCCAGTGTTCTTTCCATTGTACCATCTGGTTCCCTCTTCTGAGTATATTATGTCATGCTGCCTCCACATATGTATATAAGAAGCATACATGCTCATGTCTAGTCAATGTACAATTATCATCCACTTTTTTTCCCCAACGTACTTAAGACCAATCTCTTTTACATTGCTGGGTATTTCACAGAGGAAGTTTTGCAGCACTCTGGAGGCCTATGCAATTACTGTATTACATATGCAAAATAAAGCATCTGGAGAACTCTCCTACCAAAAGGAGATTCTTCTTCTACTGAAACTGCTCAGAACATCCTTCATTACACTAGCAAATACCTAAGGGGAACAAATATTTCTTCTTTTTAAAAAAATGCCTTTTGATGTCAATACTGGACAGGTCTTGTTCATCCTGATCAAAGAGTCTTATATCATTTCAGCATATACGTGGATGGTGCCTTGTTTGAGGACAGACAGCCTTGAAGGCTGCTCTTGGTTATAATGAGTCAAGTGCTTTTTAAAAATCAATAAATAATAGGCACAAAGGGAACTGGTATTTGCTCCACCTCTTGGTCAACCACCCTAGTCATTATCAAAAATTGGCAGAAGGTTGTGCTTGGAGAGTACCTATTTTCCAAGGAACTCTAAGCACTTGGCAACATTTTTTGAGATAGCTAATTCATTTTCATATGCCACAAAATGTCACCTCCATATTTCGGATGCCCAGAGACTTCTTCCCAAGGTCACACAGCCACAGCCCTTAAGATTCCTAGTTTAGCTTTTTCAGGTGTATAGTGTTGTGTCCCTGCAAGATGACACTAAAAAAACGAAGACTTTTTAAAAATAAGCAAATACAACTTTTAATGATTTATATATATATATATATATATATATATATATATATATATATATATATAATATGCATATAATATATAAATAGATAGATATATAACTTGTATCTAATGGTAGTCATCTCTAGTGAAAAAAAGGAAAAATAAAAAGAAATTTACATGATTACTTCATTATATATTTAGAAGGAATAACAAGTTGGACAAAATAAATTGCATTTCCATGTGCAATCATCTTTTTTTTTCAATTCTACTATATTATAGAAATGCTTGTTTTATTTCATAAGTTAAAAATAAAATAAATAAAATGTTGAAATAAACAAAAAATATATGAAAAGGAACATTTTTGTCCTTCATAGTATTGTTTTTAGGAGGCCTTACACTTAATCCAAATATGCTGCTGTTACCCATATTGTAGGCAGACATATTGTATGAGAAAAGCCTTTAGGACCAGTTTGGAAACCAGTTTTCCCTGCTTTCCACTGGTGCTTGATTAAAAGAACTCCTCTGAAGTGAAGCCAAGATGGAGGGATAAAAGGAAGAAGTCCCGAGAGCTGCTCCATCCTCACCTCCCCAATCCTCCAAACAGATCTACAAAATGTACCAAACTAAATTTTCATCGGGAAATCCAAGAAAAAAAATTGTGGTGAATCATTTTTCCAGCTCAAATCAACATATGGAAGCAGACAGAGAAGTTTTTGGACACTAAGGACCGGTTCTGGACAAAAGTGCCTTGTGGATATTATCATTCCAGCACAGAGAAAACTGTGTAATCAGGACATAGACGTTCTCAGATCCCGCTGTTGTTGTTGTTGTTGAGTTGTGAATGATTTTGGGGTTTTCTTGGCAAAGATACTGGAGTAGCTTGCCCTAGTCATCTCCAGCTCATTTTTATTAAAGCTTTTTATTCACAAAACATATGCATGAATAATTTTTCAACACTGACCTTTGCAAATTTTCCTCTCCTTCCCCCATCCCCTCCCCTAGACGGCAGTTAACCTCATATATGTTAAACATGTTAAAATACAGGTTGAATCTAATATATGTATACATATTTATACAATTATCTTGTCCAGCTCATTTTACAGATGGGGCAACTGAGGCAAACAGAGCCAAACACCTAGTAAGTGTCTGAGTGTTTGAATTTGGGTCATCTTGACTCCAGGTCCAGCACTCTATCCGTTGTGCCATTTAATTGTGTCTAAACTGTGCAGGAAGAGGTACAAACTGGCAACTCACTACCCATTCTGAATCAAAAATCCAGGGTGGTCTGAAAAGCAGGCCTGTGCTTGGGGTGGTATTCCAAAATGAGGAGTGGTCATATGGGTCTAAGGCTCTGTACCTAGGACAAGGCAAATTCAGAAGCAAACAGCAGCTGTGTGGCTCTGATCCCAGAAATAAGTCTTAAATCCAGCTTCCAGCCCTGTCTGAAGCCTACAGTAGAATAAACTATGGAAGGAATCCCAGACCAAAGGGAAGCCTACAGCTCAGTTTTCAGGGTTTTTTTTTATTAAATCTTTTTATTTACAAAACAAATGCATGGGTAATTTTTCAACATTGACCCTTGCAAAACCTTCTGTTCCAACTTTTCCCCTCCTTCCCCCCATCCCCACCTCTAGATGGCAGGTAGTCCAATACATGTTAAATATGTCAAATTATAGGTTAAATCCAATATATGTATACATATTTATACAGTTATTTTGCTGCACAAGAAAGATCAGATCTATAAAGAAAAAATAACCTGAGAAGGAAAGCAAAAATGCAAGCATAATAGTAGAAAGAGTGAAAATGCTATGTATGGTCCATACTCAGTTCCCATAGTCCTCTCTCTGGGTGTAGATGCTCTCTTCATCACTGAACAATTGGAACTGGTTTGAATCATCTCATTGTTGAAGAGAGCCACGTCCATCAGAATTGATCATCCCATAGTGTTGTTGTTGCCATATATAATGATCTCCTGATTCCTGCAGCTCAATTTTAAACCAGCAGAACTTTCTAGCTAATTGATACTGGCTGGGACCAGCAGCAATCTACTGGGCTTCCAAGAGGGGAAGCCCACAGGTGTGTTGCTCAGATACAAATGCAGGTCAGGAACTTGTAGAGCTCATGAGGAATGAATCAGATCTTATCCCAGATTAGAACATTTGGGGAGCACTGAAAGCTTGTAGGTTTCTCAGATTAAGCTATCTCTGAGATCCTAGAATAATACAACATTTAATATTAAAAGGCAGGATGAGGCCAGACATTCTATCCAGAAGTATGCAAAGCCTGACACTAACATAAGTTCCAAATTCAGGAGGTAGACTGAAAGAATAAGTAATTTTTTAAATCTCCACATAAAAATTTGTTATGGTGATAGGGTTGTTCAAGATGTAAAACCAGAAGAAAAAACTTTAAAAATGTAACATGGGCTTTTTTCAAAGAATTTTAAGATGCTTTTATAAATGAGATAAGGGACTAGAAAAGGAGAGGAAATGTTGGAAAACAAATTAGCTCTGTGGAAGAAAGTATTGGAAAGAAAATTAATGACTTGGCATAAGAGATATAAGATCTTGCTCAAACAACAAACTTTCTGAAATTAGGATAGACCAAATAGAAGATAATAGTCCTAAGAGACACAAGAATTTTTTTAATAAGTCAGAAGATTAGAAAATAGGATAAAAGTAAGATATCTCATAGAAAAAACTGACTTGGAAAACAGATCCAGGAAAGAGAATTTAATAATTACTGGACTACTTGAAAGCCATCGTGGGATGAAGTAGGGAAAAGAGTCAAGACATCATAATTCAAGATACCATTAAAAGAGAACTACTCAAACTTTCTTAGACCCAGAAAGTAAAGCAGAAACAGAAAGAATCCATCAGTCACCTTCTGAAAAAAAAGAAAAGAAAACTGTCAGGAACATAATAAACAAAATTCAGAGCTTTCAAGTCAAAGAAAACATCCTGCAAGCCATCAGACACAATACATTCACGTTCTAACTTGAGCCAACTGATGTGCAGTGAAGTAAACAGAACCAGGAGAAAAATTTATACAGTGATGACAAGATGGAAAGAAAGATAAACAACAATGAAAGTCTTAAAATTTTTGATTAATGTAATGGCCAACTGAAGGACTCAGAATAAAGATGATGAGGGGGGAAGGAAGGGAAGGAAAGAGGGAGGGAAGAAGAGAAAGGGAGGGAGGGACAGATGGGAGGAAAGAGAGAGAGAGAGAGAGAGAGAGAGAGAGAGAGAGAGAGAGAGAGAGAGAGAGAGAGAGAGATGGATAATGTGGAAATTTATTTTTACTTGACTATACATGTTTATAACAAGAATTTTATTTCTCTTTCTTAATTGAGGAAGAGAGTAAAAGAGAAAGAGAAGGTAGAATTTTGCTGACTGAAAAAAAATTCCTCATCTTATTCACTGTATTGGCTTCCAAATAATAAATAGCCTTTGATTGTTTCCAAAAATAAAATCCACTTTCTAAGTGTTAGATATGTTCCCCCACAAGAAAGAGATACAGAAGAATATCTCATAAGCTCCAAAAACTGCTCCAAAAGAGGAGCAATGAAAAGACACTAAGTAGTGACATCTTCCTTGAAATAAAAAAGAGACACTAATTTTGACAGATAATCTTGACTCTGGAAAAAAAAAAGGAGAAAGTTGGTCCCATATGGGAATTGAGTGACATAATAGATAAGAGATCTAGATTCGGAATCAGGAAGGCTTGAGTCCAAAATCTGTTTCATAAACATACTAAGTCACTTACCCTATCCCTGACTCAGTTTCCCCATCTATAAAATAAGAGAAATTAAGGGTAATAATTATATCCTCTCCATATGATTTGTTATCAGGCTCAAAGATAATCACAACTGCAAAATACTTTGCCAACTTTAAAGCACTATATATAAATGCTGGTTATCATTATTATGGTTATTTGTATATTCCTAATGAATCACAAAATGGCAAATATCAGAACCAGAGAGGACTCTAATAGATCCCTTCCATCCGTGATAGGGAAAAAAGTCATTTTCCTGAAAATGCAGTAAAATTTTAAAAATACAATAAAAGCTCTCTACCCCAAACACTACAATAACACATTAAACCGTCTCTGGCACATCATTATGGACTTTTCTCTTGTGAAGGGACCATGTTCTATCTCTCTCATATTTTCTGAACAGAATAGGATAACATTAAAAATGCCTTTCTAGGCCACCTGTGGGAGCCCTTTTTTATCCATTAAAATTGTCACCCACAATTAGGCACAATTAGACAATATGACATAAGAAAGAACACTAGATTTGAACTCAGAGGACTTGAATTCAAATTCTAGGCTTTTTTTTTTTTTTTGATTTTGAGGAAGTCATTTGTCCATTTTATTTCAGTATATTATTTCCATCTCTAGATCCTACAATTCCACCATTCCATACAAATAATGATGATAACAATAAGAAGAACATTTATTTAAGCATTTCCTATGCACCAGGCACTGCGCTAAATACTTTATAACTATTTCAATTGATTCTCACAATAACCCTAGCAGGTAGGTGCTATTATTATCCCCATTTTACAGATGAGAAAACTAAGGGAAATAGCAGTTTAAATGACCTGCCCAGAGTTATGGCACTAATAATATGAGGTTGGATTTGAACTCAGGTCTTCCTAATTTCAGGCCAGGAGCTCTATTCTCCATACCACCTACCTACTATATTCCTTGATATAATTGAAGCTAAGAAAGATTGAGTCTTAGAATCTTCTAATCTAATTAGAATCTAATCTAATCTAATCACATCTTCTAAATAGATAAAAAGTTAAATCCAGATAGAGATGCAACAAACCAAATCAAAAAAAAAAAAAAAATCACAGACTCTCAAAGTTAGGACTTCAGAGGTGATTTAACCAAACTCATACCTTAATTTTCCTCTGTAACATCCCCAACACCCAGTCTTCAGTCTTTGCTTGAAAATCTCTAATGAGGTAATTTTCCCTCTCTCTCTTCCTTCCCCTCTCTCCGGTTCCTTCTCTCTTAAAAGAGTCACAGTATCCCTGAAAACACCGACTCCTGTTGGAATGAGAACCAAATTGACCAGGATTTGCTTGATCAATTGATTTATGCCCCCTCAGCTGAAGAAATCTTAAAGATAAGGGGCAGATAACAAGATAAATAGTTAAATCTTCAATGAGCTATAAAGAATTTACATTTTTTCTTCTTATGTAAAGAAATTTTTTGTTCAAACTCAAAGGATGTAAATAGTATCATTGCAAAGCAAAGTATCAGCCATATTTTTGCTGCTCTTTGAACGCTAAGAAATATTCCCTCTGAGGAGACATGTGATCCATCATGGCAGAGAAGAGAGTCAACCATGAAGAAGAATCTAGTCCTTGAATATGATCTTCACTTGGATGAAGAATGGCAGGATTCTTTCTTCTTTCCTCCTTCCCTATCAGTATCTATCTTGTAGCAGAAGGTGTTATACAATAGAAACCAGCAGGGAGGAGGCTCAGAATGAAGACAGAAGAATTTTAAGAAGTCAAGAAAAAAGACCCAGCCTTGGCCATTAGAAGCTGAGCTACGGAGATCTAGACCACAGAGCCCAGCTAAATGACTTGCCTAGCAAAGAATCTGTGGCCAGCAAGAAAAAGCATGAGAATACTACAAGAATAAAAAGAACATTTGATCCCTCTAGAACTAGAGTCCTGAATTTCCTAAGTATACATCCTTCTACTAGTGTGTTTCATATGCAAAAACCATTTTCTCAATGATGACAAATTTGTGGGAATGTGTGCCCTAGATTTATGAAGGGAATATATATATATATATATATATATATATATATATATATATATATATACTTTTATCAGTGCCATAGAAGGTCAGTAAACAATTGTGACTTCTGCCTCTATATTTAAGATAAACACACTTGAAAGGGTCATGTTTTAAGAGTGCAGAGCCACAGAGCATCTTGATTTGGGCAGTCACATCCCTGAGGACTCAATCTATGATTTCAAGCTAGCTGGAGCAAGGGTACAGAAGACAGTAAGATAAGTCATAGAACGTGGTCCATCTTGTGGACCTACTTTCTTTGTGATATTGCACGTGTTATTTTAGCTTCTTTGGTCCTCAGCTTCCCCATCTTGAAAACAAAGGCATTGAACTACCCTTCCAACTCTTAAAAATCTATGAACCTATGCATTGTTTATGCACACTGATCCCTTCTAACTCTTAAGAATTCATGAACCTCTACACTACAGACATAGAAATGGGTCTAGTCTGAACCTTCCCCAAAATATGCTTCTCCTTTCACAGCATCCTTAACAAGTAATCTAACCTCTATTTCAAGATATCCAGAAGTGCAGAATTCATCACCAATCCCCTCCCTCTCCAATCAGCTCATTCTACCAGTAAATAACCCTAATTGTTAGTTATAATGTAATTTCTATCTTATATCGAGCCAAAATCTGAAGTCCTACAGCTTCCACCAATTGGCTCTAGTTCTGCCTTCCAGAGCCAAACAGAACAAGTGAAATTTCTTGTGGCATCTTTCACAAACCTCTGGCAACTTCAAGTGAAAAAAAAAAACAACTTTGAGGATCTGGGTAAGTCACTCTGGCATAAAGCAAATAGCCAATCAATATCAACAAATAAACAGTCCCTGCCAGTTTCTATCGACAGTTCTGTTCCCAACCTTTGATGGTTTATCCTCACTAGGGGACACCGAGGGTGTTAACAGCAACAAAAAAGCAACCCACAATGACTATTAACCTTGGAAAGGAGCACACAGAGACCCATTTGTCGTTAAGCCAGGCTGCCCTGAGATAGCAGCGTCTGCTAAGCAAACAGCACTTTCTCACCACAGCCCTGAAGCCGATGCTGCATTGACAGTTAAGTAAACAAACCACCCATTGGGAAAAGATGGGTCCCCAGGGGCAGACGAGTTGGCGGGCAGCTGTCAGACAGGAGCTAGCTGCCTGCCTGAAGTGCAGCCAATGCACACGCTGACAGGTCACTAGGAACACAAAGAGCGATGGGTACTGATGGCACCGTCTTACTGTTGACTCATCATTAGTGTGGATCCATCTCTTAGCCAAAGCAGTTGATTTCTTCATTTCTCAAGCAACTTGATATACTCTTTGCCACTTTATAAAGACCATAAGACATCCAAAATGTCACCCCTATGTAGCAGACCCTAGCAAAGGTAGTGCTTCAGGAACAAGAAAGGGATGTGACATTTGCCAATCCCTTAAATGAAAGAATGAATTAATAAAAACAAATATATAAAAATATCATGCAAATGTATGCCTTAGTGTTTTCTGACTTCTGACTACCCCTAGAAAAGCTATTTTCTATCTATCTACCTATCTATCTAGGACTAGTAGGCAGAAACTGCAGAGAAAGGTCAGTTTAATATAAGGAAATAATTCAAGATGGAGCTGTCCAAAAATGAAATGGAATGGGACAGAGAGAGCTTCCTAAAACATACCCTCGAAATTAAAAATAATACTCCAAATGGTGTCTAATCTGGGCAAGATTTAGCAGGACAATTTGGACATGTCAAAAGTGAATGCCAAACGCAGTAGGTGTTCAACAAACAGTAAATAACATAGCAACAGACTGTCCCCAAGATAGTGGAGTGAAAGAAGACCAGTCAAGTTCTCTGAAAATTTTTCCAACAATGATTTTTAAGAGAGCACTAGACTGATAAATGATCAAGAAATCCAAGGAGAAATAGCAGTAAGTGCATTTTACTAGATGAAATTCCCCCAAAAAGATAGCCAGAGTTTGTAGGCAGGAGGGAAGGGATCTAGACAGAAAAGGTTTGTCCAGGAGGGTAGCTCATGAAAGCTTTCCACATCAAAGACCAGACATAAGCCAGGGAAGACTAAAGCATGAAGCCATGCACCAGAGGCAAGATGATGAGAACCTGGATCAGGATCCTGCCACAGATACCTGAAGTCTGTGGTTGTATAATTCTAACCCCAAACCACAATAAAGAAACTCATAGGGCTCAGAATTAAAAGACAATGATCAGAGCATACCCTGGTTCAGACTATTGCTGCACAGAAAATCACTGTCTATCCACATAGACAGCTCCCATATATATCACACTGACAGTGATTGTTGGCCAGTCACTTCTTCCTTGGAGAATATATCATTGATTACCTAAACCCCAGGTTATATAAATCAGTATCAAAGAAGGCCCCATCATTCCTTCCAGAAGTGTACAAAGTAAATATGTAAAAATGAGTAAACAGAAGAAAGTACTGATGATAAAGAAATATTATGGAACCAGAAAAGCTTAAGACACAAACTTAAAATAAGAGAATAACTTCAAATCATCTATAAGTAAAACTTTAAGTAAAATCACAAATTTTCCCCAAGCTCTACTAATATCTAAATAATAATAATTAATAAATATTATTTATATTTATGTACTAAACATAATAAATAAACAAAAATAAACAATTAATTAAAATAAATAATAAAACAAGAATTTGCATGCAATAGTAATATAAATAAAATGAGAGCTTTAGAGATAAGAATGGGGGAAATAACAGTTTGGTATAGGAGGTATAAAATCTTTCTTAAGTAACCAATATCTTGAAAATTAGATTAAACCAACTAGAGAACAATGGCTTAATAAAATAATATTAGAACAAAATAAAAGACTAAAAAGATCAGAACATTTAAGGTATCTCCTATAACAATTAACCTAGAAAACAGGTCATCAAAATGGATAATCAAAAGTATCACTGGACTACCTGAAAACTTCAACCATAAAAACCCAAGTTATTATAATTCAAGAAATTGTGAGTGAAAATTAACCAGATCTATTAGGAGCAGAAATAAAAGTAAAAATAAAAAATACTCCGAGTCACTTCCTGAGAGAAATCTTCAAATCAAAACTTCCAGTCACATCATAGCTAAAATCCAGAGCTTCCATGTCAAAGAAAAAATATTATAAGAAACCAGAAAGAAAGAGTTCAAATATCAAGGCAATCAGAATTATATAAAACCTGAAAGCTATCACTATAAAAAAGAGAAAAGCTTGGAATATAATGTTCCAAAAGGCAAAAGATAAAGGGTAACAACCAAGAACACAGTACCTAGCAAAGGTAAATACAGTCTTACAGGGGGAAAATGAACCTTTACTGAAATGTAAGGTTTTCAAGTATTCTTGATAAATAGACACCAAAACTGAACAGATACTTTGAAATAGAAGAAGAGTTGAGAGAAAAACAGAAAAGTAAATACACTTGAGCAATTGAAAAGGACTTCATGATAATGAAAATTTTTTATTCTAATAAAGGAAAGATATGCCCTTTCAGAATACTAATGACTTCAGAAGTAATGGAGTAAATAAAACAGATGATCTGGAAGCAGTTTTATATACTTTTGCTATCTTAAGAGAAAAAAAAGGGAAGAAAAATGGAATACACTAGAGAAAAGGATTAAGGGAATGAGATTTACTATTTCACATAACTGGATGCATTAGAAGAAGACAATACAAACATGGAGGAATGGGCTATATATTAATGGACTCACTTTCATCTGAATCATACAAAGATGAATTAAATACAGAGAGGGGAGAGGGGGAGGGAGAAAGAGACAGAGAGACAGAGATAGAGACAAAGACAGAGATAAATGCCTCTACTAAAAGGTTGATGTTAAAACGTGGTAAATTCACCAGTGAATCAAAGGTGAAGGAATGGAAAATCAGAACAAAAGAAAAATAATATTTAAAATAAATAACAGTAGCAGAAATTAACTTTTTGGCTAACTCTCTCAATATTTGCAAAGGACTTTTACATTATATCATGTCATAAATTCTGAGTCTTAGAACAGGAAGATATTTTTAGGTCAGTCATCTAAGCCAACCTTCTAACCAATACCACACCCCTTTACTTGAACCACTCCAGTCACAGGAAGCCCATGAATTTCATTGTTAGCTTTAATTCTTAGAAAGCTCTATCTTCCAGATATTGAGTTGAAATCTGCCTCCCTATAATTTTTATTCACTGATACCTACTCTGTAGGCTCAAACAAAACAATCTAATCTCTCTTCCACATAACAGCCACCCAAATACTTGAAAGCACTGAACATAACTCCTAACTTTTCCCCAAGTTTCTTCAATCATTCATCATATACTATTGTTTCTAATCCCCTCACCATCATGATCACTGTCCTCTGGACATTGGAGACTTTGGATAGCTCCGGTTTGTCAATAAACCTCCTAAAATGTGACTGAGAACTGAATGCAATTCTCCAGATGAGGGCTGATCTGTACAGAAAAGATTGTGACTGTCTTTTCTCCTACTCTGGATAATAAATTTTTGCTATGCCTTTCTACATTATAACAATAACCCTCATACCATTCCTTTTGTAAAGCAATTATTATCACACCTATATTATAAATGAGTAAACAAAGGATTAGTCAAGTGCCATTGTCTTAGCCCTAGGTTACAGGGTTTAGAAATGGCATAAGTAAAATTCTATTTCATGCTTTCCAAACATCTCTGGGCTTCAGTTTTTGCATCCATAAAACGAGGAATTTGGATTAAATGACATCTAAGGTATTTTCCAACTCTAAATTTAGGATCCTGTGATCCCATAAACTCCCCAACCATGACCTTCTCCATTACGTCAGGCTTAATATTTACTACTCTTCACTGGATAAAAATTTTATTCTGAGACAGGAAAATAACAATTCCATATAGATTATAAGAGAGTCTTGGGTGTGTTTCTTGCTAACTCCTTTAGGAAACCATAATAAATACCCGTTACCTGAACTTTTTCCTCCCATAAAGTCAGTTTCTTTCTAGAAAGAAGTTTGATGCTTATTTGCAAAGTCCACTGATTGGAATAAAAGTCAAATTTTCATTCTCTTGGCAATCTAGCCCTTGAAGTTACTGCCTATAGATTTAAACAATTCTTTGACAAAGCGCCAACGAATTATGTGCTTATGAATGATGACTAATTTTTTTTTCTCAAGTAAAATGTATTTTACAAAAGGAATAGTTTTTTTTTCCTTCCAATATTGGCCCCTTCTGAGCAATCCTGAGTTAGCAGTAATGCCCATACCTAAAATGGGAATGGATGACCAACTAATAACGGTCAAATGTCTTCAGTTAGTTCCTGCATTCATTATGCTTCCATATATATATCATACATATATCATATCATATACCATATCTATAAAATATAAAAATTCCTAGTTTCAACACACAGTTCTATTGCATGTTGGAAATAGTTAAACCACCTCCCATGAAGTACCACCCACATCACAGCTGGTATAAGGGTACCACTTATAGAATCATAGGTTTAACATTGGGTGAGAGCTTAGAAATCATCTGTTCCAACTCCCTACCCCATGAACCACCTTGCCACCTAAATACCTCTTATTTTCTTTTCTCTTACTCCTCTAGAATTCTTTAATCTTTTAGCTATATCTGACTGTCTCTGACCAAATGGCATCCTTCATTAATAGTAATCTATTCTAGACTTAGAGAAACCATTAATTATTCCTTTTTCAAATTTTGCATCTTTCAAATAGATGCTAATGCTGATTTCTTATACTCAGCTTGTCTATAAGATCTCTCTTCCTGAGGTAATCGAAAAGTTCCCTACTGATACTGATATGTAAGAAAAGGCCTGGAGAACACAATCACTACCTCAAGATGTGCAAGGTTCTCATGTGAAAGGGGGAGAAAAATTATTTTGCTTGGCCCCAGAGAATAGAATTATTTCTAATAGGTTGGATACAACCAAGAGGAAGATATTGACTCAATGTAAAGAAAAACTTCCTAAAATTAGAGCTGCCTAAAAGTGTAAGAGGCTACCTAAGGAGGTAGTAATTTCTCTTTCACTAAAGGTCATCAAGATATCTTAGGATATTGTTATAAGTGTCACTGCTTCTTTAAGAATTGAACTAAAACATTGAGGTTTCTTTTGACCCTGAAATTCTGATTGTACAACATGTACAGCCTACTCAAGCTCAATGGGAAGGATATTTCTGGCCAATTATCACAATAATTGTTAGTCATACTACTAATTCATTTTAAGCTTGCAAACCACAAAATTCTAGGTTCTCCCACTGATATTATTCTATATCTATACCTCTACCATTCTCCACAACTGCAATTGATTTTTTTAACCAAAGTCAAAGACTTTGCATTTATTCCTATTAAATCTTATCTTATTAATCTTAGAATATCATTCTAACTTGTTTAGGTCTTTTTTGAATACTGATTAAGCTATAGAGTGCATTCATTTTATCTCTTAGCTTGATATCATCCAAATATTTGATAAATCACTCAAATCTCAAGTTAAAAAAATGTTGATAACAAGAGAACCAAGAACTAATCACAGGGGTATTCATCAGTTGTCTCCTTCCAGGTTAATAATGGTGATCCATTAATAACTTAGTCGTTGAATGCAACTACAGACCTAGACTATCCAACTCCCATCTCTCTATCCTATCCACAAGGATAGCATAAGAAACCTGGACAAATGACTTGTTGAAGTCTGGGTATGTCATTCTCCTGATCTATGAGTCTGAAAATATGGAGAATGAGGCTGGTCTGTTATGAATTGTTTTTATGAATTCACAATAATTATTTCCCTTTTCCAGGGAAAAGAACCATAGAACTCAAATGGCTTACCTATTTGCAAACCCACAAAAGGGCCTTCTATTAATGTGGAATAATAATAAGAAAGCAACTAAAATATCATAAATAATGAAAAAAGTCCCACATAAACCAAAATATTTACAAAGCATCACTTCTGTAATGGCAAAAATATTGGAAACAATTAATTGGGAAATGGTCAAATATCCTGAAGGACATCAATATTATGGCATATTATTGTACAGAAAGAAATGACAAGTAGAGGAATACAAACAAGCATGGAAAGACTCATATGAACTGATACAAAGTGAAGTAAACAGAACCAGAAAAACAATATACAAAGCAAAGAACAATATCCATAAAACAATCCAAATTGAATTCTTCAAATTTATCATGACCAAGGTCAGCCCCAAAGAAGAGACATGAGAATATACTTCTCTTCCTTTTTTCAGAGGTGAAGGGTCTATGGATATGAACACTACCTATAGTGTCAAACTTTGTTGATACATTGGGAGAGTTTTTTCTCTTTTTTATTTATAGATCTGAAAGACTGGTCATTGGGGAAAAGATAGATCTTTGGGGGAAACAAGTGATATAAAAACAAACTACATCAACAACTTTTAAAGTAATCCATATCCCTCTTATGACAAGTTTTTAAGGTCCAAAAGAAAATAAATATAACCTGTATTTTTCCTATGTTTTGAATACCCTGCCCTCTTGAATTGCTAATCTATCTTCTAAAGTCCAAGCACCAAACCCACTTTTCAAAGAATATTTTTCTAAGACTTTACCTCCTAATAAATACCAATATTTGCCTCCTTGAAGAAAGTAATAAGTTTCATTGACAAGAATACTTGTGATCAGAACTATTGGGTTCAATGTCTTTTTCTTTTTTCTTTTCCTTCCTTCCTTTTCTCTTTCTTTCTTTCTTTCTTTTTTCTTTTTTTCTTCCTTTCCTTTCCTCCCTCCCTTCCTTCCTTTCTTCCTTCCTTCCTTCCTTCCTTTTTCTGAGGCAATTGGGGTTAAGTGACTTGTGCAGGATCACACAATTAGGAAGTGTTAAGTGTCTGAGGCTAGATTTGAACTCAGGTGGTGCTGACTACAGGGCGGGTAACCACTGTACCATCTACCTGCTTCTTCAACATCTTTTTCTGGAAATCTTTTCTCCCTTTCTAGGGTTCTCACAAAGTTCCCCTTAGGAAGTATAGCTTTCTGCTAGGTTCTTATGGAGCAGTCTTTTTTATGTGTCTCTAATTTGGTTTTGTCCCTCATATAGACCTTGCCTTCACCTACTCCATTTCTGAGGACATAGTACTAGAATACCCTTAGGAAATCCAAATTTTCTAGATCTTTCCAAATCTACAAGTTCTGGACATTTCTGCTCTGTCAAGCTACATATATTTCAATACAACTTTTTGCCATGCAGTAATACTGCTCTGAATTAAAAATTTAAGCACTATACTACACCACCAAAGAGGAATGGTGAAAATATATTGCATTTTCTTGCCATCAAAAAAAAAAAAAAAGTATTTCAATTTAGAGCCTTAATGGGGTTGGGCTGGTACTGGGTTTAGCTACTGGGAACAAACAGGAAGTATTTATTGAAAAAAAATTACTGTTAAGTGCCTAAGATTTAAAATGGACAACATTTGGAATTTCAGATCATTATATTGCTAAGATTTAGATAATGTGAAGTGAAGAAAATAGTGCAGTGGGGAGGAAGCTTATATAAGAACTGAAAAAGTACAGAACAGTCAGAAGTAATGGAGTAGGATAGAAGATCGAGATAAGGATGATCAACAATTTGGAACTATGCTCAAAGGTATCAAACTGTGCATACCCTTTGATCCAGCACTGTTTTTACTGGGCTTATATCCCAAAGAGATGTTAAAGGAGGGAAATAGACCCACGTGTGCAAAAATGTCTGTGGCAGCCCTTTTTGTAGTGGCTAGAAACTGGAAACTGAGTGGATGCCCCTCAGTTGGAGAATGGCTGAATAAGTTATGGCATGTGAATATTATGGAATATTATTGTTCTGAAAGAAATGATCAGTAGGATGATTTCAGAAAGGCCTGGAGAGACTTACATGAACTGATGCTAAGTGAAATGAGCAGAACCAGGAGATCATTATACATGGCAACAAGAAGACTATACAATGATCAATTCTGATGGACATGGATCCTTTCAACAATGAGATCCTTCAAACCAGTTCCAATAGACTTGTGATAGAGAGAGTCATCTACACCCAGAGAAAGGACTGTGGGAGCTAAATATAGTTTACAACATAACATTTTCACTTTTTGTTGTTATTTGCTTGCATTTTATTTTCTTTCTCATTTTTTTCTGCTTTGATTTGATTTTTCTTGTGCAACAAGATAACTGTGCAAATATGCATGTATATATTGATATATTGTTGATATATGTTGATGTATATGTTGATATATATATCAACATATATTTCTACCATGTATAGGACTACTTGCCATCTATGAGAGGGGGAAGGGGGGAAAATTGGAACACAAGGTATTGCAAGGGTTAATGTTGAAGAATTATCTATCCCTATGTTTTGAAAAAAAATTTTAAAAAAAAGGAAAAAAAGAAACAAGGATGTTGAAAGTCAGCCTTTATTTTTGAAGAGGACCAATGAATGGCACCAAAAGGCCATGGACAACCTCTTTAAAAGGATACCAAACATCTACTGGGACATGCCCAATAACGTCACATCTTAAGGAGGACAGATGCTTAAGTCTGATCCATTAGGGAAGAATTCATTGACTCAAATTGGATCAATCATGAATAAGTTGGCTTGGATAGGACCAAGTCTTTGAATTAAGCCTAAATTAATAGAAAGATTTGTCCATAAATTCAGACCTTTTCTTTGCGTTTTCTTCTTTCCTGAGCATTGATCATGGTCAAAACATTACCTGTATCTTGACAACTTGTAAAGTAGCTGAGGATTCTATTACCCACATCTGGGGAGATCTAGACAAGAGCTATATTTGAGCTACATTTTGAAATTTCCTTAAGGCAACTAGAAATAAGGATAATATGAGGCAAATAGCAATGGGGAGAAGGAAGGTGAGGGGGTAGCATCTACAAGACTGTTTTTAAAGCCCAGAGCCTGAAGGTACTAGAGCATAGCTTACACATTGACCTCAAGCTCCCTTGTATTATTTGTATACTTGACCTTCTCCCCTCCCCTTATTACGCCTTATTAGATGATTGTAAGATTTTTGAGAACAGGTCTGTGTTGCATCTTTCTTTAAATTCCCAACATTGCAAAGTGAGAAGAACCAGGAGAATACTGCACATAGTTATAGCAACATCATTCAATGATCATTTTTGATAGACTTAGCCCTTCTCAGCGGCATAATAATCTAAGGCAATTCCAGAGGACTAATGGTGGAAAATACTATCCACAACCAGAGAAAGAAGCATAGAGAGAGTCTGAATGTAGATCAAAGCATAGTATTTTCACTTTTTTCTCATGGTTTTCCTTTTTGCTCTCATTCTTCTTTCACAACATGACTAATATGGAAATCTGTTTAATATGATTGTACATGTATAACCTATATCAGATTGTTGTCATCTTAGGTAGAGGGTAGGGGAGAGAATGAGGAGAGAAAACAGATTTTTGGAATTCAAAATCTTACAAAAGTGAATGTTGAAAACAAAAAGAAATTGTGGTAACAAAAAAAAAAAGTAAATTCCCAACACTGCACTGAGATTTACTTTATGGTAGGTGCTTAATAAAAGTTTGCTGAATCAAAAAGAGGAAACATCCCTACTTCCATATCCCTTCATCTCAGAAACACTGCTTTAAAAGGGATGTTGGGGGGGAAATGCATTGAAAATTTCTGACATCCTAACCAGACATAGCAGCCTGCCAAAGGAATGTCACCAATTAAGTATCAATTGATATAATTCTTTCTTAGAGACCTCCTATAAAACTTGTGAAAACACAGGTTCCCCCTCACTACAGAAAATAGCCAGATATAAAAACCGTAAGAAAGATATCACCCAAATGGCCACCAAGGAAAAAAGGGAACCCCAAAGCCATGGCAAAACATTTTAAAATCGTTTTAAACTAAGTCTGCTGCTAAAAATCCAAGATACTAAAGGGCTGGCCCCATCCATAGATACCGAGTATGATTTATTTAAAATGTGTTCCTTACCCAGAGGTCTTTGGGCGTGTGTTCAAAACCACAAATGCCGTACAACAATGAAACTCGATCCAGCTGGGAGAAGTTACCATTGCAGGAGATTGTGAGGGGAGATTGAACTTTTTGCTTCTGGCAGATTTAACTATGTAGCCCTAAGCATGCGCACTTCCCATCCTGTCCTACTGGGTCCCATCACAGAGACAAATAGAATCAGGGCTGGAAGCTACCTCAGAAATGGACCAATGTAACTCTCATTTTACATATGAGGTGAAAAGAGTCCAGAGAAGGAAGGTTACCCAGCAAGCTAAACACAGCTAAATCTTAATTCCCAATTCAGTTTCCTGCTCCCATATATGTGGCAAGGCAAGATTGTAGATACATAGTCACCCATTACTATAAGAAATCCTATGTCACCAATTTGCCAATTTTAGTACTATTCTGAGACCCTGAAGGTGGGGAGGGGTAGTGGGGAGAGGAGAAGTGATGAAGGAGAAGAAAAAAAGGAAAAAGAATACACGATTCTCCCAGCATACTTATTGCATATACCTCCTTCCTAAACCCTACTGGTAAAATGAGGCATTTGGACTAGCTGACTTCTGAGCTTATTTTCAGCTAAATTCCTATGAAATTCCCCTTCTTCACACCTGAGGCTAAATCCCAATTGCTTTTGTCTGGACAAATATTTCTGTGTGCAAAAGGGACTATTTTTTGGTTGGTTTAGCAGTTCTCTTGGAAATCATCTGTTAAAGGGGCATAATATTTGTATGCCCTCCCTCAGAGGAGTGAGGGAAAGTTCTGATGCGGTCATATTTTTAAAAAATGCTAAGTAAACTTTAAAGTATTCTCCTAGAGGCAATATGGTCTAGAGTAGATCTGAGATGAAACCCTGTTTTTCACTCTCTTACTCTCTGCATGAATCTGAGTCTTGGTTTCCAGTTCCATAAAACTGGGGATAATACCTGTAGTATCTTATCTGCCTCATAGTTGTGAAGGTAGTTCAAATAAGATGATGGAAGTAAAGTCCTCTGTAAATCTTCCAGTACAATGGAAATGTCAGCTATTATTGACTAGGTAAACATTCACTACTATTAAGCTGTCTTAATTGGTTTTGAGCTCACAACTGAGGCTATAGATTTTGATTCTCATACCTGTAAGCCTGCAATCAAATGCAGCAGCCTGGGCCAAAAGCATCTCCAAAGACTCAGATTAAAAGTGTCACCTAGAGGCAGAGGATTTAGGTCTGAGCCCCAAGTCACAGTCCCAAGCAACTCCCTAAGGAATCATGGAAACCCACAGTGAGACCACATGTTACCCTCACTCTTTTATGGGAGGAAGTGAGAAAACCTTAGGGGAAGATAGGACACAAGTCTCAGATCTCAACAAATAGTCCACCCATTCATGGAGGTCCCATGATCTTACCCAAATTATCTGTTCCCATTCTAGAACTCTGGGCTTCTGATTGGTGAGCATTCCCACTTCTAGTCCCAATTCAGACCTTCTATATGCTATTCCCCTCTATCTTCAAGGGATACTACCATATCCTTCCCCTGCCCCAATTCCAACTCTACTTCAAAGAATAGTAATCAAATCAACACTACCATTCCTAGAAAAAAACATGTTAATCGTTTCTCTATTATCCCACTCATCACACATCTCAGTGGCTTTCTGGACTAAAATACTCCTCCTTAGCCACTAGTCCCCTATATTATTATCTTCCCTTCTTAAAACATAAGCTCCTTGAGGATAGGGATTATCTTACTTTTAAAATTTCCATCTCTTGTGCTTAGCACAGGACCTAATACATAATAAATCCTTAATAATTGCTTTTTCATTTGTTCCTTAATTTTCTCTGCTCTACCTAGGCCATTTAAAAGTGATCACGAAATCACTAAGGGTAAATCTCACTCCTAGGGATGATTAGCTCTCTCAATGATTGGAAACCAATGCCCCTGTGGCCTTGAAGCCCATAAAGTATACAAGAAACAAAGAACATTCAGATAATCAAAGATGTTTTTTCCCCAGGTAACATGGCACAAAAAGCATACTCTGAACTGCTATATACAGCTAGCCCAACAAAGGAGCTGGTGGTGATCTCGAAGTCTGACTGACAGGCAAACAGTCCAGAAGAGCAAGATGAATAAGAGAAGGAGAACTTAGAAGTTCCTTTTACAGGGAAGTCTACTCTTTTCAAGTCAGGTCAATAGGGCAACAATTGACTTCAAGACTACCAGATTTTTACAGGACTGGATAATAAGATAATATCTATCTGTTGCAGCACCATCTCTTACATCCATCATTTACTCTCCATCCCTAAGGCCCCAACTCTCAGTCAAGTGCTCATCACTTCTTGCCTGTACTACTACAGTAGCCCTGTCACTGATGTCCCTATAGCCTCCTCTCTTTCTACAATAAAAATCAGTCCCTCTAACACCTAGGGCCAATCTCATTACTGCCCAAAGCTCTACAGCGGCCCTTCACTATCTATACAATAAAGGCTAAACTCACAAAATGGCATCTAAGTCACTCTATGGTTTGGCTCCAGTCTATTTTTCTAGCCCTACGTACCTTCACCTTCCCTCTGAGTCAGTCATATACCTTGATATCTGAGTATTCCTTAAGCTATCCTTCCCTTATATCTCTCAAAAACTTATACATATATATATATCATATACTCATACTCTTATATTCTCATAATTCTCAAAGCCTGGGACACTCTTCCCTATCATTTCCACTGATTGAAATCCGACTTATTATTCAAGGCTTAGCACAAATGCTTCCCTGATTTCCCTCAAATATGCATTCTCAAGGCTCTTCCAGTTTTTTGGAATACATCTCCAAATGTGTTTTTCTCATACTGCTTTAAACCCTAGTTAATTATATAACTGTCCACGCTCTTAGTATACTAGAATCCTCATGGAAGCACACGAGTCTTCCACAGGACAATAGCAGCTGCCTCTAATGGAACAGACCCTGCAGCCCCTCAGAGCATCTAAACCCAAGCTCCCACTCCTAGTCAAGAGAATTCTCCTGATAAAGTTTGCAAGAGCATCATACAAAGGCAAGACTTGAGAATATTAGAGCTGGAAGGAATCTTGGAGATCATTCAGCTGACCCTACTTTTGTCTTACAAAAGAAACAGGTTCAAAAAGGTGACAGACTGCCTACAGTTACACAGCTCATGGAAGCAGAGCCAGGACTAGTACCCAGGCCTCCTGTAGCTCATTCCTGTGTGCTTACCAATGTACCACAAGTAATTATCATCATCATCATCATTATCACTTAGTAGTGTAAGAAAAGCATTTTGAAAATCTTAAAGTATTGTTTTTCAGTCATTTCAGTTGTGTCTAGGCTTTTCTTGGCACAGATAATGGAATGCTTTGCAATTTTCTTCTCCAGCTTATTTTATAGTTGAGGAAAATGAAGTAAACAGGATTAAGTGACTTAACTAAGGTCACATAGCTTGTAAATATCTGAGGCTGGATTCAAACTCAGGTCCCCCTGATTCCAGGACCTCTAGCTGTCTAAATCTTAAGGAGAAGTTATATTTGTTATCATCACCATCTTCCACTAAGCCCAAGAAACCTAGGCGGGCTGTGGTGGTAGAGTGGAGAGGACAGGAGAGAAAGGGAAATCCAACAGCATGCCAAGTTTATAGGCCAGGTAAATTTTCTGCTGACCTTTTTATCTATTGCTCCTTAATCCTAAATGTCTCCTCTTTCTCTCTGTATTTGAGAAGAGAATCTGCATCTGTTTATATTTCCTGAGATAAAATAGGAAGAAGAATCTTCTTTGGCTGACGGTACTAAAACAGAAAAGAAAAAACACATTTTTATAAAAATATGTCTGCTTATGAACTTGGAGAATGGACACAGATGCCATTGTTCAGCCCTTTGCCAGTTCTTGCAAGCTGGTAATAATCTCTCCAAAAGAATATTTACAATGGAGACACTGAGTCCCTGAGAAAGAGACTGCACCACTGGGCCCATGTGCACCTTACATCTGTTCTCCGTCAGTCGCGGGATTTGATTCAAACCCCAGAACAATGCTCTCTCTGCAGTTTTCTTCTTGACCCAACAATAGCTTGATACAGGGTGTGATTCAAGAGGCAAGGAGGAGACACCCAAAGCAAGATGAGATGCAGTCTAAGTCTGTGGAAAACATCCCCTGTCCAGGATTTAGACATGGAGTGCATTTGCAAACACATTACTGATCTTAATCACACACACACACACACACACACACACACACACACACACACACACACACCAGCCCCCTCCAGGATAACAAAATCTGCTTGTAATGAAAAAGGCCCTGCAGCTTCACCACGGCCTGAAACAAAAGCTTTGGCTGGAATGTTTCAAGAGGGCTTCCTAAGTGTCAGGGCCTTCAACCTCCCCAGATGTGTGCACAGATTCACACAATTAGATCTCAGCTTCCAGACCTTTTGCATGTCTAAAAGGAAGGAAATTAACACAAACCCACTCTAGGAAGAATCACAGAAAATCTAAGGGTGTCAGAATTGGAAGGACAATCTTAGAACATTGACAAGATATGATCAGAGCAAGAAGAGATACCGGGTGTGTTCTCTTTTTTTAATTTAATTTAATTTTTTATTAAATTTATTTTATTTGAAAAAAATAGAATAAGAAAAAAGAAAAACAGAAAAGAAATACAAAGCAAAATAAAGCAAAACAAAAGAGAATGTTGTCATGTGCCCAACAGAATTTCAGGGAGGATTCAAAATATATAACAACAAATTGCTACTTCAAGAAAGTAGATAGATAGATAGATAGATATAGACAGACATAGATATGTTATATATATTATGTGTGTGTATGTGTGTGTGTGTGTGTGAAGAAATTATATTCATAAATGTCCACTTTTTCTTCACTTCCTTATAAATTGTTCTTTGGTTCTCTGCATATTTAATTACTTTATTACTACTAAAGTAATTACTTAATTACTTTATTCTTTTTCCCTCTTTCATCCCAAGCAAGCTACAGTTAACAAAAAGATATATTTATGTATACAGAAATGTATAAATACATATATTTATGTATACATCTATATATATACATACACACACATAACTCACATACACACATATCTTTCCTATTTCTGCTGACTCTTTAATTAAATTCTGCTTCCTAACTTACCTTACTATTACTTCACCTCCTCCCACCCAAAGATCCCTCCCTTGTCTTCTTCCCTTGCTCTTTGCTTCCTCATCCGCCCATCCTCCTAGAAATTATAAATCATTTCCATTCCTAGTCTGCAGGCCATGGTGAGGAACCCCTTTTCTATTGAGGACCACCAACTCAATGAAGAATATCTGGAGAACCAAACAGAAGAGAATTTTAAAATGTGTATATTCAGTACCTTAAAGACCTTGATATGGCCTATCTATCTCACCAGCACAGAAGGCAGCCTGAATAAACCTTCATAATATTTATAATAATAGTTGGCATTATATATGTACATATGTGAATGTATATACATACATATGTATATATAAACATTTGTTTTACATACATATGTATTATGTGTGTGTGTGTATATATATCTATCAGCTAGCATTTATTGCTTTAAGGTTGGCAATGAACTTTACAAATGTTACATCATTTGAGCCTCACAACAATTCTAAGCGATAGATTGTATCACTACACACATTTTGAGAGAATAGAAAGCTTGAGCAAAGAAGGGACTTGCCTAGGGTTACATGGCTAATAAATACCTAGGATAGGCTTGAACTCAGGGTTGAAATGACTTCAAGCCCAATGCTCTATCTACCATGGTACCTAGCTGCTCAATTCTAAGAAATGACATGGCCCAAAAAATCACCACCTGCTGGTAAGTTCACTATGCTTGGTTTGGCAGACCCTCAGATACGCAATCTGTTACTAGCACCATATATGTTTTTTCCAACTTGCAGGAACCTATGCAGAGGTTTAACAAGGGCAGGGCCACTGGACCTTGTCTCCAAAGTACCATCACTTAAATAGCACTTCTATTTATTCAACCATAGAAATAACTTGACTTAATACCTAGTTCACAAGAATAATTAGTAAAAATTCTTCCTTTCCTTGACAGCTGAACACCAGGTGAAATCTTTCCTGTTCACAACTTTCCTCTGTTCCCCAACCATGACATTCATCTTTCCATCAACAGAGCAGTGTCTGCATTCTATCACTTCCATGGGGCTTTGTGTCCTAAAATCTAAGAGTTCTCCTTGAAGTTTACTTCACCCAGCATTCCCCCAACAATTGCATTTGTCTTTAAAAATGGATTTGAAGAATTGCAAGTAACAGTTTTGGACCTGCCAGAGGATGTGTTCCATATGGCATCCCAGAGTCCTCCACAATGCCATGGTCGGTAGTGGAAGAGTGCTTTGATGGATGGAAAAGTACACAATCAAATAGTGTGTTTCTGTGTGTGTGTGTGTGTGTGTGTGTATGTGTGTGTAAGAGAGAGGAGAAAGAGAGAAATTGCTTAACACAACAATTCTGTAAATTTAAAAAAAAGGAAAATGGAAACTTGATTCAATTAATATAATAAATTTTATCCTTTTCTATATTATGGTCAATTCAACAAGGGAAATAGAGAGTTTGGGATATTAGCATTTGGTAAGAAACCAAAAGAGAGAAAACTTGGCAATGTTTCCTGGGGACCCAAGTCCAGCAGGGGAGATACCTGTACCATCACTGGGAAAAAGTAAAAACTATATCCCTTAAGAACAGAAATTTTTCCTTAACAATTCCAATTCAATTAAATGAGGAAGATAGATAGGAAAAGGAGGTGTTGTAGAGAGTAGAGAGAGAGGACAATGAATGAAGGTTCTAAGAAAGTGAGAAGACAAGTGAAGAGACAAAGAGTTAGTAGATTCTTTTGTAAAAAGCTTTGCTACTATTCACCTAAACCATGGATATCTGGGTAAATATATCATAGATTGTTACCACTGTCCTTTAACATCCTGTGTCTCTCTCTACCACTTTAAGAATCTCCTATATCCTGGAAAACATCTTGTCATCTTTTATGTCAAAACTGCAAAGTCTTTAAAATATGGGTTTGTGTTCATTTTCCCATGAAATTTTAGACATCCTATTTAAGTATATAGGAATGCTTTACATTGATACTTCAATAAATCTGTGCAAGGAATCCCTCCATTAGTACAGATTGCAACCCATCCATGTCTTCTCATATTGCAGGACTCTTGTCTACATCTTCTCTAAATCCTCAACTTTGGGAGCCATCTAACATGCTGGAGGCTTTCCTTTAGATTTCTTTTTACCATTACTTAGATACTAATCGAGTAGATAAGCTATTTATCAGTTAGCCCTGGCTCTTGTATAAGTCATCCCAAAACCATCACATCTCCTTTTCCAGTCATGATGAAAGAAATACCTTGATTTCAGAAATTTATTTTTAGAACTTTACAGGTTTTGGTCAATTTACCAGCTATGCCTGGAAATTCCTTTACAGTCAAAAAACTGTCAAGATGCTTTATCTTTCCTCTCTGAGAGACAAGATTTGATACATCCCACAATGCCTAAAGGTTAAATTTGGAGTCACATTTATTTCATTGTTCTAGACATTTTTCTCCCAATAAAACAAAATATAACAAATAAAAATATTTTTTAAAAAAATCCCTTTCTTGTCTAACTAGACTCTAATGAAAGTAAGCTATAGCGAAAACAAGAATTATCAGGTTAGGTCTTATACACAGCTAACTTCTAAGGGAACTTGTCCTCCAGGCTTCAGGATTGCAACCCCAAAACAAAACAATATCCCTTCCTCTGGGGTTTGTCATAGGCTCCAGTGAAATGCTATCCCAGAGGTCCCCACCACTGCCTTTGGCAGATCCCATACAATATCCAAGTGCCAATCCCAAACACAGTCAGAATGGCTGCAAATCGTCAGGCAAATACAGACAACCACCAGCTGCACTAAACTCTCCTATTCCACAGCCACAGGGGGCTGATCTGCTCTTTCCAGCCTCAGGAAAAAACTTTTACTCTTAAGGAACTAAATTCTCTTCTAAGGCTTTTTATAAGACGCCAAAAGGGTGCAAATCCTATAGTGTTTCCTGAGGAGCAGGGACCAGCACCCACCATCTTGTGCAGCCACTGAGAAAAAGTAACAGCCCTCTGTCTAAAGGACACCACAGTGTCCCAAGCCCTTCCAAGGAATTAGCATTCAGGAAAGAAGCCAATCAGAATGGCTGGTGTTTCTGTATTCCAGTAGGGTAGCAATCTGAAGCTGTGCGTCCCATTCTGAAGACCCCGAAAGTAGGAGAGACACAATGCAATTTAAATTCATGGGAGAACTAAAGTCCTCAGAGTTCTTACTGCTCAGGGTGCAATAACTTTTCCATATTAATGGAAACGCTGCAGGCGTGGTGGACAGCTGACATTTAATATGAAACATGTGCAGTAAATAGCATCCTATATAAGCCTTAGAAGTACAGGAAGGCGTTGATGTAGTTGGGATTTAATGCCCTTCACAGATTCAAAAGTTGGGGAGTTCGTATAATCCTTGTTCCAATCAGCTTCTATCCCCCCACAGACTCCAGCCTCATAGAAGCCCCCATCCCTCAGAGGGCTTGTGCTCCAGCTCAGTAAATCACTGTAGAGCACAGATGTCCAAAAAGGTCAACTCAAAGGAGCATTAGTGCAAATCACAGCCACTTTGACTCCCCTGCAGCCCTGCAGAGTGGGAGCCTTCAGCAGGCTTTGTAGTCCCAAACTTGAGAAAGTGTCCATATTAAATATGGATCACTCTTAAATAAAAAGCACTTTGGAACAAGTGCTTCGGGACCAGAAGGCACTAGAGAGAGGTCCACTGCAGGACCCAAATACTTCTGAAATAGATTTCTCCTGCTCAAAATAACATGGGCTGCCTTAAGAGGCTGAAGAGCCTAGTGAGCAGCTTTCTTCAAAAACAATCTTGATAATGTGGCTCTTTTCAATAATGAGATGATTGAGGCCAGTTCCAATAGGCTTGTGATGGAGAGAACCATCTACATTCAGAATTAGAACTATCAGAACTAAATGTGGATCACAACATAGTAGTTTCATCATCTTGGTTGTGGTTTGCTTGCTTTTTTCTTATTTTTTCCTCTTTTTGATCTGATTTTTCTTGTGTAGCATGATAAATGTGGAAATATGTTTAGAAAAATTGTACATGTTCAATCTCTACTGGATTACTTGCTGTCTAGGAGAGGGGTGTGGAAGGAAGGGAAGAAGAAAAATTTGGAACACAAGGTTTTGCAAGGGTGAATGCTGAAAACTATCTTTGTATGTATTTTGAAAATAAAAAGCTATTTTTTAAAAATCCTGATAATCACATGTTACAAATGCTTTGGGAAAGATGCTTACTCAGGCAATGGGGGATCATAAATCAACAAGCATTTATTAAACAGTTAATATGTGCCAGGCATTGTGCAATGCCCTAGAGATATACAGACAAAAATGTAATAGTTTGAGCCATGAAGGAGCTTACATTCTGACATCTCTTATCACTATTAGATTCTTGCACAGAAGAACTTTCTTCTCAAGACAAGAATATCTCAGGGTGCAATTTACTTTTACTTACTTTTCTTGTAATTTACTTTTACTCTTTATTCTTGCCTTCCAACCTAAGTCAGACCACCAGCCCCAAGCAGAAATGAGCTCATGAAATTATTGAAATCCCCTAAGATTCAAAACAAATAAAAACCCCCAAACCCTGATCCGGACATCACTAACCAAATTCAGACCATATTCACCACACCAGCCACTTTACCCCATCAATGATTCTGAATTGAAAATGGAATCAGGTCTTTCTATCAGCACTAAATAGCCAGACAACATGATTCAGAGGGTTTTCCCATTGGTGTAAAGGGTAACAGAGTGCTTTCCCTAGTTGTGAGGAAGACTCACTGCTATCTCACCAATGGCCTCATAAGGATGTGTCAGGGTTAGAATTACAGTGTGGACTTAAGGAACATAGCAAAGACAAATAGTATAGAGTCCTAGACTAGAAGTTAGGAAATCTATATTCTAAGCCTACCCTTGCCATTAGCTAGCTGTGTGACCTTAGGTAAACTGGTTTTCTTCTCTGTAAAATGAAGAAACTAGACAAGATTATCTCTAGGTTCATTTTCAATTCTTATATTCTATGACTATGACTCATGATATTCTAGGATTTCAGGGATACACAGGGCTAATTCTGATTCTATAATATTCTAAGGTTAAAGGAATGCTAGTAGTGATTTGGGGCAGGAAGGTTAGGGTTAGGGTTAGGGTTAGGGTTAGTTATTATTAATTTACCACGTTTTAACATCAACCTTTTAGTATAGCCATTTATCTCTGTCTTTGTCTCTGTCTCTGTTACTATATGCCAGGCCTCTTCTAGTTTTATTATTCTATAATTCTGATTCTGTAATATTTTAGGATTCCAGAGACATTTGGAGCTGATTCCAATTCTATGATATCCTAAGATTTCAGGGATGTTAATGATGATGGTGGGGATCTTTTCAAATCAATAAGCCTTTATTAAGTATCTATCATATGCCAGACTGGGCTAAGTATCACGATATAAAGACACAGTCCCTGATCTCAAAGAGCTTACAATCTAATGATCCTTATGATATTACTAATATAAGGAGGCTTTTAGTGGATACATTTCTATTGATGTAGACTAGAAACTATACTACAATTTATGACCTTAAAAGAGTTTTCTTGGAGTGCTGAAATTTAACCAGGATCTATTAACCAGTACTGGTAAAAGATGAGCCTTCTCACCAAGAAAGCCATAGTTTCTCAAAACCAGAGAGACCTTAGAAGTGCAGTCTCCCATTTATATAGAAAACCTCTAATGCATTTTTTAAAATGTCATTGCTCATTAATTAATCATCTGGGAATAAATGATACCAATTAATTGTCTAGGGTCAGACAGGAGAGATAATATTGTGAATCATCCTACAAATAGCGGTGAGCTTAGCAATCACTGCTGAAGTAGTGCTGACCTTTCACATCTGTGTTTACCTGACCCTAGCAAATATACCTTCCCTTCTTGAAGACTCACTTAGGGGACAAGAAAAATCAGAGGACACATTCATTATAACTCCCTCACCAAGGAAGACTGTGTTCTCACCCATAGTTATGGAAGCAGCTAATAGGAAAGTTTCTCTCTCCACCTCTCTATCTCCACTCCCTATCCAATTAGTTTCTGAAAGCAAGTAATTTCTGGGGGTTCATGCAGAAATCATGCCACTTCCTTGTGTGTATGGAGGAGAAAAGGAAAAAAATTTTTTTTCTATAAAACATCTTTCCTCCTTATTCTCCTGTGCCAAAGAGAGAAGCCACTTCTCTGGATGTCCAATTCCTGAGAAGGATCAAGAGAAGAGCCAGTGGGGGAGCTTGAATCAACCATGTTATCAGATGTTGGCTATTTAATTTATTCAAGTAAAAACTAGGGAAAGAGGGATGTTCCAGTATGTGAGTGGGGACCGTGATGGCAACTCTGACTCAGCACATCTTCTTATTCTGCAGCTAGCTAAGTAGAGTTCAGAGCAGAAATGGAAGATGTGAGGAGCCCAGAAACCAGGAGATAGCCAACATTTGTATAGCACTTACTATATTCCAGATATTTGCTGAGTGCTTTATAAATATTATCTCACTTGATCACTTATACTAAATTCTTCCCAAATGAAATTCCATTTGCAATCTATGTGAGTGATCATCTACTTGGGCAGCTGGGTGGCACAGTGAATAGAGTGTCAGGCGTAGAGTCTGGAAGATCCAAGTTCAAATGTGACCTCAGACATTTAGGTATATGGCTCTGAGCAAGTCACTTAATCTATGTGCCTCAGTTTCCTCAGCTGTAAAATGGGGATAATAATAATTCCTATGTCCCAAAGTTGTTATAAGACTCAAATAAGATATTTGCAAAGCTTAAACCATTATATAAATGTTAACTATTATTATTATTCCATGAAATAAAAAGTTCGATATTTGAAGACAATTATGATGTCCTCCAAATGTTCCTTTCTGTTTTTTTGTGAAATTAACCTCATAAGACATAATCTCCAGTCATCTCATTACCTTTGGTTACCTTCATCTGGACCCACTCCAGCCTGTCAAAGTCCTACTTAAAATGTGGTACCCAGAATCAAAACCACTTAGGGTGTGACAAAAGCAGATCTGGGAATTCAGAATTCTTGCCTTCTTAGCTAAGGGCATCACACTTCCCTCAATGTAGCCTACGACTGCATAAACTTTCCCTATTACCCTCTCATCCTTTTACCTCATATTGAGATAAAGATGTGTATCAAGTGAGAACCTAGTTGGCTGAGGAGTGAGAGCTTGGGCAAGTGGTTGGAAGAAAATCAGACTGTGCAATGCTGTGCTCAAGATGCATCAGAAGACAACCCAAATATGCAAGGCACTAGAAGGCCCCCCACTGAGTAAAACAATGATAATTAATCCTAGAATCTACTGAGCAAAACAAGTAAACATTTATTGAACACCAACTATATGCCAAGCATTTTGCTTGGAGCTGGTAGTACAAAGTTCATTCATTCAAATGAAATGGATTCTATCCGAGGAGAGAAGGTGTGCATATATAGATGTGGAAAAATAGAAATAAGGTCTTTATTGATAGGAAAAATCACTAGCAATTAGAGAAGGTGAGTATTAGAAAATGTTTTGTGTAGAAAATGGGTAAAGTAAAAGTGAAGGCAATTAATGTGTAAGTAATAAGGGTAGAATGGTAAGCTGGGCCCAGGATGTGGAGGGCTTTAAATGCTAAACATAGGAGTTGGTATTTCATCCTAGAGGTAGTAGGGAACCACTGACGTTCACTGAATATGGGATTGATCTGGGTAGATCTGAGGTATAGAAAACTTACTTTGACAGCTCACTTTGATGGAGTAGAATGGGGAGAAATTTTCAGCAAAGAAACTAATTAGAATGTCCAACTATCAGATAAGGAGAAACACTGGTGCTGCTGTATATTTCTCTAATAGTGGCCAGATGGCACAGTAGATAAAGCACCAGGTCTGGACTCAGGAGAACTTTGCTTCTGAAGTTCAAATTCAGTTTCAGACATTTACTAGTGTGATGTTTGGAAAGTCATTTATCTCTGTTTGCCTCAGTTTCCTCATCTATAATATGAACTAGAGAAGGAACTGACAATCCACTCCAGTATATAAACCCTAAATAGGGTCCAAAGAGTTGGCCATCACTGAAAAAATGATTAAAAAAATACTTCTTTCCATTGCTATCCTATGAGGAAATGATGGGGAAATACCATTATTCTCATTATAAACATGAGAAAACAAAGGTCCTTCAAATTTAAAGATGTGCCTGATTTAAAAATCATCGGTTAGGAAAGCTGAGATTTTCAACAGCTACTTGTGTAGGGTCTCCCTAAGCTAAGACACCAATACTAAAATGATCATTTACCACTAGGATGTCAACAAATATATTTCCCAAAAACTAGTATAATAACTTGCATGTATTGTTATTATTGCATAATAATGGTAGAAGTTTAGAAAGTCCTTATAATCAATATGAATATAGACTGCCCGAGTTGGAAGGAACCTTAAAACATAAACCCAGAGTTAGCAAGCTTGAAAGGGTTTAAGAACATGGGATATCAGAGCTGTAGGCTATTTTTGAGCTATAACTCAATATGTAACATATATAATCCAATCTCCCCTTATTTAACATGGAAAGCCCAAAAGGGGTAGTATGATCTTGCCCCTGCTCCTCTATGCAGCTACTGGAGAGAGGACTGATAACACTGGCCTATTAGACTCTCTACATGGAAACAAACTCATTTACCAGGTGCATATTTTTCAGTCTGGTCTTCCTAAACCAAGCAACATCAACTCTGTCTGGCACGATCACTAACACATTCCCAGTCACACCAACAGCTTTACCTGTGAATGCACTTCGAGCACTTCTTTGCCACTTGGAAAGCTCTGTCTTTGGCAGCAATTCAGATTCCCTGGGGGAAACCAATGAAGTCTTCCCTGATTGAGGTCATCAATGACACTTCAGGTTGGCCTAAAAGGGGGTCCACTCTAAAGGTCTAGGAACAAATGTCCAATTCAAGTTCTGCTACTAAACTGTTATGTGGCCTTGGGCAAATAATGTGGTCCAGCAGAGAACTGCAAAGTTAGTCAGAGGACTTGGTCTTCAACCTTGCCTCTGGAACTTCCAATCAATGTAGTAAGTTATTTCATCTCTATGTGCCTCCATTTCTTCAACTGTAAAAATGAGGTGATTGAACTAGATGTTCTCTAAAGTTTTTCCTAATTCTAAATTGATGAGCCTAGGGCTTCTCCTCTCTGGATCTCTGTTTTTCATTCTATAACATGGGTACAGAATCAAATCTTGTCAGAGTGACCTTAGAGAGCTAACCTAATCTCTTTACTTTAATAAAATTACCAAAAAGCCCAAGAAGATGTGCTATGACACTATCAGGTAGGGAGCTCAGGAAAGACTTCATACAGATGTTTCCTGGGTAAAGCTTTGAAGGAAACAAGAAATCCTAAGAAGTAGGAGTGATATGGGAAGGAATAGCCTATGCTAAGGCACAGAGATAGGAAATAAGGTATTGTGTAAAGGAGCAGCAAGAAGACCAGTTTGGTTGAATTGTAGGGGGAAAAAAGAGGGGCAATACATAAAAATGTTGGAAATATAGGGTGGGGCCAGGTAGTAAAGGACTTTCAAATCTAAACAGAGGATTCTATTTTGACATTTCTGCCTCAAGTCTACCCCTACTCTAATCTATCCCCACTCAACTATAAGGTGATTTTTCTTTTTTTAAATGATTTGCCCAGGATCACACAGCTAGGAAAGTGTCTGAAGTTAGTTTTGAACTCAGGACCTCCCGAATCCAACCAGGGCCAGTACTCTATCCACTGTACCATTTAACTGCCCCAATAAGGTGATTTTTCTAAAGCAAAGACCTATCCATATCATATCCTTGCTCAATGAGCTCCAGGTTATCTCCCTATTACTTCCAGTATCAAATATTTTTCCCCTCTGTTGGACTTTTAAACCTCATCATAAACTGCCCCTTTTTTACCCTTCCAATCTCTACTCCCCCATGTGTAGACTACTATCTGCCTACCCTGACTAACCTGGTGTTCCTCAAGAGCCTCATCTCCCATCTTTATCCTATTGCATTGATTGCCCCCCCCAATCCATACCCACAAACATCTGCTCCTCATCTCCACCTGGCTTTCTTCAAGACTCAGCCTGAATCCAATCTTGTACTAAAAACAAAAACAAAAACAAACAAACAAGCAAACAACAAAAAAAAAAAAAAAAAAAAAAAAAAAACTTTCCCAGTCCCCTTAGCTTCCCCTTTCTGATGTATTCCATATAATTCTATTTTGTGCCTGATTATTTCCATGCTGTCTCCCCCTTTAACATATAATTCTTTGAGGAAAAAAATTACTTTTGCTTTTCTTTCTGTCCCCAGCACTTAGCACAGTGCCTGACACGTGGTAAGAACTTAACCAAATCCATGTTAATTTGACTAGATTTTAGGAGACTAGGAAGCCATTAGAGTTATTGAGTAGGAGAGTGACATAGTAAGTCACTTCAGAAAAATCATTGTGGCAGCTATATGGGGAAAGAATTAAAGAGAAACTGATAATACAATCAAAGCAAAGCAATTTAGAACTATCCAAAAGTCTATCAAAGTGTGCATATCCTTTGATCCAGTAATACCACTACTTCAAAGAGATTTTTTAAAGGGAAAAGGACCTATTTATGCAAAAATATTTATAGCAGCTCTTTTTGTGGTGGCAAAGAATTGTAGATTGAGGCAATTTTTATCAATTGGGGAATGGCTGAACAAGTTATAGTATATGATCATGATGAAATATTATTGTGCTATGAGGAATGTTGTGGGAGATAGTTTCAGAAAAACTTGGAAAGACTTACATGAACTGATACAAAGTGAGCAGAATTGGGAGAACATTGTATCCAATAAGAGCAGCATTGTATGATAATCTGCTGTGAATGACTTAGCTCTTCTCCAAAATATATTGATTCAAGGTAATTCTAAAGGATTTTTGATGAACAATGCTTCAGAGAAAAAACTGATAGAATATGAATGCAGATTAAAGCATACTACTTTTCACTTTATTTATCCTGTGGTTTGTTTTTGCTTTGTTTTGTTTCGGCTTTGACTTCTTTCACAACATGACTGATATGAATTAAAAAAAAAAACTAAAAGACTTAAGGCAGGAACTCCAATTAAGAAGGATATTATAGTAGTCCAGGTGAGAAGAAATGAGGGCTTGAACTAGCCTGTCTTAGAAATAGCATTAATGAGAGCCAAATTTGATAAGAATTTTGTATGGGCTTTAGAGAGAACACAGAAAAAAAGAAAAACTATTTGCTTAGTTTTTTTTAATTAAAAGACAGAAGATGGCACAAAACAGGAAAGGCAAACCACCGACTATTTCTGTTAAGACCCCAATGGAGGTAACCCAAGATCCTGAAACCAAGATCTTTGAGAATGGCAGTGTCTCTTAGACCCTCAGCCCTCGAAGAGAAGAGTAATTACTATAGTGAAGGAGTCCACCTTCCTCACCATCACCAAGATCAACTGGTGATTAGCAGTTGGGCAGGTAAACCCAAGAGCCCTTGGACTGACAGCACCCCCCTTTCCCAAAAATTGATCCATTTTTCAAGCCCAGCCACCAAAGCCATCATTCCAAAAGGCAAAGCCTATGGAGATACAGCTGGGAAACTACTTCAGGCACTTCATCGGTAACTACTCAAGACCCCAAAAAGAAAGCTTTTGTCAGCAAAGTCCCTGCATTGTCAAATAGTTCAGCATCAGAAAATTATATGATTTTATCACTAAAAATAACATTAAAGATGCATTACCATCTGCTGCGTCATTACACTCTAAGGACTATGGGACTTTTCCATCTCGCTTGCAATTGAAATCTCCTCTGTATGTGGTCTCCTCTATTTGAGGAGTTCCTTTTGTACCTGAGCCCCATGCTTTGTACATAGTAAGCACTCAATAAGTGCCTTTTAAATGTATTCATTCATACTTTTGTGGCTGCTTTATTAGTCTAGAGTATTTGTGAAATATTTATTTTATTTTTCTTTTTAAGGCATAGGGCTATCAAAGGGCTATCAAACTGTGCATAGCTTTGATCCAGTGGTGTCTTTTTTTGGGCCTATATCCCAAAGAGATCATATAAAAGGGAAAAGGACCCATATGTGAAAAAAAGGTTGTAGCAGCCCTTTTTGTAGTGATAAAGAACTGGAAAGTGAGAGGATGCCCATCAGTTGGAGAATGACTGAATAAGTTAGGATATATGAATGTTATGGAGTATTATTGTTCTATAAGAAATGATCAACAGGATGATTTCAGAAAAGCCTGCAGAGACTTATATTAACTGATGCTAAATGAAGTGAGTAGAACCAAGAGAACACTGTACACAGCAACAACAAGATTATGTGACAATCAATTCTGAAGGATGTGGTTCTTTTCAACAATGAAGTGATTCAGGCCAATTCTAATAGACTTGTGAGAGAGGCTCATCTGCATCTGGAGAGAGGACTGTGGGGACTGAATGTGGATCACAACATAGTATTTTCATCTTTTTCATTGTTGTTGTTTGTTTGCTTTTTGTTTCCTATCTCATTTTTTTCTTTCTTGATCTGATTTTTCCTGTGTAGCATGATAATTGTGGAAATATGTATAGAAGAATTGCACATGTTTGACATATATTGGATTATTTGTTGTCTGGGGTGGGGAAGAGAAGGAAAAAAAAATTGGAACACAAGGTTTTGCAAGGGTGAATGTTAAAAACTATCTTTGCATATATTTTGACAATAAAAATATTTTTAAAAGATAAGTTTTTTATTTAAAAAGTTTTAAGAATAGCAATGACTATTAATAATTATAATAATAACAATTCATATTTCTATAACATTAGAAAATTTTAAATTTTGAATATTTAAAACCTTAGAAAGTTCTTGACTTCTGATAGAGAGGCATCAGGGTCTAATGAATAAAGAGTCTTCTTAAAGGCCAGGAATATCCAGATTCAAGTCCCTGTAACATTTACTGGTTGTGACTCTAGACAAGTTATTTAAGGGGTTGACATATTAGTAGAAGGAATTTCCTCACCCTAAACCAATGAAATCACAGTTTCATTGTCTATTCTTATCCTTCCTTCACCTAAATAACCCTGTAATATAGGTAATATACATATTATACCTATTTTACAGATGTGTAAACTGAGACTGGAAAAGCCAAGTGATTTCTCCTATGATCACAGTTAAGCATCTGAACCAATATTCAAACTCAAATTTCTCCTGATTTCAAACCCAGAGTTTTTTTCCCTTCTATCATGTTTATCCCTCAAGGTTTAGATTTATCAGACCATAAGAATCCTCTTTCCCTTTAAGAAGCAGGAAAGAAAATGTCTCTATGAGGATCAATTGTTTGGTAAAATTTTGCTTTTGCTAATTGAGACAAATATTCACAATGACTGGCTTTTGTTTCCCATTTACTCTGGACAGCAGCCTATGGATACTCAGAATTATTGAACAGAGCGCTAGTAGGCTCATTGTCCTGGGAAGCCTAGGCCAGACACGCAGAGTCTCAAGTCCTCATTGTCCCCCACATTGACTATTTTAGCTTCTGCCAGATATTCAGAATAACTGCCCTTAGGCCCAAGGCCCCTGCTTTGCCTTCTGCAGCTTCCCCTAGAGACTTAGTATTGGAAGTGAAGAAAAAAGTCCATTCTCTGCACTAGCATAAATAACATTTCGCAAACACCTTCATTTCCCTAGAATCCCCTCTCCACCAAACTCACATCATCCTGTAGACAGGACTAGTACTGAAGTCTGTAGTTTTCAACATAGCCAGGCCTCCCTGATTTGGGCTGAATGGGAAAGGGCCCTCTGAATTCATCCAAAGTAAGAACTGCAGAATCTTCTTAGAGAACTATAGTCTTCTTTGGTTTGAATTTTCAGGTCTGTAAATAATGTCATCCAGCCTGACAAAGTATTACTGAACACAGTAAAAGACAAAAATAACCAGTGATTTAAATCAATCCTTTATGTATATATCAGTGGATAAGAATCCTTATTCTGAAGTAGGTTAAACATTACCTCAGCAATCATGTTTACATTAATTACTCATTAAAGCACTTTTCAACTCAACAAACATTTATTAAGCACCTCTTCTATGGCTTAATAAATGGATAGAAAGTATAAATATGAATTTCATCCCTCATCAGTTTAAATTATGACAAATATCTAATTAACAGCATCCACTATAATGACATTTTGAAGCTTATAAGCAATTTATATTCTGAATGCAATTAAAGGGAACAAAGGTGAACTCTGTACATTTTAATCAGTTGTTTTAATAATAAAATATGTCTGGTGACACCTCTCATATAATTTCTTACTATAATGATTGCCTATACTTATTACTAAATTGAGAGTCCAATCTCATAGGACATGTATCAACAAGCATATATTAAGTGTCTAGTGTTTATAAGCTAGAGAATAGCAGTATAATATAGTGGAGAAAAATCTGAGTTTAAGGTTGGTTTCTAACATAGATTAATTAGCTGTGTGACTAGAACAAGTGGATACACTCTAGGCTGAGCCTAGAGTGTAAAGTGGGCCTAGAGAAAGATAAATCTTCCCAAGTTCAAATTTAGCCTCAGACACTTCCTAGCTCTGTGACTCTGGCCAAGTCACTTAATCCTGATTGCCATAGTATCCTCATCAGTAAAATGACTGGAGAAAGAAATGGCAAACTACTCCAGTATCTTTGCCAAGAAACTCCAAATGGGATCATGAAAAGTCAGACATACCTGAAAAATGACTGAACAACCAAGTCCTCAGATAACTAGGCCTAGATAGTTGTAGAACAGTTGTCAATATACATTGGCAGATGAATTTTCCTCACCAGGAATTCCCCACACAGTTGATATACCAGGTCTATATCAACATGCTAGGGTCTAATAACAGAAAAAAATGAGAAATAGCCTCTGCCCTCAAGACATTGAGTTACATTCAATCTGAAGAAGCAACATGTATGGGTATAATAAAAAAATACAGATGAAATAAGAGCACTGGCAGGTGGGAGAATCAAAAAAGTTCTTATTAGAAGATGGTACATGAGCTAAGCTCTCAAAAGAAACTAGGGACTCCAAGAGACAAAGCATGGAGGTAGGAGATGGAACGTAAGGCAGATCAATAACAAATCTAGTTTGGTTGGAATGCAGAATGCACAAAAAGGGAATGACATATCATAAACTTGAAAATATAGGCGGAAGCCAAATTGTCATTGTGTTAATCAGAATTCCTCTTTGTTGCTGTTAAGTCATTTCAACTGCTTCTGTTTCTTTGTGAATGGCACTATCTGGGGTTTTCTTGGCAGAGATTGGAGTGGTTTGCAAGCAGGGTTAACTTACCTAAAGTCACATAACTGTTTGTTGTTTGTATTTATTTCTCAAAGGGTACCATGAAATCAGGGAACTGATTCCATGACATGCAAGTGAATTGGATTTAAGTGAGGGAGGGCTGTGCAAGATCACCTGTCTCACTTTCCCCTTCAGAGCCATCTGCGTCCCGTGGCAAGATATATATCAAGACAACTGGAGATGGCCCTGAATGAAATGGGAGACCTTGACCTCTGTAAGCTAAGATCTTCAATAAGTCTCAATTTGATTGAGGCAACACTCATTCAATGTCGGTAGGTAGATAGCAATTGAGGTAAAGAATCTCCTCTTTCACCTAGTCCAAAGAAAAAGAAGAAGAAGCAAAAACTATAAATCTGGGAGGGGAAGACCTTTAGGGCTTCTGCCCAAAGTATATAAAAGATTGCTATTTACAATATAAATTGTTCTCCTGGTTCTGCTCACTTTACTTTACATCAATTCATATCAGTCTTCCAAGGTTTTTCTGAAATCATTCCTTTCATTATCTCTTACAGTATTCCATCATATTTACAGCTTGCTCAACCATTCCTCATTTATGTATCCCCTCAGCTTCCAAGACTTTGCCATCACAAAAAGAGCTGCTATGGATATTTTTGTATCTGTATATGTCCTTTTCACATTCTCTGCTGCCTTTGGTTTGATTTTGGTATAGATTTAGTGGTGGTTTCATTGGGCCAAGGATATGCATAGAGGCATAGCTCTAAATTACTTTCCAGAATTTTAGACCAGTCTATAGCTCTACCAATAATGTATTAAAATGCATTTTTCTACTGATCTTCCAGTATTTGTCATCTTCCTTTTTTGTCAACATGCCCAATCTGTAGGTATGAAGTGGTATCTCAGAGTTATTCATATTTGTTCTAATTATTAATGATTTAGAGCATTCTTCATATTGATAGGTTAAATATTTTCCTCTGAAAACATCCTCTTTATATTCTTTTACATTCATCAAATGGGAAGTGGCTTATTCTTATAAATTTGACTTCATTTTCTATAGTTCTTAGAAATGAGACCTTTATCAGAGAAATCCAGTAAACAAAGTTTTTTCCCAAATCTTATTTCTCTTCTAATTTTAGCTGCATTGTTTTTGTTTGTACAAAATCTTTTTTAATTTTTATCTAGTCAAAGAAGTCTATTTTGCCCTGTAAATCTTCTTATCTCTTGTGTTGTCTTTTATTCTTAAAACAATATAAAGAGCCAATAGAGCTTTTTGAACAGTGTAAGTGACATGGTCAGACCTGTCCTATAGGAATGTGACATAAACAATCAGGTGGAGAATGGATCATAAAAGGGAGGCTGGGAGACCAACAAAGCTAGGGAGTGACTATTCACATTTAGAGATACTTATCCTTAAAAAAAAAAATCTGCACACATCAGCTCCCATAGTACATTTGAATATTGATTCACAGATAATTTTCTACTCAACAGAAAAAATGATATAAAGAGTCTGGGTGTCACGAAAAGTCATTCAGAAACAATAATAGAAACCCTTTTATGCAGTTATATAAGTTAATGTGAAAACAATATTAACTTTGCACTCTATTGGGGGGGGGCAGAGTTTGGTGTTTTGTTTTGTTTTTTCCTTTTTTTCAGATCAACAAGTTCTGAGCTATCTGAGTACTGGGTCCTACTTTTCACTTTCCAGAAAAAGGCCTATTTTATAAAGTGAGGGATGCTCTACTATGTCTAAGGATTTTTATTGATGATCCCTTGGAGGAAGGGACTCATCTTTGGAAATATCAAATCTGAAAAGCAGCTTCATTTTGACTAAGTAGATTAAAGTGTAGGTCCCCGAAGCATTTATGTCTCCTAAACCCATTCTTTGTCTGCCTAAGCCTGTCAAAGAAGAGTTTTCTAAGATTCACAGAGCCAGTCAACTCTATCCAACAGCAGGGTACAGAAAAGTATGGAACAATTACCTCTAGTGGAAACATAAGCCTGCAACAGAGAAGGAGAAATCATGGGAGCAGAGCAGCAATTCATGACAAAAACCGCCTTTCTCAACTAGACAGAGTGAGTGTGTGCCACGTAGCAATTAGTGTTAAACACACAGTGCGCCTGCTTCAGATGTCTGGCACTAACAGATACAGTCTGACCACTTGTCTTGCATTCCAAACTCAAAATCTGCAGTTTCAGGCCTGTCGCTCCACCCGGAACATCCCTGTCCAGATCAGGGCCAGCAAGTGTTAGAGTTTTTTCTCCCATTCACGGAGGACGACCCATTTAGGCTCAGAGAAATGCCCCACTCTGAATCTAAGCAAATACTGGGACTTCACCCCAACCTCTGATCTCATCTCATTTTCCAAACCCAGGTCAGTCTGTCCTGGCTGCAGCATCTCTTCATGTTTAATCATGAATATTGGAAACTGAATATTTGTAAAAACTGAATCTAGGGGCTATAGTTTTGTAGTTAAAGGGTGGAAGTAACAGAAAAGAGGCAAAAAACAAGTACTGGGGACAGGAATGGGTAAATTTCTGTATTTGCACATACTCCTATCCCTACTCCTAACCCCTGCCAAAAAGGGTAAAAGCAAACTACATTTCCAAACCCCAGGGTACAAGATCCAGAGCATAGCATGCCAACAAGTGTCTGACAGTTTGATTCAATGCAATACTGAGTCTGTACATCTTGAGATTCAGGAGCTAGGGAATAACCAGGAATTTCTGCACTGTGGATGCTGTCCAATTACCAATTTATAAAACAAGCCCTAGGAAGCTAACTTCCTCCCTCTTTCCTTACCCCCTCCTCATCACAAAATAACCAGACCAAAAGAGTTAAGCATCTACTAAGCCAGCACTACTTATCAGGAACTGAGAGGTTAGGGGGAGGTAAGGCACAAAAGAAATAACAGCTATGCCCCTGCCCTTTTGGGGACTGTAACCACAAGTATCCTGAGAAAGATACTAAATACAGAGAGAGGATGGGGGAAGTAGTTTCACAGAAAGGGCTTGCTGAGCCAAAGGGAGCTCTGTGGAGATAGCTACTAGCCACACCAAGCTAATAGATGGATCAGCCCTATCAAATGAGGTGATATGTGTGAAACATGATATGTGAAGCACTATACAAATGTCGGCTGTTACAGCTACAGAATCATAGAATCTGGGCTTAAAGTCGATCTACACTTAGTCTTCCACCTATTGCAAGGAATCTCCTTCTGTTTTATTCCTGACAAGGTGAGAGAGAAGGAGGGCTTTTAGTCCCCACTTGAATAGTTCCCATGATCCAGAGCTCACCATCTAACAAAGCAACCTTGTTAGAAAGGTTTGCCTTAAATTAAATCAAAATCAACCTCTTTGAAACTTTCTAGACATCCCCTCTGAACCATGATGGTCCTTCAGATATTTGTCATCATCTATCATGCTCCTCTAAGTCCCTAGGGTAGATAACCCCACTTCTTTTTAACTGATTCTCACAGGATATACTAACTACCTAGATCCCTCACAATCCTTCTTAACTACCCTCCTCTATTCATGTACAAATGAACCTAATTGCAACCCAAGGCTATTCTTGCTCTGGACTATTCCAGCTGCATTGCTGGGCAGAGACTGAATTTGTGATTCTTAACGCATGCACTGTATAAGAGAAAAGGACTCACCAGTCCATCACAGTTACTGATAGCAACAGAAGCATTAGGCAGACCAGTAATGCCTCCCACATAGAGGCAGTTCCCCAAGAGTGGCTCTACTCGAGTCTCATGGGAATCTTCCTGCCATTCAACAGTCGCACCCGGGGCCACAAGCCGGGAGTTCCGCCGCAGCCTGAAGTGGAAGTCTCTTCCAAACACAGTGACATTGTAAAATATCTGTTCGTTGACATTCTCCCTGGGCAAGTCCCCAACATCCCTCCGGGATCGGCCTTTACCAGCTCCAGATACCAAATGTGATAAGAACTTGCCCTCTGCATCTGTGCTGGTTGGGATAACAAGTCTATACTCCTCTATGTTTCCCAGAAGTGGACCTGAAAATGGAAGGGGTAAGAAGATATGTAAAATTAAACTCAATTTTCCATCATCCCAAGGTCATCTTTTCCAAACCCTTCATTTTACAGATGGGGAAACTGAGGCCAAAAAGAAGTGATTTGTCCAAGGTCACATAATGAAGAAGCTTGCAGGACCAGGATCTGATTCCAGATCCCTCAATATCCAAGACTGGGATCTTTTCCCGGGACCATGTTGCCTCCTCCTTAATAAGCTTAGATATAGAAGGTGGCAACATCAAAGACCAGGGGATATTTAAAAGCCTAGGCTGTCACCAATTGGAGAAAAGAACCAAAGACAGAAATGAGACGGCAACATGAGTACTTCCCATCCTCATCCACTTTGGTGAATACCATTTAGCCACGGACATCCTAAGAGTTCCCACCAATGCTAACCATTGGTCACCTCACTGGGCTAGGATGCAGTAGATTTCGATGAACCCCAGTTCTCACAATGCACTGGGAATGAGGGAGGTGTGGGACAAGAGGGAGGGAGGGAAGGAGAGAGGGAGACCGAATGGAGGGGAATCTTCAGAGGCCACAGGAGGGGAAACCCATAAACACCAGCAGGTCATCAACTTAAAATGCTCTAACTGGCCTCAGCCTGTCTGGGCTTCCCTAATTTCTCTCTGGGAAACACACGGTCCAATCGCAGGGAGGTTCCTGTTGGAGATTCCCACGCACAGCAGGCGCCCTGGGCAGTTGGGAAGGGGAGTGTCATTGGCCAACTGGGGTAGCTCCATGAGATCCCCCAGAGAGGAACCTGGTGGTAGTGTTCTTTAACCCTTTGAGGGGAAAGACCTCTCTTCTACTTTTGTGCCCCGTGCTGGCAGCTGGGTTTGGCCCTTCCAGGGATAAGCACTAAGTGAAACTTGATGCTTGAATTAGAGTTTGCGGTCCAGGGGCTCCAGCTGAGGAAGGAGCGAATTGCATTTTCCCCATCCTCCTCGTCCCTCCGTTTGCGGTCCCCAACAAGAACGTTGGGTGGGGGTAGGAGTGGGCAGAGGCTGGTTCTGGGGTCCCTGCCTCAGGTTTCTCGGGTTCTACTCGCCGGGGCACTGAAGACTGAGGGCGCCACGTCCCCCCAACCCGCGTCTTCTCCAGGGCTCCCGGGGCTTCGAGACTGGGCGCGCCCCGGCCCCAAAGTTAGCCAACTCACACTCTGGGCGAGCGGAGTTAGCCTAAGTCCCTTTGGAGCGGGGCAGGGGGATCGGAGTCCGGGCTGGAGCGGGACCTACCTCGGGGGCCGGAGCGGCTCAGGGCGCCCGTGGGCAGTGGCGGCAGCAGCAGCAGCGCCCAGCAGAGCAGGAAACGAGCGGCTCCCGCTGGTAGATCCATGGCAGCCGAACCGCAGCCCGAGCCCCGCACGCGGAGCCGCGCTAAAGTTGCCCGCGAGCCGCCCAGCCCACATCTGGGGCAGCTGGAGCCGCCCGCAGCTGCAGTCCCCCGGGGCGCGGGGCGGAGGGAGGGGAAGGCTAGGGGCGCGGCGTGGGGAGGAAGAGAAGGAGGAGACGAAGAGGCGAGGACGCCCCAGCCTGCGGTGACCCGGCTGCTTCTCCTCAGCGCGTTTGTTCACTCAGCGGCGGCTCCTTCCCTGCCTCCCTCCTTCCCTCCCCTACCTCGCTCCCTCCCGCCCGAGCCCACACGCTGCAATCGCAGCGAAGCAGAGACACCAGGAGGCGGTTCGAGGGTAACGCCAAGAGGCCGGGGCGCGCAGTGAAGTCAGGCTGATTGACGGAAAAGCTGCCCGCCCAGCTTCGCATGGGGCCAGCCCCGAACCCGGCTATCTCCTGTCCTTGTGGGAGGTGGCCCGAGTCCGAGGAGAGTGAGGGGGACCGCAGAGAGGGTCAAACTTCGGCTCCCGGCTCTCCTTGGCGCCTCCACGCTCTCTCTCCAAAGCACCTTCTCCTGCGTACGCCCCACCTCCGTGCGCCCTGGAGCTCCGCGCTGCGCCAAAGTTGCTTTTCTTGTGTTCTTAACAGAAAAGGGAGTCGGGGTCCGAGGGATAGGCCAGCTGATTGTCACGGCTACTAAGCTTCCGCTGCTTAGGTAGGAGAGGAGAGTGAATCTTGCTTCCTCAGTCCACACAGGGCCCCAGAATCTAATAGACGGGGCAGACTTTCCTACTGTGCTCAGGGACCTAGGGTCCCTTTATGGGGAGATCAGCAAGTCAAGAAAGACTTGAAAGGAAACGGGAACTCTCAGGAGGCTCACAGTCCTAGAAGGAGATAAAAGGAGCAACAAACAAATGCTACAAATCAAGCAGGAGGGAGTAAGGTCCAGAAAGGGACGGGGAACAAGCAGGAGATTATGGGAGATTCACAGAAGGGAAGTTCATTTCAACCTGGACGAGCAGGTTTCAAGGAAAAGGTGCCACTAACTGGACCTGAAAAGTTGTATAGGTTTTTGAGGAAAAGAACATCTAGGTAAAGGGATTGACATGAGTAACGTCTCAAAAAAAGAGGGAAATTAGTATTATGTTTGGTGATAGTGAGTAGACCAGTCGGGTCGGTGTATAAGGAATATGGAAAAACGGGACGCCTGAGTTTTTCTAAAACCTGGACTGGAAGCGAAGAAGCGTGCACAGCTCCTGACTGATAGGAAGCACTTAATCAAATGCTTGTTGGCAGATTGATTCTGCACAGTTTTATCTTTGCACCTGATCTGTTTTTAATTAGCTGAGTCTGATTCTTTGTGAGCCTATTTGGAGTTTTCTTGGCAAAGATACTGAAGTAGTTTGCCATTTCCTTCTTCAACTCACTTTACAGAGGAGGAAACTGAGGCAAACAGGGTTAAGTCACTTGGTCAGGATGACACAGCTAGTTCGTGCTTGGGGTCATGTTTAAGTCAGTTCCTCCTGACTCCAGGGCTGACACTTTATTCCATCACCTAGCTGCCTGAGGACTCCTTTTTACTTTTCTTTTTATCCCCAGAGATTAGCACAGTGCCTGGCACTTAGTAGGCACTTAATAAATGTTTATTAACTGATTAACTCACTTTTTAAGTGGCAGGAAAGCAACCCTATTTAGTTGCTTTTCTCAGACCTGGACAATCCCTACAGGAACCCTCCTCCATGTCAGCGGAATTAGGCTTCTTACTGTTGGCTAAATATAACATACACATTTCCACCTCCACATTTTTACTAATACTCATGATATAATAGAAACAATATTAGATATGGAGTCAAAAGATCAAGTTCCCAGTTCTGCCTATTCTTGTGTGAACCTCAGCAAATCTGGGTTCCTAGGGGCATCTAGGTAGAACAGTGGACTAGGCCTCAAGTCAGCAACCTGAGTTCAAATCTGGCCTCAGACATATACTAGATGCATGGCTCTGGACAGTGAGTTACTCTGCCTCAATTGCCTCAACTGTAAAATAAAACTAATAGCACCTATTTGCAAAATGCTTCCAAAGCCTTATTCATTTGTAGATGCCTTATAAATGCCTATTTCCTTTTCCCTCATCTATAAAATAAGGGGATCATTCTAAATTATTTCTAAGATCCTTTCCAAAAGTTGTGAACCCCCCAGGTAACAATTTCCAACTGGAATATCCTCCCCACTTCTTTCAGTTTCTCCAAAAACCCCTTTCTCTCTCTCTCTCTCTCTCTCTCTCTCTCTCTCTCTCTCTCCCTCTCTCCATCCTTTAAGACCCAAGTCAAGGTCTCCTCTGTTCAAAATATTTGCCTGACTATTCTAGCCTACAGTGACTTACTCCTTTTCCCCAAACCTGTAGTGTTTAGTGTCTGAATAGAGTTGCTTTTCTTCCCCCTAAAAAAAAAAGGTGAGCAAGGGAGTAGTCAGGTCAATAACCATTTATTAAGTGCCTACTATGTTCCAGGCACTGTGCCAATCTGTGGAAATACAAAGAAAAATAAAAGTCTGCTGGCAGCTAGTAAGATGATACAATAGACAAAATATCAGCCCTGGAATAAGAAAGACAAGTTCATATATGATCCTAAATAGTTATTTTCTGTGTGACTCTGGGCAAGTCATGTTTGCCTCAATTTCCTCAACTGGAAAAGTAGTTGTAAAATGAAAAAGGCAAATCACTCCAGTATTCTTGCCAAGAAAACTCCAAATGAGGTCACTAAAATTTATATACAGCTAAGCAATTATTTTGCAATATTAATCACAGCCAATATTGTGACTCCTACTAGTTTGTTTTTGTCATCATTTAGCTTCTCCTACAGCAGAGATTGAGATGGATAGATAATGTCATGAAAATAATGAACATCAATTTGGACAGACTTCTAGAGATACTGGAGTATAGGAGGGACTGATGTGTTATTGTCCATGGGGTCACAAAAGGCGAATCCTGCGTCTACGGGCAGAGCAGAATGGTTATTTACCACAGTCACTGTCTGGAAGTTGCTTTCCTGTCTCCTGTCTGTCAGGCAGTTTCCAGACATTTCAGTGAAATTTAATGTGAATCATTATGTGACCTTTATACTGTTTTCTTACTGATAGAAAAGAAGAGAAACTACAACTTGAAATAAATTTAGCTTTGGCACCATTCTTTCCATGTCTGGCCTTGGGTTCTGAGTAATACATTAACAGGTGTTTATTAAGTGCTGTGTGCCAGACACTGTCCAAAGTGCTGTAGAATCAAAAGCAAAAGTGAAACAGTTTCTGCCTTCAAGGAACTTACCTTTTAAAGGGGGACATTTGTTGTTTTTGCTCCTTAGTATTTTGAACTCCTGTCCTCCTGATTCCACATCTGGCATTCTATCCACTGTACCATCTAGTTGTCCATACCTAGCATATTCAGAATAAATAAATACAAGGTAGTTTGGGAAAGAGAGGGAAAGGCTCTATTTACAAGGTAGTACTTTAAAAAAAAAAAGTCTTGAAGGAGACTAGTAATTCTAAGAGATGGAGATGAGGAAGGAATATATTCTAAGCATTGGGACAACCAAGGCAAAGACATTGAGACAAGAGACAGAACATCATGGGTTCATAGAAAATAGGCCAATCTGGGTAGGCTAGAGAATGAATGGAGGGAGAAAGATACATAAAAATCAAGATCTTCTGGCCAGCCAAGCAGCTTTAGCCCTTTCTGCAGCAGAATCTTCCCAGAGGTCATGCCTTTCTCTGAAAAACTGTGGCAGAATTCAGCTTCAATGGCAAGTGTGATGGAAATACCCTTGTTAGAACCCTGACCTCCCCAAGTCCCCTACCACAGAGAAGAGTTAGGGAGGAGAGAGCAGATATAGTTGGTTGTTTTGTTTGCTGTTGTTGCCAACAACATTTGTGATCTCATTTTGTGATTTTCTTGGATTTTCTAGTATCTTGTAAATGGTAAACCACTTTCTATTTCCTTCAGATTTTACAGATGAGGAAAACAGGATTAAGTGATTTATCCAGAGTCACATAACTACTAAATGTCTGAGGCCAGATTTGAATTCAAGAAGATGAGTTTTCCTGACCCCAGGCTTGTTATTCTGTCCACTATTGTCACCTAGCTGCCCCATAGGGATTTTTAAAACTCACCTAATCCATTCCCCTCATTTTATAGATAAGGAAACTGGGTTCCAGAAAGGCTAAATGATTTGTCATACCAAAAGACTGTACTGACTGCCTAAAACGAGGTCATAAAGAGTACCTCAATTTAAGTCCTGGCTTTTCCATTAATTCCCTATCTGACTTTAGATAAGTCCCTTCCACTCCTAAAGAAGAAATTAGACCACGGAAACTTGGGTCCATGAATAGATTTCAGGCAGTATATGAACTTGGATAAGAAAAAAAAATCATATCTTTATTTTCACTTATTGAAATTTATCCCCTTCCTTCAATTATCAATTTAAAAAAACCAAACATTATTTTGTAAAAGAGTCTATGAGCTTCACCACACTATGAGTCTCTTGGACTCAATAGTCTAAGAGATATAAAAATTTGGAATCCTCGGACAGGAAGTTCTTCAAAATTCCTTCTAGTTCTGATATTCTATGGTTTTTTTTATCACATTCCTAAGAACCAGGAATGTCCAGAACTTGAAAAATTGGATTGGGGAAAGGTCAGTAGCTAGTTCAATGTCAACAACCAGAGGCATCCAAGACAAAGACAAACCTTTGGAGCATGGCTGTCCCATGGAAAACTGTTAAGAAACCAAGAGAATCAATCAGAGAAAATTTTTATTGAACACATCTAATTCCAAAGTAGCTAAAATTTCACTTCAGATGACGGCTATGGAACACTCAATCCCATTCCTTCTGCTCCTCACCTCAACCTCAGTCAAAGAAATTTTTTGAAAGATGTCTATCTTCTAATTCAACATGCTCATTTCACTGATTAAAAAAAAAAAAAAAACTGTGACCCAGAGGAAGTAAAAAGACTGACGCAAGGTCATCCAGCAAATTGTTTACAAAACTAGAATTAGAAACTAGGATTCCAGCCTCCAAGTTTAGTGCATTCTTTTATATTAGACTTCCTTTCAAGTCCTTGGAAACACTCTGAACCTCAGTTTCTTTTACTGTGAATTGGGGATGATAATAGTCATGGTTTTTAAATAACAATAATAACAGTTGATCTTTATATAAATGCTTCATAGTTTGCAAAACATTTTGCCTATATAGTCTCATTTGAACCTCAGTAACTTTGTGAAATAGGTGCTCTCAGTGTTATTATCTCCATTTTACAGATGGGGAAAGTGACATATTATAGAAGACTAAGTGTTTGGCACATAACCACATAGGTTTAAAAGTAGAATTTGAACCCCAGACTACCTGAATCAAAATTCAACATTCTAGCCACTCAACCATGCTATTTTCTATTTAATGGTCCTTTATGGAGAAGAAGAGTTCTATTTGGAAATTTCAGAGAAACATCTTTATTCAACATAAGAAAAATCCTCCTAACTATAATAAAAAAAAAAAAAAAAAACCTATGCAAAAGTAAAATGGGTTATTTCAGGAGGTAGTTATTTCCCCATCAACAGAGAGCCTCAAGTTAAAGCAGACAAGTCAGAATGTTGCAGAAGAGATTTCTGCTTAGGTAAAGGATAGATTATTTCTGTTTTCTGAGGTCCCTTCCAGCCTCAATGTTTCATAAGTCTGTGAATCTTAATTCTGATTGGATAACCATCATGTTTGACCATAGGTCCTAAGTAATCAATCAACAAGCATTTATTATGTGACTTCTATGTACCACGCACTATATTTGGAGCTGGAGATAAAAAGACAAAATTGAGACAGTCCCTGCCCTCAAAGAATTTACATTTCAGCAAATACCTTGAATTAAAAGCAGACCAAAAAGTGCAAAGTGTCTTGAATAATTTTCATTCACTTTCTTAGAAGGATGACTCTTAATGAGATATCCATGAAGATATAGGTCCATTAAGTTAAGCTCTAAGGAATTCTAAAGATCTATGCATCAGAATGCTGGTCCACAAAAGAAAGTGAAGAAATCTACATTCATTACATGTGCGATGGAGAAAAAAAAATGTATAGAATTTCCTCTGTGATTTTAGCCCAAATGAATAATATCATAGAATACTGGGGCAGGAAGAGAGGATGACACATGTATTAAAGTTGAGAAACAGACCATATGGCAAGGATAGTGAACAGCAACAAACAAACAAGATCGAAGAGGACCCCAAGCAACCAACCAACAGATTAAAACCCCAGTGGGACAAGATCATGGCTTCCTTTTCTTCTTTTTAATAGAGATTGAAAAAAATGAGCATATCTCTTTAGGTGTTTGGTGAATTGCATTTCATTAGGCTGAACCAAAACAAATCTGAATGTAAAATGTAGAATTAATACAGTAACCTTAGTGGTATAGGGTGGGTACTGCCCTCTTATAATATGAAATTTCCAACAAGGGAAATAGTAGAAATTTTCAAATGTGGATTGTTTCATAACCAAAAGCTACACTAAACTCCCTTGAAAATACTCAGGCTAACATGACCTTATGCATAGAAAAGGTTTTATTTAGGATCATAAGACCATAGCATCTGAGTAGTTCTGATCCCAGAAGCAGAATATGGTCTCAGATCCAGCCTTCAGTGCAGTCCAAAGCCAGAATACCCAGTGCAGGAATTCCAGATCAAAGACAAACATGGAATACTATCACTCTGATCTAGCAGAACTTTATAGCTAGCTGATGAACAAATGGCTGAGTCCAAGAGTAGTGTACTGGAACTCCAACCAGAGAAAGCTTACAAATGTAAGATTCAAGCCCAAAAAGAAGATAATTGATCGGGAGAGCAAAATAAAGCATTGCCCTAGATCACATCATTCTGGGAACACTGAGCACTGGGAATACTCATCTCCAGAATGAGCTGTCCTTAAGATTCTGAAATAACATTCAATACCCTAAGAAAGCAACAGCATGATTGCAAAATTTACAGGTTCAGCATAGACATTCCTCCCAGAAGTTACTTTCTGGTAAAGTTCAACATCAAGAAATAAACTGGAAGAATGAGTAAACAAACAATCAGAACACAAACAATTATTATGGTGACAGAGAAGTTCAAGACAAAAACCTCAAAGAAGAGAGTGACTTCAAATATCAATAAGTAAATCTCCAAGGTGGGAAACAGTTTGGGCACAAATCAATCAAAATTTCTAGGAAAGATAAAGCAAGAGATTTTTTAAGTTTAATTTTTTTTTAAAATGAGGACAATAGAGGAAAAATAGAAAACAAATGAAAGCTATGGAAGAAAGAATTGAAAAAGTGAGTAATAGTTTGTTACAAGAGTCATGAAACTTTGCCCATATGAGAAACTCCTTGAAAATTAAAATGAACCAAATAAAAGACAATAACTATGTGAAACAACAAAAAAAATTTTTTTAAATCAAAAGACTTGGGCAGCTAGGTGGCACAGTGGATAGAGCTAAAAGACCAGAACTGCATAGAAATTTTGAAATGCAAACACAGGAGTCAAGAGAAATTTTTTAAAAGGTAAAAGGAGCAAATGATCATTAGGCACTAAACAAGGATACACTGCTTACATTCAAATATGGCGAAATCATACAATTGTCCCCTTAGAATCTCATCATATCAGGGATCATAGAGAGAATCTAATTAGACAGAGGATCTGGGATTAGTTCTCTTGTGTTTTGATAATCTTAGAAGAATGGAAAAGGAAGAGGAAAGGAAAAGGGAAAGAAAGGATAGGGAAAATTATCTTTAAAAATCAGGATGCCCAAAAGGAAGTCTATATAAACAAGGAGGAAGTGGGGAAGTAGATAACACTTGAATCTCACTCATCTTAACTGGTCAAGGGGAGTGGGGAGGAAAATGCATTCATACACAGTTCATACTCAATGAGGAAACAGGAAGGAAAGGGGAGAAGAGAAGGAAAAATAAGAGAGAAGGTGGAGTAAGGACCAGATAGTCCTAAACAAAACAGACTCTAAGAAAACAAAAAATACTTAAAGCAATAAAAAACTAGAAATTAAGGAGATAATGAGTAAATCTATTATGGTATATAAATATAATGAAATACTTTTACGTTAATAAGAAATGCTGAAGGGAATAGTTCTGACAAAATTGAGAAGACTTATATTAACTGATACAGACTGAATTAAGAAGAACCAGAAGAATAAGTTATATAATGACAATAACATTGACATATTGAGGTACTCTGATCAATGCAAAAACCAGCCATGATTTCAGAAGAGTCATGATAAAACATGCTACCTACCTCCCTACCTACCTTCAGAAATAACTAAAGGATTGAGATTTTTTTTTTGAAATGTGGATAATGTGGAAATTTGTTTTCTTTGACTATACATTTTTGTAATAAGATTTTGATTTCTTTCTCAATTAGGGGAGACATTAGAAAACTAAGAGAAGACAAATATTTGCTAACTAAAAAAAAATAACTAAAAAATAATAGTACTTGGTACAAGTACTTGATACAAAAAAAATGATTATTCACTCCAATAATTAATAGACAATTTCCCCTCTGTCAAGATTATGCATATTATTGGACAGGCTATATAGTTTGTAAATAAAATCAGGCTCAGTTATTTGTAAACTGTTTCCTCATCTGTAAAATGGGAATTATAATAGTTCTTACCACTACAGGTTTTTTTGAGGATTAAACAAAATAATAAATGCAAAGGCTTAAACAGATATAAGTGGGAACTATTATTATGATGATGATTGTGATTATGAAAGTACTACACAAACATTGTTTATTACTAGAAAAGAAAGGATAAACATTAGACAGCTCATATGATCAAATAGTATCCATACAGGATCAAGAGAACTGAAGGAAGGACCTCTTCATGATGGGTGGACTCCTTGGGAAGAATTTATAAGAGGACATAGACAAGAGGTGTACAGCAACAAAGAGCAATGACACAGGAAACAGAGGACATGGTTTCAAATCCTATCTATAATACTATATAGTAGGTGCTTAATAAATGCTTTTTGACTTGACTATTTCTGTGATCAAGTCACTTAAAATCCCTGAACTTACCTTCCTCATCTACAAAATAATAGCCTTTGAATTCCTGTTCAACTATAGATCTATGATTCTTTGAGCTAAGTTTCATTAGGACTATTCACATTAATGAAATTACAAATTGATCAAAGTATTGAATCATGATTTTCTACTGACCACAGAGAAGGAAGTAAAAAGTGATTTACTCAGAGGAAGTGGTCTAAGTAGATTCAAAATGAAGACCGCTGCTGGACAAATGCCGGGTCCAGCCTGCTTTTGAAGGGGGAGGGAGAGCTGGAAATATGTGACTATAAATGGAATCAAGGAGGTACATTCAGAGCACAGAACAAAAAGCAATTTTCACCTAGAAACCAAAGGCAACAGATGCAGACACGGGTACCAACTGGTGAGGGACAATCCAGTTCTAGTCCTGCAGGGCAAGCTAGGACATCTGTACCGTCCTGATTACACTTGCAACAACAACAACAACAACAACAACAGCAAAAAAAGGAATTAAAAGGCTTTCTAAAAATCATTTCCCTTATACTAATTTTATAGCCAATTCCAAGCTCTGCTATGCAGGAAAAGCATCAAGTGTCTTCTGGTTACCACCATGAATGCAGAATTCCCATCATTTCCCAAGCTATACAAAACACTGCTAATTTTTTTTTTTAATTTTCCTTAGTCCTTAACCAGGAATAATGATAAGAAAAAGTCATACTTATTTTGTTCTCTTTGTTTTTGCCACTAACTAATACAGAATCAGAGAATTTCAGTGCTAGTAACTACCTTAGAAGGTGGAATTCAGCCTCTGTCTTCACATAAATTTCCCCTCTACACATAATCCCTGACAGATAGCCATCAAATTTAATTCTTGAACGACACCACGGTTGGAGTACACATTACTTACATAAGCAATCCATCCCATTGTTGAAACTTTCTGGTTATTAGAAAATTCTTCCTCATACTGAGATGAAATCTACCTCTTTGAGAGTTTTATCCAGATGACAAAATATAGCATGTGCAAGGATGAATATATATGGTGTTACTGGGACAAAGGAGAAATCCCCCAAAAACCTATTCTGATGACATTTAAGAATAGAGAAGAATTATTTCAGCTAGAATTTGATGGGGTGGGGAAAGAAATGAAGAAAGACTTCATGAAGGAAGAGGCAAATGAGCTTAAGATTGAATGAATGGACAGATTCTGAGGGAACATTGGGGGATAGCTTGTATAAATTTTGTCATTCAGATGTACATGATTCTTCCTGACCCCATTTGGGATTTTCTTGACAGAGATACTGGGATGGTTTGCCATTTCCTTCTCCAACTCATTTTACAATTGAGGAAACTGAGGCAAATAAGGTTCAGTGACTTGCCCAAGATCACACGTATGAAGCCAGATTTGTACTCGGGAAAGATAAATTCCCAACTCCAAGGTTCAATCCACTATAGCACCCCCTAGCTGCCCCCTGTATGAATATACGTTGAATTCAGGGAACAAATGCTCTAGTCTGGCTGAAACTTTGTGTATAAAAAGAAGTAATATGAAATAAGGCTGTAAAGAAATGCTAGTTCCTAATTGTGAACAACTTTCAAGGTCTGACTAAGGAGCTTATTTTTTACCCAAAAGACGATAGGGAACCCCTGCAGATTTTGGAGCAAGGAAGTTAACAGGATCAGCTTTCCTTAAGAAGGTATTTTCAGCACTTATGTGGAGAATGGAAGGATGGAGAGGACAGGACAGACTGGAGGTGGGAATACAAGTTCAAAGAGTATTGAATTAGTCCAGGCAAGATGTCTTCGTCTGATAGGGTGAAAAATATAGGTAATATTACCAGTACTTTGTAATGGATTAGAAGGAGGGGGATGATATAAAAGAAAGAATGAAAAATAAAGAAGGCTTCTCCAAACTATATTTCCTTCATTTCTTCATCTAATCTTCATATGGCATGATCCCAAGGTCCCTATCCATCCAGGGCTCCTTCCTCAGAACATATACTAGTTTTCCAATGTCCTTTCTAAGATGAAGTAATCACAATACCCCAGATATGACCTGATTTGACCAGTGTAGAGTCCAGCAGGGCTCATACCACCTTCATATTGGATATTATGCTTCTTTGATGCAGCCTCAAATTACATTGACTTTTTTTGGCTGACACATCACACTGTTGATTCATGCTGAGCTTGAAGTTGACCCAAATCCCCAATCTTTTTTTCATACCAAGAGTTGTCTAGACTCTAATTTGTACCTGAAAAGTTATTTTTCTCTATTATTAAGATTAATAACAGCTAACATTTTTAAGATTTACTACACATTTTACATTTATATATGTGTATGTGTAATCTCATTTTTGATCCTCACAAAAACCTTGGGTGCTACTATTATCCCTCTCTTACAGATGAGGAAAGTGAAGCAGAGAAAAGCTAATTGACTTGCCCAAGATTATCCAGCTGGTAATATTAGAAATAGGAGTTCTCCATCTACTATACTATGATGCCTCTCCAAAAGTAGAACTTCACATTTATTTCTATTACATTTTGTCTTAAAAATGGATTCAACATGATGAAAAAATTTTAGTCCTGATTTTGCCATCCAGACTATTGTCTATTCCTCTCAGCTTCATATCAACTGTGATTAATACCATATGGTTTTTCAAAAGTCACTGGTAAAAATGTTAAACAGCATAGGCTCTAGGACAGAACTCTAGGATACTTCACTTGATATTTTCCTTCAAATTAATGTTGACCCACTAATAACTACTTTCTGAGTCTGTTCATTCAACCATTTTTAAATTCCCTAAATTGTACTATCATCTAGCATACAGCTCTCTAATTTTTTTAAATAAGAATAACACAAAAGATCCTATCAAATGCTTTACTAACATTCAGATATATCATGTCGATAACATGTCCCTGATCTTCCACTCTAGTAGTTCTTTCAAGAAAAGGAAACAAATTTAATGTGGTGTGGTCAGTTCTTGATAAAGTCATGCAAACTCTTTGAGATAATTACTTCTGTTTCTAAATACTCACAAACCATTTCTTTAATTGTATATTCTAGAATATAATTGCAGTCCAGCTTACCAGTCTATATTTTGTATAAATTGCTCTCTTCTCTTAAAAAATCATTTTATTCAAACTTCTATGTTGGGGCACTTTTCCCATTCTACATTATCTATCAAAGATCATTGACAGTAATTCAACAATCACAATACATTAGTTTTTTCAGAACTCTAGATTGTAGTCCATCAATATGTGGTGCCAATTATATATTTTGGCAATCAGGTGCTCTTTTATCCTCTCCTTACTTGAGTTTTAATTTCTGGTGTACCATTTTTCCCTATTTTTCTAGCCTTCCTTGTCAGAGAAAACACAGACAAATTAGGAACTAAGTTGTTCCGCCCCGACTTCATTGTTCATTATCTTCATCCCATTCAATCCAAGCAACAGTCCTATCTCTTCTTTGATCTTGAAGTTCAACATGTTAAAGTTCTTATTTGTTATTTTTAGAGTTTCTCACAAGCTTCAGCTTGTTCTGAAATGCTAAAATTCAGTATGTTTTTGTTACCATCTTCTGTTATTTTCTCTTGTTGTCATCATCTACATAGGTCTTTTAAAAATCTAGGCTGTTCAGTGAGTTCCCTGTGCATCTAAATGATTCTCATTAGATATATCTCCATTTAGATATAATCAATATGTCTCTATTTCCTTCTTCAATTAAATAATCTCTATTTGGGTCTTCAGAATTTTATTCTTGATAGCTTTCCCATCCTTCTTGGGTTGATTTACCCAATAGGTTTAGGCTATTGAAGCCTATCTATCTATCTATCTATCCTTTTCATGATCTATTTTCTGATAATATCAGCTATAAATCACACCATGTATACCTAACTTTCTTTTCTTCTATGACACTTTCCAAAATGAAATGATTATTTTCCTACAAAGTTTTCTTGATTTGCATTCCAGCAGCCTTCTCTTTGATTAAATCACATGAAAATATAGCTCCTATTGCTTCTGCCACCCATTTTTTTGAAGAATACAGTTATTAACAAGGCAAGTCAAGAATTTATCAGTTACTTTGCTTTTGGCAGAAAAACAGTTTTATCAAATATCTGAGTAAGTGAAGTTGCCCATCATAACTTTCCAGGAAGAATTTTCATGTTTCTTAAACTCTATTTCTTCCTTCTCCCCAATTAGTCTGTAGTATATTCCTAAGACAATATCATTTCTTCTTCTCCCTCTGGGGATCCTCACTCAAATGACATTATGCTTCTCTACTACAGTTTCTGAATTTCCTCACATATCTACAGTCTCTTATTATGGAATCTGGAAAGCAATTAGATAAAAAAAATTAGGCTTAGACCAATATGTCATACAATATGACACAATAGATTTGAAATATAGATTCATTCTGAATATTAACAAATTAAAAGGAAAATAAGGTCGGCTTTTCATAATGATGGCTAAGATGAATTTTTTTAAAAAGAAGAAGAGGAGGAAAAGGAAGAAGAGGAGGAGGAGAAAGAGGAGAAGGAAGAGGAGGAGGAGGAGGAGGGGGAAAAGAAGGAGGAGGGGGAGGGGGGAAAGGAGGAAAAAGAGGAGGGGGAGAAGGAGGATGAGGAGGAAGAGGAGGAGGAAGTATCTCATGTTTTAATTTTTATTTTTTTAATCAGTAGTGATTTAGAGCATTTTTATGTGACTATTGATAGCTTTGATTTCTTCTTCTGAAAATTGCCTCTATATGTAGGATGAAAATTCTTAACTGAACAAGTAATAGAGGAAATTATTTTTTAAAGATAATTTCAGTTTCATAAAATTGAAAAACTTTAGTGCTAAAATAATCAGCCAAGCAAGGATAAGAAATGAAACCATCAACTGGGGATTAAAAAAAAATTTGCATTAATATCTCTAGTATCTGATCACCATTATCTAGAGAATTAACACAAATATATAAGACCAAGATCCATCTTCAAGGAATTAGTCAAAGAATATGGGGGGGGGGGGAATTTCTCCCAAAAAAATTGCAAATTAACTACCATGTGAAAGATTGCTTCAAATCACTGATAATGAAATAAAGACAAAGCAGACTAGATCTTAAGTCTTAACTTACACCCAGAAAACTGACCAAAATGTTCAAAAAATGGAAATAGTCAATGTTTTAAGGACTTCAGAAAGAGAAGCACATTAATGCATTGTTGAAGGAATCATGGACTATTCTAGCAATTATAAAAACCTATCTGAATTATGGGTTTTTTTAAGTGATTAAAATTCCATGACCTTTGACACAGAGGCAATATTATCAAGTATACATTCCAAAGGCAATCAAAGGCAAAAAGAAAAATCCTATATAAATCAAATTATTTGTAGTAGTACTTTTTGTAATAGCAAGGAACTGGAAACAAATTGTGAGATAGAAATTTAATAAATAATTATTATACCATAATAGTGATAAATATGAAAAAACTCAAAGAAGCATAAGGAAACTTTTATGAATTGATGCAAAGTGAAACGAAACTCTAGAGAAAAACAAAATACACAATGACTACAACAACTGAAATGGAAAGAAAAATAACAAAACAGTTGAAACTCAATGCAGAGAAACTATAATGAGCAATGTTTGCCCCAAAAAAAGAGCTGTGAGAAGAGAGAGACCTCACCTACTTCTTTAGAAAGACTGGGTATAGAATACTGCAGACAATGTCAGACTTTTTCAAAGTCATAAATAGTTTGTAGTAGAACTAATTTTTTTCTTTTTTATTCTTTATCTAAAGATTCACTCTCTGGGAGAGAGAAAAAGAGGATACATTGTTATACATAGGTAATGTAGAAACAAAAGATATAAATAAAAATTTGTTTTCTTAAAGAAATTTTACCTCCTTTCCTTCATTGCAGAGGTAGGTTACCATGGATGAGAAATATTGCAGATAATATAAGAAGACATAGTCTATATGTTGGTTAATTTTGCTGAACTACTTTCTTTTTTAATTTTTATTATGAAATATCTCATTGAATAAAGAAGACAGAGGGCTATATTTGGAAACAATCATGATATAAAAACAAAAGTTGTCAGTAAAAAAAAAAAAAAAAGTTTTTTTAATTTTAAATATCCCCAAAACTTTGGTTCTTAGCTACTGTCAATTTTTCCTCCTGTACTTGTCACATAGAAATGCAGGCATCAGGCTAAGGATAATTCCCCTGGTCAGCAGGGACTCCATACCTGCCTAGGCTGCTTGATCCTGAAGGAGGTAGATTCAGCTGAGTTCATAGTTTTTGCCCATCTGCCTCTTCTCTCTTAGTGAGTGTGTATCCTTTGCTACTTCTTGGACAAGGCTGATCTACTCAAGCAGGCAGCTGTGGCTGGATCTTAGTTCAAATTTCCAAAGGGAAAAAAATTGGAAGTTGGAATATTTTCTTAACTTATTCATAAAATTTCTATGTCTTTGGGAGTCAGACAGACAAACAGATAAGCAAATTGATTAAGCCTTGTTCTGCATTTTTATCACAGAGATGATACCTCCCTCTGATCTCAAGAATGAACAGCAGCCCCAAAACCAGAGTTGATTCTATGGTCTGTCAAACTTAAGCAAACATATCTCAGCCTGGTAGAGAGCGTACAGAGAAAGGTGCTTGTCTGCAGTGAACTCCGATCAGTATAGACAATTCAGAGTTGGGGCACAGTGCCAGACTAATAGATTATCTGCTGATTCTTCCAGAAATATAGAGGGTCTCAGGCACCCAGGAGAAAATCTGTCATTAGCGCTAAGGATATTTTGGTAGTGCTGAGGCAGTTTATGTATTTCAGAGTTTCTGTCACTGCCAGACAATGTGCATCACCTGGTGTCCTGTCACTAGCTTCTGTGGTACCCTCAGCAACCCCGTACTAAAATCAACCAATGAAATAATAAAAGCATTAATTAAGCATATGCTAGATACTGTGCTAGTTGCTGGGGTTACAAACACAAATCCCTTCCCTCAAGGAACATATGTTCTATTAGGGAAGACAGTATGTACAAATATAAATATACACATAATGAATATGTTTAAATATGTGAAAATGTGCCATGCTTTATGTATGTCTGTATAGGCCCTGTCACTCAGTTCTGTTTGCATTTCCAAGTTTGCACTATCCTCTATATTGTAGCTGGAAACCTTGTTCTTAAGAACTCTCTGTGCCCTGAAGGTACATACCCTGTCACCAAGCTTTGTATGCATCCCTAGGGACTGTCACCAAGTGCTCTGACTATGGCTGGAAACATTGTCCCTAAGCTCTCTGTTTATCCCCAGATATAGTCACTGAGCTTTATGTGTGACCCTAAACCATGTCACTAAATTCTCTGTATGTCACCAGGGACTGTCACTAAATTCTGTATGTTACCTTGAGGACCTTGTTATTAAACTCTATTGGATGGAACAGGTAAACTCTACAAACTATACTGCTTCTACTTTTCAATGACAAAATTCTCTGTAATATCTTTGCTTAGATAGCCCCTTTTAGAGGCCCAGGAAATTGCAGCTCTGGGTACATATTAAATCTGGGTCCCTCATACAATCCCTGCTGGAAAGATAACAAGTCTTTTCCATTTTTTAGCTTTGGAGAATCAAGACTTAGCCAGAGTAAAAGGATGAAAACTAGGGTCTGATCATCATGATCTCAGAGAGTAAACTTGGGGTACTTAGATGCTTTGAAGTCTCAGGCTGTCAATCAGAACTTAAGTTTGAGATAAAGATCCTGTTAAGCTGCTGCTGCTGCTGACATTGATGATGATGATGATAGCTGGTATTTATAGTATTATATATATATATACATATATATATATATGTTTATATATATTTATTTAAGACTTGAAAAATTCTTTACACATTTCATCTTCACAAAAACCCTGGAAGGTAGTTGCTATGATTCTACTGTTTTATAGATGAAAATACTGAGAGGTGTAGAGGTTAAATAATTTGTCAGTCACACAGCTAGTAAGTATTTGAGGCCAAATTTGAACTCTAAGGGCAGCTAGTTGGTTCACTGAATAGTCCCAGGAGTAGGGTCAGGACAATCTGAGTTCAAATTTCACTTAATCCTGTTTACCTCAGTTTCCTCATCTATAAAAATAAGATAAAAAGGAAATATGAAATCATTCCAGTACCTTGAAAGAAAACGCAAGAAGGGTTCAAAGAGCTGTACACAACTAAAAAAGAACTAAACACTAATGCTCCAGATTGCGTGTTCTATCCACTGAACCACCTACCTGCCTAGTTCTAGGTCTACTGATTTATAGGGAGACTTTAGTCAAACCACTAACTTTTCTGGCCTTGGGTTTCCTTATCTTTAAAATTAAGTGATTCAATTAGAGAGTTTATAACTATACATTTATAATGTAAAAAGTAATAAGATACTTTAAGGTTTGCTAAGTACTCTACCAATAGTACCTCCTTTACACAACATGCCTGTGAAGTAGGTGCTATTATTATTTCCATTTAACAGATATAGAAACTGAAGCTCAGAAAGGAAATTGTCCAGGTTTCATTGCTAGTAAATATGTGAGATAGGATTTGAATGCAGGTTTCTAAATGCAAAACCAGCATTCTATCCACTATTCAATACTGCCTCATGTAGAAAAGACTTTAGCAGTAGTTTAATCTTTTCTCTGTGTATTTTGTTTTTTCAAATAACAAGCATTTTAAAAAAATTAATCTATTCCTCTTACTCCTACGGGGAGTAAGTTTCAAAACAAAAATCAAAAATTATTTAATACACATCTACATAATCTGGAAAAACAAATTCCCCTATTAGTCATGTCCAAAAATGTAGGTCTCTTTCTATATCTTGAGTTCATCACCTTTCTGTCAAAAGGCAAGTAGTATGTTTCATCTTCATTCTTTTGGACTCATGGTTTATCATTTCTCTCATCACTGTTCCTATAATGTTAGCACTATATAAATTTTTCTCCTACTTCTGCTCATATCATTCTGTGTCAGTTCATAAAGGTCTTCCCAGTATCATCTGAAATTTTCAATTTTATCACTTCTTACAATGCCATAACATTTATTTATAGATATACGCCACAATCAGGATGGCCATTCCCCAATAGGAAAGCTCTTTCTTAGTTCCTAATTTTTAGCTGCCACAAAAAGAATTTCTCTTAATATACTTGTCCATATAGGATCTTTTTCTCTCTTTGATTTCTTTGGGGTATAGAACAGTCTTTCTTTTTTTTCAGATCCATTTTAATAGTATTTTATTTTTCCAAATACATGCAAAGATAGTTTTAAACATTCACTTTTGCTAAACATTGTGTTCCAATTTTTTCTCCCTCTCTCCCCTTCTCCCCAAGGTAGTAAGCAATCCAATATAGATAATACATGTGTAATTCATCTAAACATTTCCATATCCATCATGCTGTGTAAGAAAAAAATCATAGCAAAAGATAAAAAACCACAAGAAAAAAAAAACAAGCAAACAAATAACAACAAAGTGAAAATACTATGCTTTGATCCACATTCAGTCCCCATAGTTCTCTCTCTAGATATGAATGGCACTTTCCGTCACAAGTCTATTGGAATTTAGACCAGTCTTTCAAGAGCAGATTCTTGTTTATGAGAACATTGGACTAAGGGCAATGGCAGACTAAGACCAACATGCCATCAAAGCTGGATTGGACTCTTAGACCAGAAACTCACTTAGCCAAGACTGGTAAAAATGACTCCTGGGAGTTTCCAATTACATCAATTGATCTGAGTAGAAGATGGAAAAACAAAAAGAAATATTTTACTCCTATGAAAACAGGATTATACCTAAATTAGGAGAAGCAGATTTGCTTCAACTCCAAGCTAGGCTAATTTTGTTTTCTTGTTCAGTCATGTCTGACTTTGCGGCCCCATTTTGAATTTTCTTGTCAAAAATACTGGGGTGATTTAAATAAAAAATAAAATAAAAAAAATAAAAAGGAAAGCTATCAAATGATGGGAAAGATCTGAGGGAAAAAAGGCAAAGTGCAAATTATGGAACTAATGAGTTTGCAGTCTCCTAATAAATCCTTAAAAAAAAAAAACTGGGGTGATTTGCCATTTCCTTTTCCAACTCTTTGACAGATGAGGAAACTGAGATAAATAGAGTTAAGTGACTTGACCAGGGTCACACAGATAATAAGTGTCTGAAGCCAAATTTGAACTCAGAAACATGAGTTTTTCTGACTCCAAGCCTGGTACTCTAGCCGCTGTACCATCTAGCTGCTCCAGACTAACTATAACCATCCATAATAATTCTCAGGGACTCAGGAGATGGTATGAGTCCCCAAGAGTCTGGCAAACACATTATGAGCACTTTATCTCAGGCCCTTAATTCCCAGAAACAGCATGATATAGTAAGAAATGTAATTATCTTAGAATAAGAAGATATAGATTCAAATTCCAGTTCTGACAATGTATTGTGATCTTGGACAAATTATCCATAAATGTCAGTTTCTTTATATAAAACTTGTAAATAATACTTGCATTATCTGCTTTTTAGGAGTGTTATAGGGAAATTCATTCATAAGCTTCTATTACAACATTGAAAAAACAAAGAGAAAGCCCAAAGTTTCTATGATTATGTATTATATTGCCCTATACCCTATGGAATATAATCACCCTGAGGGCAGAAATCACAACTAGTACCTTTTTATATACAACATCTGGGACAGAGTGCTAGAGAGGCTCTATGAGTGCTCACAGATGAAAATAAGACCCCCTGTATCTGACAATCCTTGCTTTTAAGGACATATGGAAGCTTCAGACTCTGAGAGCCTACTTGACCACAAATACCAACACTAGACTTCTCAGAGGCAGACTGACCACCGTCTTAGCTCCAGGCTCTCAGGCAAAGGTGCTCCAAACAGCAATGTAACTTTCTAGCCCCGACCTCCATCTGTCCCCAGCACAAAAAGAGCAAGATATTGCAGCTTCCACAAACTGCTAGGAAAATGCCCAAATGCCTTCTGTCTAACTAACACGGGGTCATAGGGTTTCCATAAGTGAAAAATTAGAGATTAGATTAGATGCCCAAGATCACAAGACCAGTGGGTGGAGAGAGCTAGGATTTGAACTCAGAACTTCTGATCTCAAATCTGGCTCTCTTTCTACTCCATTTCCTCAAAGACTATTCCTCCTAGAACCTTTGGCAAAAAAAAGGAAGACACCTATTTGGGAAACATCTGGGAGTTAAGTAGGGGATAAAGGTCCTAGACGCAACTAAATAAGATTTGTTCATGGTATCTAAGGATCCTTGGAACAAACATCCAATGGGATATTTAGTACAAAAGAATACAGGGAAATCAAGTTCTTAAGTAGCTCAGTAGATAGTGTTAGATCTGGAATCAAGAAGACCTGAGTTCAAATCCTGTCTCAAATATTTACCAACTGTGACTCTGGGCAAGTTACCCTCTTCTGCCTTAGCTTCTTCTTCTTCCTCTGTAAAATGAGGGTAATAAGTATTAATATAGAGAAAAATGAGATAATTTATTATTTTATATGAAATGGATATTTTAATGTTTTGAAAACCCTGAAATGCTAGATTCTAGTTTTTATATAAATAAAACTAAGGTAAGTAAGATTAAAAGGGAAGCAGGAACCTGAGAAACAAGTTTTACAGCCAGTGCTTCTGATAAAAGTCTCATTTCTAAAATATTTAGAGAATTGAGTCAAATTTATATGAATACAAGTCATTCAACAATTGATAAATGGTCAAAGGATATAAACAGATAATTTTCAAATGAAGAAATTAAAGTCATTTAAACTTTGTGAAAAAATGCTCTAAATCATCATTGATTAGAGAAATGCACAGTAAAACAACTCTGAGGTACCACTTCTCATCTCTCAGATTGTCTAAGCTAACAGGAAAACTGAAATAAAAACTAAACAAAAGACAAAAAACCTCTGTAAGTAGGAGCAGCCTCATTGAGGGTGGGGCAACAGAGCTTTTTTCCTCCCTTCTCCCCTTCTCTCCTTCTTCTTTCCCTCCCTCCTTCCTTCCTTTCTCTTTCTTTTTTCTTTTTTCTTCTTTCTTTCTTTTTTCTTCTTTATTCTTCCTTCCTTCCTTCCTTTCTTTCTTTCTTCCTTTCATTCTCTTTCTACTCACAGAGATTGTTTGTCTTTCATTCACTAAGACAACCATGAAGGGAGATGATGCCATGATACGCAAATGAATTGGACTTCAGTGACTGTGGGTTGTACAAAGTCTCCAGCCTCACCTCTCTCCTCCAGAGCCATCTGGGCCCAGGGGCAAGATATAGGTCAGGATGAGTGGAGATGGCCCTCTGATATGGCATACTATGGATCAACATCAATGTGCAGATCTAGCTCCCTTTGATGTGTTTTCTCCCCCCCCTCATGTAAAATATAAGTTTCTTGAAGCAGAGATTGCATTATTTTATATTTATATCTATCAGATTGCCAGGCACAAAGTCAATGTTTAATAAATATTGGGCTTTTTTTCTTTCCTTCCTTTTTTCTTTTAGAGATCAAAGTCAGCAAATAGGCAGATGTAGGTAGTATAAGTCTGTGTGAGACTGCCTTGTGGAAATTTTGAATCAGTTTCAAAATAGTGTGCAGAAAAGTAGCATTTCGGAATGTTGGAGGGGATGTGGGAAAACAGAGACACTAATACATTGTTGGTGGAATTGTGAATGCATCCAGCCATTCTGGGGAGCAATTTGGAACTATGCTCAAAAAGTTATTAAACTGTGCATACCCTTTGATCCAGCAGTGTTTCTACTGGGCTTATACCCCAAAGAGATACTAAAAAAGGGAAAGGGACCTGTATGTGCCAAAATGTTTGTGGCAGCCCTGTTTGTAGTGGCTAGAAACTGGAAACTGAGTGGATGCCCATCAGTTGGAAAATGGCTGAATAAATTATGGTATATGAATAATATGGAATATTATTGTTCGGTAAGAAATGACCAACAGGATGATTTCAGAAAGGCCTGGAGAGACTTAGATGAACTGATGTTGAGTGAAACAAGCTGGGCCAGGAGATCATTATATACTTCAACAATACTATATAATGATCAGTTCTGATGGACCTGGCCATCCTCAGCAATGAGATGAACCAAATCAGTTCCAATGGAGCAGTTATGAACTGAACCAGCTACACCCAGCGAAAGAACTCTGGGAGATGACTAAAAACCATTACATTGAATTCCCAATCCCTATATTTATGCCCACCTGCATTTTTTATTTCCTTCACAAGCTAATTGTACAATATTTCAGAGTCCGATTCTTTTTGTACAGCAAAATAACGGTTTGGTCATGACTTATTGTGTATCTAATTTATATTTTAATATATTTAACATCTACTGGTCTTCCTGCCATCTGAGGGAGGGAGTGGGGGGAAGGAGGGGAAAAATTGGAACAAGAGGTTTGGCAATTGTCAATGCTGTAAAGTTACCCATACATATAACCTGTAAATAAAAGGCTATTAAAATTTTTTAAAAAAAAGAAAGAAAAGTAGCATTTACTCATTCAGTCAATAAATATTTATTAAGCTTTTACTGCATGCAAAAAAAAAACAAACCCTGTAGGCTCAGAGGTACAGGAGTTTCAGGAAACCTCAGTCTCTGTTAGGGGATAAGATATTTCTAGAAATCCAGAACACTTTAAGATGCTGGAATATTTATAAAATCCAAATATTCTACAATGCCAAGCCTCTTCTAGCAAACCAAAACATTGTAGAATGAGGAAACATTTCTAGAATGCAAAAGGAAAAAATTCTGACATGCTGAAAAAGACCTATAACAGGTTGGTTTGAGTGTAAAGTGCGGTTGCAGAATTCACCTAAGTGAAATGAATTCCAATTTGATATTCTTTTTCCTTTCCCCACTTCTTCAATGAACTTAGTCCCTCAGGCCAACCTATAAATCCTATGATTTGTTAATAGGATTTCCACATGTATCTTGCTACTGAGTCTGTTTTGAAAGCTTAACCAGGGGTGCCTGGTTAAATACCAGGAACTATAGCACAGTGAAAACTTCTATAAACTTGATTTCTGCACCATGAATGCTTCTGAGGGCTACAGCACATTATTCACAACTGACTCTTTTTATCCTGAGGCTTGGAAGCTGCTTTCTATATGCTCTACCCAGTCTCTTGCACATTATGAGGAATTCATCCCTGAGAGTCTTCTTCAACAGAATGTCCCTGGGAATCACTGATTATAGAAAAACCTTTCTTTAATCAGAGACCAGCGTTGTCACCTGGAATTTTCTTAGCTTATTGTTTACTCAGGGAAAGGCTGCTGGATCAGAAATATGCTCCTGGCTCCCCGGGACTCTCCTTTTCTCCCTTCATACCTTCATCTCCCACATCAGTACGTACACATATGTCTTATCATCTCCAGAAAACCACAGAGGAAGCCTGGTTTCCAAAGGGCGAATTCAAGCTCCAGGTACTCTCCCTCTGAAGATGTACATAGCTACTAGTCCAAGCTCATGAAGGAAGTTGTTGGTTTTGTTTTCCTTTATGATAATAATAATAACTAGCATTTACATGGCTTTTATGTATATATTAGTATACATAGCACTTTATTTTATGTAATAAGGTATATATCAAGTGGCTTGCAATCACTTTACATATATGATCCCATTTAATGTTGCAATAACCCTGGGAGATAAAAACAATTATTATTATTATTAGTTTCATTTTACAGGTGAAGAAATTGAGGCTAAGGGAAATGACATTTGAATTCAAGACTTCCTGACTCCAAGTCCAGTATTCTATTCATTATTCCCTATACAAAACTCATTACTTGGCCCTGGAGAGGTGAGTAAATATTTTTTCCCAGACAGAAGTCTGTAAGTAAATGGATTTTAAAGACCATTTCTCATATCTGGAAATTAATGGACGTTCTCTTTTTTTTTTTTTTTTTTTTTTTTACAAAAAAAAAGGGATTTTTATTTTGACATCTGAATAAGTGTTGATTCCTCAGGACCCAGCCTTCGGCATCTTTCCCAACTTATTCATCAGCTTGTTGCATTATCTTTCTCAGAAACACATATACCATCCAACATTTTCTGAAATCCTTGTTTTTGACTGTAGTGGTCTGTTGGATCATGACAGCTGAATCTGATGCAAATTCAAAATAATTTCCTTCAAGAATTAACTCAGCTTTTTAGGCTTGGGAAACGACACAAGCAACACCTGGTCTCATGTGAACCCTTTGAATATATTTTTCACCCAAGAAATTTCTGATTTCCACAAGCGAGCCATTCTTGTGAATAACAACTTTGATGGGGAAATGAACATTTACAGATCTCATCTTGTAACAAAAACCCAGGGTAACACCTTTGATCATATTTTGTACACAAATACAGATTGTGCACCATTGAAAGTTCTTTTTAATTTCCCTGCTACTTGTCTACCTGGAGCCTTTTTTTCTTTCCCCCAAGAAGACTGAGTTCAACAATGATACAATTGAAATTCCTCCAGAAGATTCCTCTGTCCCTCTTCTCAATAACTGTCCAGCCCTCAAGAGAGATATTAACATTTTCTGGAATGTCAATAGTCTGGTTGCTTATGGGGATAAATAAGCCAAAAGAGCAGTTAAGGGCTTCTTTTCCTTATCCTCCTTTAAGTGAGTGAAAGGTACTAATTCCCTGGATACAAAAGAGAAGAAAATTCCAAACTTAGCATCATATTACATGACTAAAAGGAAAGGAATAATTTCCAAAAATTTCAATCTACATAGGTAGTTGGGGTAAGGGAAGGGGAAATTGATGGTTCTGAAACCCCTCATTGAGAAAGAAGAACTAGCATTTCCCCATCAAGGTTGTTATTCAAGAGAATGGCTCGATTGTTGAAATCAGAAATTCCTTGGGTGAAAAATATATTCCAAGAGTGAGATCCAAGGTTGCTTGTGCTGTTTCCCAAGAATAGGAAAAAGAAATTGAGAGACACATGATAAAAATAGCCAGGGTCCAGAGGACCCCACTAATGTCACCAACTTTATACCCATGCTCAATCATCTTGCTTTGCAAGATTCATTTATTTTCACTGCTTATTTCCTTTGGCCCAACTTTAGATTAGCAACAATTCTAAGAGCCTATGGGGTCTTGACCCAATGATCTGGAGTGATTGCTCTCAGCAGGCAGATTGAACAACTTCCTAGATTGAGACAACATGAGACAGTGGAAAGTGTTCTTCTGATTCTGAACTCAGATGACCTGACTTTAATTCTTGATTCTAATGTTTACTACCTGTGTGACCATGGACAAGTCATTTAACCTCACCAGGTTTCAGATCATTCATCTGTAAAATGAATTGAGCTGTGTTATAGAAAATAAGGACATCAAGCTACAACCAGACAATGATTTAGTTAGCAAGGAATGCAGCTGCAGAAACAAATCAGATCCAAAGCTCTTGGTCAACTTAAGGAATTGGAGCTCATGGCTCGTTGATTTTTAAACAATTTTTACACAGTAAAAACAGAAAAGTAGGAATGCATCAGTCAAACTGTGATTAGATCAGAGTATGTGCTATTGTCTTGGAGGAGAGGGGCATAGGTGGGGAGGGGAAAGGGTTGCCAAAAAAATTTGAAGGATACAAAATTCTAAGACTTAGATCCCTTTTATAGTTACAAAATGGTGGGCTAGTTCCAAAAAGGAATCTCTTTGGTCTAATAATTACATGATAATCTAAAGATTCTTTCAGCTCTAAAAGTATCATAATATTATCCCTCCCAAGGGAATTCTGGAGGAAACTGGTGGTAGTTTTTGTTTTGAGAAACCCCTAATCCCAAGAGAAGTCTTTCAAAAATTTATCCCAAGAAATAGACAAGGCTAAGATTCTGGAGTGAGATTCTGACTATAATTTGGGATATGGTATTTTAAGGATACCAGCACTGATGATTTTGAATATATGTATATTGTTCTTAGATTATTGTTTAGAAGAGGACACTGGAACAGAAATGTGTTTTTTATGCATGCTTGTGCATGTGCATGTGTATTTCTATACACATACACATATATCTATCTATATCTGTATCTATATCTATCTATTTCTAATTCTATCTGTCCTTTGTTAAAGCAGCTACCTTATCCTTTTAAGGAGAAGGAAGAAAGGTACTCTGAACTTTTTTTAAAATAAGCTAGGACACAAACCTGTTTGTCACTTTGTTTCCTTCCATAATTGCCAGAAGGCTTAAGCAAGGAAAGGGTCTGAATATGTGATGACTTTATCTAGGAGCTTAAGTATTATACTATGGCCTAGAAAATGAGATCCAGTCCATGCCTTTAAAACCTAAGACATGAAAGCATGTGGTGGGACATTGGCTATCATTTTATAGTTTGGACTTTACAGACAGATCAGGGGTTGTCTAATTTTTGTTAAATTTTTTATAAGCAGGTAGACAGCATTACCTTAGTTGTCTTCAAGGTTCAAACAATTTGGCTTCCTATTGGCACAGGTAATCTAAAAAGTAGAATGGCATGCTTTTTAATCAAGCTCCATCAAACTTCTTTCCTCTTATACAAATAGATCTTTATTGTATAAATATTAACTAATATTAACATGACATCTAAATAGAATACAACTTAGGGCAAGATGTAAATAAATTAATTCAAACACCTGGAGACAATTATGTATTTTTCTCACTAAACTCAATCACTGTTTAATATATGTTGGCTTACTTTAGAACTAAATTGACTGAACTTGCCTTGAGGGTTTTCCTAGGTTTAGTACTTGTCCAGAATGTGCTGCAGTTCCAAGAATCATAAGACTCATTGAAACCATGAAAAAATTCATTTGCTTCTGTGATCCTCCTCATCATTAAGATTAAGTAAGTCTTAGTTTAGATAGATCTTTCTATGATGTCTTGGAATCTGGATAAGACAAAGTTTAGATGGCCCTCTCTTCATTGAGCTTACAGTATAGTAGAGGAATAAGATATAAACACAGATAACTCTAATATACAGTATCACCCATAGCTGTATCAGAGCAATGCAAAGTACTTGAACTTCTAGATTATACAACCAACAAAACGGAGTACCAAACATATTTCTGATCTTCATGATCTCTCAAATCTCTCCAAAACTGGAATTATACAGAAAAGATAATGCAACTCCTTCCATGCTTGAGGAAGCTAAAAGTTCAAACATGGTTTTTAAAAAAACCCTCAATGAACTGAGATAAATAATACTAAGTTAATTAACTTAATTAATAAATAAAATAAATAATTCCCAAGCCCTAACATGTCCTCATCCACATCTCCTACCAGCCACCATGCACATCTGCCAACCCATATATTTGCAAGAGAATTTCATTCTACACCATAAGTCTCCATCCTGCCCTCCCCACTCCACTGAGGAAAACCAAACTCCAGAGAACAAAAGTTTTCTGAGAATGTGATAGCAGTATCGTGGAAATACTCCATGATGACAGGTCAATGAGCTGTGGAACAGTGATAGCAAAGGAAGGAAACATTAGTCTGTGTAGCATGCCCGTAAGTTTAGGGGAAAGTGCCCAGCAAGCAGATAGAGCCAGTTTTGTGTCTCTCCCTCCCCCCGAAGCCAATTAAGTCAGAGACTGAGAGGATGGTGATCCATGATCTGCTTAGTGTGAGAAGAAACTAAGACTCTTTAAAATCCAACCTTCAGGGAAACTGCCACCAAAGGGGAAGGAGTCAGAAAGTGAGAAATAAGAGAAAATCAAGGGGAAAACCATGAAATCACCAAAGAGAAAGCAACTCTAAGACCCTGATCATAAGTAGACATGGCCTTCAGATCAAATAAAAGAATTCAGACAACTAAACAACACCTGATGAGAAAGGAGACCTTGTGGATTCTAAAGAAAGCACAGAACAGCAGTATTCTGGTCCAAATGGTTTAAAAGTGAAATAAGAATTATAATAATAGAATTTATGACTTTCACAACAAAAATAGTTGACATATGAGAAAAAATTTTGTATCCATAATGACAAATCTTGTCAAGAAAATCTTCAAATATAAGGAAAGGATGAATAACTCAAGACAATTCTATACCCACCAGAAGCCCACAGGAAGGAATATAATAATGTGCTCCAAAAAGCAAAAAAGTTAATAGTGTGACCTAAAGTGATGTACACTGCAAATCTGAGCCTAACCATAAATGCAAAAAGATGGACAGTCAGTGAAAAAGAAATGTACAAAACATTCCTAGAAAGAAACTCAGATCTGGTTATTTATATCTTAAATTCCTAAACAACAGAAATACAAGAATAAACAATTACAGCAGCGAGGACAACAGCAACAAACAAAATAACAACAGAGACACTAGTAAGAAATGTCTTATAAGAGAAGTCAAGAGTGAAAACAGAAGTAAATAGAAATGATGGAGAAATAGGCCCGAAATATCATGGATGAAATCTCATAATAACGCACCTATAAGCAAATCAATGCTTATGGAATATGTGGTGTACCCTGATCAAGTCAAAGGCTAACAATGAAGGGAAAATAATTCCTTTAGTCTCTCAGAAAGAAGAGATCTTCCAGAGAATAGGTGAGGAGGTAAAGAGAATTATTGAAAAGAGAAGAAAGAAAGGGTGAAATCTTGTTTCAATAGCAAAAAGGGACACCACTGCTGAAAGCTCCAATGGGAGAAAATAGATATTATATAAAGAGAGATGAGAACTTTATTTAATATAATTATTTACATTAATTTCTGTATTATCATGCTACCTCAGGAGAAGGGGTACCTGGGTTCTTGGGGGCAATTTGTATGCAAAAGAGTGGAAGGACATGGACCCATTGAAGAGATTTCATGGCAAATGGGAGAGGAAGAAATGACCAGAAAAGAGCAAAGGTCAGTAATGAACTTTACTATCAGGAATATAGAAAGATTCCTACTATGGAGTTTTAAAAAACCCAATTATGGGCAGGCATTGTTATTTCTAAGAGTGAAGCAGAACAGGAAAAAAGGAGGGATGAAGGTAAGAATGAGGACAAGAGAAAATTTGTAAAAAGTTTGCCTTTAAATAAATTAAGCTAAAATAATTGAAAAAATAGTAGTATGTTTAGAGAGAAATAAGAAGGAAAGCTTAATCTCAGGGGAGTGAAAAATAGACAAGTGAAGGAAAATACAAAGCTGACTCTCATAACTTTAAACGTAAATGGATTAAAACATCCAATAAAACAGAAAAAAGGGACAGATTGGATAAGAAAACAAAACTCTGCAATATGTTGCTTACATATACAGAATAAAAATGAAAGGTTGGGGAAATGTATTATGCATCAAATGAAAACAAAAAATCATGCCATCAAACAAAGCAAAAGCAAACTTTTGAAACATAAAAATGATAAACAAGGAAACTACATTATGTTGAAAGAAGGTATAGACAACAAACCACTATCAGTTGTAAATATATATGTTCCAAATGCCTTATCATCTAAATTCATAATAAAAACATTAAATGAACTACAAAAAGTACAAACAGTAACACAAAACAAAGTATTCTTTGAGATTTGAAGGGAAAAGTCATTAATGAGGAATAAGGGAGTCAGAAGATGAAGTTGGATTTTTAAAAATGGGTATATTGTAAATGGATGAAGAGAAAGCATGTTTTGGGCATAAAGTATTGTGATCAAATGAACAGACCTAGGAAAGAGTTGGGTATTTGGGGGTAAGACGCTGATAAATAATCAAAGGTGTAGAGGAAGAATAATATGAAAGAAGGCTAGAAAAATCATTCTGGATTGGAAATGAGAGCTTAAATGCCCAAGAAAACTATCACTGAAATCTTTTGAGAAGAACAATATAATCATTTTCATATGGAAGATAATTCTAGATTCAATATATATGGATGGGGTGGAGGTGAGAAAAGTACAGAATGGAGACAAAAAGATCTGTTTGGAAGCTGTTGAAATAACCCCAGATGATAAGTAAGGAAGGTCTGTACTAATATTGTTACAAAGGGAATAGAGAGGAAGAGATTAGCATAACCCACATTGAAAAACTAGAATTGACAGAATTTAGGAGTGGCAATACTACAGCACTTAGCACAATGTCTGGCACATAATAGGTACTTTATAAATGTTTATTGATTGATTGATAATTATGGAGAAAGTGCCTTATAAATTTTTAAGGGACACAGACGAATGGAAAATATAAACACCTACAAAATTCCTTCTCTGATATCTCATCCTAGCAAGTCAGTGACCCTGTGTTCTCAAAGGCTATGCCAATGGAATGAAAGCTCTGGAAAGTTTTAACAGTGCTAGAAAGGCTTCAAGTATAGTCCTACCAATAGATTCCACATTAAATCAGCATATGTTTTAAAATTTGGTAACTTAAATGAAAAATAGGCATGGGAAGAACAACAAAAAATTATATTTGGAAAGCTGGCAGACCACATGGAAGCCATATGTATGTATGCAAGTGAATATAGACATAGACATAGATACCAGGGAGACTTTCTTCAAGAAGAAAGTCTAAAAAACAATACTAATTATCTTAATTTAACAACAGCGAATTTTTACTAATATTGGATTCATTTTTAATTAAGTTGTCAGTATATTGTCAGACTATTGACTCAGAGAAAAGATCAAAATCATCACCAAATTCAAATGAATAAAGAGAGAGGAGAAAATATGGCATGATTAAAATAGTCCCAAATGGATCTATTTAAATAAGCTATTTAATGTCCCAAATAAAAAAGAAAGAAAAAATTAATTGTCACCATTTGCTATAAAAATTTCCTATAAAAATTGGTTAAAAGTAAAGCAATGGGGAAACCAAAAAATCTTGAAACTGTCTCAGCCAGAAAACATTTAATTTCCTTGCCAACTGGAAAGATATGGCAGCCAAGGGCAACATAGTATTAGAAAATAGACTTATTTGCAAAATCTTACGAAGAAAGATGGGAAAAGATTGTGGGCAACATCTCTCATAAAATAATAAGAGGTAGTGAATGAAAAAATAAAACTTCCCAAAGGTTGGTATAAGGCCTAATTAAAGCAATCTATGCCAAGAGCACTTAAGAATGAAATTGGAAGGACAACAAATTGATAATCCTCATTTCCCCCCCCCCAAAAAAGTGAAAAAGTTTTGCCAACATTTCTATAATAAAATATTTTCTCCAACAATGACAATAACATCATTGTATTTATATTGTAGCTTTACCATTTCCAAAGTGCTATATGAGGAAATAGATATTAATACTCAAGGTAAAATTGAAAAGAGGAGCTAAACCAAACCAAGATCACACAGAAGAAATCACACTGAAGATATTTCATTTGAAAATAGCAAGGGATTGATTTTCAACATATCAACATATCTGAAAAAAGAAATAATGACAAATGACTAGAAAAACATTACTATTATTATGAGAAAAAAAGGCAATCAAGAGAACATCTTGGAAAGAATACAGTACTATATATCTGTTTTCACCTTTAAAAAAAACTTTATGAAAATGAATGATACAGGGGTACTTTTAATAAATGTATAAAAAGGAAGGACGAGAATGTCCTAAATTTTTTACTGGAGAATGCATCTTTATAATCAGATAACAGACTGAAAGATATAGAAAATGGTAGATTTCTTTGGGATTATTGATTGTTTTTTGTGAAGCATCTGACTCAATAGATCAAAATGTAGCCTTAAGTTTCCTTTCCAAAAATGTAGCTATCATTCATATATTAAGATCACCCAAGATTCTTTGATAAAGGTAAACACAGAGATAATTATTTGGCAATCTTCTTTTTATGTTGATATCAATGATGTTATAAAGCAAGAAGGTATATGCTTGACAAAGGAGCTCATCACTGTCATCAAGAATGTCTTGAGTAAAGCCAAATGGAAGAAGGAAAGCCCGCAGATTGTCCCAGATTTTCCTTTGGTGGATGACCTTATGCTAATTGCATCAAAGCCCTTAATATTACAGGATTTTCTGGAGAAATACATTATGACATATGTAAATTGCAGTATACTATCGATCAAAAAATGCATGCAAGTCGTGGCAAATACACACATATATGTATGCATAAGTATATACATGAATATATACATATATATATATATATATATATGCATAATTCACATGTCCTTGATTTGTATACATACAAATCAAGGACATGTGAATTAGAAATGAGATAGTATATAGCAAGATTGAAGAATAATAGATGGATAATACAGGTATTGCAATGATGTCCAAAGAATGAAGAGATAGAGACAGAGACAGACAGAGAGATCACTCTTTAGCATGTTAAGGAGATTCTCTTTAGAAAATTCATGGGAGGACAACAGTCATACAAGATCAGAAGACAGATGGCTTGCAGTCTGCCCTAATGTAGAAAATACCTTCACTGATCATTTCAATGAATTAAGAATTTATTCAAATGAACTGAAACATTTAAGCACACATTTTTGAAAACTAAAGGATAAGGACTTGAGAATTTTCCTGGGATGAGCACAAAGTAATTGTAGCCTGCCTTGCCAACTTTCTGGCTCTTTCCCCACTGCTATTGTTGCAAACTCATTCTTCATTCCTATCATTTTCCACCCATCACACCAACAGCAGAGGATGTAGCCTCCTACTTAAATGAAAAGACTTGGGCCAACATAAATTACCTCAGTTCCCCTCTTCCATTCTTTCAAACTTACCATCACTCACATTCTTCCTTCCTTTTGGTCACAGAAGGGCTATTCTTAGTCCTCAGTAAGCCTAATTCCTTACCTGTGCCCTTTTCCCCATCCCCACCTGCATCCTCTGGGAATATTAGTCCAGCTGCATCACCTCTCTCTCTCATGCATCGCCATAACTTCTTCAATATTGCTTTCCCATTTACTTATGAACATTCTCAGTTGTCTTTAACCCTTTTGTTAAAGTCTTCCTTTGAACCTTCCTTTAAGAAACAGTTTTAAGTGTCTTCTTCTGCATGAAGCTTTTCTTGATTTGCCTAACTGCTAGGATCTTCTAACCTACTTAGCTTTTAACTAATACACACACACATACATATATATACATGTAATAAATATTTATACAAAAATATTGTGAAACAATCTCTGATAACAAATATATTCTAAAGAAGGAGATAATAAATACACATAAAAGCACATATAAAACTAATAGAAAGTGAGGAGATACAAATAAATACACATAAATACACGTGATTATTTGCTATATATATAGTGTGTATATATACAGTATGTATATGTATACATGTGTATGTATATATGTATACATATATATATACAGTTTACATATATCCAGTATATATATATTAGATACATAGATAGATGATACATATATACATATGGGAATGTATATGTGCTTTTGTGTGAATATATATCCCTGTAGAGGGCTGAAACTCTTGAATTCATGCACTGAGCACTAGACAACTGAGCCCTTAAGGCTAATTATCAATTGGACAATACTCTATAAGCACATACTTGGGAAATGGCCCATCCTGTGCTGGCTCGATCTGTTGGTGTATACAAAGAATTGTAGGAGGGACTAGGGGGTGGAGTAAGACTAACCAGGGTCACTTTGGGGGTGGATGAGGAAGAAGGAGGATGAGAAGATTCTGCATCCATCCAATTCACTTCTACCCCTAAAGACCAAGAATAAAGACCAAGGACTTTTGTTTATCCTGACTCTGGCTGATTCTAAGGTATCTAGGGTGCTAATGTGGTCATCACATTTGGTGCCCAACATGTGGACTAAAGACCCTAATTTCACGGAAGAAATCTCTGATGATCAGGAAATAGGATATTTTAATAGACAAATAGGGAACTTACTTTGTTAAGAGCTAAACTAGTAACCTTTTCTAGCTGCAATGGGGCAAATATTGGGAAAATTTCCTCCCCCAGCCTCAGCCCCACGACCACCCCCGCCCCAAGGGGGCGCTATAGAAAGCATACTTAAGTTGATCAAGGGACAAGGCTTAATTATAACTTGGTTGCAGATCACTAGACTCTTGGGTACATTAGAATGCATGTCCTTAAAAGGACAGAAAGGTTCTTAAAAGGAAGAAAATATAGGGCCAGATAATTGGAAGCTGGTAGGAGATCAACTATGTGAATACTACAATGATAAAGGTCCACGTTCAATTTCCAAGGAAAAACATTCTATACATACAACATAATACAATTGGCCTTAAAGAATCATGCAAGTTATAAAAAAAAAGAAAAATTTTCAGAACAGCCAGATGAGGAAGTTTAAGGAAAATGAGGAGGACAAAGAATGGATTAAAAGCAATATGACCAAAGGGCATGAGGAGTTAAGTGAGGATGAAGGGCATGGTGAAGGGCATGATGATTCTTGCTCTCACAGGGCAGCTTCAACCCTTCCTAAACCAGAACTGGTTCTTGACATGCCCCCATTAACTTCACCTTCCGAGGTGGAGGCAGGAGGAGTAGTGGGAGGGGCAGTGATGCCACCAGCACCTCCCCCCTCCCAGAAATCACCCCCTCCTATGACTATATTGCAAAATGCAATACTTAAAGCCACAGAAGAAGGACAGGATTTAGATGATCTGAAAATAGGAATGTATCCTGTGATTCAACAGTTTAACTCTTCAGGTCAAGAAAGTAGGAGATACACTCCTTTTAATATAGAAATCCTCAAAGACCTAAAAAAGGCTTTTCACTCTTTATGGGGCTACATCAGCTTATGTTAAGATGTTATTACAGAATTTGGCTTATGAAGTCTTAACTCCTAGGGACTGGAAATCTAACATGCTTAGAACCTGGACAAAACTACTTGTGGCTTTCTGAATATAGTGAGCTCTATAGGATACAAGCCCAACAAAATAGTCATAGTGGAGTTAATCCTCCAATGACCAACTAACAGGTGTAGGTTCTTATGCAGACATTTCATACAGATTAATTACCTCATAGCAGCATATGAGCAAATTGCTGCTGCTGCTATCAAAGCATGGGCTTCCCCCCCCCAATAAAAACAACAAGGGTGAAGCCTTCACAAAAATAACACAAGGGCCAAATAAATCCTTTGCTGATTTTGTGGGACATTTGCAGACAGCTGTCATACAAACTAATGGTAAAAATGCAGTAACAGACACTATGATAAGGCAACTTGCTAAAGAAAATGCTAATGAGGTTTGTAGAAGAATTATACTAGGACTACGCAAGAATGCTCCTTTTATAGTTGAAAAAATCCCCATCGACATTGATGCATTGTTGGTGGAGCTGTGAACGAATCCAACCATTCTGGAGAGTAGTTTGGAACTATGCTCAAAAAGTTATCAAACTGTGCATACCCTTTGATCCAGCAGTGTTACTACTGGGCTTATATCCCAAAGAGATTATAAAGAAGGGAAAGGGACCTGTATGTGCCCGAATGTTTGTGGCAGCCCTTTTTGTAGTGGCTAGAAACTGGAAACTGAATGGATGTCCATCAGTTGGAGAATGGCTGAATAAATTGTGGTATATGAATATTATGGAATATTACTGTTCTGTAAGAAATGACCAACAGGATGATTTCAGAAAGGCCTGGAGAGACTTACACGAACTGATGCTGAGTGAAATGAGCAGGACGAGGAGATCATTATATACTTCAACAACAATACTATATGATGACCAGTTCTGATGGACCTGGCCATCCTCAGCAAACGAGATCAACCAAATCATTTCCAATGGAGCAGTAATGAACCGAACCAGCTACGCCCAGAGAAAGAACTCTAGGAGATGACTAAAAACCATTACATTGAATTCCCAATCCCTATATTTATGCCCACATGCATTTTTGATTTCCTTCACAAGCTAATTGTACAGTATTTCAGAGTCTGATTCTTTTTGTACAGCAAAATAACATTTTGGTCATGTATACTTATTGTGTGTATCTAATTTATATTTTAATGTATTTAACATCTACCAGTCATCCTGCCATCTGGGGGAGGGGGTGGGGGGTAAGAGGTGAAAAATTGGAACAAGAGGTTTGGCAATTGTTAATGCTGTAAAGTTACCCATGCATATAACCTGTAAATAAAAGGCTATTAAATAAATAAATAAAAGAAAAAATCCCCATCAATCTGTGGGGAAGAGACATTTTAGGCAGGGTTGCTATTGAAGGCCTGCCAACACTTTCACCTCTTCCTATCCAATGGAAAACTGACACAACAGTGTGGATAGAACAGTGGGCCTTAGGTAGTGATAAAATTCAGGCCTTATTAGATGTAGTACAGGAGCAACTTGACCAAGGACACATACAACCTTCTCTAAATCCTTGGAATTACCCAGTATTTGTTGTAAGAAAGAAATCTGGAAAATGGAAGATGTTGACTGATTTAAGAAAGGTAAATGAACAGATGGAAACTATGGGAACTCTTCAGCCTGGGCTTCCATCTCCTACTCAGTTGCCTAGAGAATGGCCCCTTTGGGTTATAGACATTAAGGATTGTTTCTATTCTATCCCTATAGATAAGGAGGACATGAAAAGATTTGCCTCTTCAGTGCCCAGCATTAACTTAGCTGAGCTTTATAAAAGATATGAATGGACAGTTTTGCCACAGAGAATGAAAAATAGCCCTACTATGTGTCAAATGTATGTTGCTGCTTCTTTTACTCCAGTAAGAAAAGTATTTCCAAAAGTTATATTATTTCATTACATGGATGATATATGTGCACCTGAGGAACAAATGTTAGAAGCATGTCTACAAAAGACCATAGAAACACTAAGGAACTACAAATTGCACATAGCTCCAGAAAAAATTCAAAGACATGCTCCTTTTCAATATTTAGTATATGAAGTATACCCTAAGGTGTTTACAGTACAAAAACTTTCCTTAAGAACAGAGAAGCTAAACACCTTAAATGACTTTCAGAAATTAATAGGAGATATCCAATGGTTGCATCCAGTGTTAGGCTTAACTACCTATTACAACCATTATATGACATTTTAAGGGAAGACAGGCTTCAAACTCACCACGCCAGCTTACAAAAGAAGCTCAAGAGGCTTTAAGAGAAGTTGAACTGGCTTTATCCAATGTTCTTGAAAGAGTCACTCAAAAACTCTTAGAAATATCAGTTTTTGCTACACAAGAGACACCACAGCAATTCTTCATCAAGGAGACAGTGTGATAGAGTGGATGAACTTCCCAGCACAACCAGAACAAAGCCTTACTCCTTACCCAGTGCTTGTGACTAGAATTTTATTAAAGACCATTAAGCGAGCAGTACAATTATCTGGGATAAGACCTGACAAGATATATACCTTTTATACATGCACAAATTAATATATGCTGTAAAACCATCCCAGAGTGGCCAATTTTATTAACTATGGCTCCACATTTTACACACGGGTCTCCATTAAAAATAACGAGACTATTACATAATTGGCAATGGATTCTTGAAAAAAAGGTTTCTAAAGTTCCTCTTAAAGGACCAACTATCTTTACAGATGCATCCAAACATAATATTTGTGCTGTATATTCTTGTGACTCAACTATAAAGAAAGTAATCAGAACTCCTTTTCAGTCCACTCAGCAGAATGAATTGTATGCAATCATTCTAGCTCTTATTTATTATCCAGGAGATATAAATATATCTGATTTGGCCTATTCAGTAAGTGTGGTACAAAGAATTGCCACAGCCCAAATAAAATTTGTAGCCTCTAATATATATCAGCTCTTTAAGAAACTTCAAGAGCAAGTGAGAAAGCATCCAGGTAAGATCTATATATTACATGTCCATTCTCATAGTGTAACTTCAAGAGCAAGTGAGAAAGCATCCAGGTAAGATTTATATTTTGCGTGTCCACTCTCATAGTGGATTTCTAGGTCCTATTTTTGATGGTAATTCAAAGGCAGATAGCCTTCTAACTATGCTGGCCAATACTCCTTTATTTCAAGAAGCCCAAGAATCTCATTTTAAATATCATCAGGCTGCTCGAGATTTATGTTTACAATTTGGAATAACAAGAAAGGAAGCTAGGAGCATAATAAAAGCCTGTACAGCTTGCCTTCCTTTCCATGCTCCTATACTGCCTCCAGGGGAAAAATCCTTGTAGTTTGAGAACCAATGAAATTTGGCAAATGGATGTGACCCATTATAAATCTTTTGGTTGTCTGTCTTTTATCCATGTTGTGGTAGACACTTTTTCAGGATTCACTTTTGCAATACCAGCAGCAAAAGAAACAGCCCAAGTGGTCACTGAATTCCTTATACAAGCATTTGCAATTATGGGTGTGCCACAAGCAATAAAAGCAGACAATGGGCTTGCATATACTTCTAAACATTTTGCACACTTTTGTGCACAGTATAAGATTTTACATACCATTGGGATATCCTTTAATCCTCAAGGACAGGCAATATTAGAGAGGAGAAATAGAGACATTAAGATGCTCCTCCAAAAACAAAAGAAAGGAGGAGCCACAGGTAACCCTAGAGAACTTCTAAATTTAGCTCTTTATACTATTAATTTCTTGATTTTTGACAAAGATGCACTGGCTCTGGCAGACAGGTTTTATAACCCACCAGAAGGGCAGTGTCCAGTGCAAGTGGCTCCACTATCTTTAGATAACCGCCAGGTGATGTGGAGAACCCAGAAAGTGGTGAATGGAAGGGACCAGACAGGTTATCTACTTGGGGGAGAGGGTTTGCTTGTATCTCCACAGATGGAGAAGGAATCAGATGGGTGTCAACGAGCCGTATTTGCCTTGTCCATTGGAGAGAGATGGAGCAGATCCTTAAAACGAAGGAGAAGACCCAAGAAACATCGGTTGATTCTGTTGCTGACTGTGCCCACCACTGAATGAGCCTGGCAGTTATGGCATTTGACTCATGGACACAAAAATTATTGGACTTCAAAACCCTCAGGAATCATTGGAATCCCTGAGACATGAAAAGACTATAGTAGGACTTCGAAACCCTCAGGAATCATTGGATTCTCTGCAACATGATAAGACTGTTGTAGGACTTGAAAGCCCTCAGGAATCATTGGATTTTCTGAGAAATGATAAGACTGTTGCAAGACTTCAAAATCTGCTGGAATCATTGGATTCCCTAATATATAAAAAGACTTTTGCAGGACTTCAAAAACTTGCAGGGATCATTGGATTCCCTGACATGTGAAGCAATGAACAATAGATTAGTTTTGGACTATCTCTTGGCTGCTGAAGAAGGCGTATGTGTGACTGTTGTTTATATACCCTCCTTCAAGGACTTCTGGAAATATTTTACACCATGTTGATTCATATTGTTTGTTATACAACTACTTGCATGTACAATTCATGTTTGTTACACCACATCGAGCCTGCACTGACTGTGGGGAGAGTCATCACTAATAGCCTATGCATTATTGCTGTGTGCTTGTGTAATACCTCCCATGCTGATGGGTTTGTGCATACCTGTTTCTAATAAGACCCTTCAGCCCAGAAACCCACTAGCAATCCTCACTCCATTTGGTACTTTTCATCTCCCTTCCTGAGATGTCAGGGAGGGCATGATCATCTCCTTTTTAGTGCTTTCAGCTCCCTTCCTGAGAAGTCGGGGGCGGAGGGGAGTGATCACCTCTTTTTTGGTGTTTTCACCTCCTTTCCTGAGAAGTTAGGGGGGGCATGATCACCTCCTTTTTGTTTTTTTTTTTAACTTCCTTTCCTGGGAAGTCAGGGAGGACGTGATAATCTCCTTTTGGGGGCTCTCACCTCCCTGAGAAGTCAGGGATGGCATGACCACCTGTGTTCTAAAACAAAAGAAAGTGGGAGACGTAGAGGGCTGAAACTCTTGAGTTCATGCACTGAGGTCTGGACAACCAAGCACTTAAGGCTAATTGCCGATTGGACAATAGTCTATAAGCATATACTTGGAAAATGGCCCTTCTCACTATCCTGTACTGGCTCAATAATTGGTGTATACAGAGAATTGTAGGAGGGACTAGGGGATGGAGTGAGACTAGTCAGGGTCACTTTGGCAGTAGATGAGGAAGAAGGAGGTCGAATTCAATCCTACCTCTAAAGACCTAGAATAAAGACTAAGGCTTTTGCTTATCCTGATTCTGGCTGATTCCAAGGTATCCAGGGTGCTAACGCGGTCATCACACATACCTATATACACAAATTTATTCATATTTGTGTATGATACATATATGTGTATGTGTGTATAGATGTATGTATGTTATACTGCCTAGGAATATGTGGCAAAAACAATAAAAAGGGGAGTTCATATTAGCCTATCAGTTGACATTTCAATACTTTCCTTATTTGAAAGATTGACTAATAGGAATAGGATATCAAGTGACTTTTTTGGAGGAGAGACTATCCTAACCTTGAAACAAGTTGTAGTTTCACAAGTTGCCCTGAATCAGATTAAGTCTCATAGAAATGTTCTCTAATTAATCACGATACCATCTTGGTGGGATAGGAAAATGACTAGGTATCCTCTGAGACAGAATCTGCACAACACTTGTAGTCTCCAGTCCTTTGATCTTACTTTTAAAACTTACTTTTAAATGTTGGAAGGGGGGAGAAGATGATTTCCCTAAACTCACAGTATTCAGGTTCATCCATTTCTTATACATCTTCCATACCCCTACTTTAGTGCAATCTGGTAGAAGACTTCACTTATAAACTGTAGATGCTCCATACACATGTGTAGGTTTGTAAAAATAAAATAATACAAAAATAAAAACATCCTTTATAAAATACCTACTATAATTTATAGGTTTATAAAAATAATAACATAATAGCTACCTTTTACAAAATGTCTACTATATGTCAGGCACTATGATAAGTGCTTTTTACACATTTAACTTATTTAATCCTCGCCACAATTCTGTGAGGTAGGGGCCATTCCTGTCACCTTTTTACAGTTGATAAAACAGGCAAAGAGAAATTATTTGCCCAGGATCACATACTAAGTGTTAAGGTTAGATTTGTACTCAGGTTTTTCTGACTTCAGGTCCAGTGCTCTATTCATTGCACCACTTATTTCTTTATAATGTTGATATGTGAAAGTTCTATCAGGGACCCCAGGAAAGCTCAGTTCATCTCTAGTTTCTCCTCATTCCTCTGTCTTCCCTTTGTGTTAGGCATTCCATCAACTCTATCTCAGACAAAGTGGGCAAAAGAGTCCTAGATGATGAAAGAAAGACAACTGGGAGTGATAAGTAGCAGACCCATAACTAGCAATTTTATTACTGGGTACAAGCAGTACTGACCTAATTTTCAAATCAATCATGGTGTGGAGTGTAGAGATCCAACACAAATCCTTAGAGTGAGGATTCTTAACTTTTTTGTGGCATGAATAGCATTTTAAATGCCTAAAATAAACATAGAATTATAAAGTAAACCAATTACATTGAAATAATTATTGAAATATAAAAATTCCAAATTCAAATTCATAAAATCTATCTGGGGTTTCTCCTCTCTCCTCCCCCAGTCTGCTTAGTGAATAATTGCATCCAGATTTAGAACCTCTGACTTAAAGGAATACCTTGAGATACTGTCCTGTGAGAGGACAGATCCTGGACATTGTTCCAGGGAGGGACAGACCTGGACTCTGCCACATTGGAGCAGAGACCCTAGATTGTCAGGGTATCACCATGGATACCATAAAGATACCTTCCCCCATTCCTGGAATACTCTCTGCCTCTTGGCTTCTTTCAAGCTGCCTCTCAAATCCCACCTTTTAGGATAGTATCTATTTATTAAATACTTGTTAAGTTACTGGCTTCCACCAAGAAAGTAGCAGGCCAAAACTGAGCTCAAGAAGAATTCACCTGGTGTGCAGACACTGGGGGAAGAATTGTGCCATATGGTAGCTTCTTAGTTTAACTAATTATTCTTGCTAACAAGTTTCTACACTGCTGAAGGAGTGAAAGTGCTGTCAAAATGTAAATATAACAAGTTTTAAAATTTCATAATCTCTTTAAATCATTATTTTACATCTTTGTACCCTCTGGATTTTAGGGACCTGGGGCAAAATCCCACTTGTCCTACCCTAGTTATGGCTCTGCACAGTAGGTTTGTTATAAGAAGAAAATCTGGGCAGCAGCATCTATGGAGGGTGGTAAAGAGGAAGAAAGGACCCAAGAACACACGAATGAGTTTTTTCTAGATATCTTTCAATGCTATTCACCATGTTGCTTTGCTCTCTGTACCTCTGATTGTACACAGATGACCCTTTTACTTCTTAGAGATAACAGGGACCCCCAGCCCCTGACCTGCAGCTTCCTGATGCAAAATCTGCCCCCACTATGAGCCCTCTGATTTCCTGGTTCCATATTTCCCGTAATACATGGGTTACAACTTCCCAGGAGCCAGCTTCATTCTTAGCACATGACCTGTGACTTCAGCCATTGTGGAGAAGTTGAATTCCATTCCCTTTCTTACCAGCAAGAGCCAGGCCCATGGACCTGGCCTTTTTCCCCTCCTACTCTAATCAGAGCCAGACTTCTTCGGGGAAGGTGGCCCTGCCTGTGGTGGGAGCTCTGCAAATACTGCTCTGGAGATAGAAGCCAGGGAGGCTTGGCAAGGTCTGCAAAATTCCACAGGAAGCCCACTGGCGGTTAAGCCACCTTTTATGGGGGGTATCAGGGAGAGGGGCATGGCAAATGAGCATCACCATAAGAAGGAGAAAATCTAGGATAAGTGGAGGGTAAAAATGTATTGGCAGGAACAAGTTTTTCAGAAAGGCAAGACCCGAGATAATGAAAACATGTCTCACAGGATGTGGAGGGGATGTGCAGAAGGCTGCACTGAAGGAATTTTGGAGTGATTTGTGATAAGAGAATATTTAGCGTCAGAGACAGCAGAAAGGCCTTTTGGCTGCTGTTTTAATCTTACAATTTCTCCCTACACACACACACCACACACAAAATCTCCGTCATTGTTTTTGCATGCAGTTGAAAATCCTTGTGCTTAAACCCTGTTACCATGAGCAAGATAT